>NW_026606098.1:3430000-4030000 GCF_029834395.1 Sorex fumeus | reverse complement strand
GTACTGACCAACACTGGGTTCTGGAAGCTACCTTTATAGACTGCGAGGATTCTGTCATACTAATCTGGAGTGGACAACAGTTGTGCAGGTAGCCAGCCCATTTGTGTTGAAATGAGAGCCCATGTGCCCTCTGCATCTGCAACTTTGCTGGTTGAAAATGGCCTTTAACGTGAAGCTGGAGGGTCACAAAGTCCACTGGGTCACCAGCTGTGGCCATTTGCCTGTTTGTCTTCGATCCTGACCCTGGTGCGTGCCCGCTGAGGCAGGAGCGTTGGCACCCTATCAGGCCCGGGGATGGCAGATGACGAATGTCACCTTTGAAACATTAATGAGTGACGGGGCCAAATGTAGTCACCGTGCCGTTGAGGGCTGCATTCCTGGAGCAGTGCTGAGCCCAGAAGGAAAATGCCCTTCCA
This sequence comes from Sorex fumeus, assembly GCF_029834395.1. Taxonomy (NCBI): domain Eukaryota; kingdom Metazoa; phylum Chordata; class Mammalia; order Eulipotyphla; family Soricidae; genus Sorex; species Sorex fumeus. The sequence goes on along the minus strand of NW_026606098.1, from coordinate 4,029,584 downwards.
ACCCGGGCTGCTTTTCCAAGTGCAGAGTGATCCTTCTGGGTTGATACAGCGAGTTGTTTGCACCTGCGTTTCCCCAGCAGGGTGCCAAGGGGTCGAGGAGGATGAGCCAGGAAATGTCCCTCCCCAGCCTTGGCCTTCGCAGGAGTCCCCCTGTAGACTACACCTCACAGGGCCTAGCCGGACCCAGCAGCATCTCCCAGGTCCAGTTTTACCGTCTAGTTTTTTTTTTCCTGTGTATTTCTGGTTGGGAATCTCAGTCCAACATTTCTGCTGCAGTCTCCTCATCCAGTTTGGGAGATGCTGTCTTCCAAGCGGGGTCCCCTGGTGTCCCTGATGTGTGGTTTGTCACTTTGTGGTTCAAGGGTGAACGATGGCGACTGAGTCATCTCCTTGCGACCCGACAGGAGCATGGGTGCCAAGGGTGAGTGCAGACTGGGTGTCTCTCGAACCCACGAGTTCAGCCCCTCGTTGTGGCCTTAGTGGCCTTCTCTCTATGCTTTGGATCTTTCTGGGCGTCTCCTTTACCCTGTGACTGTCAGCAAGACAGCATTGCGCTTTCCCCCCAGAGGGCAGGTGTGGAGCCGAGCGGCGTGTGTGTCTCCTGAGATGAAATGCTCCGGGGATCAGTCTCTGCTCTGTCCTTGGGGGCAAAGACAAGGACAGGGGGCTGAGCGGGGGGAGGCTGGGCTGAGAGGTGGGCAGGGTTGGCATCTAGAGAGCCAGGAACTTGGATTCTGGGAGAACTGCAGAATTCAGGGGAAACTGGTTCCGATGTCTCCTGGGTTACTGCAGGGCGCCTGTGTATGATGACACAGAACTAAGTCATTAGGAGGCATGGCGGCAAACTCTTGGTGGGCACAGATTGGGGGATACAATTTGGTTGGCTGATAGATCACAAAGGATGGGAGGAGGATGGTCTTCAAGAGGAGTTTGGTTGGAACTTAAGGCATTTAGTCAATGGTGCACCATTGCAGGGAGAAACTTTAGTATTTAATTTTGGTCTGAAATAGAATCACTTTTATACAAGGTAAACTTGGCAGAGGCAAGCAGGGAACATTCCAGTTGCACCCAGCTCTCCTTTCCTACCCCACACCCTCCTCTGCAGCTTTCAGAAAGGTTCTTGTGTGCTTTCTGAGTTGTCTGCCCTTCTGGACACTCTCCATGCACCAACCATTAAGGCTGCCTTACTTGGTACTCAGGGCCTGAAAGAGCTCAGTGGGCGGCGCATGCTTTGCATGTTAGAGGTTTAGAGTGACCCCTGAACGCAGAGCAGGGGGCAGTCCCTGAGCACCATTGGGTTGGTCCCAAGCAAACAAACGTTCTGGAAACACTTTCTTCTTTTGCCCAGGGTGGGGAGGCATACTGCTTGTCCCTCGGATTCACCAAAAATAACTCCAGGCTGCCTTGAATCTGCTCCCAGCAGCCACTCCGCTGGAGCCTCCCACTGCTGGAAACTTCTCCTTATTCTCTTGACATCTGTCCTTTTCTGTTCTTTCTTCACCTGCCCATCCTGTGTCACTAGGTACAGAATGCAAGTTCAAGCATCTGAAGGGAAGGGCCAGGTGTGTGTGTGTGTGTGTGTGTGTGTGTGTGTGAGAGAGAGAGAGAGAGAGAGAGAGAGAGAGAGAGAGAGAGACAGAGAGACAGAGAGACAGAGAGAGGAGAGAGGGTAGAGAGAGGAGAAAGAGTGGAGAAAGAGGAGAAAGAGTGGAGAAAGAGGGAGAGAGGAAAGAGAGAGGGAGAGAGGGTGTCCTTCCTGTCTGCTTGGCTCCGAGCTCCCAGGGGTGCAGCTGGCCACGGGCTGACAGGCCATTCCTTCTGCCTGGTCTGTTTGAGCCAAATGACTCCCCGAGCGCAGCCTTCCCCTTTGACCTGAGCAGGGTGTCCATGTGCTGCCCACAGCCCTAATTCCTTCTCCTGGCCGGGAGCCCCTGAAGGAACGTCATCTGCTTCAGAGCCTGTCCCTTCTCCTGGTGATTGTGTGCCTAGTGTCCTTCTAGGCTGCTATCACCAAAGATGAGAGTTTCTCTTCTTAAAATTTAAAAAAAAAAAAAGAATTAAACTGACAGCGTTTAGGGTTTCAGGCAGTGTTCCCGTTCCAATCCTTCCGCCCCGTGACCCCATCCCTCCGTGTCAGAGACCTCAGACTCCCTCCCACCCACACCGACTCCCTTACAGATCCATCTGGAAACTTGATTCTGGTAGTTGGGAATTATTGTCAGTCTGGGCATTTGGGGTGCTGTTCTGGTGGGTTCCATAAACACAGGCCCCTCGCTCTGCTGCGAGAGGCCCCGGCCTGGACCCTGGCTATTTCCCCGCCTCTTCCCTGATCCCTCTGTTTCTCCTTGGGCATTTTTGTTTCCATAATCTAGAGGCAACTTTTTCCCCCCTCTTTTGATAACTGCCCATTCCCAGGACATGCCATTTTATAAGCCATAGATTGGTGAGAGCTTCCGATACTTATTTTTGTCCTTCTGATTTTACTCAACATAAGATCCTTCAGTTCCTTCTATGTCTGTAGGGTAACATTGCTTTGTCCTTCCACAAGAAGCTTAGGTTTATCTGGTTACACCCATTAATCTGGTTACACCCATCACAGTGCTCCTGAAGCACTTCCACTTCCATTGTGTTTATCTGTAAACAGTCTTCCCTATGCTCTCCTTCCCACCCAGTTCATCAGCTTTCCCCTTAATCAGACTGTTAATTTGTAAGATCAGTTTCCCAGAAATCTATGATTTTATATGTATGAGTGAAATATTGCCTTTCTCCTCTCCTTATGCCTTATGATCAGTTTACTTTAAAGTAATATCCTTTTTGTATAGATACAGGAAGACCGTTAACATTATGCTTTGTAACTTAGGATTTGATTGGCTTTGAATATTATTCACTCCTGGGCATCTGCTTTCTCGACTTAAGCCTCAGTTACCCTTAGTTCCTAACACCCCAAAAGCAGGGTCCCGACGAGGGACTGAATGGACCCAGGGCAAGCGGTGAGCTACCCTGGCAGCGAAATGGGCCAGGCCAAAGTGCCACGATTCTTAACTATAAGTTAAGAGTTTGATCATAGACAAATGCTGTCATGATCCAAAGGTAACGACAAGACTAGGATCCTGCTAGGGGTGGGAAAGACTATCTGGCCTGAGCACTGTAGTCTGAGATCGAGATGGCCCTAGGAGAGAAATTCTATAAGTTTAAGATATTTCTTTCTGTATCCATACAAAATGATTTCTATTATAGTCTTATATGCTTGTTGGACAAGGAAAGGAGAGGCACACCCATGGGATTCTGCTCTAGGGTGGGTCCTCCTGCTGAGGAAGGATCTGCGCTAGGAGCGGCCTTCCCTGAGGCTAAGATTTCTACCCCTATTGATTTCTACCCCTATTGATTGTGACTGCACCTATGTGTAATTGTTTCCCCAATTCCTCTTGGAGAGAGATATAAGGAGACGGTAGATTGGGCAGAGGGGGGGAGAGACAGAGAGAGACAGGAGCAGAGACAGATGAAGAGAGAATCAGAATAAACTACGACTAATACCTATCAGCCTGGCCCTTGTTCCTTCCTCCGCCTGACCATCGCCATCGACCTCTCCAGGGTGGGAGAAGGGTGAGACTACCGAATGCGGGTGGCGGGAGAGATAGAGCCACTGCCGCTGTGTGCCGCGTCCCCCCCCCATCCCTTGTGTGAGTTTACACATATGTCTGTCCCTCTCTTTCTGACTCATTTCACTTAATGTGATACTCTCCATGTCTATCCATTTATAAGCAAATTTCATGACTTCATCTCTCCTAACAGCTGCATAGTATTCCATTGTGTAGATGTACCAAAGTTTTTTTTAACCAGTCATAAAATAAAATAATAATAATAATAATAAGATCCTTCAGTTCCACCCAGGCTGTGATGACTGTATGATTTCCTCATTCCTTGTGACCGCAGGGTATTCCAGCCCTCACCTCGACACTGTGGGTCCCAGGCTGGTTCCCTTCCACCTGCTGTGCTAAGTGCTGCAGTGGGTATCTTTCAAAATTAACGTTTTTGTGTATGGGGGGTAGATACCCAGAAAGGAGAAGTTCTTTTATGTCTTATAAGTTGGATCATCTCCTTTGTTCCCTTGATGTCTCTCAAGAAATCCTGACTGGCAGGGTGGTGCTTGGACTCACTTCTAAAATCATGCCAAACATTTGAGATAGAGAAGGGACCACCACACAAAAAGGATGCTTGGAGGGCTTCACTTGGGATGGGGAATGCGTGCTGAAGGTAGATTATGGACCGAACATGATGGTCACTTAGTACCTATATTGCAAACCACAATACCCAAAGGGAAAGAGAGAGTAAAAGAGAATGTGCCTGCCACAGAGGCAGGGGACAGGAAGGGGTCGGGGTGGCTGGAGGGATATTGGGGACATTGGTGGTGGAGAATGGGCACTGGTGGAGGGATGGGTACTCGATCATTGTATGTCTGAAACGTAAGCACGAAAGTTTGTAAGTGTGTAACTATATCTCATGGTGGTGATTAATTAAAATAATAATAATAATAATAATAATAGCGATAGCACAGTGGTAGGGCATTTGGCTTGCACGCAGCAAACATGGCTGACCTGAGTTTGATTCCTCCGCCCCTCTCGGAGAGCCCAGCAAGCTACTGAGAGTATCTTGCCCGCATGGCAGAGTCTGGCAAGCTACCCATGATGTATTCGATATGCCAAACACAGTAACAATAAAGTCTCCAATGGAGATGTTACTGGGCCCGCTCGAGCAAATCGATGAACAACAGGAGGATAGTGGCTTAATAATAATAATAATAATAATAATAATAATAATAATAATAATAATATCACTGTTCTCCTGTTGTTCATTGATTTGCTTGAGCAGGCACCAGTAATGTCTCACACTAAATTATGAGACTTGTTGTTACTGTTTTTGGCATACTGAATACTTCACCAGTAGCTTGCCAGGCTTTGCCATGAGGGTGAGATACTCTTTGTAGCTTGCCGGGTTCTTCGAGGGGGTGGAGGAATCAAACCCGGGTTGGCTGCATGTAAGGCAAATGTCCTACCCACTCTGCTATCGCTCCAGAATATTTATTTATATAATAACACTGTCACTGTCACTGTCCTCCCGTTGTTCATCGATTTGCTTGAGCGGGCTCAGTAATGTCTCCATTTTGAGACTTGTTGTTACTGTGTTTGGCATATCGAATACGTCATGGGTAGCTTGCCAGGCTTTGCTGTGCAGGAGAGATACTCTCAGTAGCTTGCCAGGCTCTCCAAGAGGGGCAGAGGAATTGAACCTGGCTCTGCCGGGCTGGCTGTGCGCAAGGCAAACGCCCTACTGCTGTGCTGTTGCTCCAGCCCACAAATAAAATAAAATAAAATAAAATAAAATAAAATAAAATAAAATAAAACCATGCCATGAGGGGAAGTGGTTCCCATAGAGTGGCCAGGGCCACAGCCTCCGATGGGTGTCTGTGGGGAAACTTGGCTCCCACGTACCCAACTCAAATGTCAATTGGCCTCATGCCCCTCTGCTCCCAGGTCACTGCACGCCGGAGGTCTTGCACCTGCCTTGGAGTCAGGATGTGCTTTGTCCTGTGGACGAGCAGAGCTTCTGTGCCAAGACTCAGTGTTTGCTCTAGTGAAAATCACACAAAAGGCAGACGTGACCTGAATTTCTCCTGAGTGGGTTGTGTGCGGTGTGAGGGGAAACGCTGAGTCATCTCTGTACGAGTTACTGCAAATCAACTTACGGAATAAAAACGCCAACTGGAAACACCATGATGAGCAGTGCTGTGGGGGATGGGGTCTCACACTTACAGTGCTCCAGCACCACGCCCTCTGCCGCCCGGAGACAGTAAACTGTGGAGGGCATATCTTCACACATGGTGCATGGCAGCGTTATTCATAGTGGCCCAGCACAGGAACAACACTCAGTTCTCACCCAGAGACCCAGTGAGTCACACACAGTGCCCACACCCAGGAGCTCAGCGTAGACGGAGAGAATCCCTAGGCCCCTCTTGGAGGTGGGTTTGTGATCACATAATGCAAGGGAGTAACCACACGCTGTGGGGAGTGTGCTGCGTACAGGATGGAGGGACTCAGAGACGCCAGGGCATGGTGGGGTCCAACTCTTTCATTCTGTGGACACGGACATGGGAGACATCATTTGCCGACCACTGAGTCCGAAATCAAAACCCTGAATTCTAAGAACATTATAGAAACGCTTACAGCTGCTATTTCCAGTAGCTTCACCGCACAGCCCAGGCTGGCCATGTGCCAGTCATATGAGCTCTTCAAGGATCAGCTAGTCCCTTCTTGTCATTCTAGAATTTCTGTGGCCGTCATCCCCAGGACCTAGCTGGATCCTTCTTCACATACCCAACTGTGTCAGGTCATGGCCTGCAGGGGCTCGTTATCTGCACAAACTGTGCTCCGCCTTCACAAACTGCCCCATGATGCCTGCTTTCTCCCTCAGCTGCTGAGGTGTCTCATACATAAGCACAAGAGGGCATGCAGAGGGCACACACGCATGGAACAGCAGTAGGAGAGGGGGTGGTTCAGATCAAGAGACCAAGGACCTGTGCTTAGCACGAAGGGGGAGTCTGTGGGCACTGCTCTTGTGGAAATGCATGTTGCATGGATAAATGTGTTTTAGGTGTCCAGAAAAGAATAAAACCATAACTTACATTTCACCCAGATAGTTTTTCTACTTTGCCACATTTTATTTTGTCATGATTGCCAATAGTCAATAGATAATACAAACACTAACTCACATGCACTTCTGTTCTCAGGAACATTCTGGTAATTCTACTTGGTATCCCAGACCCATAAACAGAGACGCTTTTCCTAAACATGTCACACACATTTAGTTTCTACCACATCTGATCTCCATACTCTCTCTCCCTACAGAAATGTTGCACCCAAATACTGTGTTTGCAGAGACCTCAGGGCCCAGGGCTGTGAGCCTGGGGTGGGTGTGTGCCAAGGGAAGTCGCTGAGTAACTGGGTCACGTGGTGCAGCTGACCTGGCTGGGGGGCTCAGCTCTCAGACAACAGGACCAACACAGAATCCCTTATGGGCACTTATGGGCACCAGGTCCGAGGTATGGGTCTCCTCCGGGGCCCCTGGTTTGGCATCGACCCAGCTGTTTCCTGGTTGTCTGGAGAAGCCAAGGCAGGAGATTCTGGGCCTGCAGACGCCGCCTGCTCCCAGCCCTCTGCAAACCTGGGTCCCGCATGTGCTTCAGAATGTCTGGGATTCAAACCAGTGATACTGGGCATATTTTGGAAGTTCTCCTCTTCCCTGTCCCCCATGGGGTCTGGGGCACAACCTGTCGATATCCCTACAGGCCTGGGGAAGAGCAGGGCTTGAAGGGGCGTAAGCCCGCAGACTTGGGGTTGTCTACAGATCAGCAGTTTCTGGCTATTTCTCAAATAAATTTCAGAATTTCAAGACGATATTAAAATACTCACTCCTTTATAGCATTATTATTTTATATATTCTTTCCAGCCACTTGGCGGCATCATCGACTTTTCAGCACTGGCTTTGCAATGACTGGCCTCCTCCCCTTCACTACCCCCTTCCCTCTCCTCTCCCCTCCCCTACTCACTCCTCCCCTCCCCCTTCCCTCTCCTCTCCCTAACCCCTCCACACCTCTCCTCCCCTCATCTTCCCTCTCTCCCCACCTCTCCTCTTCTCCGCTCTTCTCTCTTCCCCTTCTCTTCCCCTCCCCATCTCCCCTCCTCTCTCCTCCCCTCTTCTCTCCTCCTTCCTCCCTTCCCCTCCCCTCTCCCCTCCTCATCTCTCCCCCCTCTCCCCTCTTCTCCTCTCCTCTTCCTTTTTTCTCCTTCCCTCGCTTTCTCTCTCCTTTTTGCATATGGTTTTCAAGGGCTCAGATTTTCAGATCAAACATCTGTGGCAATCTCCTTTGCTGTTGCTCACTGCCCTAAGGGACATGGTTCCTTGTACTTCCCACGTTGTGTTTCTGAGGTGATCATATACACCTTTCGGACACAGTAGGAATAAGATAGGTGTCAGGTGATATGACATGGTATCACTGAAACCAGGAATAGCTTTGCAAATCCTGGTGCCTTCATTTAAAACAAAAAAGGTGGGTCTAAATGCTCTTCTTTGTTCCCAGCCTTCTCGGAGCTGTTTTTTGATGCTGTTGTCATATCATACAACCCCTCACTGCCTTTTGCCTCTGCAACTCTCCCTTAAACAACAATCAATTCTCATCTAAATTTTTTTCAAAATGCACTTGGCATTTACTTCCACGAAGGTATTTGGCAATTCCTGTCTGAAAGCATCATCCATCTCTCTCATCTGCATTGGCTCTGGCTTTCGGTGCTCCGGAGGGCATGTCGGCACAGCCAGGCGTGTTCCCTGTGAGTTGGAGAGGGAGACGGAGGGAGGGATGGGCGGAGGGTGGGCGGGTGGATGAGAGAGGCAAGGCAGGGATGGGTAGTGAGGATAGACCCTAATAGGTATAGGAAGGTAGATAATGGATGAACACAGGACTTACAGATGGGGGTAAAGGAATAACGGCCGCCTAGATGGATAGAGGAACTGCTGAACCTCCAGTTGGTGTGGATAGGAACTGCCGCAAACTGTCATAAATCCTGCATTGATTATGGACCATGGCATGCCAGGAATTTTTTTCAGAGTGGATAAGGGAGAGATTCATCAGGCGAAGGTGCTTTCTCTCTTAGGAATCACAGTCCTGGCACTCGAATCCCTCACATGTACAAATTCTAAGACATGCCTGCGGATTTGGGTCTCAGAGACTGAGGGGCAAAGAGTCGCCTGGGGTGCTCGAGTCCCTGTGTCACGGAAGCCCCTCCCGCCCCATTCATTTGAGGGCGTCTCAGGGTTCATGTCGCTTCTTGTAGGGACTTCAACTCCGCCTCATCCGCGCACCTGGCTGGGAGTCAGTGCGAGTGGGCTGTGCCTGCCTAACTCTGTTCCTCTCGGGACAGAAATCCGTGGTGGCCCGAGTGCCGATGGCCCACCGAGGGTCTCTAGCGCCTTTTTTATCCTACTGGTGACTATGGCGGTGGGCGTCAGGTCCGTATCAGGCCTCTTTCCCGAACGTTATTGCCATGTTTCTGGAGGCTTGATCTGTTTGCACGTTCCTCCCTCGCCTTCCCCCAATTCCCTTCTCCTCGTCGTCGTCGCCTGCACAGCCTGCAGGGGTGTCTCCCAGGGACCCGCGTCTCCTTGTTCATGCTTCAGACTTGAAAGTAGTATTCAGACGGCGCTGCATTTTACAGATTGGCAATTTTGCTATAATTAAGCTTCATGAATATGAAGATTCTTGTAGCATTGCCATGATGCTCCGTGGGGAGGATTTGCAATCAGATGCCTTCTCGGCTCTCTGTGACCTATTCGGGTGTCAGTTTGCCTCAGTGGCAACGTGCTATTTCTGCCTGCGAGGTGCACGCTACATATTAGTTTCCTTTTTGAGCCTGAGCAGAAGTCAGCTCAGAGGCAAATTTGTCCAGAGGGCTTGACAGAAATATAAACATCTCTCTATAGGAGAAGGTCATTGTCTTGGAAGCAGGGACATTCCGAAATTAAATGCTAAGGCTGCAGAGCCGGGAGTGACATTTTCAGGGTTGCCTTTATTATGTTCTCTTCCACCGTGATTGGCTTTGTCCTGGCAAAAAAATCTCCCAAGATGCCAACTTCATTGTCACTAAAAAGAGGTTTGTGCCTATGGAACAATCTTTTTTGAGCATTCCTGGCAGAAAGGCTTGACGTGACCAGTTTGTTCCCCGGAGGAGGCATCTTCTGATGGGGAGGGTACCCCTGGCTTGCGCTTTTTATTTTAATCACTTATCTAAGGAGACAATGCATTCCACTTTCAAAACTCAGAAAAGGCAGGCAGGGAAAATGCCAGTAGCACCAAATCCATCCCCCATGCCCTCCCCAGGTCTTAGACTCCACTTTCAGAACATTCTGGAGTCTTCTCTTTAGATATCCATCTTCCCTGCATTCTCGCAGCAACACAAATTCCGCCATTACACCCCTTTGTAGCCCTAAACATCAGAGCAGCCGCCCAATCTGCAAGGCTTGCCCATCTCCGCTTGGTCCAAGAAACACCATTTCCATAGCATAATCTCCAAAGCACTGCAAGTTTCCTCAGCAGTTTGCTGCTTCCTGGTTCTTAGCTTAAAAACACAACCCAGGATTTAGTGCTGGAGATGATTTTTCCTTACCATTTGACAGCCCACTGAGCTGGCCTCCTGATGTTGCTTTTCACTCCTTTCCATCTTCAAACAAAAGAGTTGTTCTCTAGTTTATTTGCTTTTATTATCTGTGGAAATGGCCTGAATAATTAGACCCTGGGAGAAGCACTTCTTGAGAGCTAATTATTGATATATTCCCCCTGTTAGCCTGAAGGGAACCTCTGGGGAGGGAAAATCCAGCTTGCATTCTGCCTGGGGGCCAATGCTGCTGCTCTTGGCTGAGCTGCTGGCCATCAAGGTCATAGCAAGGTCACCAACGCACTGCAAGCTGCCCAAGACTCAGCGGCAGCAGCCTCTCCATCTAGGAGACCCACGGACTCCTTTGCAATACAAGATTTGACTAAAACGGAGAAACTCTTTAAACATTTTTAGTTAAGCACAGATACTGTATACTATAGTGGTTGACTCATCAGAGATATGCATGACACCAGTGAGGTCCCCAGACTAGAAGAGAGGTGACAAGTGCGGGCGGAATGAGAATGCCGTGTGCTTCCCCAGGCCCCGGCCTGGGCTCCACCCCAGATCATGGGGTCCCCTGGCTTCCTTCTGTCCACGTGTCCACGGGCTTCAGGCCTTGCCTTTGGCTGGTGTCACCGATGGCCAAGAGGACCCGTTGTCAGGGCAACTCACGGTCTTGAAGTGGAAGGCGCCAGGTGATGGACTCAGGTGGCTGTGTCTGTGCCCAGACACCATCACGGTGCCCAGGTCCTCTGAAGGCCACTCACCTCTCCCTGTCCTGCTGAGAATGGAGACATCCCTTCTGCCTGCAGCTTGCCGTGACCGTGGGTCGTGTGCAGTGTCCAACATGGGTATTTGCTGGCGGTTTTTCACTTTTAGCCTGGTTGTTTGTCTGCTTTCTTGGGGAGGAGATCTCCCAAGCAGTGCTCAGGGGTCGGGGGCCACCCTGATGTCCAGCTTCTCAGTCAGACGCCTCAAAGCACTGCTCTGGCAACATGATGGTTCTCAGGGGTACTGGGTCCGCGGGAGCTGAAGGTGGCAGTGCTCAGGGTTGTGTGGGATTGGAAATTGAAGTTGGTGCCTTAAACAAGGAATGCGCTTCAGCCCCCTCTGCAAAATGGGGTATTTTGTCGTGTTCGAGCTTGAATGGATTCATGGGGAGTCTGGATATCAGTAGCATTTGGTTGTGAAAATAAATTGTAAGCAAGGAAGAATGCAATATCTTGATGATGTTGTAGTTGTTTATTTGTTTGCTTTTGCTGTGCTCAGGGCTGACTCCTGGCTCTGGGTGGCCTACCTGCTGTGCTATCTCTCGATAACATTCTGGAAGAATGTAACTTTGAAAAGAGATTCTCTCTCTCTCTCTCTCTCTCTCTCTCTCTCTCTCTGCTTTTTGGGTTGAACCCAGTGATATTCAGAGATTACTCCTGGCTCTGCACTCAGGAATTACTCCTGGCAATGCTTGGGGGACCATATGGAATGCTGGGGATTGAACCAGGGTTGACCGCGTGCAAGGCAAACGCCCTCCCCGCTGTGCTCTCACTCCAGCCCCTGAAAAGGGATTCTCCTGAGGCCAAAGACAGAACAGGGGTCTGGGGTTTGCCCCCACAGCTTGGAGCAAGAGCCGAGGGTGTGAACAGCCCCTTCCAGGTGGGACAGGCAGGGAACAGAGGTCCCCCAAGCCTCTGAAATCACAGAGCCCTTCGACCCATCTGCTTTCACCTCACTGACACTGAGCACAAGACTGACCTTAAGGCCACCAGGACGTCCAAGTGTGCGGTTGGAAGTCGCCATGTTTGTGACGGTGTCTGGCATTGCCTGGGAAAGCCATGGATGAGCCACCCTGAGGGCAGGACCTGGCCACCTCCAGCCTGTGAGGCAGGGCATGTGGAGCTCAGGGGTGCGGTCACACATTACATGCATGTTGCACCAACTCTTTATGGAGAAAGATGCTTCCACAACCCCCACTTGGAAATCTAGTCGTGTCTCAGTTGCTGCATGGGACAGGGCTGGCCCACTTTCTGTTTGCCTTTATTTCTTGAGAGTCAGCTTGGTGTAGAGACAATCAGAAGCCTCAGACTTATAAGGTGGGTGAGTCAAAGGAAGGAGGGATTGAGTTAAAGAAGCTGTGTAGACCAGGGGCTATGGTACAGCAGAAAAGGGGCTTCCTCTGTATGCGGCCACCCGACTTCAGTCCCTGGCATCCCTAACAGTCCCCTGAGCACTGCCAGGATTGACTTCTGAGTGTAGCATCATCCAAAACAAAATGAAACAAAATAAAGAACGAGTGTTTTATGGGTATGCGACGGCAGAGTCTTGGACACAAATGTCTCATGGGTAGAACTGGGGGTGACTGTTTTGGCTCTCCTGTTAGGCTATAGACCTGCCTCATCTGGGGTGGAGTCCCAGCCTAGGTGATCCATGGGGTTCAGGGCAGACCCCAACTGCTCTGGAAGCTCAGGGTGTCAGTGCTCCTTGCTGTGGGGTGGCTGGGAGCTCACGGGAACCCCTCCTAGCTGGCCTCTCAGGGAGAAACCCCAGGGCCCTTTGTCTCCACTGTGGCTCACAAAAGCTGGAGGGCGCTAGTCTCGATTCTCTTCCTACTGGGGTTCCCTGCCAGGTGCAAGGACTGTCTGTCCCCGCAGCTCCAGCCCCCAGTGCAGGACGGTCCCATCATCTGGGGCACAATCACTCACAAACATTTGTTTGTACAACTTTGATAAACGGAAATAATCTACTTCTATACATGCAGATCTTGTGGCTAAACAGTCTACTGACTGTAGTCTATTTTCATGAAGTTATTATTATATCAGTTATATGTGATCACATGAAGTATGAGGTATAATTCATAATTACATTATCGTAACTATGTCTGGAAGTGTTTGGTAGTAATCCATCCAGTTCGTGCGCCAAGTCCATCACTCGGCCTCCATGTGTCCATGAGGTTTTCACCAGATGAAGGTGGGGAGGGCAGGTGAGCCATCTGGGAGCCACAACTCCCCAGGGCCCCTCAGGTCCACCCTTTCTGGTATCACCCACCCGACATTAAGTGCCACATCATTGCTTCATGGGAGCCATAGGCAGGGTGAGACCCTAACAGGGGCCTGTCAGGGCATGTACAGAGACAAGGCCAAAGGCAGGGTGTGGGCAGCACCTCTGTGATCTGCAGTGGTCAAAGGCAGTGAGACAGTAGACTGAGGAGTATCTAGTGACCACAATGGGAATTCGGGGCCGGGCTGACTCTGCTGCATGAAAACTTCTGGCATCTAGGGTACACCAGCCCTGACACTTTCTCTGCAGCCAGGTGCAGGGTCTTGAGGGAAGACAGATTGTAGCCTGTGTTCTATGGCTCAGTGAGGGTCCCATTTGCCCTAAAATAGCCAGACAAACTATTTTATAGCTAGCCAAATAGCTGGTCAGTTATCCCAATCAGCCACAAGCTAGCCAAGCAGCTAGCCAGCCAGCTGACCAACTAATCAGCTAGACAGCATGCCAACTAAACAGCTCAACTAGTCAGTCAGCTAATCAGCTAACCAGCTAGGCAGCCAGCAACTAACAAGCTAGACAACCATCCAGACAACTAATCAATCACTTTCAAGATGAAAAATGTAGGAATAGTTTGGTAAATAGTTGATACTATAGCTTCGGTTACTTGCTGAGTAGTTTTGGTGGGTGCATGCCTAAGTTCATGCGTGTGTGTGCGCACACATGCGTATGTGTGTGTGCGTGCGTGCATGCATGTGTGCAAACATACAAAGTCAAAAAACAAATTAGAGAAACATATTTCTCTTTTTAACTTAATGATTTCTACCAAAATTTATAACTAGGGTCATTTGACACCCTGTACGTCCCGAGGTTATTATTACAAGGGGCCCATGGGTGAAAATTGTAATAAAGGGGTGGGGGCACAGCCCAAGACTAGGGGGGTCAAACAGTAGAAACAGGGAGAACATAGGAAGAAAATTAGGTTGGCGGGAGGCCAGAGTCAGAAACAGGTTGAGAAATAGCGATTTATATCATTCACAGTGTCAAATATTTTCCTCTCTCCCAGGAGCCAGGAGAACGTTATCTGAACTTGAATATTTGACTTCTATAGGACCTGATTTTGCATTATTGCAAGGATAGGAGTTAGATGTGGTTCTCCACTTGGTGTCTACACATTTTTTTTTTCATCAGGATTTGTTCTTTTGCATGAACCTACTTAGCTGGTTCTAGTCTGCTCCGGGAATCCTTTCCCCAGGGCCACCTCCTTTGGTACTTCCCTGAGCTGTGTGTGGAATCCTGAGACACGTAGCTTTGGGAACACCTGGGTGACTTGCAGGACCTCATTATTGGGACAGAAATGGTATTACATAAACATCTGGGTTAGTGCTGAAAGTCTGTGTCCTTCGGGTTGGAAGAGAAGAATAGCTGTCCCTCTAATCAGTTGGGTTTGAACATGGATAGCTGTTCATGCACCGAACTGTAGCATCTCGTGTTAAGTGAAGTCAGAAGGACAAGGACAAATTCTGAATGTCCTCACTAATCTGCGGTGCATAGAATAACACGTCCAGGGAATGGTACGGAGCGGTAACGAGCATAACACTGGCTTTGGATTACAGAAGCAAAAATGCCAACAGAAGAGAGAAATGGAAGGAGGACGCGAGAAGGGAGATCTGGAAGTAACACAGGGGCAAGGGGCGAGGGCTTAGGTGCAGAGCATCTGCATCTCTGAACCCCTAGATCCAGCACTAGCACGAACCGGGGACCCGAACTATAGCTATTAAAGATATAACTGTCAAGGAGGCAGGTTTTTTGGGGGAAGGGATACAAGGCAATCTGGGGTAGCAGTGGAAGGATAGGGACTCCATGGAGGTAAGATTGAAGGTGTGAATATTGTAATGCCTGAAAACCGATTGTAAATAAACCAAAGAAAAAGAAGTATGGAAGCTGTTGCAGAGGAAGGGGCTGAAGTGACCCAGAATTTCTTTCTAAGCATTTTTAACTATGCAGACATTAAATATATACCCTGTTCATGGAGATTTTGCTGTGGTTCACCGGAAGTCTAGACCTGGGATTCTGACTTAAGTAAACCTTTGAAGGTTAGTCATATTTCCCTAATATAATACAAATGTAGGCTGGTCAGTAAGAACAGGGCTAGGTGCTTGCTCTGCGTCCAGCTGACCCAGGTTCTGACCCCAGTACTGCAGACGGTCCCCCGAGCACAGCCAGGTGTGATCTCTGAGCACAGAACCAGGAGTGAGCCCTCGGCTCCCTACCATAAATGAGAATAAATACAAACATAGAGATGTCTGTGACATAGGAAATACTATCTTATGCTCTTTCTCTCAGCCTGATGCTTCCACCTGATTTTTCCAAACTGTTTGATTTGGACAGTTATCAGGTTCCTCGTAGCCACTGTCCCAAACATGTCTGCTAGGTGGTCAGAGAAGATTCCAAACCATTTGCAAAAAGAAGGACATAAATATAATTATCAGAGGAATGGCACTTATATACTTAGGGACTAAAGTGAAGATTGTTGTTTTTAATCTTTTTTAATGCAAATTGATTGGCCTTTGGAAGCTGTAATTATAGTGTCTCTATCTTTCCAGCAGCATTTGCCTGGTGTCAGGCTTCAGAACTGAAATGACTCCTACAATGCAGACTGTAAGGAGATTAGGGGGTCAGGAAACCTACCCTCAGCATGGGGAGCCAGAGCATTCGAGCTCTCCCTCCTTACAGTGTCCCCAGGGGCCCGAGATGGCTCAGCAGGCTGGGGCATGTGCTTCTCACGCAGAGTGCTGGCTCCACACCCCCACCATGGCATGCCCTGAGCACCCAACAGGGAGTCACCTCTGAGCACTGCAGGATGTCACTCAAAGCTAGGTCCCCAGGGGGAAACCCCTTACGCATCACTGAGTGCATCTACCATCCCACTCTCAGGCAATTTCCCATGCACAAAACAAAACCACGTGTAAGGGTAGAAAAAGAATTAAATGTGAAATAAACTGGACACTCAAGTTAGGGCCAGAAAGAGAGCTCAGAGGCCAATGGGGGTGAGGCCCATTGGGGGTGGCCCCAAGCAATGATACTACACTTGGAATTAAACTTACACTACATTTATTTATTTTTAATTATTTTATTTTATTAAATAGTTCACAATATTTGATTACATTTAATATTCAAACACCAATCCCACCAGCATGATACCTTCCCACCACCATATTTTGGATGTTTCCATCCCGAACCCCAATCCCTGCCTCAAAGCAGAACTGAAATAATGTATTTTGTATTATGAAAAACCGCTGAAAATGCTACACTCAAGTATCCAGAGAGGAAAGAGTGTAGAGGTTGTTGTATTTCACCCAGGCGCCATTAAGTCCTTCTATAAGAGATCACTAACATGTTGTTAAATGTTGAGCCTTGTGTAATTTACCCTGCATTTAAAATCACTGTCTCACTGTACCACTATCATTCGTTGATCTTTGATTTACTCGAGCGGGTGCCAGTAACATCTCTATTCCTCCCAGCCCTGAGAGTTTAGCAGCCTCTTCTTGTCTTTTCCCAATGGTTGGAGGCTCTTTCAGGGCCAGGAAAATGAGACCTATTGTCGTTACTGTATTTGGCATATTGAATACGCCACGGGAAGCTTGCCAGGCTCTGCCATGCGGGCGAGATACTCTCAGTAGCTTGCCGGACTCTCCAAGAGGCATAAATGGGTAGAAAGTGTCTTATAATGTGTTGTGCGGGTCGTGCGGTCCAGAAAACAGCCTGAAGCATGGCGGTGGTTGGGCAGTGGAGGTTCACTGCCGGGGCTGGGTCCCTTGGGGTGGGGAGGGCTCGCACCCGCCCCACAGCCTGGCGCAGAGTCCCAGTTGGGACTCCGCATTTAAAATAAATCCCCCTTATTGAAACTGAATTTTCTTTCATTCCCCACCCCACCCCGTGCGCGCGTGCGCACACACACACACACACACACACACACACACACACACACACACACCCCTTCCCTGGGAACTTCCTGTCATTTAAGAGGGAACTTGGCACTGTCGTCTTGCACGTGGGGAGGTTCCGTTGCTCTCTCTTGCTGGCTGGTGCTGGGCTCAGGAGGGGATGAGGGGAAGCAGGGAGCCCTGAGCTAGTTGTGCTCAGGTATGCGCATGCAATGATGCCCTGAATGACCACATCTGGCCAGGGTACCACCCTGACCAAGGGGCAAGCCCTGTGTGTGTGTGTGGCACAGAGAGCTGGAATGGCCCCGTGCTGGTGTCCGCAGACCCTGTCGTTTGGAGACTCACGCCCACTCACTCCGCAGAGTTCCAGTGGTCAGCAGAAGCTGTCACTGGCCAGCAGGTGAATTCTGTGAGGGAAGTTGAGGGCAGTTTTGCTCAGTTCCACCCAGGGCATTCCGCTTCTGATTTTGCTGCTTGCCTATAATTAAATCCCCGGCCTTCTGCCCTCCAGGGAAATTTCCTCTGGAAGACTCACCCTCTCTAATAAAATCCTTCCCTCTTGGTTGCTGATTCTCCTGCTTTTCATCACCGACTCCAGAGCCCATCATTGCCTCGGTACATCTTTGAATTTTTATGCAGCAAAAAAAACCATCTGACCATGAGGCACAGTGACAAGTGGGAGCTGAGACTCCCAAACATTTTCCTTCCCTCTCCTGGCCTGGGGAATATCAGAAAATCATCACTACCAAGGGTGAAAGGGAGAATTTGGGGGTAAAAACAGGGTTGAGCAGAGGATGTGAATTCTTTGTGAAAGAGGCTCTTACTTGTCCTGTCTGCCAGGGGAATGTCACTGCACTGACAGCTCCCAGGGACATTCTTGTGGCCAAACATACAACAAAGCTGAACCCAGGAAGTTTTTTCCCTCTCACATCTTTATTTGTAACATTCCAGGGCGGATATATGTGCTTATTGTCTTCAAATCACTTCTAAAATAATATTGAAACCTCTTGGTTGTGTTTTGAAAACCATCTATGTTAACAAGAAAAAAAAATATGACAGATTCCCTGCTTAGGAGGTGCGGATTGGCATCTCCATGTGGAAAGACTTGGGGATGCCAGACCTCAGGCTGGCTCTTGTCCCCGGCCACGGCCATGAGGACAGAGTAGAGTGGGCTTCTGACACCTCCCCCATTCCAAAACCCATCTTACACCAACTGGGTCAGAGTCTGGGCTGGTGGTGAGGCGCTGGGCATATCCCAGAACATGAATCATGTGCCTGCTTCTGGTCTCTGGAGGGTAGATGTTCATGCAAAGAAGCAACCGTTTCTCTACTTGGTGCCATAATAAGCCCCAGGTTCCACGTGAAGTCTTCTGCTGAGCTTACTCTCTCCTGGCCCACAAGCCCGGCTCATGGGGCAGCAGCCTTGCTGGTCTTCTCTCAGCAGCAGCTCCAAGAGCACCACCTTCTCCTGGGGTGCACAGGGGGCTTTCTCTCCATGCTCGTGCCTCCCAGTTGTCTTGGTGTGGCCGGAGTTCCTGTTACGAGGCTACTGGTCACAGCGGGGAAAGGTCCACCTCAGCAAATTCACTGTAACCTGTCCAGGATGGGAGAGATAGAACAAAGGGTAGGGCGCTTGTCTTGCGTGTGGCTGACTTGGTTCCATCTCCAGCACCACGTATGATGGCCCCCTGAACCCCTCCAGGAGGCACCCGTGAGCAGAGTGCCAGGAATAAATCTGGAACACCGCTGGGTGTGACACCATCATTTTCTAACATAATTTTAAAAATTTAATTCAAGAAGTATGATTTATAAGGTTATTGCTACTTAAGTCTTAGGCATATAATATTTCAACACCAATCACACCACCAAGTGTCAACTAACTTCTTTTCACCAGTGTTCACATAATCCATCCCCTCATTCCCACCCCACCTGCCATTTTGACAGGCACATTTCAACATTGTGTGGTTGTAGTGTAGATCTCATGTTTTCAGTCCTGTTGAGTCTGTTCTTGAATACAGAACTATACCACTCTCCCACCTCACCAGGATAACCGAGGCTATTGACCTCTGTTCCCCATTACTTCCCTTTCACATCTTCATCCTTTCCCCATGATTTCTTTCCTTCTCTGCCCTTTTCCTTCTTTCCTCTGCAGTCAAGGGTGATCTAGGCATCCCTGTTTACTACATTACATTTCCTCATCCAGTTATTTTATATACCACAGATGAATGAGACCATCCTGTGTTTGTTCTTCTTCTGTCTTCACTCATAGTCACTCATATTACAGACAGTGGTATTCCATCGTGTCTATAGACCCTATCTTTATAACCCATTCACCTGCTGTTGGACACCTAGGTTGAATCCGTATCTGAGCTATTGTACTGAGTGCAGCAATGGATAGTGTGCTGTATGTCATTTTTAAGTCTTTATTTTAATATAGAAAAACAGCCAGCTGTTGCTACAATTCTCGAATTAAAATTGATTGGATAACAAAGTTGCACTATTAAAATGGATGATATAGAAAATCAATTGATATGAAAATTGTTATATCTGATCACAGGGATGTTAAGTTCTTGTCTAAGAATTTGTTAATCTCTTTATTGCTTTAGGTATCCAGAAAACCCCAGGATCTATGATCTGACCAGTGAGTCACACGGCAGTGCGGTGGGAGGTGGGCCTGGCTGCTGGCAGTATGAGGGGATTTGGGGAGGACTGCCCACCCAACTCTGGAAAAAACACGAGTTCTCAGCCTGGGCACCGGGTACCTGAAAATATTCTCAGATTGGTGTCTCTGCAGAGAATATTCATGAAGCATTGGAGTTGAACTGTTGAGGTGTGGTGAGGGTGTGACTGCTGGGTGGGTATTCAACCCACCCACCTCCATGGGTGCGCCACAGTTTTTGGCTGTAGGGACCAGCTATTCCATAAAGTTTAGCTGTTTGGCGTGCATCTCCCAGGAGATTCAGTCAGGAATCGGGGAGTGGGGTCCTTGGGTGAGTCAACAAGGCAGAGGCCATGGAGTTGGACGTGGGTGGGTGTATGTCCTATGAGTGAATTTTTTTTTTTTTATGTCCTGGGATACCCGTGATCTCTCATTGCCTCCCTTAAAGATCTTATTTTCAAATTTAGTCACATATTGAGGTACAGAAGTCAGGACTTCAGCATACCAATCTTCTGGAGATATAATTCAGTCATTGGTCTTGGTGAAAAGGACCCACTTACCTGAGGCTTAACGACCTAGGTGGTTGCATTTCTCCCGACTGAGGCTCAGCCCTCTCCCTCTCCTCCTCAGTAGGTTGCCTTAGAGTTTGCAGGATTCCCATCGGAACCACTGCCCACTTTCTCAACCACATTATAATTCACTAAAAGGAGAAACTTTACGTTGTAATCTTTCCTGTTTTCTTGAATCTGGCCAAGTGTTTGCTGCATAGGAGATGCTTAGCATTTGCTATGGGAGTCACCTGCCTTGTCATCCCTCTGGAAATATATCATAACAAGCTCTAACAGACAGTGCTAACATTATCCTAAAAGGGAATTCTCACCTTTCCAGCTCATCAGCGGTACCTGTGCTTTCAAAAATGGGGACTAAGAGTTTCCAAGGGCCCATGCAGCGATTCTACTAAAGTCTGCGCTTTCTCTATGTTCCCTGTTTGAAATGCTAAGCATCCAGACTTCTCTCCATATGGAAGGATCTCCATTTCCGGACAAATCAGCCCACTACATCACATCCCCATACATTCTTCTTTTATAGAAAAATTTATTGGAAAGTAGAAGGGAAAGGAAAAGGAACTCCCTGTATGGAGGAGGACCTTAGGATAGGACTAAATTATGAACTCCATAAATTCTTATCTGAAGTCCTTACAACTGAGCTATTCTCAAACTTCTCTAATTAGATATTTCCAGTCATTTGTGTTACATGTTTAAAAGAAGCGGAGTGGCACTAGAGAGAAAGTACAAGGGCGAAGGTGCTTGTCTCCCATGTTCTCACCCAAGTTCAGTCCCTCGAGCATATCCGGGTATCGCCCTGGACATCCCCCAACTCTGACCTAAAATAAATAAATAATGGGAAATAAAGTTTTTGAAAGCCAGTGGTCTCTATTCACCAAAAGCAAAATTGGCAAAAAGCACTTAGGTGTGTTTTCTGTTAGGGGACTGTTGTGTGGCTGGGGATGGGGGTATAAGAAAAAGGAGGAGGAGGAGGAAGAGGAGGAGGAGAAGGAGGGGAGGAGGAGGGGAGGAGGGGAAAGGGGAGAGGAGGAGGAGGAAGAGGAAGAGGAGAAGGAGGAGGAGGGGAGGAGGAAGAAGGGAGGAAGAGGAGAAGGAAGAGGAAGAAGAGGAGGAGATGGAGGGGGAGAACAAGCAGCCTGAGACCAGAACCCAGGGCCTCTCCCACTGGCACCCCATGCGTCCCCGCCTTTCCGTGCCCCCCAGCTCAGTGGTGTGTGTGGTCCCCTGGACCTGGTCAGACATCCCGAAGAGTTGTTGGCACTGCCCCCTAGATGCCTTAGGGCACAAGGCCACAGGGACCCCCTCGGTAGGAAGCCCCCTTCTTGTTTCATAGAAGAAAAGATAAGCACTGATGCCACCCCTCCCCTCCCAACACACACCAGCCACGTGCCTGCCCCCCTACGTAGCTAGAGACTGGGCTTCCATGCCAGGTCGGAGCTTCTCCCTCTGTGGGACTAGAGGGCTCTCAGGCCTTTGTTCCAGCACAAATGCAGTGGATGAGGCAGTTTCCTAAACTACTGGCACATGCTGTTAAATTGCAGAAATTCTCAGCTTACCTGCTACTTCCTGTTTCAGGCGTTTTATGTGTATGTGTGAATACGTCTGTGCTTGGGTGCTCAGGCAGGCAGCATACGGGCCATGTGCTTATGTATACATGCCACGTGTGTGTGTGTGTGTGTGGGGGGGGGGTAGGGAGCATCCATGGAGATCCAGGACGATGAAGGAAGGGCTCTGCGAGTTTGGTCTTCGCTCCACCTTCTCCCTTTCAATCTAGCCCTTTCTGGATAGTTCTACAAATGACGAGTGCAATCACAATCACAACCATCCTGTTATTCGTCGATTGCCTTGAGCAGGCCCCAGTAACGTCTCCTTCGTCCTAGCCCTGAGATTTTTTTAAAAAGTGCCATATTCAAGGCTCTTTCAGAGTTAGGAGAATGAGACCCTTCATTGTTACTGGATTTGGCATATTGGGTACGCCACGGGGAGTTTGCCAGACTCTGCCATGTGGGCAGGTAACATTCGGTAGCCTGCCATTTTGTCCAAAGTAGGAATGAGGTGATAAGATGTTGCGTGGCCACGAATGCTGCCGCGCGCTTCTGGGAGCTGGGTTTTATAGTCTCTGAGTGCACCCTAGTCCCATGAAATGTGTCTGAGAGTCTCCACCTCACCCTTGGCTTCTCTTCCCCCACCCCCAGACCTTAACAGCTGCTGCTGTTGAGTACCCTTCTGCTTCCACACACAGCTGCACTGGCGCTCTACCCCATGGGTGATTTTCCTACATGTTTAGTGATAGCACAGCAGGTAAGGTGTTTGCCTTGCGTGCAGCCAGCCTGGCCGAGCCGGGTTCGATTCCTCTGCCCCTCTCGGAGAACCCGGCAAGCTACAGAGAGTATCTCACCTGCACGGCACAGCCTGGCAAGCTCCCCGTGATGTATTCAATATGCCAAACACAGTAACAGCAAGTCTCAAAATGGAGACGTTACTGGGCCCGCTCGAGCAAATCGACGAACAACGGGAGGACAGTGTTTGTTTGTTTGTTTCCTGCTGTCACCCTTCTTCAATCTGTTTAGAGCTACAGTTGCAGGCTGCATTGATGCAGGAAGGCGGCTTGCAGGAAGTTAGGACACGGAGTGTGGGCAGGGGCTGCCTGGGGAAGGGACGAGCACATGGGGGAGCCCGCTAAGAACTGACTCCAGCTGCACAGACTTGCAGTTTTGGGTAAGGTCCAATGACCACCCTGCCTGAACCCCCATCCTCATCTTTGGAGGCTCCCAGGGCGCGGTCAGCCTGCCAGTGTTGCTGACCCCTGTGCCATGCTGCTGCCCTCGCCCTCTGAATCATCCCTCATGCCGGCTGCTTTGTGGGGTGAGTTTTGTGGCACTCAAGCTCGGCCTGGCTGTGCCTTCTGCATCCCGGGAGCAGCGCCATCTGAGGCTCATTAAGGGAGCTAATCAATTCCGTGCCTTGCACGGCGCGCAGCAGATTCGCACACAGGCAGCCCATTAGCGGGCCAGGCGTGAACACGTGCCTTCCCCTGGATCAATGCGGACTCCGTGTTGAACACGGCGTGGGCCGTTCCTCTCCCATTAAGAGACATGGATGCCAAAAGCAAGCGTTCAGATGTTCTCCAGCTTGCCTTGCAGGAGGGGGCAAGGAAGACTCCCTTTTCCCTTGTAAAAAGACGCTTTTGTGGGGTCTCCGTTAGCTCTGGCGAGCTTTCTTTCTCCTGGGATGGTGTCTCTGAGGGCGTGGAGCCCTGAGTTATTCCTGCTGACAGGTTTTTCTGAAAAGCCTCATGCAGACTGATGCCCGCAGAGAACATACTATCTTACACGGGGGTGGATCCACAGTAGATCCCAGTCCTGATATTAGTCAGATCTATCTTCGGCATGAGTTGCTTCCCTCAACACTCTTCTCTCCATATTTGGCACTGGTTTCTGGCCTGTAGTAACAAAAGATTCATCTTCCCAGCTAGAAAGATGCCCGCTGGATGGGAATTCATGTGCGTTTCTCGCCCCGCTCGCATTATCAACAGCACCTCCGTCTTGCTAACTCCAGTGTAAATGTCAAACTTCAAATCAGCATTGCCTCCACCGAAGGGCTTCCAAGGGGGACGTGATCCTACGAAACCCTGAGTGGCCCCGGGGACCCAGTGATGTCTGCGCCAGTCCCTTTGGGTCATAGGGGAAGAAGCTCCATGCCAGGCCTTTGTCACCTGCCCTGGTTCGTTTCTGCGTCCCCTGGTCCCTGGGTGCATGAACAGGTGGACCGGAGGGTCGTGGAGATGATTTCAGAGACAGAGGCTGTGTGCAGTGGCCCAGAGACCCCCGTGCCCAGCTGGACGCAGGTGGCCTCCAAGTTCCCGCGAGCATGGAGATCATTAAGTCTGCCTGCTCTGTGCATTCCAGCCACACAGACGGGGAGAAGGGCCTCCTTCTATTTTTAAAAAAATACCCAACATTCATGGTTTTCATATTTTTGTAGCCTATAATTACTCTTAATCAAAGTACAACAAACAGTAAACAGTAAAAATGAAATAAATGTGGTGACAGTTTGCCAATAATGAGGAGAAAATGTTCCATCTGTGTAGCCGCGAGTAAAATGGGTGTAATTACTGCTCATTTTTCTCGTAATTGCTGAGTTATTAGTTTAGCGCTTACACCCAACTGGTGAGCTGTGGGCCCCGCCCGCTCTGTGATCACAGACCCGTGCTTCTGAGCTGCAGCCAGGAGGCCCCGGCATCCGGGAAGCACTTGGCTGGCTCTAACCCCAACCACTGGCAGGCCCGGTGACTGGTTCCATGGAACTTTCTAGACATGTGTTTCCTGGCCACACTGATGTGACACTAGACTGCTTGTTCTGCTCTTATGAACTGATTTCTTCGTGATTCCTCTTGAGCCCATTTCTGGGTTGAGGAGGCCACTGGGGTGGCGTGGCGATGCTGATCGCCCCTGAACTAAGCACGCCCATGCAGTGACCACGTGGACCACGGGTGGCTCACACTTGAATATGAATTAATTAGCACTCAACATGTTAAGGTCAGACATGGTTCGTGTATGCCCCGGTCTCTAGATGTAGCTTGATTAACCCAGAGATTCCTCTTGGAAGCTGAGGATGACATACCCTCAGTTAATATCTGAAGTGTGGCATGGGCATAGCTGGGCAGAAACCAGGAGGCTCAGTGGAGACTGGGGCTGGCATTTAGGCACTGATAGTTGCATGGCATTTGTTCTCCTGGCCTGATCTCTGAGGTGTGTTCTGGTTGCCTCAGAAAAAGGCAGTGTCCAGGGTTGTCTCTTTGTCCAGGGAAGAACCAGCCAGAGGGAGTTCTATTTGTGCCTTACCCTTGGTCGAAGCAAGGTGTGTAACCACACTTAGACACAGACTTCATCTGAGGGTTCAGCTGGGTGAGATTCTCTGGGGTCACCATGTTCTTGGGAGCAGGATTCATGAAACTTAATGTGGATTTGGCAATGTGAATGCCAGACACAGTTATGGATGGGTATGTTGTCCGGGAAGTGTAGTTCTTGGGTGAGACGCAAGATGCCAGAGGATCCCAGACTCAGTCCTCGGAAGCCTGTTTTGTTTTCAACTTGAAAGCCAAGCCCTTTGTCTATCTCGGGAGAGAGGAGGCAATGGGAGCCATCCATATCATGTTCCTTTGATTATTTTTTTTCCAACCTAAGTAGCCAGCAGCACATGCTAATCTCTAGTAAGACACATCACCCTGGCAACCAAGGCTAAGATTTGGTGTGCAATACTCATTGGGGTAAAATCTTGTATTTTCAAAAATCAGGAGGAAGAGGAAAAAACCTTAGTTGTTGAGATAATCTATAAATCAAAACATCTGAATCATTTCCTTGCTTGTCTGTAGAAATATCAGAAACACACACACACACAAGAGTGCGCGCGCACACACACACATACACACATGCAAGGGAGAGAGCAAGGCAGAGCAGAGAGACTGTTTCACCTCTTGGTTTGAGATAAGCGGGTGAAAATCATGGCACTGTATTTTAAAATCTCCTTTGGAAGCCCCCAAGAACTGCAACACCCAGATTCTTTTGAGCTCTGCAGAAATGTCTTAGCCTCGGCTCACGGTGTGTTCTGCATAATCTGTTGGTTGTGCTTGCCAGCTGGGGAGCAGAGATAGGGAATGTTGGGGTTTTACAGCTGAGAAATTAAATGGGTATTTGCAGATAGTTTAGAGTTGCCCAGGCTCCTTGCAGTCTTCTTACTAGGTTGGAAAAAAATCTATTCAGAGAATATTAGAGTCAAATGCATTTTCCTCAGTAGAGAACTAGCTTTTCCTCTCTCTTGGGTCCTAAAGGTCTTTTTATTTGTTTTTATTTTTATTAATGCAGTTTTTCATTTTACTTCGTTCTTGCTGTTCTCTATGTCAGGCAGAAGCACATTCTTAGGTGAATTGTTTAGATTTGGAAATTTACATTCTGGGCTTTTGTAAAATCGTTAACTTTGCCATAATTTGAAAAGGCTCTAAAATATAGCGTGGAAATTGTGATACCTTATCTGCTGGAATTGAGACGGAGAAACTAAAATTCACAGTGCCTGGTGGGCATGTTCATTCCATGTTAATTTCACCCATTTCCTTACACATAAAAAAAGATACAGAGAGTCCTGGTGAGCTTGAAAGATCCTCTCAGGCAACTCCCCTGCCCACATCTCCTCTGTACACCCAGAAACTCACTTCCATACAGCACACTTGCTCTGACAGGAGATTCACACCCATGCACACTCACACACTCACACCCACCCAGATATGCTAACTCCCATATCACACCCAGACACACACTCAGTATGGACCCAACACCCCCATAGAGCACGTCCACTCAGATATGTTAACACACATATATACACCCACCCAGACACAGCCATGCACATATACACATCTACCTACACTCACACCCATTTAACCTATCCCTCAGATATGCCAATATTTACACCCACCAGAAGCACTCACTCACACCCATTCAGATGATTCATATTACGCCCTGACACACACAGTCATCTACACAACCACTCATATCCATACTCACTCATATGTACACCCAGGCACTCACACCCAAACACACACTCAGACATACTCATACAGCATACCAACTCACATACGCTAACATTCCTATACATATTCATAACACTGACATTCATATACAGAAACACTCACATAAACCCAGACATGCTAACACTCATATGCTCTCAGAAACACTTAATCACACCCATATAACAACCCACTCGTATGCCCTAACACCCATATAAACTCTCATCCTCACAGCCAGATACTCATTCACATATATACCCAGACACACTCACTTATACTCCGATGTACTCACTCATATCCACATCAACACATTCACACACATACACCAACACACAAATACGCACTGACACATGCACACTCATATAGCCATAGATGCACTCAAACTCAGATACCCACATAAATACAACCACTAAGACACACTAACAGATAAATGCAGATACACACATCCACTCATACTCTCATACTTTCAGACATACACTCAGGTATAGCCAGACGTACTCAGACATACACTCATGTGCATCTGGATTCACCCATAGCCACTAAAGCTCAAAATCTCACATTCCTCATGTGAACGTACATGCACACGTTCTAGGACACACTCATATTCACACTCAGACACACATAGACATACATGCTCGCAGGCACGGACACGGACACTCAACTGTGTATTCTCCTCTACATGCATGCGTGTATACTCAAATACACACACACACACACACACATACACAATCTTCCTAAATAAATGAGTCTCCTTTCAGCTTCTGCACTAAGGCCATTGTCCTCCATCCTTCCTGCTTCCCTCTCCTTAAATTATTTTCATTAACTGCACCCCCACTCACTCCTCACCTTTTTGTTTTCTGCAGCCTGGGCCATGCTACTGAAATGCTTCTTGAGGGTCCCCGATCCCTGTCACTGTGAGCCCAACAGCCCCTGCAACCCTGCCTTTCTGGGTCGCCTGGGGAAGATACGAGAGTTCCCCTTCCAGGGTGGAGTGTGCCCCGCAGCTGGGGAGATTCACAGACAGGTACTGTGGGGTTTGAGAGGGGGCATCTGGACCAAGTGGTGAAGGAAGAGGTGTGACGTTAGGGCGACACACCCTCCTAGCACAGAACCCTGGAGGGAGAGAGACCGGCAAGTGTTTATGCATGTGGCTCAGAGAGGACACCAGGAACATCCTGCAGACCTGGCACCTGAGGTCAAGCTCACGGCAGGACCCCAGAGAGGTGGGTAGTGCCAGCTTTCATGCAGGGCCTGTGTCAGTTTTTGGCTTAAAGGGATGGAGCCCATAGCCTTAGCGAATAGAGCTCAGTTGCTCTCTTGAACGCATGTGTCTGTGTCAGTGGACGTGGGGAGGAGAAATCCATCTCTTAGAGCAGAGCGGCGGCCTGTGCCCCTGGGTAGCTTTTCTCTGGGTCACACATACTCACACAGGCTCTGTCCATGAACTTCCATCCCCCCAAATTCTCAGGCCCCTTCTATTTGAGCTCTATTTTTGTTTTGTGACAGGCACACCCCACTACGCTCTGGGATTCCTCTTGGTTCTACATCCAGGGAGCTCAGAAGACCATCTACAGTGCTGGGGACTCACCCCCGGCTGACATTTTGCAAGACAAGAGTCTTACTCGCTGTCCTCTTGTTCTGGCCCCTCCACGCAGCTATTTTGACTATCCATCCCATATGGGCCGTGCTCCTCAACCTGTGTCCTCCTTCATTCCCATCTGCGTCTAACTTGGTCAGTGCCCAGTGGGAATATCCCCAGTGACCCAGGACTTAGAGCCACCAGCGCAGAGTTTACACTCCCACAGGGAATGGGCCCTCCTCCTGGCATTTCCCAATTGTCCTAGATTCACGCTTACTTTGGGGTTACTTGGGACTTGATTTATCCAGCTACTCTTGGTAAAGAACTGGAATTTCCAGGCCCTGACTTCTGAAGCGATGGTCCCCCCGTGGCACGTGGGCTGCAGTATAGATCACATGCAGCCCTACCGTGGCAATGTAAATGCAGTCACAGATAGGTAGGGGCAAATAGCCTGCACTATTGTGCCTGCAGCAATTGATTTAGACAAAAGGAGACCCATCAAGGTATGACCTATCTTATCCTATGGCAGCCTTACTGTCCTACCTATTTTATTTATTGTTATTATTATTTTTTGCTTTTTTTGGGTCCACACTCAGCAATGCTCAGGGATTCCTCCTGGCTCTGCACTCAGGAATTACTCCCGGTGGTGCTTGAGGAACCCTATGGGATGCCGAGGATCAAACCCAGATTGGCCTTGTGCAAGGCAAATGCCCTATCTACTGTACTTATCTCTCTGGCCCCTATTTATTTATTTTTGTTTTGGGGCCACATCCAAAGTGCTCAGGTCTTACTCCTGGCTCTGTGTACAGGGATTGCTCCTGGTGGGGCTCAGGGGATGTCGCAGATTGAACCCTGTTTTGTTTGCAAACAAGGCAAATGCCCTTCCCACTCGACCATGACTGACCTATTTTATAGGCAAAATGTCAAGGATCCTAGAGACACATATCAAAGTCCCCTTGCGTAAGCAGCGTGTCTACAAACCAGTTTGACTCCTGGTTTCTTGGTCATGATCATGAGGACACAAGGTTCGCTGAAGTTCTTTGGGGGATGGCGCCTGAGTCAGAAACAGAGGAACTGGCTTCCCAGAGGCAGAGTGCTGGGTCATTTTTTGAATACCTTTGCTGTTGCAACCAAGAGCATCGCAACCTGCTGGACTTGTATCCATTGCTTGTTTGTACTTACTATCCAGTGATTAAAATTCTGCAATGGTGGGTGGATTGGTACTGGAATTTTATGATCAGGCTGGGCGGCACTTGGGGTTCTCTTTCTGGTGCTCCTTCTCCCATTCTGATCCCCCTCTTACCTCATGCCCACCACCTCTGAGGTAGAACTAAAGACAAAACACAGCAGCGAATTTCTGGCTGAGGATGAGGGAGGGTTTGCAAGGCACGGAGCAGGGAGCAGATAGCAGCTGGAAATTAGACCAGAATGGGGTCATGACCAGGCAGTTCTACATGCTGGACACTGGGATTACCTCAGCTGGAAAGTTCTTGGGATCACGGAGAGCAGGTGTCTACATACAGCAGGGCTGTGGAGACTGGAGTTATTTAAGTCAAGACACCCGCCTCTGTGTGTTAATGTTCAGGACAGAGGCATGGCTAGGAGTGAAATCACACTCCAGATGACCAGAGTATGATTGCCTATGGACAAAGATGGTGCTGGGTGGACACTGATCACAGTATAGGATTGAGTTGCTGGTCACTGTTGTTAATTTAAGTCAAAGGACTCTCCTCTGTTCAAACCCTTTTCCCAGGAGATCAAGTTGATCTAGTGTGTTCCCCGCATGGATATTTTGCTTCATCCTTTCTGCTTGTTGGACCCCCTTGATTTTGGTAGGACTTGGCTCATTTGGTTATCATAATGATCTTCCAAGCTACCTTGTCACTGTTTTTTTTTTTGTCTTTTCTAGTCCCTTGTTTTTCTGTTATTAGAGCTTACTAGAATGCTTTGGTTTGTTTGCTCATTTGTCAATAGCAGGCAGAGCTCTGGATGCCTGGGAAGCAAAGGCAGGGAGACTTTAGAGACTCCACTCCCATCCTCCTGAGTTGCAGCCAGAATCCCAGAGTGTATGGGGAATATTGTCTGCCGTGGAGACAGGGGGAGGGTGGGGAAGGGGGAGGGTATACAGGGGATATTGGTGGTGGGGAATGTGCACTGGTGGAGGGATGGGTGTTTGATCATTCTGTAATTGTAACCCAAACATGAAAGCTTGTAACTATCTCACGGTGATTCAATGAAATTTATATATATATATAATCAAAAAAATCACAGTGACCCCAGGGTGACAAGATTCCTCCTTCTTTCAGATTCCCCAGGATCTGGGAACCACGTGATCAAATTGTTGTAGTTGTTGTTTTCTTTTACTTAGCATGTAAAGAAAGAATCTTATAATGTGTGAATATGTGTGTGTGTGTGTGTGTGTGTGTGTATTTTAAGCAGAAAGACTGCATTTCAGTGGCAATAGAATCCAGGAACAGAGAAACATTCGTGAAGACAGTTGTCCTTATTCAGTTGTTTTTCCAGTTGCCTAGGATTATATAAAAATTCAACAATAGGGTTGGAGTAAGAATCTAGCCTCGCCGGCACTAAACTTACTTTGCTACTGTGCTGGTGGGAATTTGGGGTCCTTAATCCTTCTCTTCCAGTAAAGGGGCCTTGTAAATCCAGGGGTCTCACATGCTATACACAGCCCACCAATCGTCACAGAGTGACCTTCACAGAGAATCCAGAGATTTCCCAGAGGCTCTGGGCACTTGCCTAATGGAAGTGTCACCTCAATTGCCTCTTCTCAGCTTTGTCCCCAGGAGGCAGCAACTGGCAGTAGTGGAAAAAATTTTAGGGTGCCTCTACCACATGGGACTAAGCATACATGTCACTATTTTTCATTCTATCCTCATCCATGCATTTTCTTAGGACTAAGTCTTTCTATATTTCTAGCATTAACTTTGTACTATCTACTTTGATCACACTGAAAAACTAATTTCCCCATAGTTTCCTAATTCTTCATTATGCAGTGACATGTATTTATTTAGCTCTACACTTTGATAGGCACTTTGCAAACTAATGTCAATTTCTGTAGCCATGGGAACCTCTTTGAGGTTATAGTCTAATGGGTAAGACCAGTGTGTGTGTGTGTGTGTGTGTGTGAGAGAGAGAGAGAGAGAGAGAGGGAGAGGGAGAGAGAGAGAGAGAGAGAGAGAAGGAGAGAGAGAGAAAAAGAGACAGAGACAGAGACAGAGAGATGGGTGGGGTGGGGAGGGGAGATAATAGTAGGTAAAACATAATCAATTGAAACAACCATAAATTGTTCCAGATATCCTAAAGGAAGCAAGCGAAGGTGGGACCAGGTTGGAGAAGACCCCCTTTCATTTCTGGAAGCAGGGCATCTCTCTGTGTTGGAGGAAGCAGGAAGAGCCGATACAAGAACAACAGAGGGCAGCTCCATGGGGGAGTCGCCAAGGATGGTGTAGCCAAGCTGAGGGAGAAGAAAGAGGAGCTGGTTCAGAGGAAGGTGGTCCATGGGATCCAGAGGCTGTGTGCAGTGAAGGAGCTTCTGTCTCATTCAAAATTCAGTGAAAAGTGGGTGATGCATTGTCTTGAGGGTCAGTGTGACCTGATGGGGAGCAAAGGCAATCACAATCCACTAATGAGAGTAAGGAAGAATGCTACAAGGGGGAAAATAGAAGTCTCATTGGATAGTCACTTCTGATGCTCATCAAAGAGATGATGGCACCAGAAACTGTGGCTAGAAGGGAGTGGACAGGTCTGAGACACGTCTGAGGGGCTGGAGGGCTGGACCTGCAGACAGCACACCATGAGGGGATGTGAGAGGGAGGATGGAACACAGAGGACATGGTAAATAAGAAATAATTCCTGGATTAAGGAATTGGGTGAATGATGTCTTCTTTCCTAGGACGAATGGGTATGTTAAAGGACAATTAAGAATGCTAATACGCAGCCTAAGTTTAAAATACAATAGACACCCATGCGGAAGAATCGGGCTGGCAGTTGGATGTATAGATCTCTTATGGTTCAATAAATCTGTGAGTCATCTGCTCTATAATTGTATCTAAAATCATTGGTTGAATAAAACCCTCTGTTGAGAAAAGAGCCTAGATTGATTTTCTGAAAATGTGATCATTTAGAGATCATCCAGATAAAGAGTTTCTCCCTGAGATAAACAGGAATTTGGCAGGGTCATTGTGCCCATCAGGGAAGGGGGAAGGGCAGTTTCCAGGGGGCAGATGCTGCTAGAGCCACCAGCCACAGTTGCTCACATAGTTACTGGGTTGGGTACCATCTAAATTACCCAAGACCCAGATGCAATCAGTTCCCATAGAGCTGGGGCCAGAGTTCAGAGTGAAATGTTGAAGGTACTGAGTTGGTGAGGAAATCAATATAAATATGTAAACTCTTCCTTTGAAAAACATGATTGTGCATAAGGAAGTTATAAAAATCTGGACAGCAATGAAGAAAATTGTAAAGATTTGAGTTTTCTTCTTGTTGATAGCATAGGTTTGTGTGTCGATGAAACAGATAGTACTTGTTCACATGTTGAGCACCAAGGCCCAACAGAGAGTGAGACAGAAGGAGAGAGAAGAGCAGAAGGAATTAGGTCCCTGAGGTCTCCACCCTGGCCACAGGAGAAGGGGCTCTGCAGTGTCGGCAGGAAGGGCCCTGCTCAGGAGGGTGTGTAGGGAGATTGTAACTGAGGAGGTTTAAGATGAGGTCTTTGGCTTGGAGAAAAGCTGGGCGTGCATTGTGAGAAGTTTAGGAAGGGAGCTGAGGGGAGGAACTGAAGATCAGGGAGATGGAAAACAAGGGGGGCCCAGGACTTGGGGACCCTTTGAGAGACAAGTCCTTGCAGAAAGTCTTTTGTTCTACAAGCTCTCTTAGTTTCCTTTGGAGAAACTCTGCAGTCTCCATGTACATCTCAAACATTCTTGGGTGGGAGTGGGGGTGCTGGGGTAGTTGGAGCACCTCAGGTGATGCTCAGGACTTACTCCTTTGCTCAGGGGCCACTCCTGATGGTACTCAGGGGACAGTGTGTGATGCTGGGAATTGAAGCAGTGCGAGCCATTTGCAAGATGAATGCCTTACCCTTTGTATTATTGCTCTGGCTGGAGGTATATCTCTCTATACATCTCCTATGTTAATTAACACTGATATGTGTTTGGATTTTGCACTAATGGAATTTCTTAAACATTTTATTTTATTCCCCACATCATTCACTCCTCTCTCAGAAGTTACTCATTTGTTAAATTTGTAACTCCTAAAATATTTAAAGTAAAAACCCACCTGACCTCCTGCAAGATGCAGATATTATTTGCTTTTCTTCTAATAAGAATACATCTATATGCCATGCATCAAAACTGTAACAACCAATATTAAAATGCACTCTTCGAGTGTAAAAGCTTATTTTTATGGAGATAATCCATGATTTAAAAAATTTATGTTGCTTATGAAAGGATTGATATAAATTAGCTGTTTAGAAAATTGCACATTATCCTCTTTGTAAAACTGTATCTGAAGGGTTTCGCATGGGGACTATGCCAGGACAGTTGGCCCCTGGCTGTGGGCCTCCATGCAGGCACCCTGCCCCACTCCTTCCCTCCAAATCTGACACTTCCTTGGGGTGCACGACCATGTATAAAAGTCAAGAAAAGCTGGTACATAAAGCAAACCAGCAAAATCTTCAGATACCTTCCAGCCTAACTTCCAAACCCACCACTTTAACCCTTCAGGGGGGTCCCACAGTTTAAGAATACAAAAGAAAAAGCCTATGAAAGTTAAATGATGTTGGGACATGGAGAGATAATTTAGCATGTAAGACATTTGCCTTACACACGCCCTACTGGGATTTGATCCCCAGCATCCCATATGACCGACCCCCCCCCCCCCCGCCCCAAGCACCACCAGGAATAATTTCTATATTCAGAGCCAGGAGTAACCTCTGAGCATCACTGGGTGTGACCCCAAACACAGGAACAACAACATTTACATGGTGTGGGAATATATCGGAGTGTCCCCAGCAACTGTGTGCAGTAACCATGCAGCACTGTTGGTGGGACCCCTGCCTCCCGCTTCCTCTCTGCACCCGCACTCTGCTTTGGCAGCCTTCGGTCTCTGGTGGGAGTCTCAGGGTTTGCTTGCACAGGAACTGGTCTATTCCTGCCTTCATTCCTCTGCATCCCCCCAGAATGAGCCCATCTCCATTTGTCTTTCTCCTCCTGACTTATTTCTCTAGCACGACCCTCTCCAGTTGAAACCATGTTGTTACAAAGGGCAATGCTCCCTCCTTCCTTCCTGGTTTACAGATGGCAATTTCCTTACTCACTCATCTGTCGCTTGGCATTTGCTTCCAAATCCTGCCTGTTGAGTCGAGCAGAGAAGCCCTAGGATAGAGTCTGCCTCCCTCTGGGCTCCGTGTTTTCTCTGGAAGGTTTCCTGCCCCTGTTTGTGGCCACACCACAAGGAGCCCACCTGGTCTCCATCTGGCAAGGAGGTCACTCCATTTCCTTAGTTTTTTTAATAACTAAAAAATTTTCATCAAGTAGTTCACAATATTTGATTACATTTAATGTTCAAACACCAATCCCACCACCATGACACCTTCCCACCACCATAGTTCAGATGTTTCTGTCCCGAACCCCAATCCCTGCCCCAAAGCAGAACCAAAATAATGTATTTTGTATTGTTTGTTATGAAAAACCACTGAAGATGCTACAAAAAAGTATCCTTAGAGGAAAAAGTATGAAGATTGTTGTTTTTCACCCAGGGGCCATTAAGCTCTTCTATAAGAGATCACTAACATGTTGTTAAAGGTTGAGTCTTGTGTGCTTTTGTATATATATATCTATATCTATACATATATAGAGATAGATAGATTTTCTTCTAAGATTGGTTGCGTACTACTGTGAACCCCATCAAATGTGGTGCACTTCCTTAGTTTATTTTGCTTTTAAAAAATTGGATTTCTTCATCAGGCACCATGATCTATCAGCGTAGGGGGCGAGTGGGGGCTGGTTTGGTTTTCCTCATTCCATCTCTAATGAAAAAAAAAAGGAGGCTGACACCTCATTGTTCTAGGGAGAAGCTCAGATAAGACAGGCCTGAAAAATAAAAGCTTTCTGTCTCTGAGCTTTACTCCTCTGGTTTCTTCTCGTGCTATGTCCAGGTCTGAGGCACTGCATTGCAGAGGATGGCGGTTCATGTTGGTGAGGTGTCGAGTGAGATGTGGAGAGGCAGAGGGTGTGGAGGGAGGCCAGTGACTGCTTCTTTGGGCTTCACCACCATGCTGGGGAGGAGAACCTGGTCACAGAAGTTCAAGTCCCAGGAAGACTGGGAATCCCAGGGAGATTGGAGAACAAGCAAGTAGCCATCTGGTGTGATCCATGCCTTGGACATTCCTGATGGGACATTCCTCACCCTCAAGGCTTGAGCATCCTTACCACACCAGCTGGGGAAGCTTGGGTGCTTCCTCGTCTCTGACCACTGTTTAAAACAATAACAACAGTCAAATGCCCGCTGTCCCTGGCAAGTGTTTTTCTAGACCACATATTTACACATGAAAGTGGCTTCTGGACCAGGAAGATGAAAAATGGTGGTCATGGTGGCTTTTTGGATCCACGGGGTGCTTTCCAGAAGCCTCTTCACAAAGACAAGCCGTGTCCGTTCCCTCCCCGGTCCAGAGCCCCATCAGTCTTTCTGTGTTTCGTCTCTGCTTTGAAAAGGAACCCTTCTCTTGCCATGGTGGTTCATTGCAGATAGACTGCACCTTTCTCTGGTGTTTCTGGAAATGAAAATGTAATGAATGTTAGATCAGTAGCTTGTAGCTGCGAGGCTGGCCCTTTGATCCAGTTCCGAATGCATTTGTTAAAAAGTTGCTTTATTGATTTTTTCCCCTAGCTGCTTTTTTGCTGTGTTTGGATCATTTGTACATATGCACATCACAATCCTGCCACATCAAAGCCGGTAGTCAGTGCTGGCACTCAGGATGTGCACCGGAAAACAAAGAAACTTTCCTCTCTAAAGATGGCTGCCACTTAACCTCACATCTGAAAGTTGTTTTTCCTACATCCCCTCTGTAGTGCTTGGGAATTCTTTCTGCAGTCCTCTATGAAAGAAGCTCTCTGGAAACCCCACTTCTCAGAAAAGTGTGTGTGATAGAAACTGTGTGAATGTGTGTGTGTTGCGGGGGGACAGCGGGGGGGGGGGGCGGAGAATGGGTCTGGGGGCTTTCTCGTGGTCATCTACAGGATGAGTCATTTACTCCAATTACTTATTTAATCAATTACATTGGTGGGCAATGCTGACATCCAGAACTGTGTTGATAGCATTTGAAGTATGCGAGGAAAGCTATTAATTGAGTAATACACGGAAATGTACTTAGGTACCTAACATGATGTTTCTTTATTAGGTTTGAGCACATTACGAAGAGTGAGTGCTTTAAAACCCTTAATGGCTTGTTTTATTTTATTTTTGTCTATCAGGTACATGCCCATCAGTGCTCTGTGCTGTTCCTTCCAAGCCATTTTTTTCCTGGTGGAGGGCTCTGAGCCAGCTAAGTGGAAAGCAGAGTGAGAAAGATGGCCAGGACTGGTACAGCTGCCCCTCTGCCCAAACTTACCTGTGTGTTCACGAGTCTGGGCTGTACCATGGGTGCCAAACCACCCTGAATGTTGGGGTGTATGGGGGTGCCTTGGTAGGGCCAATTTAGAAGAACCTCCAGCAGATAGGAAAATGGATCCACGTGAAAGATTGGATTTAGATTTGCCTTAATGAAAGAGCTGGTAGGATGTAAGAACCGGCTAGTTGGTAAGACAAGCAAATCAGAGAATGAGACACTTAGTCCTTCCACCCAGAGTGTTAGAGTCCATGTGCCGATAGAGACTGAAACAAAGCTACTGGGGCAAGAGAAAAGGGGGGATCATGGCTAGTGCTCTCTCCCACAGCCCACAACCCTGCACCGAGACCAGGACGAAGGCTGCAGAGTCCCACACACGTGTCCATGGAGATGCCCTTTGTGTCTACACCTCTGTCAGGGTGGCTGGTGCCTCCTCGTTCTCTTTCCAGGGGTGGGATTTTAAGTTAGAGAAGTGCCTTCGGCCAGGTGAGGTCTCTTGTTTGGAAAGAAGAGCAGGCAAGAATTGAGGGCTTCCAGGAGTGTTTCTGAGGCCCCTTGACCTTGCAGTCCGTTCGTGGTGTCGCCGACCCTTTTCAATCAGCCAATTGTGGTTTCCCAACAGTGAATTCAGCAAAATGCAGAGAAGGTGGGGCTCAATGCCTGCTGGACCCCTGGCGTGCTGCCCCTCGCTGCTTCTCCAGCCTCAGAGCCAAGTAGCACAGACTGGGAGGCAGCTTTCAGGATGGCTTCAGTGTCCAGATCTCTGAGGAGGGGGAAACATGGGCTGCTGCATGAATGGTCCCCCTCTCCCCCCAGGTCCAAAGCCCTGCCTGACGCTGGGATGGGGACCAGGACACAGGCGGGGCCTGGATGCTCCTCCCCCTGATGTCTAGCACATTTCCCACATTTCTTCTTTCTCCCGACTGTAAAATTCACATGTGGTGAAATTCATTCTCTCGAATGTGTATTTCTGCAAACTTGGATGCGACACACCTTGTCTGCACAGAAAGGCAACTATAGCCACCACGGGCATACAGGGAACATTTCCATCACAGCCCCCAAGTCCCTGGCACCTCATGTTCTCACCCTCCTGCCCCCACCCCTGGGCTCCCAGGATCTCCACCCCGGTGAGTTTCAGAGTCTGATTTCTTTCCTTGGCACCCCTGAGATACTCCCGGTCAGGAGTGCGGCCCTGCTGGGCATGCTCTAGTCCTCTTCATGCTGAGTCTGAGCCTCAGGCAACCCGCTTCACTCTCACTGCTCAGGGAAGCCTTCGTTGCTTAGAAATTCAGCCATGGCAGGGTAAACAGAGGCCAGGAGAACGGGTCCATGGTTGGAAGCTTGCCACGAGGGTGTGTGTGTGGTGGAGGGCAGTCAGGATAGAGGAGGGACCAACATGACAATAATAGTTGGAAAGGATCCTTTTGGACAGGAACTGAGTGTTGAAAGTAGGTAAAGGGAAATACCTGATAACTTTATAGTGTACTGCAAACCATATGGCACAGAAGGGGAGAGAAAGAGAGAGAGAGAGAGACAGACAGACAGACAGACAGACAGAGACAGACAGACAGACAGAGAGAGAGGGAAGGAGGGAGGGAGGGACGAAGAAGGTGAGAGGGAAAGAGAGGAAGAAAGAGAGAAAAGAAGAAGTAATGTGTCTGCCATGGAGACAGGTTGGGGGGCCAGAGAGAAGGGAAACTGGGGACACTGGTGCTAAGAAATGTGTACTGGTGAAGGGATGGGCGTTGGAACATTGTATGACTGAAACCCGATCATGAACAACTTTGTAACTGTGTATCTCACCGTGATTCAATTATAAATTAATGAACAAATTAATTGGCACAGTGATTTGAAACTGAAAATAAAAAAGAAAAAGAAAAAGGAAATTCGGCCATGGGTGCGTAGAGATCTTACCTTGGCTGTCTGGGTAGAATCTGGGAGGCTTCCGTGTGGGGAAACGATTGGTGCCCACCAATTTTGATTATTTTCTCTGTGTTCCTTTGCTAATTACTTTGTATTTGTTCCATATCAGATAATAAGTTCCAATAAACAATCATAGAATGGGCTCTGGGTGAGGCGCCTGGTTTTAATTGGCTTGCCTTCCCCTCCCCCTTCCCTCCCCTGCTAAATTACAGCCCATCAGAGCAAGGCTCCCTGCAGTGAGCCGCGACTAATATGCCCAGGTGCAGCCAATTTTGCTTCCTAAATAAGAAATAATAGCAGCGGATCCCCCAATGTGAAGTGGGAAAGGTGGGCTGCTCACAGGGGCAGGCCGTGCTCCCGGCCTGGAGACCAACAATTTTCCCTGAAACACGCGAGCGCCATTGATCTGCATTATGTTGAGGAGGGATGATGGCGGCTTCCCTCAGCACAGACAGCTTCCTTGGAGACTCTGAGCAGGTCTCTGTCAGTCGGCAATAGATTTTCCAGCAAAACGAACCTCTTTAAAAATTAAGAATAGCGGGGCTGGAGCAATAGCACAGTGGGTAGGGCGTTTGCCTTGCACTCAGCCGACCTGGGTTCGGTTCCCAGCATCCCATATGGTTCCCTGAGCACACCAGGGGTAATTCCTGAGCGCAGAGCCAGGAGTAACCCCTGTGCATTGCCAGGTGTGACCCAAAAAGCAAATAAATAAATAAATAAATAAATAAATAAGAATAGGGATTGCAAAGCATGACACCGAAAAAGAGAGAGAGAATAAGAGGGAATGTGCCTGCCACAGAGGTGAGGGGTGGGGAAGAGGTGGGGGGTGGTGGGAGGGACACTGGGAACTTTGGTGGTGGAGAATGGGCACTGGTGGAGGGATGGGTACTCGAACATTGTATGACTGAAATGTAATCACAAAAGTTTGTAAGTCTGTAACTGTGATTCATTAAAAAAAACCACAGTTATTCATTAAAACAAACAAACAAATAAGAAAATTCAAAAAACGTTAAGAATAGGAGGACACTGAGGAAATAGTATATGGTCAGGTAAGGTGTTTACCTTGCAAATGGCTGACCTGGGTTCAACTCCCAGTGTCATATAGAGTTCCACAAGCCCTACAAGGATTGGTTCCTGAACTCCTCTTGACATGGCCCTCAAACCAAAATAAATAGAAAGAATTAATAGCAGGAAACCATTATTGATAGACACGGGAAAACATTGTCATTAGATAACACAAATACAAAAAACCCGGATTTGCTCCTCCAAGGAGGCACTGTTCCCTGGCTCTGCGCCAGCTCTAGGGCACTGACTCTCTGAGAGCTCAGGGTGAGGATGCCTCTACATTTGCCTTTGTCACAGGCTTGGGTGTTTCTCTGCTGTTACTACTGTTTCTACAGCATCTAGCTCAGTGTCTTGTTGCAGGGGCACTAATAAATGTTAGTTTGATGGATAAGCATCTGATCGAACCAGATCCAGGTATAGTGTTTGTCTATACGTCCCAAGTAACACCATTTCTTTCTTTTTTTTTTTAATTGAATCACTGTGAGATATAAAGTTACAAAGCTGTTCATCATTGGGTTTCAGTCTAACAATGTCTCAACACCATCCCTCCACCAGGGCATATTTCCCAGCACCAATGTCCCCAGTTTCCCTCCGCCAACTTCTCCTCACCCCAGCCAGTCTTTGTGGCAGACTCTCTCTCTCTCTCTCTCTCTCTCTCTCTCTCTCTCCCTGCCCCCCTTTTGGGATTTACAATACTGATACTGAGAGGTTATCATGTGTGTACTTTTACCTTCTTTCAGCCCACAGTTCTTATCCAGATGATCATTTCCAACTACCATTGTCACAGTGATCCCTTCTCTATCCCGACTGCTTTCTCCCCCAGCACTTGAGGCAGGCTTCCAGTGTGGACCAATCCTCCTGGTCCATGTTTCTACTGTCAAGTGACACCCCATCTATGAAACGGTTGTCTCTAAGGCACCACAAGCCCACACCATCCCATGAACTTTGACCTGTTTGGCACTGAAGGGAGCACAGCTGATCTGAATGCCCCAGGACCCCAAGGTCAAGTGCATCTTTCATCTTTCAAGGAAAACTGAATCTGACTTCAAATCAGAAGCAGGGCTGACAGGCCATCCTACTCGGGGTGGTGTGGGAACATACAGGAGAAACGGCCCAAAGATCTCTCCGAAACCGTACAGCCCCTTCCTGGCAGATAATGCAGAGCATGTCTGAATCCCAGGCACCAAAAGCAACGTCCCCCTTCTGGTCATTATCCTCCAGTTCTAGGGTTTGGCACTTTACCCAGAGAGACAGAGTATTTCTTAATTTACTTTATGTTTCTAGTTCTCTTTACTTTGCCAAGCAGTTTGCAAACCCGAGGCATCATAAGGTATCAGATGTATAATTTGTGTGAGAGACATGCGGCACGGATAAAATAAACACAGGCTGTGCCAGCCAATTGTCAAGGCGCCATATTGCCTTGCACATCCGTTAACTGATGCCAGCAACGGGGGCATTTTGCTCTTTCGACTGTGAAGTGGTGGAGATGCTCTCTTGGGCATTCCAGATTGTGTCCCCCCCTTTTTTTCTATTGCCTTTTTTAGGCCACACCCAGTGGTGGTCAGAGCTTACTCCTGGTTCTGCACTGGGGAATTGATGCTTGCAGGGCTCAGGGAGGTTTAGAGAGTGACGGGGCTCCAAGCCCGGTTGGCCATGTGCAACGCAAGTGCCCTGTCCACTATATGCTTGCTCTGGGCCTGAGGCTCTGTTCTTACTGGGCAAGACAAGATAGAAATGTGTCATTTCTCAACACAGATTCCTCAAGATTGTCTCTTGGGCTATGTCCCAAGCCCTGTTCTGGCTTTCAGTCTATTTGGTCTTTGTAAAAGGTGTTTGGCAGCCTCTGGACCTGGAAAGTGGTCTGTGATTCCCTCTGGATGAATGGGGGTAACTAGTTCGTTTGTCCCTGAAGCACTGAACTCTCCGTGGGTGGATTGTTCCTAGAATAATTTTGGTGCAAGAGTCTGAGTGGTAACAGTTTCAATCAGAACTTGCTCACTCCTCACAGTGCCCTATCTTGTGCCCATCTGGCACCCACCTTTCCCAGGCAAACCAGTCTGCGTTCTTTCCCAAACCCTGGGCCAGACTCCCCCCCACCCACCGCCAAGTAATATTTTCAGCATAGTGTCCCCATGTCCTGAATAACATTTCCAACATCACATCCCCACATCCTCACTCAGCTCCTCACCCCCCATCATGGATCCCCATAGTTGTTCCACCCACTCGCTCTGCGGTGCTCCTTTCTTCCCTAACCATCCTGCTCCTTCCCAGAGCTGCATCTCACTTTCCCACTGTGTGATTTGAAGGAGCAAGTCCGTGCAGTGCTCTACGCAGAGCAGAGGCGGTGCACTTCCAGTGAGCATACATCGTAATGGCCGTCTTTGCCATAAATCATAAATACCCCTCTCCCCAGCATCATTACATCTCCGAAGGAAGAAAGCCAGGCAGAATGCAATAAAAAGGTTTTAATTGATAACTAACCAGGTGTTCTCTCCTGCTTCACTATACATATTAGAGCAATAGTTTTGCTTAATTGCTTCTGCTGGCATTAGAATTTCCATATTGTGTGCATATTTTAACTCTTTCTGTTCCTAGGTGGAAGGGGACACCAGCTTAGAAATCGAAAGCAATGCAGCCTAGTCTTTCTGAGCCTTTCAGAGAGAACGAGCCCGAGAATGAACCAGGCATGAATCCAGGACCTAAATTTAAGGAAGGAGATAAGAAAGGTTCCCCTAGTAAATAACCTAGTTAGTAAGCTAGTAACTAACATTGCTGTACTATTACAGGAAATGGTGAATTTGACTTCTGACATACAAAGTAAATTATTTCAGCTTTGCAATAAATGAAATATCTTCTAAGTGGTAATGTGTTAGACACATATCCAGAATTTGAAATGGGTGCCATTGGATGGACTCGAATGTCCAATGTACTTAAAAATGGTTTCATAGTAAGATT
The DNA here is from genome assembly GCF_029834395.1 of Sorex fumeus. Taxonomy (NCBI): domain Eukaryota; kingdom Metazoa; phylum Chordata; class Mammalia; order Eulipotyphla; family Soricidae; genus Sorex; species Sorex fumeus. Next base: position 3,986,518 of record NW_026606098.1, on the reverse strand, counting down.
TCACGTTAAGTACTCCATGAACATGTGCAGAGTAAGTGGTGAGTCTCAGTAGTCAAAATGCCTGTGGTACTTGAGCTAACCCACGTTTCTCAAATATATATATATATATATATATATATATATATATATATATATAAAGAAAACTTTGGAATCCTATTTGGGAAATGGGGAAATGCAACTGACATCCAGGATGCGCTTTATGATCCTTGATAACAGAAGTGTAAAGCTCCTTCCTCATTTCTCCATGCAGCTGGCCTCTCCTCTCTCTCACTGTGAGGATTTTCTCCAGTAGGTTGATTCAGCTTCTTGTTCTTTTCAATTTAGGTGAGATTTTTTTTTAAAGTGCCAGTCATTTTTTTTCAACGTTTAAAAGCTTCCTCCTTTTAAAAATCACTCATGCGACATCCCGAAGTTGAGCAATGAGGTATCATGGCATGTCACTGGGGTTTGGGGATAATTCTTGATATCGGTGTACAAATATTTTGGCCAAGGTGATCAGGATGCGTATATTTCATCATCATCCACTCTCTTCCATTTGTGGTGCTGGTGGGGGAGGAGGGGTTGGGGGGATGCTTCTCTCTAAAGAACAAGGTTCACTTTGCTCACTCAAGAGTAAGCCAGCAAAAAAAATATAGAAAGGCAATCTGCACTATGTTTGTTGCCGAACTATTCATAATAGCCCAAATCTGTAAGCAACTCAGTGTCCAAGAACAGATGAGTGGATAAAAACTATGATATATATATGTATATATATATATAATTTTGTATATGTGTGTATACAATGGAATACTAGTCAGCTGTGAGAAAAGATAGAATCATCAATTTGCTGCTCTGTTGATGAATATCATGCTGAGTGAAGTTACAATGAGAGGGACAGACACAGAAGGATCTCTCTTGTAGGAGGGGTATAAAGAAACACAGTAGGAAAATGACAAATGCCTCAAGGTGACAGAAGCAGAGAATGTGAGAACTGGACTTCAATAGGAAAGTTCCCACAGCGGTGGGGAGTGGGATGGAAATGGGACGTGGACCAGACAGTACAACAGCAGGGCGGGGGAACGGTCCACTCTGGAACAGGAGGCGGTGCAGTCTGATGTGTGAAACCCTATGGGTGACAGTACTATATAAACTACAGTGCCTAAGAAGAAAATTGGAAGTGCCTGCCACAGAAGCAGGTTGGGGTGGGGGGATAGGGGGGAAATTGGTTACGTTTGTAGAGGGAAGTGGGCACCGGTGAAGGGACTGGTGTTGGACCATTGTATACCTGAAACTCAATCATGAATGCCTTTGTAAATCATGATGCCCCAATAAAAAATTTTTTTGGTAAAAAGAATGAGGCCCAGGAGGAGTGTTACCTGCAATCTCTGAATAGCCCTTTTCAGCCATTTCCTCACTGGCTACCTCCCAAGTGAGTCTCTTGTCCCCACCTGACATCACCTATCCCCTCCATCCGAATGAATGCTTGGAGCCCACGCTGACTATTCTCCTGCTCAGTCTTGCTCTTGTAAAACCCATCACTGCCTCACAGAGGGTACGACACTTATATGACATTGTTCTTTCTTGACCCGTTCAGCATTAACTGGAACAATATTGTGCAGGGAAGTTGGATTTGAATAAGTTAAATGCAATTTTTTTGGAATAGAATGTTGGTGGTAGAATGTAACTGATTGGAACCATTTATCTTGCTATGATTTCTCAGCACAAACATAATTGTGATTGTTTTATTAGTTTGTTCCTGATTAAGCAAACTATAATTGTGCTCTTTGGGGGGGGGAAATGGAGCAAGTTATGAAGTTGGTGGGTTTTTAAAAGCTACCTGGGAATGAGAACGCAGAGCTCACTGGTGTTTTTTGGGGGGAGGAAATGACACCCGCACTAGAGCGAATGCAGAGTCGAGATGAATTTCAGAGGCTGAAGATGCTTGGCATGGGGTCAGGAGCTGCTCAGGGAAGTGGGCTTCTTGGCAGCCACATGACACTGGTCAACGCAAGACCTTGGGTGAACCCTTTAAGGCTTTGATTCCCCCGTGGTAAAATGTGGGGTTAACTGAGAAGGGAAAACAGCGGAATCAAGTGCATCCAGCCCACACACTTGGTTTGATCCTCAATAGATGTTCCCAAACTTAGTACTGCTGCTAAGTACTGCTGCTCACTTTTCACGAAAGAAAAAAAAAACCATCAGAGGCCCTGAAAAATCTACTTCCAAATAAATGAACTAACAGAAAGTACCCCGCAGTTATACCTCAGGCTACTACAGCTCCCTAGAACCCTCCTGGGGGTGGTATTACCCACTTTGGTAGATGCTGGTCTGCCCAAGATTAGGCAATACGATGCTTAGGAGATTCTCATGAGTAGTTGCCAAAGCTGAGAGTTCCAGGGGAAGTAGAACATGGAGATTTCCAACTCCTCCCTCTAAGCCATCACGTGGTTCCTAGGGGCACTGAGAAACAGCAGGCTAGCGCCCCTACACACCCCGCCCCCACCAGCCGCACCCCTGCCACGGGACTCCTGACCCATACAGAGTAAGGGAGCAGAGTCTACAGCTGCTTCCTGCCCTGTCCACTTTCTGTGCAGAGTATTTCTTTCCGTTATAATGAGATAGCACAGCCTTACAAGCCTTACAAGCGGCCAACATGGCCGACCCGAGTTAATTCTTCCGCCCCTCTCGGAGAGCCTGGCAAGCTACCCGTGACGTATTCAATATAACAAACACAGTAACAACAAGTCTCATGATGGAGACATTACTGGGCCCGCTCGAGCAAAATAATGAGATACAGCTTGCATATCTGTATATTAGTTTTATATGACGGACACGGTCTTCCCATTGTTCATCCATTTGCTCCAGCGGGCCCAGTAACATCTCCATCGTGAGACTTGTTGTTACTGTGTTTGGCATATCAAATACGTTCCAGGGAGCTTGCCAGGCTTTGCCATGCGGGTGAGATACTCTCAGTAGCTTGCTGGACACTCTAGAGGGGCGGAGGAATTGAACCTGGCTTGGCCCCTGTGTTATTGCCGCCAAAATCCATTAATGTAGAAATAAATTTATTACTTTGTTTTTGGTTTTATTTTTATTTTAGCCACACCGAGCTATGTTTGGGGCTTACTCCTGACTCTGTGCTCAGGGATCACTCCTGGAAGCCTTGAGGAATCCAAGAGAGAGCCAGGGGTTGATCCTGCTGCCCCACCAGCTGCGTAATTTCTCTCCTGCCGGGCCTTTTATTTTTAAATTTTGTTTTTATTGGGGTTTTCGTGCCACTTCCAAACACCCAATTTTAGGCACTTATCAGAGAAAAGGTAGAGCCTCAGAGCCAAGCCAATACTTAGTTCTGTGCCACTCAACTCTGCAAGTTAAAATCTGATTCTCATATTATGTTATTTTATATCCCACAAATAAGTTCAGTCATTCTATTTCTGTCCCCCTCTTTCTGACTCATTTCACTTACCATGATATCTAAATGGACACCCAAGGACAGTAGACACAAGGGCCAGAAATATTGCCCCATGGTTGGAAGCCTGCCTCATGAGCTGGGGGAGAAGGCAGCTGGGATAGAGAAGGGATCACTAAGTCAATGATGGTTGAGGGAATCGTTCAGGATGGAAGATGTGTGCTGAAAGTAGATAAAGGAACAAATGTGATGGCCTCTCAGTATCTGTATTGCAAACCATAATGCCTCAAAGTAGAGAGAGAGTATGGGGGAAATTGTCTGCCACAGAGGCAGGGGGATGGCTGGGATCAGGTGGGGGAAACTGGGGACATTGGTGGTGGGGAATGTGTACTGGTGCAGGGATGGGTGTTTGATCATTGTATGACTGAAACTCAAACCTGAAAGCTTTGTAACTATCTCACGTGATTCAATAAAAAAAAATCTGATTCTCACTCTCAGCTCTCACAGGGACAGAGCTTGGAACACAAGTACTCCAAGAAAAAATAGAAAGTGGATCAAACCGGAAACCAGTGACTTTCCCTAGATCCCTAAATAAACCGAAGCACTGGGCAAGCTGGCCCCTCTCAGAGACCAGGACCAACCACCCAGGGCCAGTACTGGCTTCAGACTGGCAGAGAATGGTGTGAGTGTGGCAGTGTGAGAGCTCACATTCATGGGGGCCCCTCCTCTCCTGACTTGAACCTCCAGGAGCCTTCTTAGGAGTAGGTCAGAGACAAGTTCCTTCCTGTTTTGAGTACCTGGAAGTAGCTTTTTAGTGAAGCCAGCACATTCTCCCTAGCCAAAGCTGGACCAAGGAAAACTGCTCTTCCAGAGCTTTATCTGACACGAGAAAGAGCCTCCGGCCAACTCCAGTCCTAACTCTCCTCCTATGTCATAGAACGGGAGAGAAACTAGAAGTCATGGTCAAGGGTATACAGACTGAAAGTTAAAAGCCTTAGGCAGCCTTGCCTCCCCAGGGCTTTCCCTCTACGCCGAAGGGGCTGGAAATCAGGCTGCACGTGACAGCTGAGCTGTAGGGCATAGCAGAGCAAGAAAGGGGCTCAAGGACACTGGCATCCCAACCACCATGGCTGTAGTGAACATCACATTCAGCTCAAGTCCTGGCCAGACACATAAGACGTTTGACACAGAAGTCCTAATGATCTCAGCTCCTATTACTCAACATGCCCTGGTTTGTATTTCAACAACAAAACATTTGTCAGGAGTGAATGGCACATCAAATCACAGATGAGAAGACAAATAAAGAGTCAAGACCAGAGACAGGACATAGATCCAATGTTGGAACATTGGTGTTAGAACATAGATTGTATTGGAATGATCCGACATGGAATGTCAAACAACAATGACTGATGCTTTTCATTCCAAAGAATAATATGGTAAGTGGGGACAGTTTGTAAAAACAGGTGGGAGATGTAATCAGACATGAAATCTAAGGAAGAATCAACATAAAATGTTAGAAATGAAGATGAATAATGCCTTTGATAACATTGGATGTGATAGTAGATCGTAGTAGATCATAGGTAGCCAATAAATATTCAATGCTCATGAAGATGTGTCTGTCCATAGAAACTCCTCAAACTGAAATGCAAAGAGGAAAAAAAATTAAATAAAGGGGAACATAATATCTAGGCAGGTGGGAAAATTATAAAAAGGTGTTGACATCTGTATAATTTGAATACCAGAAGAGAAAGAAGAGCAAGAAAAATGTGTGAAGAACAGATAGCTGAGATATTTTCTAAAACCAATAAATGGACACAAAAAATAAAGATTTAGGAATGCCAGAGAGTACCAATTAGGATAAAAGACTTCAAATATGACACCTGAGCATATCACATTCAAATTTCCAAAGAGGGTCAAAGAAAAATAGAAACTATGTCAAGGAATTCCTTTCTTAAACTAATTTTCCCAAGAAGGGGAGAAATAATTGAAGAGGAACTAAGATAATGATTACATTAGAACTCTGGATATAAACATTGGAAGCAAGAGAACAGAATGAAATAAGTAACATGTTAAACAAAGCAAAACTACCGATGAAATGATTTTTCAAAGTTGAATTAGGGAGATTTTCATAGACAAAAGTTCGTCAATAGTCAACCTGCCTTGTAAGAAATGTTAAAGGAATCTTTAGGGAGAGAGGGGAAACTTCTTCAGCTGATGGAAATAGAGTTTGCCAAAGAAAGTGTAGACACATAATATTCTTGTAGAGACCTCACTCTTCCCTATAGTGCATGGAAAACTAGCGGGCAGGAAATTAGGACTAAGAAGGAGGAAGAGAGCTGAGAGGTACAGTTGAACCTAACTGAAATATACAGATACTCACATAGCAGAACACACACGTTTTTCAAACTCCCATGTGGTATTCACCATGACCACAGACCCTACTACAAAACACAACTCAGCAGATTGAAAATCACAGGAACCTCCAAAATCAGGGTTTTTACACTGTACTAAGGCAAAACTATAATCTAATCAAGTTTAATTCAGTAACAGGAAAAAGCTAGAAAATCTCTAAGTATTTGGAGAAAGTATTTGGAGAAAGAAATATATAGTAACCCATAAATCAAAGAAAATGTCTCAGGGGATTTTTTTAAATTTTTATTAGCGAGACATCATGAGGTATAGTTGTAGACTTACAAATTTTTGTGCTTGGGTTTCAATTATACAATGATTAAATACCCATCCCTCCATCAGGGGAAATTTTTAAAAATTTTGAACTAAATAAAACTTTGACTTGAAATATAACGGAGGCAATGAAAACATTGCTTTCAAAGAAATAACTTTATATATATGTATGTATATATATATATATATACACACATATACATGAAAGATCCCCCTAAAGAAGTCAATTCTGTAAATCTTCAACAATAGGGACCAGAAAAACAAAGAAGAAAAAATAAAAATTAGAACAGAAATCAATTAAATTGTAAACTGTAAGTCAGTAGAAAATATCCAGGAGTCTACAATCTACTTCTCTGTAAGGACTTCCAGGGATCAGATGGTGTGGGGTTAGCAAGTACTTTGTGGGCTTTAATGAAAGCATTGCTCCCATGAAAATCAATAGAAAGATCAATAATGAAATATATTAATGGAACGAGGGATGAGGAGCCTAGATACAGATCCATACAAATATATTCAACTGATTTTTGACAAAGGAACAAAGGCAATCTGATGGAAATGAACAGTCTCGTTAACAAATAGGGCTGAAATAACTGGAAACCCAGATTTTAAAAAAGAAGGATCTAGGAGAAGATCTAATAAATCACAAACATTATCTAAAAATATAGACTTAAAAGCATGCAACTTCCAATAGGTAACATAGAAGAAAATCTACGTATCTAGGTGACTTTGGATTTGGTTATGACTTTTTTAGATACAACTACCAAAAAAATGAACCACAAAAATTGGAAATTGAACTCCAATACATTAACTTCTGTACTACAAGATCTTTGCAAAACATTTACCTGAAAAAAGATTTGTATGTTATATATGTGGAAAATGGTTGAACATCAACAATTAGAATATAAACACTCTTTAAAAAATAGGCTAAAAGAGTTAAACAAAAACTTCCCCAAAGAAGATATAAATAGATGGTAAATTTTATTTTATTTATTTAATGAGCAACCTCTATGTTATTAGGCAGTGCAGATTAATCCAAGAAACCTACTGTTAGGAATTCATTAAAATATAAAGAGCCCAAAACATCATCAGCTTCAAATGTTCATGAGAATGTGGGGAATAGAAATTTTATTTCACTGATGATAAATATCATATGGAAAAACCATTTTTATGAACAGGTTAATGGCTTCTTTCAAACTAAATTTACTCTTCTCTTAAAATTCATTAATCAGGGGCTGGAGAGATAGCACAGCGGGTAGGGCGTTTGCCTTGCACGCGGCCGACCCAGGTTCGATTCCCAGCATCCCATATGGTCCCCTGAGCATCGCCAGGAGTAACTCCTGAGTGCATGAGCCAGGAGTAACCCCTGTGCATCGCCGGCTGTGACCCAAAAAGCAGAAAAAAAATTCATTGATCATGGTCCAAGGTATTTATTTAAGGAACTGAAATGTATGTATACACATACATCACAACGCACAAAAATATTTGTTGCAACTTTCTTCACAGTTGTCCCAGATGGTCTTTCAGTAATGGATAAGCTAAATGAGGGGAATCCATTCAGTGGGTATGATTCAGTGGGAAAAGACATGAGCTATTTAATTATGAAATGGAATGGGTAGCTCCCTTATATGCGTATTGTTGAATACAGACAGTCTGAAAAGGTCATCTCCTGTTTGCTTCCAACTCTGTGGCTCTCTGGAACAATAAAAACAATAGATACAGTAAAAAGATTAGGGATTCATTTATTTGTATTAGGGCCATGCCCTGCTGTGCTCAGGCCTTACTCCTGACTCTGTGCTCAGGGATTACTTCTGGCAGTCCATGGGGTATCCTATGTAGTGCTGGGGATGGAACCCAAGTTGGCCACATACAAGGCAAATACCCTGTTGCTGTAGTATTTCTTTAGCTCCCAAAAGACCAAGAGTTTAGGGCAAAGGTATAAAGAGGAATGAAATGGTGATGCAGGATTTCTAGGGCATTGAAACTATTCTGAATGCTATTCTTGTGGTGGTTGTATGATATATGTTTTTTCAAAACCAATGTACAAGATAAGAATGGAACTTAAAATCAACCATGTGTCAATAGAAGATCTTTGGGTGTAACAAGTTTATGATCCTCTGTAAGATATTAATAAGAGGGAAAGTTGAAGGAGGAGAGTTGAGAAGTTGTATGTGGAAATGATTTGCACCTTCTGCTCAATATTTTCTATAAATCTACATCTGTTCTAAAATAACTTACTAATTTAAGAAGTAAACACAGATAGAAAAAAACAGATCATCAGCTCTGGTCTAAAGCCAAGAATCTTTCTTCTTAGAATTCTATTGAGATGCTTCATGCTCTGCTCATAATTAAACCAAGAGAGGAGATTTCATCTGTCTGAAAGATGCTTTTTCCAAGGAATCCAACTTCCAGATAAAGTAGATGAGGTCATTTTACAGGGGGGGAAATTGTTTTGTTTTGACCTATATAGAGAGGCTGCACTTAAGACAGCCATGACAGCTCATCAGGAGAATCTAGCTCAAGACAGCAACGACAGAACTGGCAGAGAAATGATGACATAAATCCATTCCAGATGTTGTGAGTGCTTACCGCTAATTGGAGCAGCATTGTGGTATTTGATTTTGAATTCTTAAAATATGTTGAATTATTGGGATGCTTTGTGAAAACTAGCAAAATCATCCAAACTAAAAACACAGAATCTTAAGTGGATGGAAAATTATATATTATTTTGTAATGGGTAGAGTGAATGCAGATGATAATGCATTTTATCTTATTTTGATTTTGAATCATATTGACTTATCGTGATGGATTTGGGGACAATGGGAATATGAATATTACACTTTATTAATCTAGTCAAGAAATGAGGCTTATATTGGCTTTTTAATTTCTTTGAAATCAATTTTCATCTATGAAACTGTAATGTAAGCTGGACCTTACATCACCTTGGAGACTCTATATTTCCTTAAACATGATCTGAATAGAGCTTAATAGTTGTTCTTAATGTGGATACGAGGCTGTTCAAGAGGGGCTGATGTTCAAAATTATCTTGTGCTTCAAGAATCAGCACAATGCTTTATTTCCCCTCAATATTTATGTTCACTCCCATCCCCAATGATGTTCACTTGCTAAGAATATAGAATTACTACTCTTGCCAAACTCTCTAGTAATGACCCTTTTGTTCCTTATGTTGTAAAGTTTACCCAAGAAAGGTATTTCTTCATTTTATGTGAGTGGAATGTATCAACAACTAAACAGTTCAATAACCTCTAAGAATGAGCATCCTGGATCCCATGCCCTACCTTGTCATTGATCATCAGATTATTTGCTGAGACCCAGTGTTCCAGTTGGGACTTCCATCAAAGGCGGATATTTTGGATATGCCATTTTGAATCTGTGAGAATTTAATAGTGTCGTAATCTTGAGGATGTAAGGTAGTCTGTGTTATTTTACACCCCACTCCTGGAAGTAGCAAGTATATGTTCTGAGGGAAGCTGTGAGTCAGCTGTGGTGAGGTGAAAATATGAGAGGGTTTCTACTTGACACTAATGCCATCTTGACGTTTCTCCCAGAGTCTTAGCTCAGCAAACCACAGACAGAAAGCGGTTTGTTCAGAATGTGCCTCTTTCATAGCCTTTGTTCAAATTAAACCTAAAGGTCAGCTGGGAAATAAGATGAGCACACACGAGCGTGCACACACACACACACACACACACACACACACACACACACACACACACACACCGCATACTCAGTATCATGACTGGCTGTAGCACAAATCCCTTTAGCAATAGGGCGAGGGTAGGGCCCAAGATCTCATGCCAGCCCCATCATATTTCTTCCTTTGACTGTAGAATTTATCATTACTAGTGTGAGGGACCTAGGACTGTTAGCATTTTACTCCTTCCTTCCTTCCTTCCTTCCTTCCTTCCTTCCTTCCTTCCTTCCTTCCTTCCTTCCTTCCTTCCCTCCCTCCTCTCTCTCTCTCTCTCTCTCTCTCTCTCTCTCTCTCTCTCTCTCTCCCTCTCCCTCTCTCTTTCTGTCTCTGTGGTGTCAGAATATTTCTTTCAGGAAAACATTAGGCAGCGTTTGGACCTGGTTCCCTTAGAGACTGGAACCAGAGAATGATTGTTTTTTGCCTCCTCTTTTCTGTTGATAAACATCCTGCTTTAAATCAAGGTGGCAGTGGAAGAGACCATGAATTAAACATTAGCTGATCTGATAAGTAAAATATTGAAGGCTTTCTTTTCAAAGATAGAAGCTATTTCACTTAAGAAGTCCCTACAAAATGAGCAGTTGGTATGGATTAAATGCAAGTAAACAAATAAAGTGTTACTTTATTTTTTCCTGGGTCAATAAGGCTGCCTCAAAAGTGTATGCAATTCTTTCAACATGAACCAACAGGCTCACTTAGGTGTGTGCCTCTGTGGTTTTGATCTTCCAACAACTCGGCCTATTTTGCATAAACTTGTTTCCAGTATAACCCCATGTCATTATTGTGAAACAATGCTCAACCGAAGCCATGCATCTTGAAAGATAGGGAGGAAATTTTACGTGTGTTCATCAACAGAACCAGGTCACCTCCCCAAGAAAATTTGTGCAAAATCTGGGAGAGAATAAAAAAGAAGTGTCTTTCTTTGTTTCTGGTCATTGTAGGTAATGGGAAAACGAATGGCAGGAAGGCTTCTGAAGAAATGAGAAGGGCAACTTCGTCTTCCAGAACCGCTACAGCTTGCAGTCTGCATGATTGGGGCTCCCTGACAGGCATTTGATGGAGATGATTCTTAGAGTTCCCCCCATGTGCTCTCCCCTAGCAATGCCTTAACGAAGGAAAAGTGGATATAATCATTTGTTATCCCTTCATCCACTGTGATGTGCCTGCTAGCGGGGGCCAGGAGTGGTATCTAACTTAACCGATAAATCCTGCAACATGATCAATAGAACTAGGAACTGAGGAGGTGAAGAGGGTAGAGTGGGGTGCAGGGACCATGAGATGTATGTTGGAGGGGTCTTGACTGTATGGTGAGGGACTGGCATAGCAGCAAGCAAGTACAAAGCAAGTTTAACTCTATTGTAAACGATGGGAGCTGAACAGAAAGCTAGGTAGAAAAGAGCTTTTTTTGAAGACCCGTGAAGATAAGGAAAAAAGAAATTGTGGTCTATGTACACGGTGGCAATACTATTCATCCATAAGAAAGATAAAATTGAGTATTTCAGTGTTACTTGGAAAGAACTGAATGGTATCATGCCAAACAGTGAGTTAGAAGATGGATAATCATGGGATCATGGTACTCACGTGAAATATAAAGAAACAAAGGGATAGATCATGTCCAGTGAAGACAACCCAAAGTTCTGCCATCCAGAACTGGGTTTTCCAGGGGGTGTGGAGGAACCAGAGGAGGTTATGGATGGTGGAAGAGGCCAGTGGCACTCTGGTAGGTGTGGCACTGTACCACTGTTTGCCTAAACACTAATCCCCTGAACAATGCCAGCACCATGATCACTGGTTCCTGCTCCTTGGCTCCTTGACTGACACTGACAATGAAAGTCGACATTCCCCATCTCTGTCCTGTGACTGAACATCATGTCATGGTTCATGGGGCGCTATGGATCCTGCGCCTACAAGCTCTTCCTGTGTCATTCCCAATGTGATGACAGTAGCTACTGTCTAATGACACTTTGGCCCTGCAAAATACCAGGCAGATGCCATTTCCCGTGGTATTGCTGGCAAGCTTCTGAGCCCATCATTAGTATCTTTATTTTTGGGATGATAAACAGGAGAAAAAGGAGTAGGAAGCAAAGTTAAACATTAGGTTGAAAAGGATGGAACTGACTCTAATGGGGTCCACTCCAGTGCCAGATTCCCACCTGCCAGGCAGACTCACACCACCCGCCACACTGCCTTACTAGTCAACATACAAAGACCATGTGTACATGTGTGTGTGTGTGTGTGTGTGTGTGTATGCATCACAGAATAATGGGTATCCATTATTCTGTGATTCCAGGCTCTGTAGAATCTTTGCCAACTGTAAACTTTCAAACTACTGTACAGTCAAATTTTGTACCAAATCTGTTATATTTTCCACCTTCACCTCCTGGTCAGTAATACCCGTTTGACCTTCATCCTAATAGTTTGTGTGGTGGCTCTGGATATTTTCCCTCCTGCCTCACAAGTGAAGATAATTTTCTATCATGTTCGATATTCTAGCACCTGAGTTCAGCTGCAAAACAGACTTCTGAGAAATGGTTTTGTATCAAATATTGTGTGATAGAGGAATGGGTCAAAGGGAGTGTGGGAAAACAAAACAAGAACTGTCTTGTGCTCTGGCTGGTAGCTCCAAGGGTTAGCATTCAAATTCCATTTGGAAACACTAAGTTCAGTGGGACACATTTGTGGATAGGTACCAACTGTTAGCAGCTATTTATAATCAAAGCTGGCACACTGGTGAACACCAGGAATGGGTCCCTGGTGCCACGTGCTTGAAGGGGGCTGGTGCCTTTCAGCTGTTGGATGACGGTTTCGGAGTTCCAGCTTTGTGTAATGACAGGACAGATAGCACACAAGTGTGATGTGCTTATGTGGCAAGCAAGAAGACAAGCTGGCCAACTGTTGGTCATCCCCCAATAGAATCTGGCCACATGGTGGCTGTTCCCAAGGCTGATGAAACCCATCATTCACATTTGTTGTGAGCCAGGCAGGGTGACAGAGGAAAGAGTTTCCCTGGGAAAAAGCTTCAGGAAGGTCCAACATAGGACCTCAATAAAAGAAGTCATTCCATATATAGCTCTTGACAATTCAACAGTGTAGAGACTGGATCCCCTTGTAGCTGCAGGAACTGACACCTGATACCATGCTAACTGGCACCAGTTCTGATTCAGAGAAGGGAAGACCCTTCAGGAAAGGAGAGATGCCAGCAAAAACAGAAGGCGGGTAATAAGCACGTGCATGAAGACCACCTGGAAGTGAAAGCTCTTCCCTTGGCTACACCCTGAAAACTCCTGTGTTTCCAGAGAACTGCAGGCCTCGGCAGTTAGGAGAATATTCCCCACCAGCTTCTCTCAGGGTACTCCTGCTTTCTGGAGGAACCCACCTTCTCTCTGGAATGTGTCTCTCTCTCCCTCTCTCCCACCTCTTCTCTTCATATCTCATGAAAAACAACAATGACAACACCAACACGCCTCACTTCTGAATTTTGTTTTTGTTTTCTGTGAGCGTAGATGAGGATCCTTGGGGAGCTGGGTGGATTCTGCTTTTCTTGCTGAGCCGTCCTTTGCTCCAGCCGGAGGCCACGGCTTGCTGGGCTCTCAGGTGGTGAGGCAGTTCCTGCACCATGTAGAGCAAATTCGATGGCTGCCTAGCGGGGTTGCTGGGACATGGGTGCCCGCACCACGCAGGTGCCCGTTGGTGGCTTCACTAGTCCTAACCACACAGGCGGCCCCAGGGATTCAGAGGTAGGCGAACAGAAAGAGGACTGTGTTCTCTCTGTTCAGACCACGCCCCCCTTCCCCATCTCCCCCTCACTCCAAATGCATTACCAACTTGTACTCTGGCCCCACTGTGGCCTGCTTTAGTTCTTCCAGCAATATCCTGGCCCTGGCAGAGTTCCAGATTCTCCTTCCCTTCCTCAGGTTCGCATCTCTCTTCTTAAGCGCAGGTCAACCTCGGGTGCCTGGCCCTCCAGTGAGGTCTGCACCACCCTCCCCTGAGCATCTTCCTGGACAGGGACCCTTATCCTTAGCTCTGCCTCTCATTGATCAGTGACCTTGGATGGCACGCAGGCTTTGGATTCCACCTGGTGTGTGATCCTGGGACAGAATGCTGATGAACTCTCACAGTTCAGAGTCAGACAGACATGGAGACATTGATCATAAATCCATCATTATCCGAAGGGACTGGGTCGGGGACAGGAGATTAGATGGCAGACAGGGGTGGGGAGGGGTGAGATTCAATACAAAGAAATCTCCAATCCCACTTGTCTGGAAAAAGAGTGTGAAATTGCTAATTGTTGTCAGAGAAGGAGGCAGTGGGGGAGACAGGGTTCTACAAACCCTAGGATAGATTTCTACCTGGTAAATTCTCATTAGAAAGTCACCAGGGTGTTTGGGGGAGACGGGAGAGAAATGAAGAACTTTGCCAAGCCACCGTCTTTATAGTGAATGAACCAAAGCATCCAACCAGTCTTTCTCCTCCCGGCATGTTTATTGGCCTCGTGCTTTATTGTCCAGAATTCCTGGTACAGAAATCAGAGGAAGAGCCAGGTGAAGGTTGCTGTGACTTAGCAAAGAGTTTCTGACCCAGAACCAAAGTGGGGAAGAGCAGATCAGCTTGCTCATGTCATCCTAGATTTATCCTTGAGAAATCCCAGTCCTTTTCCCCACTCTCTGCAGTGTTTCCTTTGTTCACTTGTTGTTGAAGTCACAAATTCATAACAGAGTTAATGCTCATGATTTTTTCAGGTCAAAGTTAGTGGCCTCCAGCACCACTAATGTACCCACAGCCCTGTCTTCATCACGTCTAGTCCTCTTCCTCCCACCCTGTGTCTTTCTTCCGAAAGTCTCTGCCAGGTGGCGTCACTGAGATCAGTGGAACTCACTTCCCAGTTCAGAGTGGGGTGTGCAAATGTTGGCTGTCTGGCTGTCCTCCCCAGGTCCAGAGTGGAAAGTGTGGTGGGTTTCAGGACCTCACATCCAGTCCTATATTTGTTGCTTCTGAACCGTGCAAACTGGGCATGAGTCACATTATCTCTCTGGCTCTCACTTGCCGCCCTGTAAGAGAGACCAAATGGCACCCAGGTGCACTGGCTGTCAGCCGCAGCTCCCAAGTGACCAGAGGTCTGCAGTCTGATTGATCAGACTTGAAGTTGTCATTTGGAGAGCTTATCCCAGCTTACTATAACACATACTCTCCCTCCCCTAACCCCCCCCCCCGCCCCCCCAAGAAGAGTTTCTCTTTCTGGAGGCTTTCCATGGAATGATACTTTTAAATCATTTCAAATAGAGTTTCTTGATCCCGGTGCTCTCTGTAGGAAGGAGAGGCTTGAATGCTGCCTGGTCAGCTGCCGATTAACCTTTGAACCCTAGGTCTTGGACTGTAGCCTATGGACCAGGAATTTAAAGTATAATAAATGTTTTAAAAAATTACTCATTGTAGAGACTTAACAAAATAAAAATTTAAAACCATTTTTTGTGAGGTCACAGCACATAAAATATATGCTTGACATCAAAACTATTCAGTGTGTTTTCAGTTCATTGAAAGGCACCTGAGCTAGTTCCAGGGTTTATTCTGGTGTGGGGAAGATTCCCTCTCCTGGTTTTAAACCATTTTTTTTATCTACTTGGATGCCCCAAATATTTCAAAGTATTTTTTATGTTTTCAAGCCTCATTTTTGTTATCACTGGATGATCTGTCCACATGCTCACATGTTCATGAGAAACCTTTTTGCTTTTAGGGTCACACCTGGTGGTGCTCAGGGATCACTCCTGGCTCTGCACTCAGAACTCAGGGGACCAAATGGAGGCCTGGGATCAAACCCAGGTGGTCACATGCAAGCCAAGCTGAGGTACTATCTTTCAAGCCCAGAAATCTTTTTTTATACAGAAAGGAATCCAGGGGAAAGTAAAAAAAGACAAACGGGAAGTAATGGGAGTCAGGGTTCAAGGGCCTCGTGTACATCCGTGGTATAGAGGTATCTATATCTGTACATCCAAACCACAGAGTGAACAGCACCGAAGCAGGAGACCAAACTATAGAACCAAACAAAAATGTGGCTGTCAGGGAGTCCGGCTGGGAGAGAGGGAGCCTGGACACTGGGGGGCAGCGGACACTGGTGGTGGCATCAGTGTTGGATCATCAGAGGCCTGAAACTCAACTATGAATAACTTTGTAAACACGGTGCCTTCAGACAAAGATAAAAGTCAAACAGTGTTGGCGGGGCTGGAGTCATAGCACAGCAGGTAGGGCGTTTGCCTTGCATGCGGCTAACCAGGTCGACCCAAGTTCGATTCCTCCACCCCCCTCAGAGAGTCCCACAAGCTACCTCAGGGCAAAGTCTGGCAAGCTACCCATGACATATTTGATATGCTAAACACAGTAACAACAAGTCTCAAAATGGTGACGTTACTGGGCCCGCTTGAGCAAATCAATGAACAACAGGAGGACAGTGGACAGTGGTGTTGGGAGAGATAGAGAGAGAGAGAGAGAGAGAGAAAGGAGAGAAAGAGAGAGAGGGAGGGAAAGAGAGGGAAGGAGAGAGGGAGGGAGAGAGTGAGGGAAAGGGAGGAGGAGAGAGGAGAGAGAGAGAGGAAGGGAGCCAGGGAGGGCAAGGGAGGGAAAGAGAGAGGGAGAGGAGTGAGAGGGAGAGAGAGGAGAAAGAGAGGGAGAGGGAGAGCGAGAGAGAGAGCGAGAGAGAGAGAGAGAGAGAGCAGAGTGCTTGTCTTGTGTGCAGCTGGTTTGATCCTTGACACAGGGTTCATCCCAAACACTGCGGGAGTAGCCCTGAGCACAGAGCTGGGAGTAACCCTTGAGCACGGCCAGGTGTGGTCCTAACCCCTCTCTCCCTAGAAAAACGCCATGAAAAATAGCACAGGGGGAGAGCCTGGAAGGGGCCTGGGAAAGCAGGACAACAGAATTGCCGCCTCAGCAAGGGCGGGAAGGCAGCGGGAACGGCTCAGTGCTCCCCAGAGGAGCCCGGTTGGGGAGACCTGTGATCCTATGAGCCGCTAAGGGTGAAATCAAGCTGAGCTGGGCTGGTGAGTGCAAGGCGGGGTGTCGGCATTTTATTTTAATTGCAGCACAAAGCCACTGCCCAAACAGAAGAGCAATTTGCCCTTCCTCTGTGACCTGCAGCCCTGCAGCTCATTAGAAGCTCCGGAAGATGCTGCGGCCGCTGTGGCCCCGTGGTCCTTCGTGGTCCTGTCGCTAATGAATTTCTTTCTCAGCCTTCCTAGGCGGCACTTTCGGGCCTTTGAAATATTCTTCCTGGTTTTATTGATGTAGGGAGACATCAGAAATCTTTGTGTGTGTGTATGTTGGGGGCAGGGGCTGGGGGGGTTAGTCACGTTCTTTAAGACTCATCACTGACCTGGGAAACATAACTTGTGTCTATAAAAGTCAGGTAAAACCCAAATTACTCTAGGGCTGGATAGAGGGAGCAAGAACAGCAGGGAGGGGGACCCCCAATCTGGTCGCCAGTACCTCATATGGTCACCTGAGTACCGCAGGAGTCACCCCTGGGTGTGACCATCCTCCATCTCCTTCCCCCAAGTTACAGTGGGTGTTCCAGCTCCATCAGGAACACTGGGAATAATCCTCGTCCCACAGGGTGTAGACTCTCCTAAGTGGTGCCCCCCGGATTGACCCGAGGCCTCTGGGTGGCCAGCTGTCTGCAGACCCTGGCAGAGTGAGGCCGGTCAGTCCTGAGCTGTGTTTCTCTGGGACTGACCGTTCCTTTCTAGGGCAGTGTCCCCTCCCCAGGACACAGCAACAGCCAGACTCCCACAGGCTAACCTACGGCCAGCATTACCAAGGCTAGTTTCAAGCATTTTCTGTCTAGGGCTGGAGTGATAGCACAGCAAATAGTGTGTTTGCTTTGCATGTGGCTAACCCAGGCTCGATTCACAGCATCTCATATGGTTCCCCGAGCACTGCCAGAAGTAATTCCTGAGTGCAGAGCCAGGAGTAACCCCTGTGCATCGCTGGGTGTGACCGAGAGAGAGACAGAGAAAGAGAGAGACAGAGAGAGAGAGAGAGTTTTCTGTCTAGATCTACATTTTGCATCCCAAAAGAAACTGGTGGTTGGCGGGGATGGGGGGTGGGGAGGATCTATTAATTTATAAAAGAGTGTGAATAAATCAAGTTAGTTCATTCACATGGAATTGGGGTGTGATACAGGCATTAGCTACTCCAGGATAAGAGAATGGAATGCATCTTCCTACTTTCCGTTGTCCCTGTTCCTGTTTGGTAGGTACAGCGATTTGGTGTTGATTATAGGAAGACATTTGCAACAATAATGTCTATTTATGACTTCAGAAATTCCATGTTTTTGCTTTTCTACTTTTCTTACCTGTGATACCTGTATCTTAAAATAATGGCAATTCGTTATTGCTTTTTCTTTTTCATTCTGCTTGAGGAGAAAGCATGAATAAAACATTCATGGTACTGTATTGGCTGCCAAAGCTTAGAAATTGTATTTTGGAGGGGAGCACTGTGTGGTAGATGGTTGTTTCTTTATTGATTACTCCCCAGGAAAAAGTGACTTGTTGATAGATTGCAATTCTGTTCTGAATAGCCATTATTTTCATGGTCTTTGAAAAATGACACAGGGGAGTAGAGAGTGACTCTGGAGGGTGTGTCACATAGAATAGCTTGCCAGAGTCTTTTGGACCATGCAAGCCTTAATTAATAAGAGGGAACTGCAGACTCTGAAAACACGACACCAGCATAATGATATTTTGTTGTGATTCCTTTCACTTTTATATAATGGTTTCACTTTATTTTCGAGGAGACTATTTTTCCCCTCATCTTCCATGGTCAAAATAATACCCTTTGTTCTCATTCATTATTTGTCTTGTTAAACATTTTTCCCCCACATATAGAGTGGCACAAATTGAATTGGCTAACCCAGAAAAAAATCATACTTTCCCCCTTTTGTCTACATCAAGGGACATGAAAGACTAGAACATTCCTGAGTATTCTGTAGCATGATTAGTTATCACAAATAGCTATTTACGACTTTACTAAGCTGTCATTTTTATTAACTTTATGACACCACAGTAAAAATTTAAACTCCTTTATTTCAATAAGATGGAAGGATGTATGGCTCTAAAAAAAGGGGGATGTTTTTTACTTCAGTTATCCATATCTGGCAAACTCCCTGTGTCGTACCCAATATGCCAAATACCAGTAACAATGATGGGTCTCATTCTCCTAAAGAGCCTTGAATATAATCTCAGGGCTAGGATGAAGGAGATGTTACTGGGGCCTGCTCGAGGCAATCGACGATTAACAGGATGATTTGTGATTGATTTGTGATCCATATTGCAATTAGCTGGCAAGCAGCATCGTTGATGTGGTCCAAGCTGTGTTATCATCCAGCTCCCAGTTGGAGATGCTTTGCCTGTTCTTCCTATTTAAGGTGTTCAGACCGAGGCTGATGGGAAGATCTTTTGGCGGAGAGAAGTGGGTACTCCAGTGTTGGCTTTGGGGTTGGAATATTGTACATAAGTGTTAGTAACACCTTACAAAAACATGATGAAAAACAAATGAATGTATCTAGAGCATGTTGATAGTAAATAGAACATCCCAAGGTAGGTCTCCCTGCAGAAGAGCTAATCTAGCGCATGAGAATATCGTGTGGTATAGTTGAAAGCTGGGGGCTTTGGGTTTGGATAAGCCCTGCCTCTCTCCAGTGGGGCCCTGGGGTCACTCAGGTTGCTGAGAATAGATATGAGCCCATATGGGACAGCTTCACCCCCCTCTCACTGGCTCAGGGGCAGGGAGAGAAGCCAAGACCTTTTCTCAATACCTTTCCTCAGGCTGGCTCAGGGGATTCTCCTGCATCCATTTTGCAACATCTCTGCAATGCCTGAATGGACACAGGTGAAAAAGAGGCCGAGTGAGCTCATAAGTGTGTGGGCAGCACCAAGCCAGGAGTGGCTTTGTACTCAGGAACCAAATGATTGACTGTTGCCAGGGATTAAAACCCAGATGCAGTGAGCTGCAGGCCTTTGATCTCCGCCAAATCCATGGAGGCAGCCGGGGACAAAGATTTCTAGCACCAAATGCAAATAGATGCCTGGCTTTCAACTCTGGCTCAGGCCTGCCAGAGGCTTTGCTAGGACATGAAAAGCAAACCTATGCTCGAAAATATGTTGATTTTTACAGAATAGTTCAATTTGAATGAACTAAAATATAAACTGCGGCATCTTCAAGCACATTAGTTATTACAAAGTTGATGATTATTGTAAGATTCTAGGGTTGACTTTGGATAAAGATAATATAATTTCATATCTTACTCAGATCTGGAAGGAACATTTATTATGATAAATTCAACCTTATCAGAATAAGCTGACATTCTTCCTTCCTTGATAATGCTGACATTTGTGACCTGCTCCTCATCTTTTTTTCTTTAACCCATGCCAATAACATATTGTAGAGAACTTAAGAAACATAGATAGCATTTTATAACATAAGCATATTGTAACTGACCTCTGCTTGTGGCAAACTCTTAAAGAGCAGTGTTTATTTTTTTATTTTTTAATTTTTATTAGTGATACACCATGAGGTACAGTTGTAGACTTACAAATTTTTGTGCTTGGGTTTCAGTTATACAATGATCAAGTACCCATCCCTCCACCAGTGCCCATTTTCCACCACCACGGGTCCCAGTATCCCTCCCACCCCCCATTACCCCATCCCACCCTACCTTTGTGGTAGGGCATTCCCTTTTGTTCTCTCTCTCTCCTTTTGGGTGTTGTGGTTTGCAAAAGAGGCATTGAGTGGCAATCTTGTTTGGTCTATAGTCTACTTTCAGCATGCTTCTCCCATCCTGGGAGGATCCTCCCAACACCCTTTGTTTGGTGCTCCCTTCTCTATCTGAGCTCCCTTTTCCCCTAGCATGTGTGGCTGGCCTCCAAGCCATGGAGCAAAGTTCCTGGTACTAATCTCGGCCACTCTTGGGTGTTAGTCTCAAGAGCAGTGTTTATTAGCATCTGTATTGAAAATGCAGTACATGTGGGTGATAGCCCATATTTTGGCATGAAAGTTATGAACTTTGGGCTCAAACATGGTTCTTATTTTCTGATGGGAAAAACAGGGAGACAAAGAATAGACCCGTTCAAGTTCACACATCTGCGATCTGTGTTTCCTGGCCTTTCCGGGGGAGCTGGTGGCACTGTTCAGAGATCAATACTGATAACAGGTCATGGTATCATTCATCTGTTCCCAAAGGACGGCTGCCCCTTTTGTGAGCATTGCTGTGATTTAGGTCATTTACTGCCATTTCAGTAAAATGGCTTTACTAATGTCAACTATTTTGGGGCAGGGTGAGTCTTCCTGTGGGTCTTTGAGCACTTCTCCTGCTCCCGTTAGGGGCTGTGGAGTGGGATCAGACTCTTGGCTTGCTTTCTGGGAGCCCCTGGGCTGGCAGACTCTGGATGTGGTCTTTCTCCTCCTCCTCACCCCCAGATTCAGCCATCTGAGCCTATGACTTTGTTCCAAAATCACGAGGGTATTAGGTTCAGGAGCTCGGCTCGGAGGTGGGTGGGGACTGCATAGACGTGGTGGCCGCCGCTCTCCTCTGTGCTCAGAGGGTCTCCCCGGGACCCCAGAGCTCCAGACACAGAGTTGCTCTTGCCCCTATCCCCTGCCAGGTAGAAATACGCCTCCTGCACCAGAATCCACTTCACATTTCCTTGGTGCTGCTTGCACCAGCCTCCAGGAAGCTCCTCCATCACTCTGCCTGGCTACCAGGCCCCTCATCCTCCCCCGGCAGCTCTGCTCTGGCCTGTGGGGCCATGGAACCCCAGGATCAGTCTCTATTTGCATGGGGCCACTTTCCTTTTAGCAGGAAACAGAAAATCTGTCCCGGAAATTGTCCTGTTTCTTGCTCTAGTACTGATGGGAGGGTGGATGTAGGGGAGGGCATTGCAGACTTCTTAATACTTACAGTTTCTCAAATTTGGATAATATAAAAATGTTGAAAGATGGTCGGAGCGTCAGCACAACAGGTAGGGCATTGTCTGGGGTGGGATCCCCGGTGCCCCATATGGTCCTCGGAGCCAGGAGTAAGCCCTGAGGACTGCTGAGTACGGCCCCAAACCAAAATAAATGAACAAAGTTGAAAGTGTTGGAGGGATGGTACAAGGGGACAACATCTGCTCTGCATGCAGCTGATCCTGGCTCCATCCCCCACACCACATGATTTCCTTGAGCACTGCTTTGGGGAGTGACCCAAGCACAATGCCAGGAGGAGTCTTCGAGCACTGCTGGCCAGAGCTCAAAAACCCCAAAGAAAAGGAAGCGTGATGAAACATCCTCCAGGCCTGAGCAGACCCCAGTACCTCCCCTCTCCCGCTTTGCTCTGCTACTTCCTGGGGACCCCCAGAACGGCCAGGTGGGGCGTTGCAATCCTAACTCCATGTTCTCCCTTCCAGACCTCCCCCTGCCTCCCCTGATTCTGAGATCTGAGTACCTGTGGGAAGTTCTGATTTGTATGAGGTCCTCTAGATCTGGGTTGTGCCTTTGCAGAGCCCTTGAGTGATGGAGCACTGGGAGGAGGGGCGGGTCCTGGGCGGCAGACAGGCGTGGCCAGCATGTGGCACTGTCCAGCACTCTGCGCTGGGCCTGGCCCACAGCCCCTCCACTCCCCTTGCCGCTCTCCTCTGCAGACTCTCCAAGGTGGCCAGCAGCCTCTGTCCCCGTCACTCGCCCTCTGGAGCCAACTCCAAGCTGTCCTGCACAGACTCCAGGGTACTCTATGCAGTGTCTGTCATCTGTGTCCCGCCCAACCTGAGCAGAGCCTCCACACCCCCTGCTGGTATTGCTCTCGGTGGGTGATGAGGCTGGATCTGCCGGTATCTACACCCCGGGACAGGGAAGCAGCACCCCGGAGATTGAGGTTCCTGCATTTTCTTCTGGACCGTTTTCTGGACACACGGTGGTGGGAGGTATCAAGCTCCACTTTCTCTGGGTGCTCTTGAATTGTTCTTTGCTCAGGCTCCTTCCGTTCGTTCTGGCCTTTTCTCTCCTTCCTCCACCCAGAAACTTGCCTCCACAAACACAGAACAACCTTGGCAGCTTGTGTCCTCCTTGTCCCCCTCCCGCTCTTTCCCGCCAGG
This sequence comes from Sorex fumeus, assembly GCF_029834395.1. Taxonomy (NCBI): domain Eukaryota; kingdom Metazoa; phylum Chordata; class Mammalia; order Eulipotyphla; family Soricidae; genus Sorex; species Sorex fumeus. Next base: position 3,963,618 of record NW_026606098.1, on the reverse strand, counting down.
GTCAGGGCAGCCCCCGAAGGTCCAGATGCTGGAAGATGTTGGAGACTCACTTGGACCCGAGCCTGCACTTCCCATGGCCATGATCTGCCCTTGCTGCTGGTAGCCCCAAGTATCCAGCCCCCACCAGGCGATGGTCCACAGACCGTCAGCCCAGGTGGAGAAGGGAGGTATCACTCGGGGCTCCCGTTTGCCCTGGTTGTGATTCTTTTTCACAGACACGTGATCTGACTTATAGACAAATATCCGACCCATCACTCACAGGCACCAGGGTTAGACAGCGCCCAGGGCAGGAAGTGGGGATTCCTCGGATACCATGCTGCTGGGTTTATGCACATCAGAGGGAGCTTGCTACCTCTGCTCCTACCTGTCACTCACTGCACACCTGCACCCCTCAACTTCCTCCCGAGACCATCCAGTCAGTGTGTGGTTTCCTGAAAGTTCTGGAAAGATCAGACAAGCTTCCTTAAAAACCAGCTGGTGGGCCAAAGGGGAATCCTCAGGGTTTATAGACCCAGGAGAACTTCTCATCCCATCCTGCTCTGTTTTCTTGGGGATGAGCTGGGTGGCTGAGGTCTTGGGGGGTGCTGGGGGAGTGATCCGGCAACCTGACTCTTCAGAGTGGGAGGTGGATAGGGGAGCACAGGTCTGTCCCCTCTCTTCACACTGTCCACCCCAGGGGCCTGGCTGAATTTATGTAATGACTGATACAGGGTTTTCTCACCCCTGCCCCTTTAAAATTGCGTGTCAGGGGCTGGAGTGATAGCATAACGGGAAGGGTGTTTGCCTTACATGCAGATGACCTGGGTTTGATCCCCAGCATCCCATATGGTCCCCCTGAGCACCGCCAGGAATAATTCCTGAGTGCAGAGCCAGGAGTAACCCATGAGCATTGCTGAGTGTGACCCAAAAAAGCAAAAATAAATAAATAAAAATAATAAAATAAAATAAAATTGTGTGGCAGACTGGACGGATAGTACAGTGAGCAGGGTGCTTGTCTTGCAGGCGACTGTTCTGAGTTGGATCTATGGCACCATATATGGTCCCTGAGCCCACCAGGAGTAACCCTTGAGCACAAAGCTAGGAAATAAGCCCTGAGCACCACTGGGGGTTGCTGAAAATAATAATAAAATGATAATATTGTGGCAGTCAGTTCTCTCCCAGCCTTTGAGTCTGATTCTGACTCTGCTTTGCTCTCCCAGGGGTCCCCACATGAGCTCTCTGTGTGGGGCACCCCTGGTTTGTGTGAGAGTCGCTCCACCAGACCCCTCGGGCAGCGTCTTGCCCAGGTGTGTGGGTTCTGAACTCTTTTCTTCCAAATTCAGAGATTCTGGTTCTCAGTACAAACATTGTGCTTCCTGCCAGGCAGTGCTCAGTGTTCAGGAGGTTTTCAGCATCGACTAGGGAATGAAGTCACATGCTGTGTTCCCAGATTTTATCTTCACCTGGGACACGTCCAGCCTCCTAGTGGCTGGAAATCACAGAAATATTTATTATGTGTGCCCATCTCTATTTCTCCACACTGCCATCTCTCCTGTGTAGAAAGGGGCATTTCAGAAATGCATCCTGGAAGCTGTGAGTGAGCTCATTATGTGGACTCCATACGTGTTTGTGGCAGGTAACTTAGAAATGACTTCCTCTTGGCAGTCTTGCTCCTTGCTGGGAAAATTCCGGTTGTATGGATCTACTGTGTGTGTGTGTGTGTGTGTATGTGTGTGTGTGTCTATGTGTGTGATAGAGAGATAAAGAGAAAGGATTAAGGGATGGAGATGGGGCAGCAGCTTAGGTAGGAGGGATGGTGGGAGAGAATGTTTATATTTTGGTTCATTTTTCTCTAAAGGAACAGAAAATAGCTGTGACCGTAAGGTGTCCATGCTTTTTGCCATGTGCCTTTGGTGACCCCTGTCATGGCTTGTGCCCAGCTGTGCCCAGCACCTCCCGTTCATGTCCACTCATCTCCTCTGATAGGAAGACTTGAATTCAGGACCTATTTCTGAGAAGTCACAGTGGCGATCTGTGACCAAATGGTTGGCTTTGTGGCACCTTAGTCACAGATTCAGGATGATGCAGTCATCCCCCCAGAGATGAGCCAAGCCTTCTCATGGGTCCTTGGCTTCTGGGCCACTAACCAGAGATTTAAGCCAACAGTGGGCCTTTACCTCAAGTAATTACCTCGTCACTCAAGCACACCTCACTAGGCTTCCTAATCTCACCAGCATCCGGGTGCTGGGAAGGACGAACAGGCAGTAGATGACGTGACAGGTGGCGGCCCCCAGGAGGAGGGTCTGAGTCTGCAAGTGGAGATCTCTCCTTGACTCCCGCTTTCTGCCCTTCCCAGGAGAGACAGAAAGTCTTGGAATGGAAAGATGCCGCCCTCAGTGAGAGCGGAGAGAGAACAAGCATGCTCGCTCTCATCTGTGGCTAGGACATATCTGTGTAGACTGGGGTGCACCTGGAAGGTGCACATACCCCAGAGACCACCACCTGCCCGGCACCTATGGGTTGCTCTGTGCCAAGGAACCCTAAATCCTCCTTGGTCCTCTCTCCCTGTTTTCCTGCCCTCACCCTGCTTCTAGAGCTGGAGAGATGGACTGTGGGTGGAGGGTGGCAAGCTTGGGAGCAGGGACCCTGGTACCACAGAGTGAGTAAGCCTGCTGTGTCTCCTGTCCTTCGAGCCTTTGTTTCCTCGAGTGGGATGTGGGCCTCCCCGGCTCTGAGGAGACAGGCCCTGGCTGGAGTCAGGGGTAGGGAGCCTGCCGCGAACCCCTGCGAGACAGACCCGGGCAGAACCAGCTGCGCATAGCCCGCCTCCCCTCCATGCCCATGGAGTGTTTGCCTGTGCAGAATTTTTGTCTCTGTATTTTCCAAAAGGTAACTTCCATTCAATTAGGTCTTTTGTGTTTTCTCTCTTCCAGCTCATTTCCTCAAGTTACTTCATTTTTCCAGACTTGGCTAGGGGTTCCGTCTTTCTTCTAGAGAGAAATGCAGCTTCTTGATGCAGTTTTCTGCCGTGACCCTGGGGTAGATTTCACGCTCGTGTGAATTCTGCGCTTAATGTGTGGGCACCACTCGCTGCCAGGCTAGCTGGGATCCCGGGGTTCCAGGGAACACTGCTCTGTCAGTAAAAGCGTGGAATTGCAGCCTTAGGCCCGGTGCATGGTACTCAGTGATGCTCAGTGAGATAAGTCAGGAAGTGAAATATATTAAAAGTTAAAGATATCCTGTGGATACTGGGGGGAAGGCAGCTCAGATAGAGAAGGGAACACCAAGTAAAGGGTGTTTGGAGGACCCGCTCTGGTTGGGAGATGCATGTTGAATGTAAACTATAGATGAAACACGATGGCCACTCAATACCTCTATTGCAAACCACAACACCCAAAAGGAAAGAGAGAACAAAAGGGATGCCCTGCCACAGAGGTGGGGCGGGGGTGAGGGGGGTGTGTTGGGGGTGGTGGGAGGGATACTGGGAACATTGGTGGTGGAGAATGGGCACTGGTGGAGGGATGGGTACTCGGTCATTGTATGACTGAAATGCAAGCACAGACGTTTGTAAGTCGGTAACTGTACCCCACGGTGATTCATTAATACAAAATTATTTTTTTAAAAGATATCATGTGGAATATCGATGACTAGAGCGATGGAACAGGCCAAAACCAAAACTCACTCAGCCTCAGTGGTCCCGGGAGGTAAGGGAGAGTAGAGGAGCAAAGGGTTCTTTCTGCAGTGTGCAGGGACTGGACGTTTGGCTGTGAGGGTGGTGAGACTTGTGTTTGTTTAGAGATGTGGCATGAACCCTCTTAAAGTCTACGATACTGGAAACAGCTCTCACCCTCACGTTTATAGTTCATCGACCATCTATATGTTATGATAGCACTAATGATAAATACGTTCAAAAAGAAAAAAGAGTAATGTCTTTAAAGCTATGAATTTTACTCTAATGACAGATTAGTTATAATTGAGAAGAGATTTTTAAAAACAGAGCCAGAGAGAGAGAGAGAGAGAGAGAGAGAGAAAGAGTACCGCAGGTAAGGTAGTTGCCTTGCATGCATTCAAACTGGGTTCCTTCCTAGCACTGAATATGGTCCCCTGAGCTCCGCTAGGAAAGGTCCCTGAGGGCAGAGCCAGGAGCACCAACGGGTGTGGCCCCAAAACCAAGCCAAAAAGAAATACATCATTAGATTGGAAATAACACACGGACAGGGGTGGGTGGAGGATGGTGAGCACTTTGGTGGTTGGAAAGTGAAGGAATCTAAGGTTGTAAAGAAGAAAAGTGCATACAGTATAGGTGGGGGTCAAGGGGGGTCAGGAGGGAAACTGGGGACACTTGTGGTGGGGAATGTACACTGATGAAGAAAAGGGTGTTGGAACATTTTATGACTAAAATGCAACCGTGAACAAAAATGGTAAAAAAACCTTGGTACATTAAAGCCATAAATGTTAACAGTATTGCAACCAAGTGACCTCAATTACAGTGCACTTAAAATACATTAAATAATATATTAATTTCTCTGGGAAAAAGAGAAACCAAGGATTAAGACATAAAGCATTCATCATGTTTTTTTGTTGTTCTTTGTTTGGTTGGTTGGTTTTTGAGTCACACCTGGCGATGCACGGGGGTCATTCCTGTCTTTGCACTCAGGAATTACTTCTGGCGGTGCTCAGGGGACCATATGGGATGCTGGGAATCGAACCCAGGTCGGCCGCATGCAAGGCGAACGCCCTACCCACTGTGCTATCGCTCCAGTCCCCATCATGGTTTGTTTTTCAGAGACATTTCAACACATTTCCATTCCCTTGGATTCCTGATATTTTAGTATTTTCATGCCTCCCACCGGTCACGGTCACGGTCCTCCGGTTGTTCATCGATTTGCTCGAGCGGGCCCAGTAACGTCTCCATCATGAGACTTGTTGTTACTGTGTTTGGCATATCAAGTATGTCACAGGTAGCTTGCCAGGCTCTGCCACGCGGGCAAGATACTCTCGGTAGCTTGCCAGGTTCTCCGAGTGGGGCGGAGGAATCGAACTCGGGTTGGCCACGTTGGCCTCTTGTAAGGCAAACGCCCTACCGCTGTGCTATCGCTCCAGCCCATGCCTCCCACCATGATTGTTTTTCCCACTTCCCAGAACTTCCTGATGCCCATGAGATTGTTCAGGTCTTTTACTTCTTCCCTGGGTGAGGGTGTTAGAAATCTGCTCTGTAACCTGCCGTCACTGTAATTGGGGGCAGCACCTCACACAGACGCGTCTCCCGGACAATCAGCAATCAGAGAGATCCTCTATTGTGCTCTCTTCCCCCTACTTTCCATGCGTGTTTTATTGAGAATTTTCATTCATCATTTTTTCAATAACCTCATGTATCTTTTATGATATTTTCCCGCTGGTTTTTGGGCTACACCTGGCAGTGCTCAAGGATTAATTCTGGTTCTTTGTTCTCAGGGTCACTCTTGGAAGGGTTCAGGAGAACATACATGATGCCGGGTATCAAACCCAGGCAGGAAATGGCTTTACTCCCCAGCCCACTTGTCATTGTTTTTTTTATTTTGATGGGGAGTCACATCCAGCAGTGCTTGGGGTTATGCCTGCCTCTGTGCTGAGGGGAATCACTCCTGGTGAGCTCAGGGGATGATATAAGGTGCCGGTGATTGGACCCAGGTTGGCCTCATGGAAGGCAAGTGCCCTACCCACTGTACTATCATCTCTGGTCCCCTCCATCTGTCTTTTAAAAAAATTAGCTTGTATTCAAGCTGATGAACATATTTTTGGAGTTCTTTCTTCCCCTTCCGTCTGGTGTGAGCAGATGACAGGGGTGTGGAGTGGGCCAGGGCCTTTGGGACAGGGTGCCTGCTGCCTTCTGGCTAAGCAACAGCTTCAGTCTCCTCTTCCCCCAGAGACCAGAGTATGTATGTGTTCATGCCTTCTACATTTCAAGACGTCTTTGCATTGCTTGAATCTGGGCTCATAATGTAGAGGTAGATTATCACTGCTTTCCCTCCAAAATCTGTGCACTATATTTTTATGATTTTTCTCTTATTGATGTGCAGTCTGCTGTCCAGATTTCTAGCTCTGCTATAGTCTGTCTTCTTCTCTCTGATCATTTCACTATTTTCCTTTGACCCAGGATGGACTTCTACAGAATTTCACACGAATCTCTGTAAATGCATTCTGCTGGACTAGTGACGTAATGGAGTCCGTGTGACCCATCCTTCCTTCAGGTTCCTTTGCGTTTTAACTTTTCAGATATTTATTGCCCATAGTTTTCTTTCAGGATTCCTCTTACAAGTGCTTGGAGATATACCCTTCTTTTTCTCTGTGTCGTTTACTTTCTCCTTCATTGTTGAAGCCTGTGTAAGCCAATTTAAACCAGGAGAAGGAATAGTGTACTAAAACTAAAACATCTAGATGAGATGTTTTATTGCAAAGTAAATGAATTATGGGACCAGGGAGATGGTTCAGGAATCGGGGTGCATGCTTTACATGTGCACGACCCAGTTTTCAATTTCCATAACTGGTGTAATCCTGAAAACCCATGGCTAGGTCTGCCTTTGCTGACCTCAGAGCATGGCTGGTGGAGCCTTCTCCAGCATAACTATACACAAGCACCATCAGCTCCCTGGCTCTAGCATTGAATGGTGTGCTTAGCTGGACAAGTCACCTAGGAATGATCCATGGGTTCCCTTGAGGAGATGCTTGGTAGACTCGAAACAACAAAACTATAGCATTCAAATATGAAAATTTAACAGGTGAAATAAATAAAAGGCCAATCATTTATTTGACCATTTATAATCTTAGGGGTCTGATAGTTAAACAACACTGAACCTTGGATTTCTTTTTTCTTTTTTTTGTCTTCTTTTTAATTATTTTCTATTATTTTTAAAATCTCCCTTCTTGTATTGGAGGGTTGGATGTTTGTATTTTATTTACTGATTTTAAACTAGAGAGGTGATGTTTAAAGAAAATCTACAAAACAAAGTTTTTTGTACATTTTAATGAAAATTGAAAAAGTGTAAGAGCCTTTTGCTATACTTCTAGATATTTAAGCAGTTACACATATTTCAAGTAGATATGCTTATTTAAATTAGATTTGAATAGAAATTTTGAGGATATCTTAACTTTAATGTACAATTAAATAATCAGGGAATGGGTTTACTCTGGCGCCGTGTAATCCCATCAACGGCCAAGATCCAGAGACTATAAAACCCAGCTCCCGGAAGCGCACAGCCGCGTGACATCTTATTATCTCATTCTTACTTTAGACAAACCGGCAGGCTACCGAATGTAACCTGCCCACACGGCAGAGTCTGGCAATCTCCCCGTGGCGTACCCAATATGCCAAATACCAGTAACAATGATGGGTCTCACTCTTCTAAGCTTGAAACAGCCTTGAATATGGTACTTTTTAAAAATCTCAGGGCTAGGACGAAGGAGACGTTACTGGGGCCTGCTCGAGGCAATCCATGAACAACAGATTGGTCGTAATCATGATCATTGTGTCTAACTCCTCCTCCCCTGCTCCATCTGGGCCTTCTCGCTGAATCGCCTCTTCTCATTGCTGCTCCCTCAATTGTCTGAGGGTTCATGGTTTTTTTTTTTATTTGGGCTCTGGCTTGGGAGGACTCAGTTCTTCTGCACCCCCACACCCCCACCTCCCTCCCATGATAAATGCTGATCTCGAGTGTGTGACTCTGTGTGGTTCGTACATGTGTGTTATTTGTAGTAACCTACATATCCCAAGATCTGTTAGTCCCTTCCTCCAGCAAACCCAATTCTTCCTTCCCTGTCCTGTCCCGGGGGTCTTATTTCCCTTAACATACAATAAGACTCCATGTTCCCCACATACAAGAAGGTCTCCCACATTGAGCCGCTGTCTGCCCAATGTCCTCTCCTTAAATTCCGTCTGACACCTGCTCACTTAGATACCACCCATTTGCTGGACTTCCAGGTTCATTCCCACAGGCTGTGAGACCCCTTGGTGGGTGTAGACACCTGTGAAAAATTGTTCCATGTCAATCTAGGCAGGAGTAAGAAGTGGAACAGAGTTAACAGGATGGAAAATATGCCAGCCGACTCTCACCTCCCAAGGTTCCCTCTTTCTCCAAGCCCCCGCAGGGCAGACCCGTCTGATTTCTCTTCAAAGAGCACTTTGGATCTGGCTTGGGGTTTGAGGCCACACTCCACTCTTCTCAGGCACTGTCCCATCCCCGGGAATCCAGCCCAGCGAAGCCCTGGCTGCCTGCTCCTATGTCTCGGAGCATTCTTTGCGGTGTGCATGCTCGGTGTTTCCAGTTTTACAAATTTAGTCCTTTGTTTTAAAGAACCCTTCCCCATTTCCCTGTTGTCAAGATGTTGGGTGTTTTCCAGTGTTTGATTAATATGAGAAAGGCGGGTGTGCATATTTTTGTACGAGTCTTTTTGGGGACATATGTTAGCATCTCTCTTGGGTAATACTGAGAGTCAGGTTGCATGTTTAACTTTGTAAGTCACATGGAGAAAAGTACAGTATAAACGCCTGCCAGAAATGGCTGATATTTTTCTTGCTGAACGTTCCCCAGCTTCCAGTCTGGTGCTGTGTGTAGCCAGCCCCTCGAGTGCGGCTTTGGGCTGGGTCTCCGTGGCATTTACTTGGTGGCTGCTCCTGGCGCCTGTGCTTCTTATCACCCTCTACCTTCCGGGTTGGCTATAGTTTAAAAAAATGCAAGTTTGATTTATGTATAAGATCACTTGACTTCCCGTTAATCATCGATTTGCTTGAGTGGGCGCCAGTAGTGTCTCCATTTGTCCCTGTCGCGTGCTAGTGTAGCCCAATGGCGTCTGTTCGTTCTAGGAACACAAAGAGCCTCAAATCAATTGTTCAGGGTCTTGACGAAGAAGTCTGACCATCTGGTAGGTGTGCGGCCACGCGGTCTTTTGATGTCCTGTGGAATCCAGTCGGTAATGGCTCTAGTCCAGCGGTTGTCTCCAAATCTCATTACGTGTCCAGCCCATCTGATTTTTGATGCCTTGGCTAACGAGACAGTGTCCCTGATTTTTGACCATCGACTGAGGTTGGAACTCCGATTCTTTCTCTCATTTGAGTGAAATGTGATACTCCAAGCATAGCTCTTTCGATTCCTCTTTGGGAGACCCAAATAGTGTTCTCATTAACTCCCAGAATAACCACCAACTGGGAGCTCTTTGGCACTATTGCTGCAACATGGGAAGATGCCGTCATTGACAAAATTGAGGAGGAATACGATCAACTGGTTCAGAACCTCTATGATTGTGCAAGGAATGCCAAGAGAGATAGCCACAATAAAAAGCCTGTCTTCGAAAACTCTTGAGCTTATTTGCCAACGTGGTTTGGCACATGCCTCAGGCAACCACAAGCAAAATTCCGAGCTTGCAAAGCTTCGCAGAGATGCAATAAAGGAAGACCTCAAAGAGAGAAGAGCAGAAGTGCTGTTAGATGTGGCAGAAACCGGGAAAAGCATTTGTAACGCCCGTCTGTCCTTTACCAACTACAAGACCAAGATGACTGCCCTCCTATGTCCTGATGGATCTATCACATCTTCCAGAAGGGCAATGAAGAAGATTATCCATAACTTCTACTCAGATCTCTTTGATAGCCACATCCACCTGCCCACATACCAAATTATGCAGGATGGATATGTCGTTTCCAACGTTCTCCCTTCCAAAATCCAACACGCCATTTCGTCGGTAAAGAAATGAACAGCACCTCGCCCAGACAAGGTCAGACCTGAACACCCGAAGAACCTGCCTTCAGTACTCATCAATACGCTGACTTGGCTCTTCACACGCTACCTGTCTGAATGCAAGGTTCCATCCCAATGGAAAACCAGCAGGACTGTACTACTGTAGAATAAGGGAGACATCCACAACATTGGCAACTATTGCCTGATCTGCCTATTGTCTGTCATCTACAAACTGTTCACTCGAGTCATACTGAATAGGATTGGCAGATCACTAGATGAAGGACAACCATGTGAGCAAGCCGGGTTCTGCAAAGGATTCAGCACCATCGACCATATCCACATGATAACTAAGTTCATTGAGGTTTCTCGGGAGTTCGAGATGCCGCTCTGTCTAACGTTCATTGATTTAAAGAAGGCCTTTGATTCTGTTGAGACGGAAGCAGTTATTGAAGCCCTAGCCAATCAGGGCATTCAAACGGAATACATCAGGATCCTTCGTGAGCTGTATTAAGGATTCACTACCAGGATCTCACCATTCTACAAAGAAGTGATCATCCATGTCAAGAGAGGGGTTTGGCAGGGTGATACCATTTCACCGAAACTCTTCAGTGCCACCCTGAAGAACGTCATGCGATGACTGGAATGGGAAGAAACGGGTCGGCAACTACACCACCTCCGCTTTGCTGATGACATTATTCTAATAACACCAAACATTAGCCAAGCAGCACAAATGCTGGCCGACTTCGACCATGAGTGTGGAAAGGTTGGACTACAGCTGAATCTCACGAAGACAGTGTTTATGAGAAACAGACTCGTCCTGATGCATAGGCCTGGGATGCTTTAAACAATATGTTTCTCATTTTATTATCATGATGTTTGTTTAGTGCCTGACTGCTGATCTACCCTTCATCCCAACATTGGGGAGTGAGGGGGTGGGCTCCAAGCAGTGCTCCGGGGCTTCGGTGCTCTTCTGCTGAATTTCAACCCTGAGATGCTCTGGACCCCTCCAGCGACTCAGCTGGCAGTGCCCAGGGTGCCATGTGGGGCCTGAGATCAGCCTCTGGCAGCACCTGCATGTAGTTTCTGAACCAGCTCTCTGGGCCCAATCCACCCGAAGTTTCCAGGCAGGGAAGGGCCTCGCCCATTGCTCAGGGTGCCTGGGTCATCATCTGCAATTCTTTATACAATGAATTTTTTTTTTTGCTTTTTGGGTCACACCTGGTGATGCACAGGGGTTACTTCTGGCTCTGCACTCAGGAATTACTCCTGACGGTGCTCAAGGGACCATATGGGATGCTGGTAATCGAACCCAGATTGGCTGCGTGCAAGGCAAACACCCTACCCACTATGCTATTGTTCCAGCCCCCGTCTGTGATTCTTGGTCAGCCAGACTATTGGATCCATGCGGGCACCTGAGGATGCTGTTTGGCTCTGGCCCTGCGATGCCAGGGGTACCCCAAGCCATCACAGCTTTTCTGGGGCCTCCAGAGCTGCACGTGGTACTGGGAACCAAACCCTCACCAGCACTGGTGGATAAACCCCAACGTCTGCACTCCCAGCCCCTCACTGGGTCTTTCCTTTGCGGTATTCAGATCCTTCCCAAGTACCCCCAGCCTCTTGTATCACTTACCACCTGAGTTTTGCTTTCACCAGTCCCTGCCACGCTCCTCACCTTTTCTCATGTTTGTCAATATTTTCTTCTAGACCCTTCACTATGGTTTCTTTATAAAACGATGGAGTGATGATTCTACCCTTGGCACATTCTCATGTTTGTGGCTATGCACAGATTTCTCAGTTCAAGGAAGGCCCCATTTCCCAACTTATTGGTGTGTCTTGCAATTTTAGAATATTGTGCCTAGCTTTGTGTTGTGTTCGAGGTGGAGAGTTTTAACCCCCTGAGGAGGGCATAGCCCCCTCCCTCTGCCAGGCTAATGCTGATGGGTGCTATTTACTATTAGACACGGAACGATTTTATTGAACCTAGTGAAATAGCATCCTTGTCTTTCTGTATGTGGAGAATCTCTTTTCCCCTAAACCACTGCTCTCAGAAATTTTTGGGTGGAGGGTGGATATGAACAGTGTACTTGGTGTCTCTCCAGGGATCTGTCGAAGGAGCTCTGAGTTCTCCTATCAAATTCTTGCATTCAATTTGTTTGCTAAATAGATTTGTGCCATTTTTGTTCCCATAAACTCCCATAAACTTCCTGCTGTTCTTTGCTAAGGACATTTTCATAAATGTTCTCTTATTTTTACTTTATGCTATGTGATGCTGATCTACTAAACCCAGTTGGATAAAACTTGGAGGAAGCAAGGAAAAAAGAAAGAAGCAAACGTGTGTCTAACAAGCTGTACAAGTGTCATCTAAATAGGGTCTCTCTCCTCTCTACGGGATTTAGGTCTATGCAAAACGGACTCAGTGTGAGCAAGTATGTATACATGTCAAGGCCCAAGAGAGACAGAACCAAGGAAAGAAATCAATGGTAGTTATTTGGTAGATAGATAGATGACATATGATCTATATGTAGTTAATAGATAGATAGGCAGAGGGATAGGTGGATAGATAGATAGAGGATAAATAGATTATAGGGTGAGAGACAGAGAGACACAGGCAGATAGAATAATACGTGAATGCATACGTAGATTAATGAACCAGTATGTGGATTGATGAATAGAAAGATGACAGAGAGATAGATGGGTCTATCAATAATGCTGGGTAGAGAGATGAGTGGATAAATGGGTAATAGACAATAAGTATATGATTGGAGTAGTTAGATGGGTAGTTAGATATTTGGTGGATCCATAGATAGAAGATGGGTGGATAGATGATGGGTGGCTGATGCAGGGATGGACTGCTGGATGGATAGGTAGATGGGTGGGCAGAAAGATGGATTTTCATTATGAAATATGCTTATAAGTGGATGGACCTGGAGAGTATCATGCTGAGTGAAATGAGTCAGAAAGAGAGGGACAGACATAGAAGGACTGCACTCATTTGTGGAATATAAAATAACATAATATGAGACTGACACCCAAGGACCAGTAGAGACAGGGCCAGGAATATTGCCTCATAGTTGGAAGCCTGTCTCATGAGCTGGGGGAGAAGGCAGCTGGGTTAGAGAAGTCATCACTAAGGGATCACTAAGACAATGATGGTTGGAGGGATCGTTCGGGATGGGAGATGTGTGCTGAAAGTAAATAAAGGACCCAACGTGATAGCCTCTCAGTATCTGTATTGCAAACCATAATGCCCCAAATTAGAGAATATGGGAGAAATTGTCTGCCATGGAGGCAGGGAGAGGGTTGGGGGGGGGGGGGGGGAGGAATTGGTGTTTATCATTGTATGAGTGAAACTCAAACATGAAAGTTTTGTAACTATCTCATGATGATTCAATAAAATAATATGGAGAGAGAGAGAGAGAGAAAGAAAGAAAGAAAGAAAGAAAGAAAGAAAGAAAGAAAGAAAGAAAGATGGATTTTCAGGAACTGGCCCTTATGGGTGCAGCGTGGAGTGGACATCTGGAATCCATCAGCACCCCCACAGCAGGCTGAAAACTCTGAGCTACTGTCTAGATAATTTCTCACAAAACTTCAGTTCTAGCTTAATATCTTTCAACTGATCAGATAGTGCTGGCCCGGATCATCCAGGGTATTACCTTCTCTGGAAATGTTGGCTTTGTATTCATACAGCGACCAAATATCTTACACACACTGGTTGTGTATTGATGGCAGCAAGTGGCACGTGGGCACTGTCCTCACCCTGTCACCCTGGTCTGACCGTGGTGAGGCCATCATGGCTTTAGGGCCATCCCACCCTGGGCTACGGGAGAAGAGAGTCACTGTAAGAAGAAACCGAAGAGCTCCAAATTGGCCGCCACCCAGAGCTCAAGAGGGAGGGGGTGTGAGGGGGAGAGTCCGAGCTGAGTCCAGGGGCCCCGTCCCCTATGACTCCCTCTTATCAGCCTGGGAGAAACCCCACACATGGGGACAGAGCTCTGGCTACTTCTAGGGGCAGCTTGGCCCCTGTGCCCTCTCTGGGGTTGTTGGGGAAGGGAATGAGATGCTCGGATCGGCTGTGACCCCTGGGCTGGCACTGGTTCCTTGTCCGGGATGCCGGTGTGGATTTCTGGGGCTACTGACCCCAGCCTACTCGTTGCCCACGCCCCCCCCCAAGAGCCGGGGAACACACCTGACTGTTGACAGAAGACACTCTGGTTTCTCAAGATGCAGTTAGGTGACCCTGCTCCATTTCGTGCCACCTTTCTGCCCTCTCTGAAAATTTTACAATGTTAAAATATTGAGCTATGATTTTTAAAAAGGTTCATGGACTAGGAGGTAGTTCTGTGGCCAGGGCATATGTCTGGCATATTCCCATCCTGATTTTGAGTCCTGGCACAATACTGTCCCCTGGACACGGCCAGATGAAGTCCTCTAAACCCTTAAATACCATTTGGTGCAGCCTTGGTGGCACAAAGTTCTACTGGGGTGGCCCAAGAATCCCAAGTGGCATCAATTTTCGGGCCTTTTGCATTGAGCTGCAGGCCCCATGGGCTGAGAACCACATGCAATGCCTCTTGAGCACTGTTGAAAGTGCCAAACAATAAAAACACATGTAGCTAATTTCCAATGCCATCACACAAAACCCAAGTACAAACAACTCTGTAAGTCACTGTGTCTAAAGAAGAATGAATACTTTTAATATGCAGCTATTAGCATTCTATTAAAAATGACAGTCCATAGGAAGGAAATAGGATTTTTAATAGTTTTACATTTTCTGTCAGGATTTTCTACAGTAACGGTGAGGCAAACCTTGACTAAACAGCCTGAGAACTCAGTGTGGTGGCAGGGGGTGTGGGCTGGCAGAGGGCTCCCTGATTTATGGGGGACCCCAGTTGTGGGAAATGGGGCTATTGACAGAAGTAGAATATTAGAGAACAACTAAGTCAACGTGGTCATCTTCTTTGACTAAAACCAGTTAGTATCTTTCCTAAAACATCTCTTCTTTTAATAAAGTTAAAAGTTTTTTATAGGACCAGAGAGATAATCTAGAAGATTATGCATTGCTCTGCATGTGGCAAACCTGGGGCTGATTCTTGGCACCGTGTAAGGTTCCCCAGAGCTCTGCCAGGGCTGAGCCCGAGCACAGAGCCAGGAATAAGCCTGGTTGTGTATGGCCCCCAAATTAAAAACAAACAAACAAAACCCTGTTTATAACTATGGCTAATGCTCTCTCTTTGAACTTTATGCTTCATGGAAAACTGTTGAATGTCTCTAAACTTGAAATTCTGCCAGGGGTGAGTTTGACAGGAAGAAGAGAATGTGCCCTTGTGTTCTGCACCCTGGCTGAACACTCAGTCAAGATAGCATCCCCAGCAGAAACGGAAGGAGAAGTTGAGAAAAATGATACTCTCATTATAACAGATCAAGACCTGTAACTTCACAGAGAATAATTTTTATATATATAAAATAGCCAGAATAACATAAAGGCTGAATTTGCATGTTTTTCACACTAGCATTTCTGGTAAATTTAAAATCACATCAACTTAAACAAGTAATATTCACCAAGTACCTAAACTGAGCCTGACACAGATCTATGTGTTGGGACAATCAGACAGAAATAAGTAAAATGCACCAACTCCAGCCTCTCAGGACTAGAGTTCTGGTGAGGGGAGACAGAGAGTGCTTCTAATGAATATGCCACTTACCGAGCGCTGACAGGCGTGAGAGCTGGGGGCTAGGAGGAGCTGGCAGATAACGAAAATTATCATAAAGCTGAAATTAAAGTGTGGCTGATGACGTTCTTGGGAGTTGACCCTCGGGTACACAGTGCACTCTTCACAGATGGAAACCACCCCAGTCCCTGAGACGTGTTTAGTCTGGATGCCCTGATTCTGTCTTCGCAGCTTCTGGGAAGAGGTGCCTGGTGCTGGTATTCAGGGACATCCTGACTCAGTTGTCACTGCATCGGAGGTGAAGGGGAGCAATGCAGGAACAAAGCGCAGTGTCCCAGCACTCACCCCGTGCTTCCTAGCCCCTGCCTTCAGGCTAACAATGAAGATAATGAAGAGGTGCAGGCCCAGTCCAAGAGGGGTGGTGAAGGGAGTGCTGGGAGACTGGCTTGGGTGGCCCCAAGTCAGGGATGAACATATCCCTTACAGAATTGGGGCCACAGTGATTTGAGTAATGAAGGAAACCTGAAAAAGTTTTCATTCTGTCTCAGTCTGAAGAAAAAAAAAACAGGAATGCAATTCAACCTCAATTTATCCTTGACTTTATTCCAATAGTTGCATACACCACCCTGAAACGCGTTCACTGACAATATTTATGGAGGGACGCCCCTACTCAGAGCTCTGACACTCGCACCTGGAGCCTGCTCTCCTGCCACCTGGTTATCTGGTTTTCCCTTGACAGACATGGATGCCCAGGACACAAGGGGAGGCCCCACCCGTCACTCATTCCCCTTCCTCCTAGGCCACAAAAAGCCGCTGCCGAGGTCAGAGGCTAGAAGGCCACTTGTACGGAGACCAGCAGCCAGTAGTGGTAATGAGATGTCCATGAGTCTGTGAGCAAGGAATGAGTGCGTGGGTGACTGCATGTCTTTGAGTGAATGTGTGCATGCACAGATGAATGAATGCTTGGGGAGAGGTATGAATGAATGTGTGCAAGAATAAACTGAGTCTCAAATTCAGAGGTGTCTGGACAAATGACGGGGTGAATGAGTTAGTGTATGATTGAGCGGTTGCCTAAATGAATGAATGGTTGAGGCTGAATAAAATAGTGACTGAAAGAGCGAATGTAGACATGTGTGTGTCAGTTGATGCATGCATGACTCAGCACTGGCGCTGAGGGGGCCCACAGCGCCAGGCCTGCGGGACGCCATCCCTCCCTCTTCTCTCTTGCCGATGTGCTTTTCTCATTTTCCTCTCAGAGAAGCATAGCCTGGACCATTTGCTATTTCCCACAACGAGGTTGCTGCAAAAGCTCTCGAGTCACGTTATGCATCCGGCCCTGAACTAGAGGGAGAATTAGGACTAATTCGGAACCTGGTGAAACGAATGTGCTCCCTCCAGACCAGGCCCAACCCAATGAATCTTGAGCACTGAGGATTGATAGTGAGCAGCCGTGTGGGGGGTGAGGCGCAGGTGACCCGAGGCGGGGTGCAGGTGAGCACCCAGAGAGACTTAAATGGTTTTGGGGCTGAGGAGGGTCCGTGGGGTGGCAGCCGTTTGTGAGCTATAATGCAGAGCAGGTTGCTCAGGGGTCCCTGGGTTGTGCGATCAAGATTTCATTCTGACTTTTAATCTCTTGCCTTCCCTGCTCGATGAAGTGTTGAGCCAGTGTGGGCCGTGGCACGCTGCCACCATCATCTCGGAAGCCACCCAGACAGGACTGGAGCCAGAGATGTGCTTGCAGAAGCTCTCGGCCATGCCAGGTGCCCGGCACCATGTCCCCGAGCACATGCTGACCGAGGCTGGCTAAGTGGAAACTCCCAAAGCATGACATTCAGAACTCTCTGCCGTGTGTGAACAGGAAGGGAAGGCCATGGCTGCGGGGTTCGCAGAGTGGGGAGGAGCAGTGAGGCTCATCCTGGATAGAATCGTCTGTCCCTAATGATGGGAGCCTTCGCCTGTCTGCCCGATCCCTGCACCTTTTCCTGCGCTGCTTCCCTTAGCTGGGGTGTCCAGTCAGTACCAAAGGGTGTCTCTTTCTTTCTTTCTTTCTTTCTTTCTTTCTTTCTTTCTTTCTTTCTTTCTTTCTTTCTCTTTCTTTTAGCTAGACATTTGATTTAAAAAGTATCTTTATGACTGGTTAAAGAAACTTTGGTACATTTACACAATGGAGTACTATGTTAGAAAAGATGAAGTCATCAAATTTACATACAAGTGGTACTACATGGAAAGAATCATGTTAAGCGAAATGTGTCAGAAAGAGAGGGATAGACATAGAAAGATTGCATTCATCTGGGGAACATAAAGTAACAAAATAGGAGACTGACACCCAAGAGTGGCCGAGATTAGTACCAGGAATTTTTCTCCATGGCTTGGAGGCCAGCCACACATGCTAGGGGAAAAGGAAGCTTAGATAGAGAAGGGAGCACCAAATAAAGGATGTTGGTAGGATCCTCCCAGGATGGGAGAAGCATGCTGAAAGTAGACTATAGACCAAACATGATTGCCACTCAATGCCTCTTTTGAAAACCACAACACCCAAAAGGAGAGAGAGAGAGAGAGAGAGAGAGAGAGAGAGAGAGAGAGAGAGAGAGAAAGAGAGAGAGAGAACGAACAAAAAGGAATGCCCTACCACAAAGGCAGGGTGGGATGGGGAGGATGGGGGGTGGGAGGGATACTGGGACCCGTGGTGGTGGAAAATGGGCACTGGTGGAGGGATGGGTACTTGATCATTGTATAAATGAAATCCAAGCACAAAATTTGTAAGTCTACAACTGTACCTCATGGTGTTTCACTAATAAAAAATTTAAAAATAATAAAATAAAAAAATAAAAAGTATCTTTAAAGATATTACTTAGCATTGTATAAAATGATAGTTGAACAAATAAATGTGAATGTAAAGTACTTTATTGCTTAAATAATACCTGTACATAAATGCTAACTTATTGGAGTGTCTCTGGTGACATATCTCCTATAAAGTATATATAGTCTATAAATAAGCCATTTGCAATTGGCAAAGTATTTTCATGTTTTTGGATATTGTCTCTTCTATAGAGGAAAAGTCTTTAATTCGTAGTGTCCAAAGCTTTCTCTAGTTTACAAGATACAAATCACTGCACCATGCCTCAAACCTAGTTATTTTGGTCCAAAAATAAATCTATTCCATTTAGACTGCCTTTCTTTCCTTATTCACATTTGTGTCACTCTTTTGCATAAAATTATGAAGTGTTTCTTTTTTTTTCTCTTTTTTTAAAATTTATTTATTGAATCACCGTGAGAACAGTTACAAAGCTTTCAGGTTTAAGTCTCGGTCATACAAACACCCATCAAACACCCATCCCTTCACCAGTGCATATTTTCCACCACCAAGAACCCCAATATACCCCCCTTGCCACCCCTCGCCGTGCCTGTGAGGCAGATGATTTCCACTTAACTCTCTCTCTACTTTGATTATATTTATTATTTCAGCAAAAGATGCACCATTATTATTTGGAATTTCCCCCCAACAATCAAACCTGCTGAAAAGGCATCATGAAATAATTTGTTTTATATTGCTGGTTATGAAGATTATTCGATGCCTGCACAATTTTGAATTTCTGATATTTTACTAATTAAGTCTGGAGGGATTTCTGCCAAAAGCCAAATAGTTTCAAGTTTGGTTTGTGTGACTCTGAGTCCATGGCCGTGCTGGAGAGCCACTTGGGGGGGGGGGCAACTCATGGTCTTGGCAGAGCAAGAAGATCTCGGCAGGGCAAGAAGGATGTGCCAGTTCCTCCCCCCATCCCATGAGGCCACAATTGCCCTGTCACCTCCTGCAATGGCCATCCCTAACTTGATCCTTGGGACAACATAGGATAAGCCAGAATCACAGAAGTAAGTGACCCCGAGTGGGAAGTAAAGCCTGAGCACCGCCAGACAGGCCCCCAACTCCAAACAAGGAGAAATAGCAGCATCGGCCCCTCAACTTCCCTTTGCCAGCACCTTTTTGGAAAAGCCTTTTGCTTCCCAGGGGTGGCTTTCAGGAACCAGGTGGATGTCCAGCCTGGCCACTCTCTGGGTCTTCCTGGAGAGCTGCCCCTCACCATGGATGGATCGCCCCGGCCACCAGTACCCCTGCATGTGCATCATCAAAGATTTATTTTTTTAAAAAAAGTCTTATTTTAGGTAGGCTTTCCATTCTAATGATGTCACCATATTGAGTTTTGTTGTTGTTGTTGTTGGTTTGGGGGCCACGCCTGGCTGTGTTTGGGGTTTACCCCTGGCTCTACACTCAAGGATCACTCCTGGACAAGAGGTGGGCTTGGGAGACCCTATTTATTGTCAAAGATTGAACCTGTGTCAGTCGCAAGCAAGTACCCATCATACTATCTCTTCAGCCCCATAGAGTCACTGTCACTCTCACTGTCTTCCTGTTGTTCATTGATTTGCTCGAGCGGGCCTAGTAACATCTCCATTGTGACACTTGTTACTGTGTTTGACATATTGAATACGTCACCGGTAGCCTGCCAAGCTTTGCCGTGTGGGCGAGATACTCTTGTTAGCTTTCCAGGCTCTCCAAGAAGGGCAGAGGAATCGAACCTGGGTTGGCCGGGTCGGCCGTGTGCAAGGAATACGCCCTACCCGCTGTGCTATCGCTCCAACCTAGCACCAGAAAGTGAGTTTCAAGATTCAGGCATGATTTATAGAAATCCCATACTTTAACCATTTTCAGCAAAGAGTTCAACGTTTAGTATATTGTACAGAGTTGTAAAACCAAAGTCTCTTTGTGGAGCATTCCTAAGAAGAAATTCTGCTAGCCATCTTTCTGCGTTACCAACCTCAGCCTAAGCAACCAGGAGCCTGCATTCTATCCTTTACAACTACCTTGTTTGTGAATAATTTGTGCAAATGGAATCATATCCTATTTTTGGTTTTTTTCTGCCTGTCTTTTTTCTCTTCTTATAATGTATTTTTGGGGGGTCATATCTTCACTTCTGTTTTTTTTTTTTCAAACAGAATTCCTCTGGGTGGATATATCACTTTTAGTTTATCCTTCACAAGTTGAAAGTTGTGAAACTAGGAATATTTAAAAGTCAAGTTGTGTGTGTGTGTGTGTGTGTGTGTGTGTGTGAGTGTTTTGGTCCTGCCAGGACCAAAGGTGATACTATTTGTTATTTTCAAGCATACCATTGGTTCCAGGCTGAGAGATTTCCTAGAAACGTTGTGAGCTAAAAACACTTTTATTTTGGTTACTCTGTCATCCCATTCTTGAAAAACTTTGTGAACATTAGAACATCAAAAGTGGGTTTGCCGTGTTGCTATTGATAAGCTACAGGGGGTTGATTCTGCCCACAATGCCCACAAATGCACCAGGCACGCACCCTACCCACTGTACTGTGTGACACCCAGTGGGTCCTGTCCGCTCACTCCCTGTGCAGTGACATTGTCTGGAACCCCTTCCTCTTCCTCACCACTGCCACCAATCCTGCACAACCCTCTTACACAAAAACGCGAAGTCCTCACCAAGTGGCAGTGCAGCGCCCTGAATGGCCTTACCATTGAAATTGCACCAACAGAACCTACCAGAAGAAGCACTAATGGATGGTTTGGTTTATGGTAAGCCAGAACTGGGTGCTTTGGCTGTGCCCTCAGCCAGGTCTAGAGAGAGAACTGCTGGGGGGGGGGGGGTGGGAGAGGGACTTTGTCAGGCGGAGGAGCAGGTGCAGGAGAACCACCCTTTGCCTCCAAATAGAGCAGGGGAAAGGAAGATCCGGGATACAGGGATGAGGGTCTCAGGCACCCTTCTACTTTCCAGCGCCCCGGTGTGGGCAATCGGAGCTCTCTTCCCAGATTTACTCTGAAGATGAACCGCCAAGCCTCCATGCAGTACTCGAGGAGGCCACCTCACTGATCAGTGTTGTTCTTGGCCTCTTCCTCCTGAGGAAATCACGCTGGAGGGCTGTTTGCTTTTTCCTCCACTGCAGATGGTCTTCTTTGAGAAGTGCCCTAAGAGCTTGGTTTCCATGGATGCCATTCTCTAAACTGCAAGATTTCAAGAGGAGTGAATGCGACAGACATTTTCCAGAGATTTCTTTATCTGTATTTGAGAAACTTGACCCAAGATATTTATTGTGGTCATCATCAAATATTGGATAATCAAAAATGGAGATCAGCATGAGTGTTGACAAAAGGAAGACTAGCTCTTAAGCGGAGCTGCTCAGCCATGAAGAAACTAACTGTATATACATGTGGAATATATTATTAAATATACTTATTTTTTTAATCAAGGTCAGACTATTATTACTTTTATCAGTTTGGAGCCACACCCAGCAGTGCTTAGATCTTGTTCCTGACTCTGTGCTCAGAGTCACTTCTGGTGGTGCTGGGCAGGGGTCCCGTATGGGGCTGTGGATGGAACTGGAGTCAAGGATGTGGAAGGCGAGGACCGTAATCCCTGGACTATCTCCGTAGCCCACCACACTGTTGCTAATTCGGTAGCTGTGGGAGTGGTTTCCTGTTGGGGAACAGTTTTCCCCCTATGTGCCCGGACACATTGTGCACCGGGTCCAGGCAGATGTGGGGTGAAGGATGACGGGTTTGTGGAAAAACACCTTCTGGGAGAAGATGATGGCTATTCACTGTTATATGCACACATATTTTATAGGGAGTCTTGGCTTAAAAGGATGATCCAATCACAGAAAGTTTAGCATTATTGACCTATCATCTCTCTCTCCAACTCTGCTTGGCCCCGGTCCAATCCCAATGAAGGCTAGCTGCTACAGTTAGAGTGACTTGCTAAGCGTACATGACAGTTTCTGTGTCTTGGGCTTACGTGACCAGGAGGTTGAGCAAGGCTTAAGGCCGAACACTTGGTGCTGGCTGATGCCCTGTTCTCTCCAACTTCGCCCAGATACTCCCCCTTGTGAGGCTTTGCTTCTGGGCCACTTTGCGAGGTCGGGTCTTATCTGCACCAGTGTATGTCACCATGCTCCACAGTTTTCATAGCTTCTTATCACAGGAGAGCTGATCTCATGTTACCCAACTTTCCATAGTGTGGTGAATGTCTGTGCACTTAACCCGGGACAAAGGAGGAGACAGGGTTTTCATTGGGTGCTAGAAAATTTTGGGCGAATTGGAACAGATGGTCTACCCTGAAGGAATCTCAATCGACACGACGCTCCCTGGTGGCTTTGTCATGTTATGATGAGACAGAGGCCTTCATTCACAATGAAATGCATTTTCTTGAAGGCACATGCTCTTTTCCAGGGATGGGCGGCTGCCTCCTCCTGGCCACCTTCCTGTGCACATCCATCTCTTCTATGTTCATTTCCAGCACATAGGCCCTCCTTGGCATGTAGTCGGGAGAGGGTTCCTGTGTCTGCTTACACACACATACACAACACACACACACACACACACACACACCTCAATGCTGACTTTCAACTCTGCACCGTTGGTGAAATTAAATGCAATTGCTCGCTCCATCTCTGATCACTTTTGAATGGGCAGTTATTTTCAGAGGTGGTTCCAGTTCCAGAAGAGAAGGTGTGAGGACGACAAGCTGGGGTGAACAAGGAGAAATTAGAGGGTGAGCAGCAGGCTGAGTGCCCCTCTGCATCTGGCATGGTGCTGAGAAGAGCAAAAAAGGCAAGAGTAACATCCTGGGAGTTGAGCGCATTGCTCAGGGCATGGCGGGAAGGCAGGGACAGTCAATTCAATGCACTAATGGGGTCATCGGCTTAGTCCTGGAAAAAAGTCATGGAGTCACTTTCTAAACTGTACAGTCTTGGGACTAGAGACAGAGAGAACAGCAGGGCAGGCACTTGCCTTGCGTGTAGCTGACTCTGGTTTTGTGCCCAACCCTGCCTGGCACAATCCCTGAGTGAAAAATCAGAATGTCCCAGTCATACCCTCCAGATCCCCACCAAAGCAGAAACTGCCTTAGCAGACCTTTCACCTTCCTGGCCGTGGGGCTCCCACATCCAGGATTTCCCAGGCAGTAAGACGTCCCACGGAACCAACTCCACTAAGGACAGATATTCTCACCTTGTGTTGGCCACTGGATTGGACCTGAGAATTCACCACAGCGCTCTGACTGGCTCTTGTCTTACTTAAGGGGGCAGGGGATGGAGGTGGGGGCGAGAGTCTAGTCAGCGGGTGAAATGAAGTACAAAGACAGCTCTTGTGGGTTCTGTGTGAAGGGCAGCTGTATCTTGGTGCTGCTCCATTCCCACAGACTCCATGAAGAAGGCGCGTGATGCATATGACAGGAATCATTGGTATTCTGGGCTTGCACATTTTTGCTGATTGTGTAAATGAGCCCATTAGGCCCCAGAATTACAACATGAACTTGTAATGAACTTCTAATGAGTTCTATTCCTATACTCACATGGGAAAAGATTTCATTATTTTCTTCTCTATTTCCCACTGCTATAAAAATATCAAGTTATGATGCTTTCTACACTTTATAGCAAAACATAAAAGCAAAACCCAACCATCTATTTGGACCGTGTGTGTTTGTGTGTGTGTGTGTGTGTGTCTTTCTCACATACACACATAGACCACTGGATGTCGGAAATAGTTTCATTCTGTTCACAATGAATTCATCCAATGGGCTCCAGGATAAAGCAAGGGGGAAAAATGATATAAATTAAGAGAACTTTCTAGCTTAGTTTCTTTGTAAATGTTGTCCATGCGATTCTAACTTGGTGGTGTGAGGAGATAAATTCTTTCCTCTTCCTTTCCTCTTCCTCTTTCCTCTTTCTTTCAACCAAGAGGCAAGAAAGGGGGAGGAAGGCATTAGTTGTCTCCCTATTAAAGAAAGAGGAGAGCATCCTGATATTTGAGTGATGTCTTGGTTGTCAGAGGAAGCAAGAGGATCGACCCCAACAGCACATGGTTTAAGGTCCCATTGGTTTAAAAATCATCCCACAGAGAAACGATCAGAGGCAGCGCTCAACAATGGCCTGTGCACAAGTCAGAAGTGTGTTCATTTTTCAGAGCCAGTGGGTAAAAACTTGAGTCCTGGGGGTGGGGAGGTGGGATTCAGATTTCTGTAGACCCCAGCCTGGCACTGAGCTGTGGCTCCTGGCTGAAACAGGCTCCAGCCTGCTTAGAGGGCACCTGTGTTAACTTCCCCCACCCCCTCATTGTCTCCTGCAGGAATATTCCCACCAGAACGTGGGGTCAGGTAACTCTTTTCTTATTTCAGGGGAGGGTTGTCCTTCACCTTGAGGTGACCAATCTGCCTCCTGTTTCCCAAGTAAAAGGTTTCTGATGCATAATTATGGGTCTGAACATAACTCACATTGAGAATTTGACATCTCTGAAATACTGATTTTCATTGTTTTTGAAATACACACATGCATAGTCTGAGTCTTAGAGAAAGAGCAGGGTCTGGATCTCCCAGCTAACTGACACTTCGCCCTGGATCCTGATTTCCCACCCCTAAGATTATGTCTTTTCATTGACCATTTTTATTGTTTGTTTGGGGGCCACGCCTGACTGTACTCAGGTCTTACTCATGGTTCTATGCTCAGGGATCATTCGTGACGGTGCTTGGGGTCCACGTGGGGTGCTGGGAGTTGGCTGTGTTCAAGACAACTGCCTTACCCTCTGTACTCACTCTCTCCTCTCCGGTCATATGGATCTTTTCTTTATAAACTCACACATTCAATGAAAATATTAGAGTGTACAAAAATAATTCTTCCACATGTATGTTTATATATATGTATATATATATATGTGTGCTTATCTGTGTGTGCATTTAAAAGATGCACATGTGGTATTTATATACAGTCAGTGAAATTGCTGTGCTTATTTTTTAAAAAAAATATTACTCTAAAAAAACCCTGCAATACATTTATCTGTCATTTGGCCATTCTATCATTTGAGCAAATTGTTTCTTCTGCTATTTCTGCTATGTAGTCTTCCATAGTTATTTTTCTTTTGTCTCTTTAATTGTTGGGTCTTTAAATCGCCTTTTCTATTAATAGACTCTTTTAATCCCTACAAGAAATAGAACACAACATAACATTTGTCTCATTTTATTTCCTTCTCCCACAGTTAAAGGTACCAAGAGAGGCACTCAGCTTAGCCATCTGCAGAGGAATTTGGTATTAACTTATTTAGTTGTTGGTTGATAATCATGGTTTACGTATTTGTTTATAATGATGATGACTAAATTCTGTCAAATTCCAAATGTGAGTTTGGATATAAAATTCACTCAGGTTCTTTTCCACTTGGGAAAGTACCGATAATTGGTAAAGATTAATAAAGTTATCCAAATTTCAGCCATCATTTCAGTTGGCATCTGATGTTTTGTTTTAATTTGTACTGTCTTTAACCAGGAGAATTTTTTATTCTAGAAATATTCCTGTTACAGCCTTCTTGGTGTAGCTTCATCTTAGCTCTTATCTTTATATTTTAAGGCTTTCTTTTAAAAAATTTTAAGTTTCTTTTTTTTTATTAAAAAAATTTTTAATAGTGCGACATCATGAGGTACAGTTGCAGACTTACACATTTTTGTGCTTGGGTTTCAATTATACAATGATCAAATACCCATCCCTCCACCGGTGCCCATTTCCCACCACCACAGATCCCAGTATCCCTCCCACCCCCCCCCCACCCCCCCATCCCACCCTGCCTCTGTGGCAGGGCATTCCCTTTTGTTCTCTCTCTCTTATTGGGTGTTGTGGTTTGCAAAAGAGGCAAACTTAAAAAAAATTTAAGTTTCTTATCAGGTTTCTTTCATGAGAAAGTTTCCCCCACAGTCCTCCCCCTCCCCCACACACACACTGAAATAACATAAACAGGTTATTAGGGGAGAATGTAGTTTAAATCGGGCACTGTTTTATATACATAATAAAAAAATAATCACTGCCTGTTTCTCAGACCTCTGCACAGGCTCATAAATTCTCTTTATCCTGTGTCCCTGGTGAAGGACATTTCTCCATGTGTTGCCAAATCAAGGTTTAAAACAGTTTCCAAGGACAATAAAATAACCAGATGGTTTGTAAAAAGGGGAAAAAAATCATGCCATTGAATGTCTCATGATTTAGAGGAAAAAAAGACCATCATATATGTGAGTATATATTGAACTATCTAGAGGTAAAGAAGCGTTTCAATACCTGATTGTTTTCAGATTTGAGCTCCAGAACCACTGGCAGATGATGACTTATGTCTGGGAACTGTGGAGGGCTCATTTGTCAGTTTGTGGGCTTCTTTGTCTTGCAAAATGGCCATCACCCTTTGCTGCATTGACCTGCCCTGTTGGAACCTGTCCTTTGTAAACATGTTGAACTAGGATTGCTTCTGTGACAAAGTATGGAGGCAAATCAGGTGATTAGTCTTTTTCCAGTGATTTAAATATCTGATTGGGATGCTTCTGAAATTGAAGAAAGGACTGGGCATTCATTTCTCTGGGGATTCTTGTATCAAGTCTTTCAGATGAACTCATATAATTTGCACAAAGAAACAAGGTTGACTTGGGTATATGTTCATGAGTGTGTATGTTCAATGCAGCTATAAATTCAGAGTGTACATAATAAGGAAATCTATATTTCTAGTTCTCTATCACCAAAACCTGTTTTCATGTTGCATCTTTCTGGCACGTTCCAGTGAGATTATTGTGAACATGCAATCTCCTGGATATTATATCATCATTGACACCAAACATTTGTCATTCTCTGAAGGCTGTGGTTCTATATAGTGATCTTGATTGGGCAAAGGGAAATAGTTTCAAGAAAATATGGAATATTCAGCATCTGTTAGAAAATAGATGAAGTCAGGCAGTTCTCTACAACTTGAATGGAACCAGAGGTCAAACCACGTGAAGTAAATTGGAGGGAGAAGGATAAATACAGGGTGATATCACTCATCTTTGGTATAGAGAGGAACAAGGCAAGGAGCATGGGAAGTTCCAGATGAAGGAAAATCCTTGGCTCTGGATGGTAGAAAAGAGAATGCCAGATTAGAGGGAGGGGTCTGTGGGTGTGTGTGTGTGTTTGTGTGGGTGTGAGTGTAGTAATGATGAGGGACTTGATTTAATATAAGGACATTTGTTGAGGGTCTCAGACACTTTGATGATGTAGAGGTGAGGTAACTATGTATGTCAAAACACAAGAGTCAGGACTATTGTAAGCATGTCACCCAAACTATAACGATCTTTAAAAACTTAAATGAGCTTTATAAGTAGGTAGGTTGGGGCTGTGAGCGAACCATGGGACATGGGAGGGGGCAGTCATGCTGAGAGAGGGTTGGAGCTGAAGTGTTGTACATATGAACCTCTGTTATAGCAGTATTGTAAATCACGGTGGTGCCCAAATAAAAATTAAAAACAAAGTGCTGTCTTTGGAACTAAGCCTGAGTAGCACATTGATACCATCCTGCAATTCCTGGGGGGAAGGAGTGACTAGAGAAGAATTGAATATAGCTTTGGTTTGAGAATATTTTTAATTTGGGGGACAAGTTAATGCAATACTAATTTCCTATGCTTCAAGGCTATGTGAGCCATTAGAGGGTTCTTCGGGCAGCATACTCCCCTGAAGCCTGGTGGGTTTCCATCATAACACCCTCAAAATCCAGTAGAATTCACTGGAAACTTCCAGAAGGGAGCAACTGATTCTGGGGCAGGGCATAGACCCTTGGTAAGACATTAGAGCTAAACCATCCTATATATTTATAACAGTACCTTTAATGTATAGCAACGGAGTCCTTGATGGGGTTTAAAAATCAAGAAAAACCATCGGGATATGTGCTGTGTCTTTGTATATTTTTAAATCCTCCTGATAAAAACTGCTCCTAAGAAGCTTGTCCTTTCCTCCAAACTGATTGTGCAAGGATTGGTAGTCTTACAATTAGGTACAGATGGTTTTGAGCTATAATCAGATAAACAAGATGCAATTTAGGGACGTTTCAATTTCCGGGTTGGATTTGCATTCTAATCCTAGGTTTAAAAGAAGAGAAATGGAAAACTGTCTCCAGATGATCCCTAATGTTGTTTGACTCCAACTGCAGTCCTGAAGCAGTGAACACAATGCTCGTTTTTCTGGGGGATGAGAAAAAGCTTTTAAAGAACTGTACACTGACTACAACCACTTGTGCCGTCTACAGAAGGAAAGTGAATTTATAAAGGTAGAAGAAAGGGGGGAAACGTAGGAAGATTGCAGATGTGACCATTTCTTTCGAGAGGAAAGAATGAAAGAATCACCCCCCACCCCCCACTGTCTGCTTAACTGAATTCTGCTAAACGGTGGCTCTTGAGCTGATTCCCAGGACTACGGAGAGCTTGTGTGATGGGAAGTCAGTGGAGGCACTGACCTTGGCTTGTAGATGCTCACCTTGGCTTGGAGATGCTGACCTTGGCTTGGGGACACTGACCTTAGCTTGGAGGCACTGCTTTGGCTTGGTGACCCTGCCTTTGGCTTGGCTGCCGCCTGAAGCTTGGGTCATCGAGAGAATCTCAAGTGATGAAAGAAGAAAAATACTCTTAACACTAAGAGAGTTGATTCAGGGATGATGTAGAAGCTGCTATTTCTCCATGACGAGAGTTGCCCCAGGAGTTGAGGGCAGAAATCCCACTATCTCATGCTTGATGGCCCGCAGGACTCTGCTGAGAGAATTCTCTTTTGTCAGGCCAAACTGGGAATGGGCAGTGACGGGTGTGTGTCTTGGTCTCCAATTCCTTTTTATTCTTTTTAATGAAAAAAAAACTTATCTATCTATATATTGATGGTTTTGCTGGTGTCACTGTTTACAGGGTTCTGTTTTTTCTTTTCTTTAAAACTATTTTATTTATTTACTTTGCTTTTTGGGTCACACCAGATGATGCACAGGGGTTACTCCTGGCTTTGCACTCAAGGATTACTCCTGGCGGTGCTTGGGGGACCATACTGGATGCTAGGAATCAAATCCGGGTCAGCCGCGTGCAAGGCAAATGCCCTACCCACTGTGCTATCGCTCCAGCCCCCCTGCTTTATTTTTCTTTGGCTTGGGGCCATACCTGGCAGAGCTCAGGGCTTACTCCTGTCTTTGTGCTCAGAGAGCACTCCTGGAAGTACTCAGGGAACCATATGTGATGTAGGGGTTTGAACACAGATTTGCCATATGCAAAACAAGTGCCTGAATTCCTGTGCTACCTCTCCAGCCCAAAGTTTATGGTTTTGGGGAGCAGAATCACTGCATCTTCACTACCATTGAAGTGGCCAAGATCCTCCACATCTTCCTTATGTCACTTCTAGTCCCTCTTCCCCTCTTCCTCCTCCCCCTCCTTCTTCCCACTTAGAAACTTCAATTTGAAACCCAAGGCTAAGGGTTTGTCATTATTTGATACGATCTATTCTTTAGTTTTGTTTCTCTGGAGTCCACAGATGAGAGGGATTATCCTATATTTTCCCTCCTTCTGGCTTATTTTACTTCATGCCCTCCAGTTCCAGCCACATTCAGGGAACTGCACAGTTTCATTTGTTTTTACGGTTGCATAGTAGTCCACAGTGTCTCCAGGCCAAGGCTTCTTCTTCTACTCATCACTTCTGATGCAATTTCTACTTCCTGCACTTCCATTTTCCTTTCCTCCTTGTAGCCCTGTTGCTCTGAAGGGGTGAAAACTTCTGGACCTGAGTCACATGGGTCCTCATCTTTCCAGCCATGCCTCCCCATCCTGCAGAACAGCTAACTAAGGACAAGCCCCTAAAAGCTGATCTTGGGCTTAGAGGTGCAGTGGAGGAAGGGGCGGGGTCACTCGCTTCTTTTCAGGCCTGAGTGTCCTCCATTGGCCATGGTTCTGGACACAATGGCTCCTGCCCCATACTTTCCTCTGCTCCAAGATTTCATTTCCCATTCCAAGGACCTCGTCTGGAGGGTGCTTCTCTGAGGACTGAGTCCCTCCTGGGCTTCCTGGACATGGACTCCAACTCCCATGGGTTCTCCCTTCACAGAGCCCCATAGTAGGGCTGGCCAGGTGTGATCCCCAGAAGCCCTGGCTGGGGCCATCTCCTCCCCTGGAGGGCAGAGGAAGCTGCCAGGGGGAACTGTCCTTGACGCTGAGTCTCCAATATGGCTACAGGCTATTTGGTAGATAGGATAAAGTTCCCCAGAAGCTGAGTGATGAAAAAGGGAGATTATGTGGGCAGGTGTGGGGTCCAGGCTGACCTGATCCTATAGAATCTCGGCTAGAGGTCAGACCATATCAGCAAACGGAGTGGAGGAGGTATGCAGGTGACCCATCACTAGCAGAACACCCTCCCTCTCCTGCCACTCACCCTGGTTCTAATTCCCAGCACTGCCTGTGGCCCCCCAAGTCCCACCAGGGGTTGCTCCTGAACACCTGAGATATAGCCCAGCTACTTCTCCCCCACCCCCGCCAACACAAACAAAAAAATCACTCAAGTTTGATAGGCAAAGGATGGCAGAAGTTCCATGAACCTTTCCTTTTCCATTTTAACTCAGCAGTTGAGAAGACACAAGACGGGCAGCCTTGGAGAGAAGGCATTCTGGGCACAGTTGACCGTTATCTCTGGAGTTACATATTGTGGGGGGTGCTGGGGTTCAAATGACTGAGCCTGGTGGTGGGCTGGGAGGGGATCTCTCCTGGAGATGGGCGCTACTCTTCAGAATGGCTCTGTTCAGGCTTGCCACGCAGCGGGCACAAAGACGTGTCTGATGCACCTCACTCCGCCATCTCTGCCCGCATGGTGGGTACCAGATTCAAATCAACACCTAATGTGTTCAGTTCAGCCCTGCGTAAACACTTTCGGAGCTTTGCTTATTTTCTGGGTTCCACAGAACATGTCTTAAGCAGCTGTGCCCCATGGGTACAGCTGTAAGGTACCAGCGCATTTGTGATTACAATGTAACGAACGGAAGAAACTTCTGCAATTTTCTACAAGGAGAGTTTAATATCAAGGATGGTATGGAGTCCAACCACCATCTCTCTGAAGTTCTGCCAAGCTTGGTGCTGTGAAAGGTCAAATTCATGTCTTGATTCCTCTTTGGTTTTTGTTTCTGCGGTCATTTTCGGCTATACTCAGGGATTACTTCAGACAGTGCTTGGGAAACCAAATGCTGTTTCAGGGATCAAGCCTAGGTTGCCATGTGCAAGCAAGCACCTTCCCTGCATTTTTCTCTCTCCAGATGTTTAATTTTGAAAAAAAATTAGAATTGCATTCTCTCAGACAAAAGCTGAAACAAGCTTTCGTTGTTTATAATGATCTCAGCCCTTCTGTGGCTTGGGGGAACATGCTAGATTTTTAATTCTGGACAGTCTTCTGATGAAATCTCAGTGTGCAGTCTGCTCTGCAAGTTACTGCATCTTCTGACAGATGACTCTGTGTCCTGGGAAGGAAAGGCTGCTGGAAGGAGTGCCTTGTGGGCAGTGACAGAGGTCAGACACCACTTTCAAAGGCTCTTCCCTCCATGCAGGAAGCAGGAAGCTTTTGAAAGAAGAGAATGCTCTCTGTCTCAGCGTGGAAGCCCAATGGTTGCTTGAAAATAATCGGAAATACTGTGCTTAAGAGATAGGGCAGGGCTGAGGGTGTTTGCCCTGCACACAGCTGACCCCAATTTGATCCCTGGCACTGGATTGGGTCCCTGCATCTGCCAAGAGCGAACCCTGATATTCGATCATTGTATGACTGAAACCCAAGTACAAAAATTTGTAAGTCTACAACTGGATCTCATGGTGTTTCACTAATAAAAATTAATTTTAAAAAAAGGGAGGTTAAAAAAAAAAGAGCGAACCCTGAGCTCAGGACTAAGTCCACGGGCAGCCAGGTATGGCCCCGAGATGACAACAAAACTGGAAATGGCCATAGAGCTCACCTCTGTTGTTGGGTTCTGTCTCACCAACTCAAAAGTGGAAAAAAAAGATTGGGTAGAAAATTTAATAAGTATATTTTATGCATTATAATGTATAATCCTCTACTCGTGGATCCCATCTCTAGTGTATGCACATTTATGCTTACTAATTCTATTGTACAGAGCGCGCAAGCTCGCTCTCTGTATACATGCACTCGCTTTTCCCATTGGAAATTAATTACCCCAGATCCTGAATTGCTCACGGCTCATTACCAGTCACTCCACTCTCAAGGCAGAGTCAGAACTCGGGCGCGGGCGCTTTCAGCAGAGCGGGTTTGGCATTTACTTACTTAGTTAAAGATCATCGCCACGCAGACGCCCCTCGGGAAGAGTGGTTGGCTCATTGGGCCCCATGGGGAGGGCGGTAATTAAACTCCGAAGGCAGCCCTGATGTTCAGCTAAAAGCTTGTCTTTAAATAGTAATACACGCCGCTTGTAAAAGTGCTGGGCCCTCGGGTGGCTGTTGACACAGCGTGGGGAGATGGCACTTTTGTCTGGAAAGGGGAGGGAGGGCTCCGTGAGGGGCGCGCGTCTGCAGAGTGGGGAGGGGGTACCCCGCGAGGGGCGCGTCTGCAGAGCTGGGGAAGGGGGATCCTGCGAGGGGCGCGTCTGCAGAGCGGGGAGGGAGGACCCCGCATGGGGCGCATCTGCAGAGAGCAGCGGGCGCGCAGGGACCGCAGGGGCGGCTCCTCCTTGCAGTGCGCAGCGGGCGCGACCCCGGCCACCAATAGGGATGCCAGGTTGGCCCCTGCCCATGGCCCTCGGCGACGATTCCCGCACAATCCCCGGGGCTGGGCGCGGGGAGCGTCTGCAGGGGAGAGGGGCGCGCTCCCCTCTTGCTCCCCGCCCCGTGCCAGCTCCGTGCCAGGCACAGCCGCGCGGACCCCCAGAATGCAGTAACCGAGCCAGCAGGAAGGCGGGGGCAGGCTGTGGACTCTGCCCGCTGCGGCCACGGCCACCCTAGGGAGACCCGGACCTGGTGGACGCTGGCCGGCGATGTCCGCTGCGGACACCTTAGGGAGACCCGCGCCAGTAGGGCGCCGGCCCGCGCTGCGGCACCTTAGGGAGTCCCGGGTGCGGTGGGCGCTGGCTCGCGCTGCCCGCTGCTGCCACCCTAGGGAGACCCGGGCCGGAGGGGCGCGGGAGCCCCCTCCGCACCTCGCCCTCCCCCTGAGTCTCTCCGTGGACCTCCAGGGAACACAGACACCTGACCCGTGGGCAGCCGGGTACCACCTTTCTTCCCTGGTTACTGGGGCGCCGGCAGCTCTCCAATTTCAGCCCGCCTCTCAGGCTGCAGTGCCTGAGCTGCGCCCCTGCAGAGGGGTGTGCTAGGTAGGGGGTCCCCCCACCTCCAGGAGGCTCCTGGGGAAGCCAAGCCCAGTGCTGGCCTCTGCCCCAGTTCCTGGCCTGGAGGGCGCGGGCACCTGGGCAGGGCGGGGTGGGAAGGAGGAGGAACAGGAAGCAGCCCAGCTGCGCCCTGCATGGGGAGACGGGGTGCCAGCGTGTGTGTCGGGATAAATGCTGTCTGGAACCAACCCACCTACGGTGTCAGCTCCCCCTCCCCCAACCCTCTGCAGTGCTTACAGCTCCCGGGTGGGGGGGGGGGGGGTGCCGGGATGGAGGCGGGGACAGGGGAGAGGATCCCTGGGCAGTGCTTAGTGGCTGGGCTGGGCTGACTTTTCTTTATTTTCTGTTTTCTTTTTTGCTTTTTGGGTCACCCAGCTGATGCTCAGGGGTTCCTCCTGGCTCTGCACTCAGGAATTACTCCTGGAGGTGCTTGGTGGGACCATATGGGATGCTGGGAATCGAACCCGGGTCAGCTGCGTGCAAGGCAACCGCCCTCCCTGCTGTGCTATCGCTCCAGCCCCTGGGCTGGCTTTTCTGGGGAGTAGTTGGGGCAGGGCTGACATGTGCCTCCAAGAAAAGCTTCTCTCCAACGCTTCCATTCTTTAGCCTCCTTGAAATTGCCCATTATAAAACTACATTTATTCAGCCTGTACATATTTAGAATCTCTTCATGCGATCCTTAATAAAATATGAAAGAATGTGCCTAGGAGACACCACAAAGAAATGAGGAAAAGGAATGCTCTTTTGTCCCTCTATTCCCAGTAACCGAGTGGCCCCCACAAGGTAGACAAGGTCACCTCCTTTCCCAGGTGGACTCCCTCTTCAGTGCTCTTCCACAGAGCCTCCAGGCCTGACTGTACTTCCAAGAACCCCCCCGCCTCTTTTGCAGATGGTATGGGTGGGGGGGACACATATATCTCTAGCCCCATGGACCCACGAATATTAGATTACTGAGAAAAAGTGATTGGAGAAAGTGCCACCGGCTGTGTTGATAACGGGATTCCTCATATTTTTTCATTTAGAAAGAAAAGCAGCAAAACGCAGCTGCCAGGAATGAGTCGCTCATCCAGCCACGCGCTGGGAGCCTTCGACAGCCAGGACCCGGGGTGGGAAGAGGACATATCCTTACTGACCCCTCTGTGCCAGGGGCTGGGCGGGGGACCCTCATGGGAGGCCCTGCCACTGTCTGCAGAGATGAGTGTTCCCTTATTTCATCAGTAAGACGTCATCCTGGTTCCTTCTTGGTATCACATTCTTTTTTTTTCTTATATTTATTTATTGAATCACTGTGGGAAAAGTTACACAGCTTTTAAGATTAATTCTCCGTCATACAATGATCAAACACCTTTCCCTTCACCAGTACTTATTTTTCACCACCAAGAACCCCAATATACCCCCCTCCCACCCCTCCCAATGCCTGTGAGGCAGGTGATTTCCACTTAGCTCTCTCTCTACTTTGATTACATTCATTATTTCGACAAAAGATGTACCATTGTTGTTAAGAATTTCCCTCCAACAATCAGAATTGCTGAAAAGGCATTGTGAAATAATTTGTTTTCTATAGCTGGTTATGAGAACCATATGATGTCACGCAGCCACAATAGCGGCCGTGGGATTTTGGATTTCTGATATTTTACTAGGTAAGTCTGGAGGGATTTCTGCAAAGAGCCAGATAATTCCGAGATTGGTTTCTGTGCATCTGGAGCCCTGGCCTTGCCAGAGAGCTGCTCGTGGGGGGCAACTCGTGACCTTGGTAGGGCGTGAAGGATGAGCCAGTACCAACCCCCTTCCCATGAGACTGCAGTTGCCCCATCACTGCAGGCTCATACCTAGCTTTCCAATAAGCTCTTAGGTGGTGGTGGCCACCTTGCTGGTGCGGGGGGTGGGGGTGGGGAGGGGAAGGGACGGGGGAGTGGGAAAGGTGGAAAGGAGCAACACCCTTTCTCTCCCGGGGAGGCATGGCGCCATAGTTTAGCGCATGGTCCATTCACTTTTCTGCCACAAGCTGCCGGGCTCTGGATTAAGTCCTTTTGCCTCTGGAGCCATGGCCGTGCCAGAGAGCTGCTTGTGGGGGGCAACTCATGACCTCGGTAGGGCGTGAAGGACAAGCCAGTACCGCCCCCCTTCCTATGGGACTGCAGTTGCCCCATCACTGCAGGCTCATACCTGGCTTTCCAATAAGCTCTAAGGCAGTGGCGGCCACCTTGCTGGAGGAAGGGTGGGGGAAAGGGGCGGGGGGGTGGAAAAGGTGGAAAGGAGCAACACCCTTTCCCTCCTGGGGAGGCATGGCGCCATAGTTTTACGCATGGTCCATTCACTTTTCTGCCGCAAGCTGCCTGGTTCTGGATTAAGTCCTTTTGACTCTGGAGCCATGGCTGTGCTGGAGAGCCGCTTGTGGGAGGCAACTCATGACCTCGGTAGGGCGTGAAGGATGAGCTGGTACTGCCCTCGCCTCCCATGAGACTGCAGTTGCCCTGTCACCACCGGCTCATACCTGGCTTTCCAACAACCTCTGAGGCAGTGGTCACCTTGCTCCCGGCGGGTGCGGTGGGGGGGGGGGGGAGGGGGGAGAAGGGAGCAACACCCTTTCCCTCCTGGGGAGGCATGTTTGGCTCCTTTTATTATTTTCACAGAAATGAAATCTGCATCCCAAGTTCCAGACCCTCAAATGTCAGCTGAAAGTTCCTTTTCATCAGGAAAGGGTTGAGGACCAGTGACCAGCGAGGCCCCTGATGAGGGCCATGTGTTCTTTACCCACCTGGCCCTAACAGCCAGCAGTGCCCAGGCAAACAGGATGTGGGTGACAGTGTGTGTAGAGGGGTGAGTCTCCCTCTGGGGGCTCTGGGGGCCCTCACCCCTGCCGGCTGCATTGTCCCCATGCACTGAGGAGGGGTCTGCTCAGCCTCTGCCCCTCCATCCTCGCTGGCTTCTGTGTAGCCACCAGCAACTTTTTTCTCTTTCTTTTACAGGATCTTATTTGATTGATCGGATCTTTATGAAAGGAGTGGTCTCCATCTCTAAGAAATAGAAATGATCTACAAACAAAATGCCTTTAAAAATATTTTGGGGGGCCAAAGTGATAGAACAGTGGGTAGGACACTTGCCTCACCTGTGGCTGGCCTGGGTTCAGTCTCTGACACCAAACTGGGTTTCCTGAGCCCTGCCAGAAGTCTTTCCATAATAACAATTGAGACAAACACCTTTTTTAAAAAATGTTTTAAATTTTTATTTATTTTTTAATGAATCACCATGAGATATAGTTATGAAGCTTTCATGATTGACTTTCAGTCATACAATAATCAAAACCCATTCCTCCATCAGTGCACATTCTCCACCACCAATGTCCCCAGTATCCACCCGCCCCCCTGCCACTTCCACCCCACCCCACCCCCTGCCTCCATGGCAGACAATTTCTCTCATACTCTCTCTACTTTGGGACACTATGGTTTGCAATACAGATACTGAGAGGTCATCACATTTGGTCCTTTATCTATTTTCAGCACACATCTCCCATCTCGAGCAATCCCTCCAACCATCATTGACTTAGTGATCCCTTCTCTATCCCAGCTGCCTTCTCCCCCCGATCTTGAGGCAGGCTTCTAACCATGGAGCGATCTTCCTGGCCCTTGTCTCTACTGTCCTTGAGTATTAGTCTCACATTATGTTAATATTCTACAAATGAGTGTGGTCCTTCCTTGTCTGTCCCTCTCTTTCTGACTCATTTCACTTAGCATGATACTCTGGATGTCCATCCATTTATAAGCAAATTTCATTACTTCATCTTTCCTAACAGCTGCATAGCATTCCATTTTGTAGATGTACCAAAGTTTCTTTAACCAGTCATCTATTCTTGGGCACTCGGGTTGTTTCCAGATTCTGGCTATTGTGAACAGTGCTGCAATTAACATATAGGTGCAGATGTCGTTTTTACTGTGCTTTTTTGCATCCTTGGGACATATTCTCAGAAGTGGTATTGTAGGATCACAGGGAAGCTCAATTTCTAGTTTTTTGAGGAATGCCATATTGTTTTCCAGAAGGGCTGGACCAGTTGGCATTCCACCAACAATGAAAGAGAGACCCATTCTCCCCATATCCACACCAGCACTGGTTGTTTTTAGTCTCTTTGATGTGTTTCAGTCTTTGTGGTGTAAGATGACATCTCATTGTTGTTTTGTTTTTTGCATCTCCCTAATGATTAGTAATGTAGAGAATTTTTTCATGTGCCTTTTGGCCATTTGTATTTCTTTTTTGAGGAAGTTTTCATTCATTTTGTCTCCCCATTTTTTAAAAATGTGGTTAGAAGTTTATTTCTTGTACAGTTCTACTAATGTCTTGTGTATCCTGGATATTAACCTCTTATCTGATGGGTATCGGGTAAATAATTTTTCCCATTCTCTGGGCTCTCTCTGTATTTTGGTTAGTTTCTTTTGAGGTACAGAAGCTTCTTAGTTTAATGTAGTACCATTTGTTTATGTTTGTTTCCACTTGCTTGGTCAGTGGTGTTTCATCCTTGAAGATGCTTTTATCTTCAATATCATAGAGGGTTCTGTCTACACTTTCCTTCAAGTGCATTATGAATTCCAGGTCTGATATCAAGGTCTTTAATCTGTTTTGATATGACTTTTGTGCCTGGCGTTAGACAGAGGTCTGAGTTCATGTTTTTGCAAGTAGCTGTCCAGTTTTCCCAGCACCATTTGTTTAAGAGCCTCTCTTTTCTCCACTTCATATTTTTTGCTCCTTCATCAAAGATTAAGTGATCATATATTTGAGAGTCTGTGACAGAATATTCAACTCTGCTCCATTGGTCTGTGGGTCTGTTTCTATTCCAATACCATGCTGTTTTAATTACTACTGCTTTGTAGTAGAGTTTGAATTTGGGGAAAGTAATGTCACCTATCTTCTTTTTCCCAAGGATTGCTTTAGCTATTCATGGGGGTTTATTGTTCTATATGAATTTCAGGAGTGTTTTGTCTGTTTCTTTGAAGAATGTTATCCCTTTAGGAATTGAATTGAATCTGTATAATGCTTTGGGGAGTATTGCCATTTTGACAATGTTAATTCTCCCAATCCATGAGCAGGGGATGTGTCTTCATTTTGCAGTGTCCTCTTTTATTACTTGAAGTAGTGTTTTGTAATTTTCTTTGTATAGGTCCTTTTTTTTTTGCTTTTTGGGTCACACCTGGCGATGCACAGGGGTTACTCCTGGCTCTGCACTCAGGAGTTACTCCTGGCGGTGCTCAGGGAACCATATGGGATATGGTCCCGGGTCGGCCGCTGGGAAGGCAAATGCCCTACCCTCTGTGCTATCTCTCCAGCCACTGTATAGGTCCTTTACTCCTTTAGTTAAGCTGATCCTGAGGTACTTGATTTTCTGAGGCACTATTGTGAACAGGGTTATATTTTTAATCTCTCTTTCTTGTCTTTCATTTTTTGTATATAGGAAAGCCACGGACTTGTGGGTATTGATTCTGTAACCTGCCACTTTACTATACAAACCTATTATTTCTAGGAACTTTTTTATAGAGTCTTTAGGGTTTTTTTGTAGAGTCTTTAGGAGACAAACACATTTTCATATGCCTGCTCCTCGTCCTTATGGCCTCTTCATGGAAGTGTCTGTTCATCTCACCCCATTTTTGCATGGGGCTATTAGTATATTTTTTGTTGCTAAAATATTATTTTGATGTTTTGTATTTTCTGGCTACTCACCCTTCACTTGATGCATTGTGTTCAAATATTTTCTTCCACCCAATAGGGTGTCTTTTTGAGTCTGAGTTTCTTTTGCATTGAAAACTTTTAAATGTGATGTAAAAAGCAGCTCTACCTGTTTATGTTTGGTTTTTGTGCCTTTTGGGGGGGGGGTCATTCCCGGCTATGCTCACAGGTCACTCCTGACTCTGCACTCAGGAATTACTCCTGGGGGTGCTCGGAAAACCCTATGTGATGCCAGGGATTGGACCCACACAAGGGAACACCCATTCTGCTGTACTATCGCTGCAGCCCGGGTTTGTTACCTTTGCCAGTGGAGTCGGATGCTCGAGTGTACTGCT
Source organism: Sorex fumeus (assembly GCF_029834395.1). Taxonomy (NCBI): domain Eukaryota; kingdom Metazoa; phylum Chordata; class Mammalia; order Eulipotyphla; family Soricidae; genus Sorex; species Sorex fumeus. The sequence goes on along the minus strand of NW_026606098.1, from coordinate 3,924,039 downwards.
GACGTCTGCCGGTGCTTTTCTTGATGTATTCTCTGGTTCTGGTTCAGTTTCAAGTAGACGCAGCTTCTTGTCTATCCATCTCTCCTTGGGCACTTGGGCTGTGACCAGGCCTTGGCTCTTGTGAACAGTGTTCAGCAAACATAGGTGTGCACATGTATTTTGTATTCCTCACTTCTCCAGTGTAAAGTAAATATATGACACGAATAAACATATGCAAAGTCTTTTATGAATGCCTTTAACCAGGAACTCTTGTGACATTTTAAACTCTAAATATGTTTCTTTATTACAGTTTTAAATTTTTATTGAAGATCATTTCCAACCACACCTATAAATGGCATTTTAAGTTTCCTTTATGGAGAGTCAATATTAATTTTTAAAACTTTCTAGAGATTTGGCTCTTGACCCGAGTTCCATTCTTGGCATTACATCTTGAGCTCTGCCAGGAGTGATCCCTTAGCCAGGGGTAAGCTCCGAGTACCACCTGTGTGCTTTAAAACCAAATTAAAAAGTTTGATAGATTTGGAATAGTTATTTCCCCCTTCTGAAATTAATCAATTGGACAACAGAACATCGAGCAGATGGTTTTAATGAGAAGGAAGGGAAGCTAAAGTCATTGCTTCCTGCATAGTGGCTCCCTTGCGACCATGTTTGCTCTCCACCTCAGATCCTCTGCCTTCAACCTGGTTCCCCCTGCAAACCTCTGACGGAGTCTTTCCCCATCAAGACTGTAATGTCACTGACAGAGCCTCCTCTTCTCTGAAGAGTTATGCATGCTTTTATTTCATTTGATTTATTTTATTTTTTATTTTATACTTTTACTGAATCCCTGTGAGATAGACCCTTTTAAAACTCTTAATGATTGGGTTTCCATCATACAGTGTTCCAAAACCCATCCCTCCACCTGTGTACATTTCCCAGCACCAGTGTTCCCAGGTTCCCTCCTATCACTCCCCACCTCACCCCCAGCTTGCCTCTATGGCAGGCACTTCTCTCTCTCTCTTATTTTTTTATTTGGGGGCCCCACCTGGAAGTGCTCAGGGTTTACCTCTGGCTTTGCACTCAGGAATCACTCCTGGGTGACTGGGGGACCAATCTGGGATGCCAGAGATCGAATCCAGTCATCCGCATGCAAGGCAAACACCCTACGGGCTGTACCATCATTCTGGTCCCAAGAGACTTCCTGTTAAGACCTTTCATTCCATTAAACACCCATCAGGCATAAAGCAAAAATAAATGTACATTGATCTCAAATACATGCTTTCTGTTTCATCCAGGAAGATAAATGAGTCTGACTTTAGGGTCACTTCTTACAAGTCTTTGTGGCCACCAATATATGGGGGAACAGATTCTTAATGCTAGTTTTATTGGTTTATAAATTTAAATTTATTTTAAACGATTTGATAATATCCCAACATGAAAAAAATTGTCTTTAGATCCTATGCATGTGTATGTGTTTGTGTGTTATTTATTTATTATATATTTAAATCGGAAACACCCATAAATTGCAGATTTGGGCTCATGATATTTTTTTCCCTTCACTGGTACTTTTTAAAAAAAATTATGGCTCCTTATATATTTCCACTTCTCTATAGATTTCAAAAGTCAAGTATGTACAAAGTGCCTCAGACTAAGGCCTGGGCTTGGGAGTGATAGTACAGTGGGCAGGGCACTTGCCTGGCATAGGGTCGACCTGTGTTCTAGCCCTGGTCCCGATAGGGTCTCCTGAGCACAGCTAGAAGGGATCTCTGAGTACAGAGCTGGGAGTAAGCCCCAAGCACCACTGGGTGTGACCCCCAAACAAACCACAAAAGAGAGTGGGAGAGAGAAAAGAAATATCTGTATGAGAAAAGGTGGTGTGATTATTACTACCCTAATAATGGTGAATGTGCACCTCAGCTTTTTCAATTAATGTATTTAAAATTTCAGCTCTGGGAAAGGCCCTTGCTATTTGATTAGCAAAAATATACATTTCAATTGATTCAGTAAACTAAAGAAATGTGGCAGTGCAAAGGGCGTGTGATAGGAGGATTAGTGTTAGGATTTCTCTCTCAAAATTCTTGGAGGAGAAGCCATGCAATTTGTTGTCATTGAAATGTTAGTTCTCATCTGATACTTATTAGCAAGTGTTATTATCTGATTTGCCAGACTCATTTGTGTGGGCAGGTTACATTCGGTAGCCTGCCAATTTGTCCAAAGTAAGGACGAGATGATAAGATGTAGCACGACCACAAATGCGGCCACGCGCTTCCAGGAGCTAGTTTTTATAGTGTCTGGGTCTTGGCCGTTGATGGGATTACACGGCACGGGGGTCAGTTGGTGGGAGTGACCCCTGCCTACTGGAAGATGGAGGATCTGGGTGGAGGATGTTTAGCCCCGATTCGAGCAGGCTTGGAGATCTCAGCCCCCGGCAGAGTCTGGCAAACTCCCTGTGGCATACCCAATATGCCAAATACCAGTAACAATGATGAGTATCATTCTCCTAACCCTGAAAGAGCTTGAATATGGCACTTTTTAAAATCTCAGGGCTAGGACGAAGTGGTGCCTGCTCGAGGCAATCGGCGAACAACAGGATGATCGTGATTGTGATTATCTGATACTTATTAGGATGTGTCTGGAGCGATAGCACAGCGGGTAGGGCGTCTGCCTTGCATGCAGCCAACATGGCCGACCCGAGTTCGATTCCTCCGCCCCTCTCAGAGAGCCCGGCAAGCTACCGAGAGTATTCAATATGCCAGACACAGTAACAACAAAGTCTCCAATGGAGACGTTACTGGGCCCGCTCGAGCAAATCGATGATCAACGGGAGGGCCTTTACTTTACTTTACTTTACTTTACTTTACTTTACTTTTTATTAGGATGTGTCACTCTCAGTTACTTATTAGTGTGTACCTTATTTTGTTTGCAAGTTTTTCTTCTTCCACATAGGTCCTGTTTCAAATAAATATTTCAGGGTAGTTTAGGGCCAGTCAGCTGAGAGTCTGAGTTGGGAAAGGAGAAGCAAAAGGCTCGCTAGAGTGGAGTGATGGGAATTGCTTGGGACCTGTGGAAAACCAACAAGGGATTTCCCTGGGATGTGCAGAAAGCAGATGAACCCAACTAGAAACAATAATGGCTTGGAACAACCACAGCCTTCATTGCTGTTCATTCTGTCCTAGAACAGCTGGCATCGTGATGACAGGCAGACTTCTCCTTTGTCAGACTGTGTTTATGCTCAGCAGCATTCCCACACACCTGCCCATGGCTTCATCTTTAGCATTATCTTTCCATATAAAAGTGATTCCCGTCAGTGAAACATCTCCTCTCAGCAGTTAGTCAGTTGGCTCAGGAATTTTGTTGGTGGATTAAGAATCCAGGAACAGATCTAGGAACCCGAAGGACCTCCCAAGGGAATAGGGCAGGCAAAGAGAAAAGAAAAGAAAGCCAAATCAAAGAAAGTCAAATAAATGGAGTCTTCCCTGAACCCTGTGAGACAGCGAACACGTCACAATGCGGTGTTGGCTTGAAGGCGGCTGCTTCTTTGTAATATCTTGGAATGCTCTTTTTCTGCTGTGTATTGCAAGGCTCAGGATGCCTCAAAACGGTGTCAATTATCTTCTTTGCCCAGCATGGTGGGAGTCAGTGGGAGGGATACTGCAAAGGACTCCTGGGAGGGCTTGGGGAGGGAAGAGTAGATGTGGCACTCGAGTTGTGTCCCCCCCAGACAGCACAGTCTTGAGTCCTACGGGAGTGAAGATGAGAGGCAGGAATCTAGAAAATCACTGGCAGCTTCCTGGAGGGTTTGTATTCTTCCTTCTCAAGAATCTAGATGGGGCGCTCAAAGAGATAAGACAGCAGGTCAGGCACTTGTCTTGTCTGACGCCACCCTAAGTTTGGTATCTGGTGCTGCATAAGGTTTCCTAAGCACTGTCAGGGGTGATACCTGAGAACAAAGCCAGAAGTGAGCCCTAAGCACATCTGGATGTAGCTTATACCCTTCCCCAAATAGATATTAATGTATAGTGAATGAATGAATGGATGAAGAGTATTGATTTCTCCTCGGGATTATGTGTGTGCAGGGAAGGTGAGCAGATATCTCAAAAATAATGACCAGCCCTTAAGCCTGACAACAGATAGTTAATATTTGTTAAGAATTCATAAATTCTGGAGCTGGAGCATTAGCACAGGGGGGAGGGCATTTGCCTTGTGTGTGGTGACCCGGGTTTGATCCCCGGCATCCCATACGGTCCCCTGAGCACTTCCAGAAGTAATTCCTGAGTGCAGAGCCAGGAGTAACCCCTGAGCATTGCTGGGTGTGACCCAAAAAGTAAAAAAAAATAGGGAAAAAGGAATCCATAAATTCTAAGGAGAGTTTGAGTTTGGATCGTAGATAAACATAAAGAATCCTTAAATGTTGATGTGACTCAAAATAAAAAACATTTGTTAAAAGTGGCAGGCTAAAATATGAAGAATGCCATGTTTATCGTGTGTTTTCATAGCACCTGAAAAAATAGGAAGAAAAACTGTGAGTAGATACTAGTGGATGACTTTTTACTAATAAAAATGTTCTGGATTATCATCAAGCAATTGTCTGTCTTCTTTTCACCTAGGAGTTGTCCCTGGACCAAAAGGAAGTTGCCCATGCCATATTTACCTATTTACCTTTTTTCAAAGAAGCCAGAGAGTTGAGCTTTAGCGCTTACTTCTTACATATTATTGGGCCCAAAGCAGAGAAGCAAGAAGAGCTGGGAGTTTCTGCGCCCGCTCTGGTGCTAGGTTGGGGGATTTAAGCCACTTGGCTCTCCTTCCACTTGTTTCACTCAGAAAACTGTCAGGGGCCATGAAACTGATTTTTAACCAATACATCCTTTTTTGTTTTTGTTTTTGTGCCATACTTGGTGATGCTCACAGGTGACTCCTGACTCTGTGCTCAGGAATTACTCCTGGCAGTGCTTGGAGGACTATATGGGATGTTGGGGATCGAATCCCGGGTTGGTTGCATGTAAGGCGAGCGCCATCCCCAACATACTGTCTCTTTGGCCTAAGCCACGGGATTCTTTTTCTGAAAGAAGCTATTCTTTGAGCTGCCTTGTTTGTAACAGAAAAATATGAGTTGCTGTCCTTGATCCTTATGAATATCTGGGGTCTTGCCCCTTCTCCTAGCCTCCTCCCTAGAAATCCTTCAGGCTTCAGGGAGCACTCAGCATTCCCCGTAGGAAAGAGGGTCCCTAAAGAACCAAGGGCAGTGTGAGATTTTCTCCTAGTCCCAAATCTTTGTCTGTAAAGAATCTCTGAGTTTCTTTTCATTCTACAAAGCACCTGTCTTTCTTGTTAGTGTATGAATTGGTTTAGCTGTGAGGCATTTTCACCCTCTGTTGTTTTGTAAAAATATAAGTGGAAGCAAGTTGGAACTGAAAGAAATTGGGCTGGAGCTATAATACAGCAGGCAGGGCACTTGCCTTGCACGTGCAGTGGACCCAGGTTTGATCCACCATACCCAATATGGTCCCCCAACAATGCTAGGAATGATTCCTGAGTGCAGAGCCAGGGATAATCCCTGAGCATCATTAGGTGTGACCCAAGAAACAAAGCAAACAATAGAAATGGATCTGGGCAGTGACTGTGTATGAATCCTGGGGTAGATCATTTAGTCTGGCCCTATTTCCCTCCCAAGTCCAGCTGCCCAGTGTCCTGGGACAAGTGTGACCAGAGTCCAAAACAAGGTTGCTGATGACAGTGATAACAAGTGGCCAAGTGGCCATGCCTGGAGACATGAGCCAGTCACAAACATGAAAGCAGAGCAAAGCCCGAGCACTCACAGATGGGGACTGCGTTTCATGTCAGATGCGGGAAGGGCTGCCTCACACAACTGGCGGCGTCCAATACTGCTGACCACAACCATAGAAAAACGGCAGTTCTTTTCTACAATGGAATCTTTTCTAAAAATGTTTTAATTTTTAACTATGACCAGCTCAGGTTTCACTCCTGGCTCTGTGCTCCGGGATCACTCCTGCCAGTGTTTGGGTGACCCTGTGTGGTGTGACGGATGGAACTAGGGCCAGCGGCGTGCAAAGCAAGTGCTTTACCCACTCTACTCTCTCTCAGCTCCTGTACTTAGTACTCTGAAGTACTTAGAACGGTGCCTGTGTGAGGGAGAGCAGTCTACTCAATGCATTTTAAACACTCCTTCCCAACTTTTCTTGGTTCCTTTGAAGTTTTCTCTCCTGAGCATGAATTACCCTTAGATGTTTCTTTTCTTTCACTTTTTCTTTTCCTTCTTTCTTTTTCCTTCCTTCCTTCCTTCCTTCCTTCCTTCCTTCCTTCCTTCCCTTTCTTTCTTTCTTTCTTTCTTTCTTTCTTTCTTTCTTTCTTTCTTTCTCTCTTTTTCTTCCTCTCTCCCTTCCTTCTTTCCTTTCTTCCTTCTTTCCTTCACCCTCCCTCCCTCCCTCCCTCCCTCCCTCCCTCCCTCCCTCCCTCCCTCCCTCCCTTCCTCCCTAGAGCACTGGGGAAAATAAAGACAAAAAAAGGAAGTGACCAGCACCAGCTGGTGTCTGTTTGGATGCCACTGTCCCTGAGCTTTGCTCTGGGGCCAGGTCTGTGCCGGGACTCTGCCACCCGCAGTCCTAATACTCAGCTATGATAGATTCACTTCCTACGACAAAGGCCCTCTTTGCCGTGTAGATTCCAATCCAACAGTCTGAAAAAAGGCATGTTTCATCCTTCTCAGTGCTCAAAACAATTCGTAGGTCAAGTGTGCCTTTTGGGAGGCCAGCAATGCAGGATTCCAAGCCCAGATCTTTTGTGCCAGGTGACAGCGCTGGAGGGCAGCTACGGACATGCCAGGTGGCGTGATGCCAAGTGCAGTTCTGCTCCAGGTGGCCTCCTCTCAGGCTCCAGTACAGTCCCCTAATAACACAGCCCCCTCTCGGCCTGCCTCAGTGGGATCCATCCCGGGCCCACACTGCTGAAGCCTGAAGAACAGAGAAGAAATCAGATGTGTCCATGTGGAAGCTTCTGGTGTGTTCCTCTATGGATCAGGGATACAGACTCCCCACTGCCCATTGGTCTTTGTGTCAAAGACCCCTGGACATGTCACGTCTCAGGTTTGGGAACTGACTCCTCTTTCCACCTGTGCCTGGTGCACCCAAGCATGGTGTAGGGATCTGGTCAGTAGTTGGACACGTGATGAGGGGGAGGGGCAGCATTTTCTTCCTCTTCCTCCAGGACTCTAGAATGACTAGAGTCTAGTCTAGAGACTAGAGTCTAGAGTCTAGAAAATCTAGAATGACTTTAGATGTAGAGCTGTACCAGTTCACTGTGGATGTTTGTAATCTCATGCCCATTATACATGATTTTCTAACTAGAGGGTAATCAATAATAGATAAAATGAGTAAAGCAAGACATGATGTTGGCAATTTACCTTATATGAAAGTATTGAGTAAAAGGTCACATACATTAGAAAATGCATATCCCTCTTAAATAACGTCCTGGAAAATAAATGCGATCATTTCTCTTCGACTGGGAGGAACATTATCAAGGAGAAACTCATAAAATATGTTCATGAAAGCAAGCACTTGCTCAAGAACATAGTTGGGGGGTGGGGGCTAGGTGGGAGTGAAATGAGACAGCTGAAGAGCTCATAGGAGCTGCAGTTAGGCAGCCTAGCCAGGCCAGCCCTGCCCATCCCGGCCCAGCCCAGTCCAGCCCAGGTATGTGACCACCCTAAAGATTCTTGTAATTTCAACCTCCCTCCTGCTACCTCTGAGATTCTTTTATTTCCTTCTTGGTATTGAGTTTTGAATTTTCTTTTTTTGTTCTCTACAAGAGAAATCAACACCTTGACTTTCTTCTGAACTGTCACAAATGACATTTACTTTTTTTCCCTGTGGAAAGTACTCAAAATAATTAATATCCAAGAGTATAATCTTTATACAACTACTTTGCTCCTGGAGAAATTCGAAGGTTAGAAAATGTCAAAAAGAATCTGAATTGATTTTGCCACCTGGGGTCAAATTTTCTGTTCTCATTATAAAAGTCAATTTTCATAAAAAATTCACATTCCATAACTTGGGAATATACTAATTTCAATGGATTAAAAAAGCATATAGATGCCTGTTTAAATTTTTATTTTAATACAGAGCATTGATGTTAAGCCTTTACTGTTTCTTCTGTAAACGTTTGATCTTTAACAGGAGTAAAGTGAAAACGGAGTCACCTGAGTAAATTTTAAATTATGTAACCACTTTAAACTTTGGATCCTGTTTAAAGTATACTGTGTATGTAACTATCAAAAACAAACATGACTTACTTTAGAGAACCTACTTCAAGAAGTTACCTCTAAAAAGTAAAAAAAAAAATACCTCTAAGCAGTTAGAATATTCCTGTAATAACAGGCTATAATCGCCTAAATAGGTTTAAGGGCTTAATTTCCTAACTTTGTTGTAGAGGGGGGAAAATGGATACATGGATGGATGAGTGGGTGGATGGATGGATGGATGGATGGATGAATGGGTGGGTGGATGGATGGATGGATGGATGGATGGGTGAATGGATGGAGGGATGGATGGATGGGTTGATGGATGAGTGGATGGATGGATGGATGGGTGGGTGGGTGGAAGGATGAATGGATGGATGGATGGATAGATGGGTGGACAAATGGAGGGATGGATATAGATGGATGGACAAATGGAGGGATGGATGATAGATGGATAGATGGATGGATGGGTGGATGGATGAACAAATGGATGGACGAATGTTTGGGTGATTAGATGTATGAGTGCATAGGAGATTAGCTTAATGAGAGTCTTGATGAGTGAGTGTGCAAGTGGGTGGGTCCAAAATGAATAGGTGAGTGGATAGATGGATAAATGCATCGATCAGTGTCTGGGTGACTAGGTGACTGGATAAGTGGCTGAACGGATGGGTGGAAGCAGCAATCTTCAAAACACAGCACTGATTTGGAACCACTCAATTGATATGTTTTTATGTTTTTCCTTAAGCAATTTAAACTGAATTCCTAGGCAAAAACCAGGCAAATGCTCTGAAGCCCTGCCACCTTCTCACCGATGTACTATGATTTACAGTGTTTGCATTTTTGTTTTGTGACCACACCAATCATAATCTTGGGATAACTCTTGGTTAATTTTCCACATTTTAGATTTTCATATGAAATAATAGAGAAGATCGTTTTAACACACGGTTTTTGAAAAGTCTGATCATAATTGATCTCAATATGAGATACTGAAGAGGTACATTTTCATAGGAACCGGACTACCACTCACAGCATTTTTTCCTGCTTTTTGGGTTACACGAGCAATGCACAGGGGTTACTCCTGGCTCTGCACTCAGGAGTTACTCCTGGCGGTGCTCAGGGGACCATATGGAATGCTGGGAATCAAACCCAGGTCGGCCGCGTGCAAGACAAACTCCCTACCTGCTATGCTATCTCTCCAGCCCCCCACTCACAGCATTTTAAAGACATATGCTTCCACTGCTATTACATTCACGAAGAAGTTCCTAAGATATTATCTAGATTAATCTTATACACAGTAACAATAACAGACCTCATTCCCCTGACCCTGAAAGAGCCCCCAATATGCCATTGGGCTACGCTAGCACGCAACAGGGATGAATGGAGTCGTTACTGGTGCCCGCTCGAGCAAATAGATGATCAACAGGATGACAAGTGACAAGTGACAATGCATTTTTTAAGTGGCCAAAGATTTGGGTGCCCAGAAATATCCATCCACCAGGAAGCAGGAATGATGCTGCTTCTCTGGCTTCCTGGCTGAGGTTCAAAGCTTGGCTCGCCAGCTGCACTCTCCCAGGAGACCAAGCTTTTCAGCCCTCTCAGTTCATTGTCATCGAATGCCAGCATGACGCTGGCCTGGAGACCTCATGCTCATATGACAGTTATACTTTCTGGTCCCCGAGGACTTGGCTGCTTTCAGCTCTGGGTGGCAAATCTAATGGAGAATGCAGAGGAGTGGGGAACATTTTCCACAGAAAGACTTGGGGAACTGAGTAGAGAGCTGGCAGCCCTGTCAGAGGCAAAGCTTCAACGCCTAGAGAAATGCAACTTGTCTTGCTCATAACCAGCCCAGTTAATTTTCATTTGCAAGGGAATATTTTCCTTGTGCACCAGCAAAGGATCGTAGATTCAGGCTTGAAAAACAAACAAAAGCCTGAATATGAATCTACACTTTTTAAAAATAATTTGTATTCAAGTACCAGGATTTGCAAAGTTATTCGTATCTGGGTTTTAGACAGATGATGTTTCCTGCACCCATCCCTTCCCCTGGGGCTCCTTCCCTCCTCCTGGGCTCCCTCGTTCCCTCCTGCCCTTCCACCCTCAACCTGTGTTCTTGAGTTTGGCTGTTGAAGTCTGTTGGGGTCTCTTGTTTCCGGGGTTGCGCCCCTGTGGTCTGGATGTCTACCTCTCCTGTGTTCCATCTCTTTGACTTCTGCTCCCCGCTGCTTCCCTGTCTGTCTCTTCCTCCTTTCTCCATTTCTTTCCTTCTCTACGTCTTCACTTTTAAAAGTGAGAAATAGAAGCCCAAAGAGGAAAACGTGCCTATGATTTAGTTAGTGGTGTTTATTATTTGAAAAGGGAGAAAATCCAATTAATGAAGGCATTTAAAATGACATTGCATTCTTATTAAGTCCGTTCTGTAGGACTTGTGCTTGACGATCGCGAACAGCAAATCTCACTTCCCTATTGAGCAAAATGAACCATAATCAAGTGGAACAAATTGCATTGCTATTATCCTTCCTGTTGATTTGAATTTGCACATGATAACTGAGCTGGAATGGGCTTTGTTTGCTGAGCTCATCTCCTGAGGAGAACACGGCCTTTCCTCCGCGTGGGTTTTGTGCCTGCTTCCCTTCCGCGCTCTACTTCCCGTGACCCTTGCTTCCCCCAGGAGCTCCAGCTCCCCTGTATTTGCAGGTGCCCACAGAACAAAGAGCACACACTCACCAACTTCAGAGTCCTGGAGCTGGGCTGGTCCTCATGCCCTCCACGCTATGATGTTTCAGGCTTTAAGACTCCCTTGTTGTAGGGCAAAGGCAGCTTCTGAGGCCAGGGAAAAGGTGCTGGGGGATTGGTCAATAGAATCTACCACAACTCTGTGGAGGAGAGGGTAGGTCAGATGGAGAAGGGACCAGGATGACAATGATTGTTGGAAAGGATCACGCTGCACAAGAACTGAGTGCTCCTCGTTTGTGGAGTATAAAACAACATAACGTGAGGCTGACATCTAAGGATAGTAGATACACGGAACAGGAAGACTGCTCCATAGCTAGAAGCCTGCCTCATGAGCAAAGGGGAGAAGGCAGCTGGAATAGAGAAGGGATCACTAAGAAAATGATGGCCTGAGGAACCAATCGGGATGGGAGATGTGTGCTGAAAGTAGATAAAGGACCAAACATGATAATGTCTCAGGGTCTGTATTGCAAACCATCATGCCCAAAAGTAGAGAGAGAGTATGGGGAATATTGTCTTTCATGGAGGCAGGGGGCGTGTATACCGGGGATATTGGTGGTGGGGAATGTGCACTGGTGGTGGAGGGATGGGTGTTTGATCATTGTGTGATTGTAACCCAACCATGAAAGCTTGTAACTATCTCATGGTGATTCAATAACATTTTTTAAAAAAAGAACTGAGTGCTCAAAGTAGGTAAAGGGATATACACAATAACCTTTAGGTATCTGTATTACAAACCTGAGTTCCTAAGAAGGGGAAGAGGAAGAGAGAGAGATACAGAGACAGAGAGAGACAGAGAGACAGAGAGACAGAGACAGAGGCAAAGAGAAAGAGAGAGTATAAAAGTGCCTGCCATAGAGGCAGGCAGGGGTGGTGGTGGTGATGGGAGGGTACCTGGGGACACTGGTGCTGGGAAATGTGCACTGTTGGAGAGGTGGGTGTCACTGTATGATTGAAATCTAACCATGAACAGCTTTGTAAGGGTCTATCTCACAGTGATTCAATTTTAAAAAAACCATTAGAAAGTAAAAGAAGCTTAGAGCATCCCTTGTCCCCCCTCCACCTGCCCCCCATCCCTCGAATTAGATGTGAGTACCACCCACCCCACCCTCTTCTGCTGTCACCACCAAAATACCACACGAACAGTTCCCAGGTGACCCCAGAGAGAAAAAGTCTGTAGGATGACACAGGGGCTATTTCAGGCATTTGCAAACCTCAGGGAGGAAAAGTGCCCCTATTCTCTTGCAATCTCAAAAAAAAATGAGATATGTGTGTAACTGAGCATCATTCACTCTCAGTTGGTGTGGGGTCTTACCGCCCCTACCCCATGCTCTGCTAAGAACCTGCGGACAGTACAAGCAGTTCATGCCCATGGTAGGTGCCATCTTAGATTTGCAAAACCTCCTATGGAAACTGTTTTCTGCAGTGTCAGGAGGTGTGGCGCTGAATCTCACTCTGCTCCTGTCCGGTTTGTGTTAACACTGTGGAGGCTGATTTTTCCCACGAAGAAACTGCCTGTGCCTCAGCAGTTTCCCTGTGTGGCACTGAGGAGCCTTGTGAAGTCTGTGCGTGCACCACTGCAGGCCCCATCCCACTTGCATGCCAACCTACTCCGAGCATCATGACAGAACCGTGCCACCTGGGTATGGGCTCAGGGACGCTGCTGCCTCGAGAGAGACTGGATTGAGAGCCTGTGCATTCTCTTCATTCTCCTGCACGCAGAGGAGGGGTGCGTCTCGTGTCAGAACACTGAGCGTGTCATTGACTGAGCTTACCCATGTCATCATGCATTTCTAAGGGTGTGTGTGTGTGTGTGTGTGTGTGTGTGTGTGTGTGTGTGTATGTGTGTGTGGTGGGAGGGGGCAGGGCGCTGTATGTCAACCTTTAGGGATCCAGAGTGTGCATGAAACAGAGTGTGTGAGCACACACTTGCCTGTCCTGTCCTCTCCCCAGGAACCCAAATCTCCAGGGATGAGTGTGAGCCCCAGGCAGGGCCCTCAGAGCTTGGTTGTGGGGCTCCCAGTTTAGTGTAGCCAAACCCGTGACTCGGGTCCCCTAAGAACTGGAGCCCAGGGCACTGGGGAGCTGCACCGATGCTCTGGGTAGAGCCGGGGCTTGAGCTTGGTCCCGGGCACAGCTGGCACGGGCCTGACCTGCCTTCCACTGTCCAGCGCTGTGTGCGGCCCCCAGCAAGGCTGAGCAACTCCCTGTCCAGCAGAGGGGTGCAGGGAAGACCCCTTTCCCAATCCTCCAGCCCTGTGACTCTTTGATCGACTAGCTTTCGTGCACTTAGGCGGGAGACTCCATGGGGAGATCACAGAAGGCAGGATGCAGAAGCCGGAGACGCTCCAGCTGTGGCAGGAGGGCTGAGACATGCTCCGGGGGCAACGTTGGGGATGGAGACCAGGAGGGAGACCCAGAAGTAGCTGTGGAAGGCAGCCGTTAGGTTCTCGAGGGAAGGGGGCATGCTCCAATTTAAATTTTCTACTGTCTCCAGAAAAGAGCCAACACCCAAACTGGAAGGTGGGGCTCTGAGGCCATAGCTAGCAGACAAATCCCCCCATCCCCCATCCCCTGTCCCCCCACCCTGTGTCACAGCAGGGCTGAGAACACAAGTCCACCCCCCATCCTGCCTGCTCTGCCTCCGTCTCCCCCCCGCAGGCTCCTCTCTCTGCTCTGACCTCTGCCTACTGGCAGATGGAGATGGATTCTGACAGATCCAGGCAGAGATGTTCCGTCTCCGTGGCAACATCAATTCGCATTCTGCAGGTAGACAGACTGGCCACTGACTTCAGGAAGATTCCAGAAGTGTGTGTGTGTGTGTGTCTGTGTGTGTGTGTGTGTGTATGTGTGTGTGTGTGGCAATGTCTCGTAGAAACTGACCTAGCAGGAAGCTGCTGCTTGCAGCGCCTGGAGACTGGCACCAAGAACGCCAGCTGACAGCTCCTTTCCTGCTGTGCTCAAGGGGAGGTTGGGAGGTGCAGGGGCTATGGGTATTGGGGACAGTGGGCTGGGAGTCCGGGGCAGTGGCGGGGTGGGCACAGCCTCCTTGTTGCCATGGCCTCCATAAGAGCTGAATGGAACATGAAATAGATTCTAACTTGTTCACCCCAGGGGCACCAGATAATTTGTATTTCAGCAGAAGTATTATAATTACAGAGTTTAGAGTTAGAATTAATTAGCATTTGGGGAAGTAGTGATAAAACCAAGCAGTTATTTAAAAAAATTAATTTGAATAGAAGTCAGTTTGGAGAGCTTGCTTTCCTTTGGAAAGGTTTTTCTCTTATTCTTGACATCCGGGTAGGGCAGGGGTGGGGGCAGCCCTAAGGGGAAAGAAACACAAGATCCAAGAATTCTGTCACGCACCAAAATGGTCCCAGGTGTTTCCCTCCTGTCCAGAGATGATGGTTGGGAATGATGGCACCAATGCCAGGACTCTTGTCTCACACAGCCAGAATCCAGATGGAGAGTGGGGTTCCCCAGTGATCTGGAGGCCAGTGTTCCTGCCACCTGTGAAGTGTCCGGAGCACCATTGCATTGGTGGGACATTTGGCTCTATCAATTACATTGGCTGGGCGTTTGGCTTTATCCTTCACATTGGCGGGGCATTTGGCTTTATTCATCACATTGGTGGGGCATTTGGGCTTTATCCTTTGCACTGGAGGGGCGTTTGCCTTAACCGCCATCAGAAGCAAGTTCCTGTCTCAGACACACAAGATACTCCTCAGTGGGCTTGAAGGATAGTTTGAGGGCCCATCCTTGAACCCAGCACCCTGTCTAGGCCGGTGGGAGACGTGAGTTTCCCTTGAGAGCCCCTGGCGGAGGGCCAGGAAGACAGAACTTTCTCCTCACAAAGGCTAGTTTCTAGCGCATTGCAGGGCATGGAGAGTCGGAACCGTGTGAGGTCCCCGGCCAGCAGCCCCTCCTCTTCTCAGTCCCAGCTCTGTGCAAGGCTGCCCTTCCATTTCAAGGACCACAGAATTGGTTTTACAGACTCCTCCTGGGCTTCCTGCATGGCTGCAGCAGCCAGAGCACCTCCAATTATTGGAGAAAAGAGAAGAGTGTGGGGCTGAAACAGTGGTTGTTAGAGGTGCTGCTAGGTGACAGGGCCATGGGTCGGCAGGTTCTGTATGCAGTGCAGTTCCCAGGTGTGTTGTTTCGGAATGAGGGAGTAAATGTTACGGGTCTGCAGCTTTTGTGGAGATGGTCAGAGCCAAATGTCAAGAGACTGGTCAAAATAAGTTTGCTAAAGGGCACTAGGCCAGCAGGCAAGGTGCTTATTTTGCACACAGTCAACCCAAGTTCAGTCTGTGGCACCACGTACTTTCCCTCGAACCCACCAGGAGTGATCCCTGAGCACAGAGCCAGAAGTAAGCCCTGAGGATCACTACGTGTGGCCCTAAATACCCTTAAAAATAAATAAAATAGCATTCTGGGGCCAGGGAGAGAACAGCAGGCAGAGCTCTTGCCTTGCACATGACTGGCCCAAGTTTTATGTCCAGCTCCCCATATGGTCTCCTGAGCACCACCAGGAGTGATCCCTGAGTGCAGAGCCAGGAGGAAGCCCTGAGCACCCACCGCCACGTGTGGTCCCAAACAAACAAAAATTACAGTAGAAGTATTCTAATAATAACAACAATGGAGTTGTTCTAACTTCTCCTTTGGGTGCTTAAATAGCGTGTCAGTTCCCAAGTATAAGGTAGGTGAAGCGTGAGCCTCATCAAATTTCATTTGACCAATTTCATTGCTTATTGAGTTCTTTCCCCCAAGTCATGAAAGCAGTGCCTGCTTGCCCTAGGAAGTGGAACATCCTGGAATGGCCGATGGTCCCGATTCCTACCTCCCTCTACACCAATGCTGTCCTTCTTTCACCTGGCCCCTGCCCCCAGCTCCAAGGTCTTCTCTGGCAGGGCTGCTCCACTGTGGGGAGAAGAATCCAAGTCTACACATTTTCCCACAACTCCATTTAGCAAACGTCTGTGGGCTGTTGGTCTGCCCGTTTGAGTGCAGGAATCTGTAAGTGCTCTCAGGAGCAGCAAGCAAGGAGAACAGGACAGAGGAGGAAGGGGGAGGGAGAAGCTCAAATCCCCTGTAATGTTCCATCCTGGGGACTGGGAGAGAAGGGCCTGACTACTGCCGCTTCCTAAAGTCAGACCTAGTTTAGAGCAAAGAGGCTGCTGGTGTGACTGCCTTCAGGAGAAGGCCTTCTGGTCTCTAGCATTGAGCTTTGTCCTCAGCTTAAGGTTCTAGGAGCTCAGGCACAAAGCCTCATACCCTCCCTGCCATTGGCTTTCAGGCTGAGATTTTAGTAAGACAGTAAATGTTGACCTTTCCTCTCTGCTTTTCTTTCTTTCTTTCTTTTCTTTCTTTCTTTCTTTCTTTCTTTCTTTCTTTCTTTCTTTCTTTCTTTCTTTGACATCTAGATAGATTTGGTGTTTTGATAAACAAACCCTTGACAGAATCTTTTGATGAAGGGGTTTTGAATTTCCAAATCTATCTTGAATTAGCAATTGATTGTTTCAATTATCATGTGACTGGAAGACCATTTACCACTTTGTATTTAAATGAAGCTACTTGGTTTCAACTGGGTTTGGTTTGTTTCTTTTTCAGTTCAGAGGGAATAAGTCTGGGACCAAATAATGTCCTTTGCATCCTTCTTGCCTGTGTGGTCCAGCAGTTCAACAGCTTCTACTGGTGTGTGAATGTGCGTTTGCATGTGTGTGTGTGTGTGTGTGTGTGTGCATACTACGCCTATATGTAAATGTGTGTATGTGACTGTGTATTCATGTGTATGAGAACATGTGTATATTAAGTGTGCATCTGTGAGTGTGTGTGTTTGGTAGAATGTGTATGTGAGAATAGGCAGATATGTGCATATGAACACATGAGTGTGTGTGCATGTCAGTGTGTGTGGGTGTGCATGCATGAATGTGTTTGTGAGTGAATGTGTGTGCAGGAGAGTGAATGTGTACATGTGAGTTTGTGTGTGCATGCATGTACATGTGTGACTGCATGTGAGTGTATATGTGTGCATGTACCTGTGTGTGAGTGTGCATGCTTTTGTGTATGCGAAGCTATGAGTGGTATGAGTGTCATGAATGAACGTGTGTGCATGTGAGTGTGTGTGTGTGTGTGTTTGTGATTCAAGGGCAGAAGTGATGCTGAAACATCCAACCATGCTCATTGTCTTGTCTGAGGACCAGATAGGAGGGTTTGTCACTGGCCTGACCCACTGAGCTTGTGTGTCGTAGTGAGGACAACTTCACGGGGCTCATTTTTCTTTGAGAAGAACAGAGTAGGGTACAAAATCAGTCATATATATATATATATATACATACATATATATATATATATGCTTTTTGGGTCACACGCGGCGCTGCACAGGGGTTACTCCTGGCTCTGCATTCAGGAGTCACTCCTGGCGGTGCTCAGGGGACCATATGGGATGTTGGGAATCGAACCCGGGTTGGCCCGGTGCAAGGCAAATGCCCTACCCACTGTGCTATCTCTCCAGCCCTTAGTCGCATATTTTTAAGATGCCATTCTGCCAGCTTGGGGATCAAAGCTTCCCCAGCCACCCCGAGAATCCCGGAAGAAGCACACACAGGAGTTTAGGATGTTATACTTCCTGTTTCCTTTGCAGCAAGAGGCTCTGTCTCTCTTTTAGTCATGGTCATGGTTATTTGTAACATTTGAAGCCTCATTCTGAATAAGAAAATCACCTGTGGCTAGCTGCTTATTTTTCACACAGATGCCTGGGCTCCAGGGAGGCTGTCCAGGTCCTGCCCAGAGGAACGAGCAGGCAAGCTGAGGGTGGGAAAGGGGAGTAGCGGCCACCACCATCTTGAAGCAGCTCCCTGAGAGATCTCGCCAAGAGCCCAGCTCCCCCAGAGCTATTTAATCTGCAGTTTTGAAGCTGGAAGTTTCTGACAGTCACCTCACACCATAGCAACCGCCTGCTCCCTTAGCAACAGAAGAGCTCTGTCAACAGGTGGGCGGGGAAAGGCCTCCAGAGCAGAGAACACAGGATGGCATTTGCCATATGGAGCCATCTATGACAGAGGGTCCACAGGCATCTGTGGAGGGGCGTTGGGGGGATGGAATCTGAGACACAGAAAGGAGATTTGTGGAGGGGTCTGAGACACAGAATGGGGATTGTGAGGGGGTCTGAGACAGAACGGGGATTGTGAGGGGAATGGAGACACAGAATGGGGATTGTGAGGGGGTCTGAGACACAGAATGGGAATTGTGAGGGGCTGGAGACACAGAATGGGGATTGTGAGAGGGTCTGCGACACAGAAAGGGGATTGTGAGGAGCTGGAGACACAGAATGTGGATTGTGGGGGGGGGGTCTAAGACACAGAATGAGGATTGTGAGGGGTCTGAGACACAGAATGGGGATTGTGAGGAGCTGGAGACACAGAATGTGGATTGTAAGGGGGTCTGAGACACAGAATGGAGACTGTGAGGGGGATGGGGACACAGAATGGGGATTTTGAGGGGGTCTGAAACACAAAATGGGGATTGTGAGGGGGATGGAAACACAGAATGCGGATTGTTAGGGGTTCTGAGACACAATGGGGATTGTGAGGGGGTCTGAGACACAAAATGGGGATTGTGAGGGGGATCGAGGCAGAATGGGGACTGTGAGTGGGATGCAGACACAGAATGGGGATTGTGAGGGATTCTGAGACACAGAATGGGAATTATGAGGGGTTCTGGGATACAGAATGGGGATTTTGAGGGGGTCTCATACACAGAATGGGGATTGTGACGGGATCTGAGGCACAGAATGGGAAATATGAGGGGTTCTGAGATACAGAATGGGGATTGGGAGTGGGGTCTGAGACACATAATGGGGATTGTGAGGGGGTCTGAGACACAGAATGGGGACTGTGAGGGGGATGGAGACACAGAATGCGGAGTGTGAGGGGCTGAAGACATAGCATGGGTATTGTGACGATGTCAGAGACACAGAATGGGGATTGTGAGGGGCTGGAGACACAGAATGGGGATTTTGAGGGGGATGGAGACACAGAATGGGGTTTGTGAGTGGTTCTGAGGCATAGAATGGGGATTGTGAGAGGTCTGAGACCCAGAATGGGGATGTTAGGGGCTGGAGAAACAGAATGTGGATTGTGAGAAAGGTCTTAGACACAGAATGGGGATTGTTAGGGGCTAGAGGCAAAGAATGTGGATTGTAAGGGGGTCTCATACACAGAATGGGGATTGTGACGGGATCTGAGGCACAGAATGGGAAATATGAGGGGTTCTGAGATACAGAATGGGGATTGGGAGTGGGGTCTGAGACACATAATGGGGATTGTGAGGGGGTCTGAGACACAGAATGGGGACTGTGAGGGGGATGGAGACACAGAATGCGGAGTGTGAGGGGCTGAAGACATAGCATGGGTATTGTGACGATGTCAGAGACACAGAATGGGGATTGTGAGGGGCTGGAGACACAGAATGGGGATTTTGAGGGGGATGGAGACACAGAATGGTGATTGGGAGGGGTGCTGAGACACAGAATGGGGATTGTGAGGGGGTCTGAGACACAGAATATGGATTTTGCGGGGGGTCTGAGACAGAATGGGGATTGTGAGGGGTCTGAGAGACAGAATGGGGATTGTGAGGTGTTCTGAGATACATAATGGAGATTGTGAGGAGGTCTGAGACACAGAATGGGGATTATGAGAGGGTCTGAGACACAGATTAGGTATTATAAGGGGTTCTGAGACACAGAATGGGGTTTGTGAGGGGGTCTGAGACAGAATGGGGACTGTGAGGGAGATGGAGACACAGAATGGGGATTGTGAGGGGATGTGAGATACAGAATGGGGATTGTGAGGGGGATGGAGACACAGAATGGTGATTGGGAGGGGTGCTGAGACACAGAATGGGGATTGTGAGGGGGTCTGAGACACAGAATATGGATTTTGCGGGGGGTCTCAGACAGAATGGGGATTGTGAGGGGTCTGAGAGACAGAATGGGGATTGTGAGGTGTTCTGAGATACATAATGGAGATTGTGAGGAGGTCTGAGACACAGAATGGGGATTGTGAGAGGGTCTGAGACACAGATTAGGTATTATAAGGGGTTCTGAGATACAAATGGGGATTGTGAGGGGGTCTGAGACAGAATGGGGACTGTGAGGGAGATGGAGACACAGAATGGGGATTGTGAGGGGATGTGAGATACAGAATGGGGATTGTGAGGGGGATGGAGACACAGAATGGTGATTGGGAGGGGTGCTGAGACACAGAATGGGGATTGTGAGCAGGTCTGAGACACAGAATATGGATTTTGAGGGGGTCTGAGACAGAGAATGGGGATTGTGAGGGGTCTGAGAGACAGAATGGGGATTGTGAGGTGTTCTGAGATACATAATGGAGATTGTGAGGAGGTCTGAGACACAGAATGGGGATTGTGAGAGGGTCTGAGACACAGATTAGGTATTATAAGGGGTTCTGAGACACAGAATGGGGTTTGTGAGGGGGTCTGAGACAGAATGGGGACTGTGAGGGAGATGGAGACACAGAATGGGGATTGTGAGGGGATGTGAGATACAGAATGGGGATTGTGAGGGGGATGGAGACACAGAATGGTGATTGGGAGGGGTGCTGAGACACAGAATGGGGATGGTGAGGGGGTCTGAGACACAGAATATGGATTTTGAGGGGGTCTGAGACAGAGAATGGGGATTGTGAGGGGTCTGAGAGACAGAATGGGGATTGTGAGGTGTTCTGAGATACATAATGGAGATTGTGAGGAGGTCTGAGACACAGAATGGGGATTGTGAGAGGGTCTGAGACACAGATTAGGTATTATAAGGGGTTCTGAGACACAGAATGGGGTTTGTGAGGGGGTCTGAGACAGAATGGGGACTGTGAGGGAGATGGAGACACAGAATGGGGATTGTGAGGGGATGTGAGATACAGAATGGGGATTGTGAGGGGGATGGAGACACAGAATGGTGATTGGGAGGGGTGCTGAGACACAGAATGGGGATTGTGAGCGGGTCTGAGACACAGAATATGGATTTTGAGGGGGGTCTGAGACAGAGAATGGGGATTGTGAGGGGTCTGAGAGACAGAATGGGGATTGTGAGGGGGTCTGAGACACAGAATATGGATTTTGAGGGGGGTCTGAGACAGAATGGGGATTGTGAAGGAGTCTGAGACATACAATAGGTATTATAAGGGGTTCTGAGACACAGAATGGGGATTGTGAGGGGGATGGAGACACAGAATGGGGATTGTGAGGGGGTCTGAGACACAAAATAGGTATTCTAAGGGGGATGGAGTCACAGAATGGGGATTGTGAGGCGTCTGAGACAGAGAATGGGGATTGTGAGGGGCTGGAGACACAGAATGTGGATTGTAAGGGGGCTGAGACACAGAATGGGGACTATGAGGGGTTCTGAGACACAAAATGGAGATTGTGAGGGGATCTGAGACACATAATGGGGATTCTGAGGGGGTCTGAGAAACAAAGTGGGCATTGTGAGGGGTTCGGAGACACAAAATGGGGATTATAAGGCGGTCTGAGACAGAGAATGGGGATTGTGAGGAGGTCTGAGACACAGAATGGGGATTGTGAAGGAGTCTGAGACATACAATAGGTATTATAAGGGGTTCTGAGACACAGAATGGGGATTGTGAGGGGGATGGAGATAAAGAATGGGGATTGTGAGGGGGTCTGAGACACAGAATGGGGATTGTGAGGGGCTGTAGAAACAATATGGATTTTGAGGGGGGTCTGAGACAGAGGATGGGGATTGTGAGGGGTCTGAGACACAGAATGGGGATTGTGAGGTGTTCTGAGGCATAGAATGGGGATTGTGAGAGGTCTGAGACACAGAATGGGGATGTTAGGGTCTGAAGAAACAGAATGTGGATTGTGAGAAAGGTCTTAGACACAGAATGGGGATTGTTAGGGGCTAGAGGCAAAGAATGTGGATTGTAAGGGGGTCTCATACACAGAATGGGGATTGTGACGGGATCTGAGGCACAGAATGGGAAATATAAGGGGTTCTGAGATACAGAATGGGGATTGGGAGGGGGGTCTGAGACACATAATGGGGATTGTGAGGGGGTCTGAGACACAGAACGGGGACTGTGAGGGGGATGGAGACACAGAATGCGGCGTGTGAGGGGCTGAAGACATAGCATGGGTATTGTGACGATGTCTGAGACACAGAATGGGGATTTTGAGGGGGATGGAGACACAGAATGGTGATTGGGAGGGGTGCTGAGACACAGAATGGGGATTGTGAGGGGGTCTGAGACACAGAATATGGATTTTGCGGGGGGTCTGAGACAGAATGGGGATTGTGAGGGGTCTGAGAGACAGAATGGGGATTGTGAGGTGTTCTGAGATACATAATGGAGATTGTGAGGAGGTCTGAGACACAGAATGGGGATTGTGAGGGGGTCTGAGACACAGATTAGGTATTATAAGGGGTTCTGAGACACAGAATGGGGATTGTGAGGGGGATGGAGACAGAATGGGGACTGTGAGGGGGATGGAGACATAGAATGGGGATAGTGAGGGGGTCTGAGACACAAAATGGGGTTTGTGAGGGTGATGGAGACAGAATGGGGACTGTGAGGGGGATGGAGACATAGAATGGTGATTGTGAGGGGGTCTGAGACATAGAATGGGAATTGTGAGGGGCTGAACACAGCATGGGTATTATGTGAATGTCTGAGACACAGAATGGGGTTTGTGAGCGGTTCGAGATACAGAAAGGGGATTGTGAGGGGGTTTGAGACAGAATGTGGATGTGATGGGGATGAAGACACAGAATTGGGATTGTAAGCGTTTCTGAGACACAGATTGGGGATTTTGAGGGGGTTCTGAGACACAAAATGGGGATTGTAAGGGGTACTGAGACACAGAATGGGGATTGTGAGGGGGTCTGAAACAGAATGCGTATTGTGAGGGGTTCTGAGATACAGAATGGGGATTGTTAGGGGGATGGAGATAAAGAATGGGGATTGTGAGGGAGTGTGAGACACATAATGGGGATTTTGAGGGGTTCTGAGGCATAAAATGGGGATTGTAAGCGGTTCTGAGACACAAAATAGGGATTGTGAGGGGCTGAAGACAGCATGCGCATTGTAAGGATGTCTGAGTGATGGAATGGAGATTGTGAGAGGTTCTGAGACACAGAATGGGGATTTTGAGGGGTTCTGAGATACAGAATGGGGATTGTTAGGGGCTGGAGAAACAGATTGTGGATTGTGAGGGGGGTCTAAGACACAGAATGGGGATTGTTAGGGGTCTGAGACACAGAATGCAGATTGTGAGAGGCTGGAGACACAGAATGTTGATTGTAATGGGGTCTCAGACACAGAATTGGGATTTTGAGGGGGATGGAGAAAGAGAATGGGGATTGTGAGGGTGTGAGGGTGATGCAGACAGAATGGGGATTTTGAGGAGTTCAGAGACACAGAATGGGGATTGTGAGGGAGTCTGAGACAGAATGGGAATTTTGAGGGGGATGAAGACACAGAATGAGTATTGTGAGGGGGTCTGAGACAGAGAATGGAGATTGTGAGGGGGTCTGAGACTCAGAACGGGGATCGGAAGGGGTTCTGAGACACAGAATGGCAATTGTTAGGAGGTCTGAGACAGAATGGGAATTGTGAGGGAGATGGAGACACAGAATGGGTATTGAGAGGGGGTCTTAGACACAGAATAGGGATTGTGAGGGCGTCTGAGACACAAAATGGGGATTGTAAGGTGTGCTTACATATAGAATGGGGATTGTGAGGGGCTATGAAACACAGAATGGAGATTTTTGAGGGGGTCTGAGCGAGAATGGGGATTTTGAGTGTGATTTAGACAAAGAATGGGGATTGTGAGGGGCTCTGAGACACAGAATGGGGATTGTGAGAGGCTGTGAGACAGAATGGGGATGGTGAGGGGGTCTGAGACACTTTATGGGAATTTTGATGGGTTCTGAGAAACAGAATAGGGATTGTGAGGGGGTCTGAGACAGAAGGGAGATTGTGAGGGATTCTGAGAAAGAGAATGGGGATTGTGACGGGGTCTGAGACACAGAATGGGGATTGTGAGGGGTCCGAGACACAGAATGGGGATTATGAGGGTGTCTGAGACAGAATGGGGATTATGAGGGAGATGGAGGCAAAGAATGGGGATTTTGAGGGGTTCCGAGACACAGAATGGGGAATGTGAGGGGATCTGAGACAGAAAATCGTGATTGTCAGGGGTTCTGAGACAGAGAATGGGGACTGTGAGGGGGTCTGAGAGACAGAATGGGGATTGTGAGAGGGTCTGAGACACACAATGGGGATTGTGAGGGGGTCTAAGACACAGAATAGGGATTGTGAGGGGGTCTGAGACGGGAAATGGGGATTGGGAGGGGGTTGGAGACACAGAATGGGGATTGTGAGGGATTCGGAGGCACAGAATGGGGAATGTGAGGGGGTCTGAGACACAGAAGGGGATTCTGAGGGGGATGGAGTCATGGAATGGGGATTGTTCGGGGTTCTGAGGCACAGAATCGGGATTGTGAGGGGGTCTGAGACACAAAATGGTGATTGTAAGGGGGTCTGAGACACAGAATGGGGAGTGTGAGGGGGTCTGAGACACAGAATGGGGACTGTGAGGGGGTCTGAGACACAGAATGGGAATTGTGAGGGGGTCTGAGACACAGAATATGGATTGTGAGGGGGTCTGAAATGGAAAATGGGGATTGTGAGGGGGTTGGAGACACAGAATGGGGATTGTGAGGAGTTATGAGGCACAGAATGGGATTGTAAGGGGTTCTGAGACACAGAATGGGGATTGTGAGAGGGTCTGAGACACAGAATGGGGATTGTGAGGGGGTCTGAGACACAGAATAGGGATTGTGAGGGGGTCTGAGATGGAAAATGGGGATTGTGAGGGGGTTGGAGACACAGAATGGGGATTGTGAGGAGTTCTGTGGCACAGAATGGGGATGGTAAAGGGTTCTGAGACACAGAATGGGGACTGTAAGGGGGTCTGAGACACAGAATGGGGATTGTGAGTAAGTCTGAGACACAGTATGTGGATTATGAGGGGTTCTGAGACAAAAAAATTGGGATTGTGAGGAGTTCTGAGACAGAGAATGGATATTGTGAGCGGGCCTGAGACACAGAATGGGGATTGTGAGGGGATCAGAGACAGAATGGGAATTGTGAGGGGGATGAAGACATAGAATGGTGATTGTGAGGGGTACTGAAAAACAGAATGGGGATCGTAAGGGGTTCTGAGATACAGAATGGCGATTGTTATGGTGTCTTAGACAGAATGGGGATTGTGAGGGAGGTGGAGACACAGAATGGGGATTGTGAGGGGTACTGAGACACAGAATGGGTATTGTGAGGTGGTCTGAGACAGAGAATGGGGATTGTGAGGGAGTCTGAGACACAGAATGGGGATTGGAAGGGGTTCTGAGACACAGAATGCCGATTGTTAGGGGGTCTGATACAGAATGGGGATTGTGAGGGAGATGGAGACACAGAATGGGGATTGGGAGGGGCTCTGAGATATAGAATGTGTATTGTGAGAGGGTCTGAGTCACAGAATAGGGATTGTCAGGGCGTCTGTGACACAAAATGGGGATTGTAAGGTGTACTTAGACATAGAATGGGGATTGTGAGGGGCTCTGAGACACAGAATGGGGATTTTTGAAGGGGTCAGAGAGAGTAGGGATTTTGAGTGTGATTTAGACAAAGAATGGGGATTGTGAGGGGCTGTGAGACACCGGATTGGGTTTGTGAGGGGCTCTGAGACAGAAAGGGGATGGTGAGGGTGTCTGAGACACTTTATGGGGATTTTGATGGGTTCTGAGAAACAGAATTGCGATTGGGAGGGGGTCTGAGACAGAATGGAGATTGTGAGGGATTCTGAGACAGAGAGTGGCGATTGTGAGGGGGTCTGAGACACAGAATAGGATTGTGAGGTGTCTGAGACACAGAATGGGGATTATGAGGGAGATGGAGGCACAGAATAGGGATTGTGAGGGATTCTCAGACACAGAATGTGGAATGTGAGGGGGTGTGAGACACAGAATGGGATTCTGAGGGGGATGGTGTCACGGAATGGGAATTTGCGGGGTTCTGAGACACAGAATGGGGATTGTGAGGGGGAATGAGAAACAAAATGGTGATTTGACGGGTTCTGAGATACAGAATAGGGACTGTGAGCGGGTCTGAGACACAGAATGGGGATAGTGAGGGGGTGTGAGACACAGAATAGGGATTGTGAGGGGGTCTGATTCGAAAAATGGGGATTGTGAGGGGGTTGGAGACACAGACTGGGGATTGTGAGGAGTTCTGAAGCACAGAATGGGGATTGTAAGGGGTTCTGAGACACAGAATGGGGACTGTGAGGGGGTCAGAGACACAGAATGGGGATTGGGAGAGGGTCTGAGACACAGAATGGGGGTTGTGAGGGGCTCTGAGACAGAAAGGGTATGTTGAGTGGGTCTGAGACACTTTATGGGGATTTTGATGGGTTCTTAGAAACAGAATGGCGATTGTGAGGGGGTCTGAGACAGAATGGAGATTGTGAGGGATTCTGAGACAGAGAATGGCGATTGCGAGGGGATCTGAGACACAGAATAGGATTGTGAGGTGTCTGAGACACAGAATGGGGATTATGAGGGAGATGGAGGCACAGAATAGGGATTGTGAGGGATTCTGAGACACAGAATGGGGAATGTGAGGGGGTCTGAGACACAGAATGGGATTCTGAGGGGGATGGTGTTATGGAAATGGGATTTGAGGGGTTCTGAGACACAGAAAGGGGATTGTGAGGGGGAATGAGAAACAAAATGGTGATTGTGTGGTGTTCTGAGACACAGAATAGGGACTGTGAGCGAAACGTAGACACAGAATAGGCATTGTGAGGGGTTCTGAGAAACAAAATTGGGATTTTTATCGGTTCTGAGACACAGAATGGGAATTGTGAGGGGTTCTGAGACACAGAATGGGGATTGTGAGAGGGATGGAGACACAGAAAGGGGATTGTGAGGAGCTCTGAGACACAGAATGGGTATTGTGAGGGGTTCTTAGACACAAGATGGGGATTGTGAGGGGTTCTGAGACACAGAATGGGGATTATGAGGGTTTCTTAGACAAAAAAATTGGGATTGTGATGGGTTCTGATATAGAGAATGGGTATTGTGAGTGGGTCTGAGACACAAAATGGGGATTGTGAGGGGTCTGAGAAAGAATGGGGATTGAGAGGGGAATGAAGACACAGAATGGTGATTGTGAGGGGTACTGAGACACAGAATGGGTATTGTGAGGGGGTCTGAGACAGAGAATGGGGATCGGAAGGGGTTCTGAGACACAGAATGGAGATTGTGAGAGGTCTGAGACAGAATGGAGATTGGGAGGGATTCTGAGACAGAGAATGGGGATTGTGAGGGGTCTGAGACGCAAAATGGGGATTGTGAGGGGTTGTGAGACAGAGAATGGGGATTGTGAGGTGGTCTGTGACAGAATGGGGATTGTGAGGGGGTCTGAGACAGAGAATAGGGATTGTGAGGGGGTCTGAGACACAGAATGGGGATCGGAAGGGGTTCTGAGACACAGAATGGGGTTTGTGAGGGGTCTGCGACAAAGAATGGGGATTCTGAGGGGTTCTGAGACACAGAATGGGAATTGTGAGGGGGTCTGAGACGCAAAATGGGGATTGTGAGGGGTTGTTAGACAGAGAATGGGGATTGTGAGGTGGTCTGTGACACAGAATGGGGATTGTGAGTGGGTCTGAGAGACAGAATGGGGATGGTAAGAGCTGTGTGACACAGAATGGGGATTGTGAGGGGTTCTGAGACGGAATGAGGATTAAGAGGGAGATGGAAACACAGAATGGGGATTGTTTGGGGTTCTGAGATACAGAATGGGGATTGTGAGGGGGCTAGAGACACAGAATGGGGATTTGGCGGGGCTGCAGACACAGAATGTGAATTGTAAGGGGGACTGAGACACAAAATGGGGATTGTCAGGGGGATGTGGACAGAATGGGGACTGTGAGGGGGATGGAGACATAGAATCGGTATTGTGAGGGGGTCTGAGACACAAAATGGGGATTGTGAGGGGGATGGAGACAGAATGGGGACTGTGAGGGTGATGGAGACATAGAATGGTGATTGTGAGGGGGTATGAGACACAGAATGGGAATTGTGAGGGGCTGATCACAGCATGGGTATTGTGAGGATGTCTGAGACACAGAATGGGGATTGTGAGGGGGTTCTGAGACACAAAATGGTGATAGTAAGTGGTACTGAGACACAGAATGGGGATTGTGAGGCGGTCTGAAACAGAATGCATATTGTGAGGGGTTCTGAGAAACAGAATGGGAATTGTGAGGGGGATGAAGATAAATAATGGGGATTTCGAGGGAGTCTGAGACACATAATGGGGATTGTGAGGGATTCTGAGGCATAAAATGGGGATTGTGAGGGGTTCTAAGACACAGAATGGGGATTGTGAGGGAAATGGAGACACTGAATAGGCATTGTGAGGGTTTCTGAGAAACAAAATTGGGATTTTTATCGGTTCTGAGACACAGAATGGGAATTGTGAGGGGTTCTGAGACACAGAATGGGATTGTGAGGGGTTCTGAGACACAGAATGGGGATTGTGAGGGGCTGGAGAAACAGAATGTGGATTTTGAGGGGGTCTCAGACACAGAATGGGCATTGTTTGGGGTTTGAGACACAGAATGTGGATTGTGAGAGGCTGGAGACACAGAATGTTGATTGTAATGGGGTCTCAGTCACAGAATGGGGATTTTGAGGGGGATGGAGAAAGAGAATGGGGATTGTGAGGGTGTGAGGGTGATGCAGACAGAATGGGGATTGTGAGGAGTTCAGAGACACAGAATGAGGATTGTGAGGGTATCTGAGACAAAATGGGGATTGAGTGGGTGATGAAGACACAGAATGGTGATTGTGAGGTGGTCTGAGATAGAGAATGGAGATTTTGAGGGGGTCTGAGACACAGAATGGGGATTGGAAGGGGTTCTGAGACACAGAATGGCGATTGTTAGGGGGTTTAAGACAGAATGGGAATTGTGTGGGAGATGGAGACACTGAATGGGGATTGTGAGGTGGTCTGAGACAGAGAATGGGTATTGTGAGGGGGTATGAGACACAGAATAGGGATTGTGAGGGCATCTGAGACACAAAATGGGGATTGCAATGTGTACGTAGACATAGAATGGGGATTGTGAGGGGCTCTGAGACAAAGAATGGGGATTTTTGAGGGTGTCTGAGAGACAATGTGGATTTTGAATGTGATTTAGACAAAGAATGTGGACTGTGAGGGACTCTGAGACACAGAACGGGGATTGTGAGGGGCTCTGAGATAGAATGGGGATGGTGAGGGGGTCTGAGACACTTTATGGGGATTTTGATGGGTTCTGAAAAACAGATTGTGATTGTGAGGGTGTCTGAGACTCAATGGAGATTGTGAGGGATTCTGAGACAGAGAATGGGGATTGTGAGGGTGTCTGAGACACAGAATGGGGATTGTGATTGGTTCTGAGACAGAATGGGGGTTGTGATGGGGATGAAGGCACAGAATGGGGATTGTGAGGAGTTCTGAGATACAGAATGGGGATTGTAAGGGGTACTGAGACACAGAATGGGGATTGAGAGGGGTGCTGAGATACAGAATGGGTATTGTGAGGGGGTCTGAGACACACAATAGGGATTGTGAGGGGGTCTAAATGGAAAATGGGGATTGTGAGGGGGTTGGAGACACAGAATGGGGATTGTGAGGAGTTCTGAGGCACAGAATGGGGATTGTAAGGGGTTCTGAGATACAGAACGGGGACTGTGAGGGGGTCTGAGACACAGACTGGGGATTGTGAGGGGGTCTGAGACACAGAATAGGGATTGTGAGGGGGTCTGAAATGGAAAATGGAGATTGTGAGGGGGTTGGAGACACAGAATGGGGATTGTTAGGAGTTCTGAGGCACAGAATGAGATTGTAAGGGGTTCTGAGACACAGAGTGGGGATTGTGAGAGGGTCTGAGACACAGAATGGGGATTGTGAGGGGGTCTGAGACGGAAAATGGGGATTGTGAGGTGGTTGGAGACACAGAATGGGGATTGTTAGGAGTTCTGAGGCACAGAATGGGGATTATAAACGGTTCTGAGACACAGAATGGGGACTGTGAGGGGGTCTGAGACACAGAATGGGGGTTGTGAGTAAGTCTGAGACACAGTATGGGAATTATGAGGGGTTCTGAGACAAAAAAAATTTGGATTGTGAGGATTTCTGAGACAGAGAATGGATATTGTGAGCGGGTCTGAGACACAGAATGGGGATTGTGAGGGGGTCAGAGACAGAATGGGAATTGTTAGGGGGATGAAGACATAGAATGGTGATTGTGAGGGGTACTGAAAAACAGAATGGGGATCGTAAGGGGTTCTGAGATACAGAATGGCGATTTTTATGGTGTCTTAGACAGAATGGGGATTGTGAGGGAGGTGGAGACACAGAATGGGGATTGTGAGGGGGTCAGAGACAGAATGGGAATTGTGAGGGGGATGAAGACACAGAATGGTGATTGTGAGGGGTACTGAAAAACAGAATGGGGATCGTAAGGGGTTCTGAGATACAGAATGGCGATTGTTATGGTGTCTTAGACAGAACGGGGATTGTGAGGGAGGTGGAGACACAGAATGGGGATTGTGAGGGGGTTTGAGACAGAATGGGAATTGTGAGGGGGGATGAAGACACAGAATGGTTATTGTGAGGGGGTCTGAAACCCAGAATGGTGATCAGAAGGGGTTCTGAGACACAGAATGGCGATTGTTAGGGGGTCTGATACAGAATGGGGATTGTGAGGGAGATGGAGACACAGAATTGGGATTGGGAGGGGCTCTGAGATATAGAATGTGTATTGTGAGGGGGTCTGAGTCACAGAATAGGGATTGTCAGGGCGTCTGTGACACAAAATGGGGATTGTAAGGTGTACTTAGACATAGAATGGGGATTGTGAGGGGCTCTGAGACACAGAATGGGGATTTTTGAAGGGGTCAGAGAGAGTGGGGATTTTGAGTGTGATTTAGACAAAGAATGGGGATTGTGAGGGGCTGTGAGACACCGAATGGGGATTGTGAGGGGCTCTGAGACAGAAAGGGGATGGTGAGGGGGTCTGAGACACTTTATGGGGATTTTGATGGGTTCTGAGAAACAGAATGGTGATTGTCAGGGGGTCTGAGACAGAATGGGGATTGTGAGCGGGTCTGAGACACAGAATGGGTATTGTGAGGGGGTCTGAGACACAGAAGGGGATTCTGATAGGGATGGTTTCACGGAATGGGGATTTGCTGGGTTCTGAGACACAGAATGGGGATTGTGAGGGGGAATGAGAAACAAAATGGTGATTTGACGGGTTCTGAGACACAGAATAGGGACTGTGGGTGGGTCTGAGACACAGAGTGGTGTTTGTGAGAGGGTCTGAGACACAGAGTGGGGATTTTGAGGGGTTCTGAGATACAGAATGTGGATTGTAAGGGGTACTGAGACACAGAATGGGGATTGTGAGGTGTCTTATACACAGCATGGTGATTGTGAGGGCATCTGATATACATAATGGGGATTGTAAGGTGTACTGAGACATAGAGTGGGGATTGTGAGGGGCTTTGAGACAGAATAGGGATTGTGAGGGCGATGGAGACACAGAATGGGGATTGTGAGGGGTTGTGAGGTACAGAATGGTGATTGTGAGGGGAATGGAGACACAGAATGGGGTTTGTGAGTGGTTCTGAGGCATAGAATGGGGATTGTGAGAGGTCTGAGACCCAGAATGGGGATGTTAGGGGCTGGAGAAACAGAATGTGGATTGTGAGAAAGGTCTTAGACACAGAATGTGGATTGTGAGGGACTAGAGACAAAGAATGTGGATTGTAAGGTGGTCTCATACACAGAATGGCTATTGTGAGGGCTTTTGAGGCACAGAATGGGAATTATGAGGGGTTCTGAGATACAGAATGGGGATTGTGAGGGGGTCTGAGACACAAAATCGGATTGTGAGGGGGTCTGAGACACAGAATGGAGACTGTGAGGGGGATGGAGACACAGAATGCGGATTGTGAGGGGCTGAAGACACAGCATGGGTATTGTTAAGATGTCTGAGACACAATGCGGATTGTGAGGGGCTGGAGACACAGAATGGGTATTTTGAGAGGGATGGAGACAAAGAATGGTGATTGGGAGGGGTGCTTAGAACAGAATGGGGATTGTGAGGGTGTCTGAGAAAAAAATGCGGATTGTGAGGGGTTCCAAGACACAAAATGGGGTTTGTGAGGAGGTCTGAGACACAGAATGGGGATTATGAGGGGGTCTGAGACACAGATTAGGTATTATAAGGGGTTCTGAGACACAGATTGGGATTTGTGAGGGGGTCTGAGACAGAATGGGGACTGTGAGGGAGATGGAGACACAGAATGGGGATTGTGAGTGTGATGGAGACACAGTATGGCGATTGTGAGGCGTCTGAGACACAGAATGGGGATTGTGAGGGGCTGGAGACACAGAATGTGGATTTTAAGGGGGTCTGTGACAGAATGGGGACTATGAGGGTTTCTGAGACACAAAATGGAGATTGTGAGGGGATCTGAGACACATAATGGGGATTGTGAGGGGGTCTGAGAAACAAAATGGGCATTGTGAGGGGTTTGGAGACACAAAATGGGGATTATGAGGCGGTCTGAGACAGAGAATGGGGATTGTGAGGAGGTCTGAGACACAGAATGGGGATTGTGAGGGGGTCTGAGATACAGAATGGGGATTGTGAGGGGGATGGAGATAAAGAATGGGGAATGTGAGGGGGTCTGAGACATAGATTGGTACTCTAAGGGGGATGAAGACACAGAATGGGGATTGTGAAGGTTCTGAGAACAAGAATGGGGATTGTGAGGGGCTGGAGAAACAGAATATGGATTATGAGGGGTGTCTCAGCAGAGAATGCGGATTGTGAGGTGGTCTGAGATACAGAATGGGGATTGTGAGGGGGATGGTGACAGAAAGTGGATTGTGAGGGAAATGGAGACACAACATGGGAATTGTGAGGGGTTCTGAGAAACAGAATGGGGATTCTTAGTGGTTCTGAGATACAAAATGGGGATTGTGAGGGGTTCTGAGGCACAGAATGTGGATTGTGAGGGAAATGTAGACACAGAATAGGCATTGTGAGGGGTTCTGAGAAACAAAATTGGGATTTTTATCGGTTCTGAGACACAGAATGGGAATTGTAAGGGGTTCTGAGACACAGAATGGGATTGTGAGGGGTTTTGAGACACAGAATGGGGATTGGGAGGGCGTCTTAGACACAAAATGGGGATTGTAAGGTTTACTTAGACATAGAATGGGGATTGTAAGGGGCTCTGAGACAAAGAATGGGGATTTCTGAGGGTGTCTGAGAGACAATGGGGATTTTGAGTGTGATTTAGACGAAGAATGGGGACTGTTAGGGGCTCTGAGACACAGACTGGGGATTGTGAGGGGCTCTGAGATAGAATGGGGATGGTGAGGGGTCTGAGACACTTTATGGGGATTTTGATGGGTTCTGAAAAACAGATTGGGATTGTGAGGGTGTCTGAGACACATTGGAGATTGTGAGGGATTCTGAGAAAGAGAATGGGGATTGTGAGGGGGTCTGAGACACAGAATGGGGATTGTGAGGGATCTGAGATAGAATGGGGATGGTGAGGGGTCTGAGACACTTTATGGGGATTTTGATGGGTTCTGAAAAACAGATTGGGATTGTGAGGGTGTCTGAGACACATTGGAGATTGTGAGGGATTCTGAGAAAGAGAATGGGGATTGTGAGGGGGTCTGAGACACAGAATGGGGATTGTGAGGGATCTGAGAAAAAGAATGGGGATTGTGATTGGTTCTGAGACAGAATGGGGGTCTTGATGGGGATGAAGGCACAGAATGGGGATTGGGAGGGGTGCTGAGATACAGAATGGGTATTGTGAGGGGGTCTGTGACACACAATAGGGATTGTGAGGGGGTCTGAAATGGAAAATGGGGATTGTTAGGGGTTTGAATACACAGAATGGGGAATGTGACGAGTTCTGAGGCACAGAATGGGGATTGTAAGGGGTTCTGAGACACAGAATGGGGACGGTGAGGGTGTCTGAGACACAGAAAGGGGATTGTGAGGGGGTCTGTGACACAGAATAGGGATTGTGAGGGGGTCTGAGATGGGAAATGGGGACGGTGAGGGGATTGGAGACACAGAATGGGGATTGTTAAGGGATCTGAGGCATAGATTGGGAATTGTATGGGGTTCTGAGACACAGAATGAGGATTGTGCGGAGCTCTGAGACGAAGAATGGGGATTGTGAGAGGCTGAAAACACAGTATGGGTATTGTGAGGATGTCTGTACGACAGAATGGGGATTGTGAGGGGATCTGAGACAGAATGGGGTTTGTGATGGGGATGAAGACACAGAATTGGGATTGTGAGGGTTTCTGAGATACAGAATGGGGATTGTAAGGGGTACTGAGACACAGAATGGGGATTGTGAATTGTCTTATACACAGCATGGTGATTGTGAGGGTGTCTGATATACATAATGGGGATTGTAAGGTGTACTGAGACAGAGACTGGGGATTGTGAGGGGCTCTGAGACACAGAATGGGGAATGTGAATGTGATGGAGACACAGAATGGGGATTGTGGAGGTTCTGAGACAGAATGGGGATTATGCGGGCCTCTGAGACAGAATGGGGATTATGAGGGAGATGGAGGCACAGAATGGGGATTATGAGGGGTCTGAGACACAGAATGGGGATTGTGAGGGGGTCTGAGACACAGAAGGGGATTGTGAGGGGAATGGAGTCACAGAATGGGGATTTTGAGGGGGTCTGAGACACAAAATCGTGATTGTGAGGGGTTCTGAGGCACAGAATGGGGACTGTGAGGGGGTCTGAGACACACAATGGGCATTGTGAGGGGGTCTGTGACACAGAATAGGAATTGTGAAGGGGTCTGAGATGGGAAATGGGGATTGTGAGGGCGTTGGAGACACAGAATGGGGATTTTAGGGGTTCTGAGGAAAAGAATGGGGATTGTAAGGGGTTCTGAGACACAGAATGGGGAGTGTGAGAGGGTCCGAGACACAGAATGGGGATTGTGAGGGGGCCTGAGAAGGGAAATGGGGATTGTGAGGAGGTTGGGGACACAGAATGGGGATTGTGATGGGTTCTGAGGCACAGAATGGGGACTGTGAGGGTTTCTGAGACATAGAATGGGGATTGGGAGAGGGTCTGAGACACACAATGGGCATTGTGAGGGGGTCTGAGACACAGACTAGGGATTGTGAGGGGGTATGAGACGGGAAATGGGGATTGTGAGGGGGTTGGAGACACAGAGTGGGGATTGTGAGGGGTTCTGAGACACAGAATGGGGATTGTTAGGGGGTCTGAGACACAAAATCGTGATTGTGAGGGGTTCTGAGGCATAGAATGGGGACTGTGAGGGGGTCTGAGACACAGAATGGGGATTGTGAGAGGGTCTGAGACACACAATGGGCATTGTGAGGGGGTCTGTGACACAGAATAGGGATTGTGAGGGGGTCTGAGATGGGAAATGGGGATTGTGAGGGGGTTGGAGACACAGAATGGGGATTGTGAGGGGTTCTGAGACACAGAATGGGGATTGTGAGGGGTTCTGAGACACAGAATGGGGATTGTGAGGGGTTCTGAGATACAGAATGGGGATTGTGAGGGGGATGGAGATAAAGAATGGGGATTGTGAGGGGGTCTGAGACACAGATGGGTACTCTAAGGGGGATGAAGACAAAGAATGGGGATTGTGAGGGGTCTGAGACAAAGAATGGGGTTTGTGAGGGCTGGAGAAACAAAATATGGATTTTCAGGGGGATCTGAGACAGAGAATGGGGATTGTGAGGTGTTCTGAGATACAGGATGAGGATTGTGAGGGGGATGGTGACACAAAGTGGATTGTGAGGGAAATGGAGACACAGAATAGGCATTGTGAGGGGTTCTGAAAAACAAAATGGGGATTTTTAGCAGTTCTGAGGCACAGAATGGGATTGTGAGGGGTTCTGAGACACAGAATGTGGATTGTGAGGGAAACGGAGACACAGAATAGGCATTGTGAGGGGTTCTGAAAAACAAAATGGGGATTTTTAGCGGTTCTGAGGCACAGAATGGGATTGTGAGGGGTTCTGAGACAAAGAATGTGGATTTTGAGGGGTTCTGAAATACAGAATGGGGATTGTTAGGGGCTGGAGAAACAGAATGTGGATTGTGAGGGCTGTCTAAGACACAGAATGGGGATTGTTCAGGGTTTGAGACACAGAATGCAGATTGTGAGAGGCTGGAGACACAGAATGTTGATTGTAATGGGGTCTCAGACACAGAATTGGGATTTTGAGGGGGATGGAGAAAGAGAATGGGGATTGTGAGGGTGTGAGGGTGATGCAGACAGAATGGGGATTGTGAGTATTTCTGAGACACAGAATGGGGATTGTGAGGGGGTCTGAGACAGAATGGGGATTGAGTGGGTGAGGAAGACACAGAATGGTGATTGTGAGGGGTACTGAGACACAGAATGGGTATTGTGAGGTGGTCTGAGACAGAGAATGGGGATTGTGAGGGAGTCTGAGACACAGAATGGGGATCGGAAGGGGTTCTGAGACACAGAATGCCGATTGTTAGGGGGTCTGAGACAGAATGGGAATTGTGAGGGAGATGGAGACACAGAATGGGGATTGGGAGGGGTTCTGAGATACAGAATGGGTATTGTGAGGGGGTCTGAGACACAGAATAGGGATTGTGAGGGCGTCTTAGACACAAAATGGGGATTGTAAGGTGTACTTAGACATAGAATGGGGATTGTGAGGGGCTCTGAGACAAAGAATGGGGATTTTTGAGGGTGTCTGAGAGACAATGGGGATGTTGAGTGTGATATAGACAAAGAATGTGGACTGTGAGGGACTCTGAGACACAGAATGGGGATTGTGAGGGGCTCTGAGACAGAATGGGGATGGTGAGGGGGTCTGAGAAAATTTATGGGGATTTTGATGGGTTCTGAAAAACAGAATGGGGATTGTGAGGGTGTCTGAGACACAATGGAGATTGTGAGGGATTCTGAGAGAGAGAATGGGGATTGTGAGTGGGTCTGAGATACAGAATGGGGATTGTTAGGGGTCTGAGAAAAAGAATGGGGATTGTGAGGGGTTCTGAGACACAGAATGGGGATTGTGAGGGCGTCTGAGACAGAATGGGGATTTTGAGGGAGATGGAGGCACAGAATGGGGATTATGAGGGGTCTGAGACAGAATGGGGATTGTGAGGGGGTCTGAGACACAGAAGGGGATTCTGAGGGGGATGGAGTCACGGAATGGGGATTGTGAGGGGGATGGAGACACAGAATGGGAATGGTGAGGGGGTCTGAGACACAAAATCGTGATTGTGAGGGGTTCTGAGACAAAGAATGGGGACTGTGTGGGGGTCTGAGACACAGAATGGGAATTGTGAGAGGGTCTGAGACACACAATGGGCATTGTGAGGGGGTCTGAGACACAGAATTTGGATTGTGAGGGGGTCTGAGACGGGAAATGGGGATTGTGAGGGCGTTGGAGACACAGAATGGGGATTGTGAGGGGTTCTGAGACACAGAATGGGGATTGTGAGGGCGTCTGAGACAGAATGGGGATTTTGAGGGAGATGGAGGCACAGAATGGGGATTATGAGGGGTCTGAGACACAGAATGGGGAATGTGAGGGGGTCTGAGACACAGAAGGGGATTCTGAGAGGGATGGAGTCACGGAATGGGGATTGTGAGGGGGATGGATACACGGAATGGGAATTGTTTGGGGTCTGAGACACAAAATTGTGATTGTGAGGGCTTCTGAGACACAGAATGGGGACTGTGTGGGGGTCTGAGACACAGAATGGGGATTGTGAGAGGGTCTGAGACACACAATGGGCATTGTGTGGGGGTCTGAGGGGTTCTGAGGCACAGAATGGGGATTGTGAGGGTTTCTGAGACACAGAATGGGGAATGTGAGGGGCTCTGAGACACAGAAAGGGATTCAGAGGGGGATGGAGTCACAGAATGGGGATTGTGAGGGGGTCTGAGACACAGAATGGGGATTGTGAGGGGGCCTAAGACGGGAAATGGCTACTGTGAGGGGGTTGGAGACACAGAATGGGGATTGTGAGGGGGTTTGAGACACAAAATGGTGATTGTGAGGGGTTATGAGACAAAGAATGGGGACTGTGAGGGGGTCTGAGACACGAATGCGTAGTGTGAGAAGTTCTGAGACACAGAAAGGGGATTGTGAGGGGTTCTGAGGCACAGAATGGGGATTGTGAAGGGCTCTGAGACAGAATGGGGATGGTGAAGGGGTCTGAGTCACTTTATGGGGATGTTGATGGGTTCTGAAAAACAGAATAGGGATTGTTAGGGTGTCTGAGACACAATGGAGATTGTGAGGGATACTGAGACAGAGAATGGGGATTGTGAGGGGGTCTGAGACACAGAATGGGGATTTTGAGGGGTCTGAGACACAGAATTGGGATTGTGAGGGGTTCTGAGACACAGAATGGGGATTGTGAGAGGGTCTGAG
Source organism: Sorex fumeus (assembly GCF_029834395.1). Classification (NCBI taxonomy): domain Eukaryota; kingdom Metazoa; phylum Chordata; class Mammalia; order Eulipotyphla; family Soricidae; genus Sorex; species Sorex fumeus. Next base: position 3,885,446 of record NW_026606098.1, on the reverse strand, counting down.
ACACACTATGGGCATTGTGAGGGGCTCTGAGACACAGAATAGTGATTGTGAGGGGGTCTGAGATGGGAAATGGGGATTGTGAGGGCGTTGGAGACACAGAATGGATTGTGAGGGGTTCTGAGGCAAAGAATGGGGATTGTAAGGGGTTCTGAGACAGAGAATGGGGATTGTGAGAGGGTCTGAGACACAGAATGATGATTGTGAGGGGGCTTGAGACGGGAAATGGGGATTGTGTGGGGGTTGGAGACACAGAATGGGGATTGTGAGGGGTTCTGAGGCACAGAATGGGGATTGTGAGGGGTTCTGAGACACAGAATGGGGATTGTGAGAGGGTCTGAGACACACTATGGGCATTGTGAGGGGCTCTGAGACACAGAATGGTGATTGTGAGGGGGTCTGAGACGGGAAATGGGGATTGTGAGGGCGTTGGAGACACAGAATGGAGATTATGAGTGGTTCTGAGGCAAAGAATGGGGATTGTGAGAGGGTCTGAGACACAGAATGGCCATTGTGAGGGGGCTTGAGACGGGAAATGGGGATTGTGAGGGGGTTGGAGACACAAAATGGGGATTGTGAGGGGTTCTGAGACACAGAATGGGGATTGTGAGAGGGTCTGAGACACACTATGGGCATTGTGAGGGGTTCTGAGACACAGAATGGGGAATGTGAGGGGCTCTGAGACACAGAAAGTGATTCAGAGGGGGATGGAGTCACAGAATGGTGATTGTACGGGGTTCTGAGACACAGAATGGGGATTGTTAGGAGTTCTGAGGCACAGAATGGGCTTTAAGGGGTTCTGAGACACAGAATGGGGATTGTGAGTGGGTCTGAGACACAGAATGGGGATTGTGAGAGGGTCTGAGACACAGAAAGGGGATTGTGAGGGGGTCTGTGACACAGAATAGGGATTGTGACGAGGTCGGAAATGGAAAATGGGGATTGTGAGGGGGTTGGAGACACAGAATGGGGATTGTGAGGAGTTCTGAGGCACAGAATGGGATTGTAAGGGGTTCTGAGACACAGAATGGGAAATGTGAGGGGGTCTGAGAAAGAGAATCGGGATTGTGAGAGGGTCTGTGACACAGAATGGGGATTGTGAGGGGGCCTTAGATGGGAACTGTGGATTGTGAGGGGGTTGGAGACACAGAATGGGGATTGTTTGGGGTTCTGAGGCACAGAAGGGGATTTTGAGGGGTTCTGAGACACAGAATGGGGAATGTGAGGGGGTCTGAGACACAAAATGGTGATTGTGAGGGGTTCTGAGACACAGAATGGGGACTGTGATGGGGTCTGAGACACAGAATGGGGATTGTGAGAGGATCTGAGACACAGAAAGGGGATTGTGAGGGTGTCTGAAATGGAAAATGGGGATTGTGAGGGGGTTGGAGCACAGAATGGGGATTATGAGGAGTTTTGAGGCACAGAATGTGATTGTAAGGGGTTCTGAGACACAGAATGTGGACTGTGAGGGGGTCTAAGAAACAGATTGGGGATTGTGAGAGGGTCTGAGACACAGAATTGGGATTGTGAGGGGGTCTGAGACAGAATAAGTATTGTGAGGGATCTGAGATGGAAATTGGCGATTGTGAGGGGGTTGGAGACACAGAATGGGGATTGTGAGTAGTTCTGAGCCACAGAATGGGGATTGTGAGGGAGTCTGAGGTACAGAATGGGGATTGTGACGGGGATGGAGACACAGAATGGGGATTTTGATTGGTTCTGAGACACAGAATGGAGATTGTTAGGAGGTCTGAGACAAAGAATGGGGATTGTGAGGGGCTGAGGACACAGCATGGGTATTGTTAGTATGTCTGAGCAAGAGAATGAGGATTGTGAGGGGGTCTGATACAGAATGGGGATTTTCATGGGGATGAAGACACAGAATGGGGATTGTGAGGTGTCTTATACACAGAATGGTGATTTTGAGGGAGTTTGCGACAAAGAGTGGGGATTGTGAGTGGTCTGAGACAGAGAATGGGAATTGTTAGAGGCTGGAGAAACAGAATGTGTATTGTGAGGTGGGTCTAAGACACAGAATGTGGATTGTTAGGGGTCTGAGAGAAAATATGTGGATTTTTAGAGGCTGGAGATACAGAATGTTGATTGTAATGGTGTCTCAGACACAGAATGGGTATTTTGAGGGGGATGGAGACAAAGAATCGGGATTGGGAGGGTGCTGTAGACAGAATGGGAATTGTGAAGGGGTCTGAGACAGAATGGGGATTGTGAGGGGGATGAAGATCCAGAATGGTTATTGTGAGGTGTACTGAGACACAGAATGCGTATTGTGAGGAGGTCTGAGACAGAGAATGGGGATTGTGAGGGGGTCTGAGACACAGAATGGGGATCAGAAGGGGTTCTGAGACACAGAATGGCGATTGTTAGGGGGTCTGAGACAGAATGGGGATTGTGAGGGAGATGGAGACACAGAATGGGGATTGGAAGGGGTTCTGAGATAGAGAGTGGCTATTGTGAGGGGGTCTCAGACATAGAATAGGGATCGTGAGAGCGTCTGAGACACAAAATGGGGATTGTAAGGTGTACTTAGACATAGAATGGGGATTATGAGGGGCTCTGAGACAGAATGGGGATGGTGAAGGGGTCTGCGACACTTTATGGGGATTTTGATGGGTTCTGAAAAACAGAATGGTGATTGTGAGGGGGTCTGAGACAGAATGGAGATTGTGAGGGATTCTGAGACAGAGAATGGGGATTGTGAGCAGGTCTGAGACACAGAATGGGTATTGTGAGGGGGTCTGAGACACAGAAGGGGATTCTGAGGGGGATGGAGTCACGGAATGGGGATTGTGCGGGGTTCTGAGACACAGAATGGGGATTGTGAAGGGGTCTGAGACACAAAATGGTGATTGTGAGGGGTTCTGAGACAGAGAATGGGGACTGTGAGGGGGTCTGAGACACAGAATGGGGATTTTGAGAGTGTCTGAGACACAGAATGGGGATTGTGAGGGGGTCTGAAACACAGAATAGGGATTGTGAGGGAGTCTGAGATGGGAAATGGGCATTGTGAGGGGGTCTGAGACACAGAATGGGGATTGTGAGAGGTTCTGAGGCACAGAATGGGGATTGTGAGGAGGTCTGACACACAGAATGGGGATTGTGATGGGCGGAAGACACAACATGAGTATTGTGAGGATGTCTGAGACACAGAATGGGCTTTGTGAGGTGGTCTGAAACAGAATGGGGATTGTGATGGGGATGGAGACACTGAATGGGGATTGTGAGGGGTTCTGAGATACAGAATGGGGATTGTAGGGGGTCTGAGACAGAATTGGGATTGTGATGGGGATGAAGACACAGAATGGGGATTGTGAGGGGTTCTGAGACACAAAATGGGGATTGTAAGGGTTACTGAGACACCGAGTGGGTATTGTGAGGGGGATGGAGATACAGAATGGGGATTGTGAGGGGGTCTGAGATACAGAATGGGATCTGTGAGGGGGATTGAGACACAGAATGGGGATTTTGAGGGGCTGAATACACAGCATGGGTATTGTGAGGATGTCTGAGACACAGAATGGGGATTTTGAGGGGCTGGAGACACAGAATTGCGGTTTTGAGAAGGATGGAGACAGAATGGGAAGTGTGAGGTGTTCTGAGACACAGAATGGGGATTGTGACGGGTTCTGAGACATAGGAGGATGATTTTGAGGGGTTCTGAGATACAGAATGGGGATTGTAAGGGGTACTGAGACACAGAATGGGGATTGTGAGGTGTCTTATACACAGAATGGTGATTGTGAGGGGGTCTGTGAAACAGAACGGGGATTGTGAGTTGTCTGAGACAGAGAACGGGGATTTTTAGGGGCTGGAGAAACAGAATGTGGATTGTGAGGGAGGTCTTAGAGAAAGAATGGGGATTGTTAGAGGTCTGTGACACAGAATGCGGATTCTTAGGGGCTGGAGACACAGAATGTTGATATTAATGGGGTCTGAGACACAGAATGGCGATTGTGAGGGGGATGGAGACACAGAATGGGGATTGTGAGGGGTTCTGAGACATAGAATGGGGATTGTGAGGGCGTCTGAGACACATAATGGGGATTGTAAGGTGTACTGAGACATAGAATGGTGATTGTGAGGGGCTCTGAGACACATAATGGGGAATGTGAGCATGATGGAGACACAGAATGGGGATTGTGAGGGGTTCTTAGATACAGAATGTGGATTGTGAGGGGCTCTAAGACAGAATGGGGATTGTGAGGGGGTCTGAGACACAGAATGGGGATTGTGAGTGGGTCTGAGACACTGTATTTGGGTTTTGAAGTGGTTCTCAGACACAGAATGGGGATTGTGAGGGGAATGGAGACACAGAATAGGGATTGTGAGTGGTTCTGAGGCCTAGAATGGGGATTGAAGGGGTTCTGAGACACAGAATGTAGATTGTGAGGAGGTCTGAGACAAAGAATGGGGATTGTGAGGGGCTGAAGACACAGCATGTGTATTGTGAGGATGTCTGAGCGACAGAATGGGGATTGTTAGGGGGTCTGAGACAAAATGGGTATTGTGATGGGGATGAAGACACAGAATAGGGATTGTGAGGGGTTCTGAGACACAAAATGGGGATTTTGAGGGGTTCTGAGATACAGAATGAGGATTGTAAGGGGTGGAGACACAGAACGGGGATTGTGAGGTGTCTTATACACAGAATAGTGATTGTGAGGGTTCTGCGACACAGAATGGGGATTGTGAGTGGTCTGAGCCAGAGAATGGGAATTGTTAGGGGCTGGAGAAACAGAATGTGAATTGTGAGGGGGTCTAAGACACAAAATGGGGATTGTTAGGCGTCTGAGACACAATATGCGGATTGTGAGAGGCTGGAGACACAGAGTGTTGATTGTAATGGGGTGTCAGACACAGAAATGGGTATTTTGAGTGGGATGGAGACAAAGAATGGGGATTGTGAGGGTAATGGAGACAGAATGAGTATTTTGAGGGGTTCTGAGACAGAATGGGTATTTTGAGGGGTCTGAGACACAAAATTGGGATTGTGAGGGGTTCTTCTGAGACACAGAATGGGGATTATGAGGGGTTCTGAGACAAAAAAATTGGGATTGTGAGGGGTTCTGAGACAGAGAATGGGTATTGTGAGCGGGTCTGAGACACAGAATGGGGATTGTGATGGGTTCTGAGACAGAATGGGGATTGTGAGGGGGATGAAGACACAGAATGGTGATTGTGAGGAGTACTGAGACACAGAATGGGTATTGTGAGGAGGTCTGAGACAGAGAATGGGGATTCTGAGGGGGTCTGAGACACAGAATGGGGATCGGAAGGGGTGCTGGGACACAGAGAGGTGATTGTTAGGGGGTGTGAGACAGAATGGAGATTGTGAGGGAGATGGAGGCACAGAATGGGGATTGGGAGGGGTTCTGAGGCAGAATGGGGATTGTGAGGGGGTCTGAGTCACAGAATAGGGACTGTGAGGGCGTCTGAGACACAAAATGGGGATTGTAAGGTGTACTTAGACATAGAATGTGGATTGTGAGGGGCTCTGAGACAGAATAAGGATGGTGAGGGTGTCTGAGACAGAGAATGGTGATTGTGAGGGGGTGTGAGACACAGAATGGGGATTGTGAGGGGTCTGAGACAAAGAATGGGGATTGTGAGGGATTCTGAGACACAGAATGGGGACTGTGAGGGGTCTGAGACAGAATGGGGATTATGAGGGAGATGGAGGCACAGAATGGGGATTGTGAGGGGTTCTGAGACACAGAATGGGGAATGTGAGGTGGTCTGAGACACAGAAGGGTATTCTGAGGGGGATGGAGTCACGTAATGGGGATTGTGCAGGGTTCTGAGACACAGAATGGGGATTGTAAGGGGCTCTGAGACACAGAATGGGGATTGTGAGGGGGTCTGAGACACAGAATGGGGACTGTAAGGGGTCTGACACACAGAATGGGGATTGTGAGAGAGTCTGCGACACAGAATGGGGATTGTCAGTGGTCTAAGACAGAGAATGGGGCTTGTTAGGGGCTGGAGAAACAGAATGTGGATTGTGACGGGGGTCTAAGACACAGAATGGGGATTGTTATGGGGTTTTAGACACAGAATACGGATTGTGAGAGGCTGGAGACACAGAATGTTGTTTGTAATGGGGTCTCAGACACAGAATGGGGATTTTGAGGTGGATGGAGACAGAGAATGGGAATTGTGAGGGGGATGGAGACAGAATGGGGATTGTGAGGGGTTCTGAGACACAGAATGGGGATTATGAGGGGTTCTGAGACAGAATGGGGATTGTGAGGAAGATGGAGACACAGAATGGGGGTTGGGAGGCATTCTGAGATACAGATTGGGTATTGTGAGGGGGTCTGAGACACAGAATAGGGATTGTGAGGGCGTCTGACACACAAAATGGGGATTGTAAGGTGTACTTAGACAGAGAATGGGGATTGTGAGGGGCTGTGAGACACAGAATGGGGATTTTTGAGGGGATCTGAGAAATTATGGGGATTGTGACTGTGATTTAGACAAAGAATGGGGATTTTGAGGGGCTCTGAGACAGAATGGTGATGGTGAGGGGGTCTGAGACACTTTATGGGGATTTTGATGGGTTCTGAGAAACAGAATGGCGTTTGAGAGGGGGTCTGAGAAGGAATGGAGTTTGTGAGGGATTCTGAGACAGAGAATGGGGATTGTGAGCGGGTCTGAGACACAGAATGGGGATTGTGAGCGGTCTGAGACAGAATGGGGATTATGAGGGAGATGAAGACACAGAATGGGGATTGTGAGGGGTTCTGAGACACAGAATGGGGATTGTGAGGGGTCTGAGACACAAAATGGTGATTGTGAGGGGTTCTGAGACAGAGAATCCGGACTGTGAGGGGGTCTGAGACACAGAATGGGGATTGTGAGAGGGTCTGAGATACAGAATGGGATCTGTGAGGGGGATTGAGACACAGAATGGGGATTTTAAGGGGCTGAATACACAGCATGGGTATTGTGAGTATGTCTGAGACACAGAATGGGGATTTTGAGGGGCTGGAGACACAGAATTGGGGTTTTGAGAGGGATGGAGACAGAATGGGAAGTGTGAGGTGTTCTGAGACACAGAATGGGGATTGTGAGGGGTTCTGAGACATAGGAGGGTGATTTTGATGGGTTCTGAGATACAGAATGGGGATTGTAAGGGGTACTGAGACACAGAATGGGGATTGTGAGGTGTCTTATACACAGAATGGTGATTGTGAGGGGGTTTGTGACACAGAATGGGGATTGTGAGTGGTCTGAGACAGAATGGGGATTTTTAGGGGCTGGAGAAACAGAATGTGGATTTTGAGGGGGGTCTTAGAGAAAGAATGGGGATTGTTAGGTGTCTGAGACACAGAATGCGGATTCTTAGGGGCTGGAGACACAGAATGTTGATATTAATGGGGTCTGAGACACAGAATGGCGATTGTGAGGGGGATGGAAGCACAGAATGGGGATTGTGACGGGATCTGAGGCACAGAATGGGAAATATGAGGGGTTCTGAGACACAGAATTTGGATTGTGAGGGCGTCTGAGACACATAATGGGGATTGTAAGGTGTACTGAGACATAGAATGGGAATTGTGAGGAGCTCTGAGACAGAGAATGGGGAATGTGAGGGTGATGGAGACACAGAATGGGGATTGTGAGGGGTTCTGAGATATAGAATGGGGATTATGAGGGGCTCTGAGACAGAATGGGTAATGTGAGGGGGTCCGAGACACAGAATGGGGATTGTGAGGGGGTCTGAGACACTGTATGGGGATTTTGAGTGGTTCTGAGACACAGAATGGGGATTGTGAAGGGGTCTGAGACAGAATGGGGATTGTGAGGGGGATGGAGACACAGAATGGGGATTATGAGGCGTTCTGAGGTACAGAATGGGGATTGTGAGGGAGATTGAGACACAGAATGGGGATTGTGAGTGGTTGGAGAAACAGAATGCGGATTGTGAGGGGGCTGGAGACACAGAATGGGGATTGTGAGTGGTTCTGAGACAGAATGGGAATTGTGAGGTGTTCTGAGACACAGAATGGGAATTGTCAGGGGTTCTGAAACACAGAATGGGGATTGTGATTGGGTCTGAGACAAAGAATGCGGATTGTGAGGGGGTCTGAGACACAGAATGGGGATTGTGAGGGGGATGGAGGCACAGAATTTGTATTGTGAGAAGCTGGAGACAGAGAATGTGAATTGTGTGGGGATCTGAGAATGATTTGTCATGTCACCTCTCTAGACTCTTCTGTACTAATCAACTGGCGACTAACTTAACATTCTGTGGAAGGAAGTTTCTAGTGTGTGGGCATAGTTGCCTGTATGGGTGAACTCTGGTTCTCCTTGACCAGTGTCTCATATGGTCACTGTCCTGGGGTCTGGAAGCCGGGGATGGAGCCCAGCTGAGCTTCCTGTGGTTTGTCAGCCGGGAGCAGCTTCCCGCCTGGGGCCTTGGAGACGTCCTAATTCACTGGCCTGCTCTGTGGCCTGGAAGAAGAGCAGAACCCTTGTCCCATCCCTTTCTCCTCTCCCCTCCTCTCCCATGCCTCCTCTGCTCCCCTCCCCCCTCCACTCTCCTTTTCTTTCCTCCTAGCCCCTCTCTCCTCCTCTCCTCTTCCTTCTTCTCCCCATCTCGCCTCTCCCTTCCTCCCCTCTTCTCTCCATTCCTTTTCTTGTCCTCTCACCCTTTTCCCTCTCTCCCCTCCACTCCCAACTTCTCTCCTCCTCTGTCTTCTTTTCTCTCCCTTTTCTCTCTGGCCCAGTCATGGAACATAAATTTTTAGAGCTGGTCACACGGGACAGTGAGGCTGCGATGTATGGGTCCCTTGGGTTGGCTCTACCAGACACATTAAATTCTGCTAATGAGGGACTCTGGATCCATTAGCAAGTCCAAGACCAACTTCCCTTTGATAATCTGGAAGGGGAATGCAACTTTCTAGCTGGGAGCCAGTGGTGGTGAGAAACTACCATGGCAATCAATGGCAATCAATCAGCAGCGGCAGTTCATCGGTGTGGAAGCTGGAGCTGACTTGGTGTGCAGACTGGGGCCCGGTGCTCTACACTGGCACCCAGCTTTCCAACCCGGACGAAGGCTGGGGTGTGGCTCAGGGGTAGGGCACTTGCCTTGTGTTGTGTGGGGCTCTGGGCTCAGACCCTGGCTCTGCAAAAACAATAGCCAGCAACTGGATCCCCATCTTGGTGAGTGCAAAAGTTCAAAGTGCTTGAACACATCCTCAATTCTAGACCCGCAGCGGGTGCCCACGACCAGCAGTTTCCAGTCTTCAGAACTTGATTTGGAGAGCTCTTGGCACAGCTGCAGGAAGTGAGGGAGAGGAGCCACCATGGTTGCAGCCACTGCACCAGCCTCTCAAGGGCACTGCAGCCTCGGCCCTGTGCAGGGATGCGTGTCCCCTTGTCCATCAGCATGGCCTCCTGCTGTGGTGGTCAGGCTAGGCCCAGCGTGGCTGAAGGCAATTTTCTTCAGTCACAAGTTTCTGCTGTGGCAGGCACAGAGCGAGAGGGACAACGTCACGGGCTAAAGCTGATGTTCATGTCTCCATGAACACACTGGGGTATGAAAATAAAACAAGGGATCCCTTGAGCCAGAGCAGGAGAACAGCAGGGAGGGTGCTTGCCTTGCACGCAGCTGATCTGGGTTCAATCCCCGGCATCCCATATGGTATCCTGAGCCCACCAGGAGCAATCCCCGAGCACAGAATCAGGACTAAGCCTTGAGCACTGTCTGTTGTGACCCCCAAAACCAAGGAAAAAAACAAAACCTGAGGATCCCCCCCCCACTTTGTGAGTGGAAGAGCAGAGTTCTTGAACTGAGTCCGGGACACAGAAGCAGATAAATGCAGGCAAATTACTCTGCAGGCAGATCCCCATTTCTGCATCTGTCAAAAATAGCCTCCTTGTTACTGCTAGAGGGAATTTATTCCTTCCTGTGTAGATACAGAATGTTGTTACTCATAGGTGGGACCTAAGGTCACACAGCCAGGTAGCAACAAAAGACCAAAGGCAACACAGCAGGAGAACTGATGCATAGGGTTGAGTGGTGGGGTGGAAGGGTGAGGATTGAAAGGCAGGGACATTGGTGCTTTGAGCAGGGGAGGTGGGTACACTTGTGATGGGCATGGTGTTGGAATTACATGCATGGCAAACCACCTCCGACAGTATTATGAATCACAGACATGCTCACACATACACACACACACCCCTTGTCAAGACTCAACTTATTCCACCACTTGTCAAGGAAGAGCCACTGGAACTTTCGTCTGCAATCTGTTGACAATCCTTCCTTGGCATTGGCAAAGAGAGCTCAGGCCTCTGGTTCCCATATTTCGATGCCTCAGGGGACCCTCGGAGCTTTTTAAGCCTCCCTGTTGGCAGTGTGTAAGATGCATTCTGAGTGGATTGATCCTACCCCTTCACACACTCAGCTAAAGTCAACCCACACCTCCCAGCCAGATAGCACCTAGAAGGTCCTCTGTAAAGAGGAAGTGGGGTGGCCAATTTTAATAGCCCTACTTGATATTTAGCTTGCAATGACTTGGAGTATTATTCGTCTGCTCATCGAGAAGGTTTTGTTATTTCCCCAATCTTTCCGTGTGTCTACCTCTAACATAACTTAAAATCCCAGAGGGTTTCCCCCAAGCAATCTGCTATCAGCATCAATCATCTGTGAGACATATATTAAGTCTTAGAAAGTCTTGTAGGCCTTTATTTTTGCCACATTAAATATTTGATTTCATGCTAAATATTTGAAAGGATTGCTCATCACCTACTATTATTGAAGTACTGTGCACTGTGTCATTTTCTTGGGCTTCATATTCTTTGACGACTCCCATCACTAGGATTTCTGAGGGTTGTGGCACCTCTTGTCCAGGTCCTCCCTGTCTGATTCTCTCCACTCGTGGGACACTCGTACATTGGTATTATCCTCAAAGGACAGATTGTTCCTATGTGTGAACCCACCAGAAACCTTTGTGGATAGCAACATTCCCACTTCCTGAAAGTTCACCTCAAATTAAATACCTGGAAACTCTTGCCTGGGTTCTATGAAATAAAATATTGTGTTCTGGTTGGTATTTCTGTCTGACTGGTTTGGACCTTTGATCCTGGCCATGCACTGGAGGGGGTCTTTCATTCTAAAAGATGACGACAGTCAGGAAAAATGCATCCAGTTAGATTCAGTAATCATCCTGCATCACTCTGTGGAAGGAATTTGTGATCTAGTCCCTCGAAGTCAGGTCAGCAGTATAGCCTCTGCCCTGGGAGGGACACGTCCACTGAGGCTGAGCATTGCCAAGGGCTTCTCCTTGAGTCTTTCCATCTGGGAAAGAGGGACCACAGATACATCCTGGTCTGCTGATACACATCCTCTTAGTGGATGTGTAATTTTGGGTAATTTTCAAAGATTGGGTAATTTTCAAAGATTTCATGAATGTCAGGGATTATGTGTTGCCTTACTGAAGATGCCCTAAAGACATGGTGGAACTTCAGAGGAAGTGGAGGGTCCTGGACTCCTGGACATGCAGCTCTATCCTGGCTAAAACTCCTGGAACAAGATGCTGCACAAGCATTTCTGGGCAAGAGTAGAGTCCCCACATGGTAAGTTCATCTTCTAAAGAATGTAAATGTAGGAAGGACCAGCAAGTGTTCCATCATCAAAAGAGACCATGGGATTCTATATTCATTGTATCACTATTCACAATAGCCAGAATCTGGAAACAACCTGAGTGCCTGAGAACAGATGAATGGATAAAGAAACTACTACAGTACATCTACACAATGAAATACTACACAGCCATTAGGAATAATGAGGTCATGAAATTTGCCTACAAATGGAGAGTATCATGCTGAGTGAAATGAGTTAGGAGAGGGACAGATATAGAATGGCAGCATTTATTTATGAGATGTTAAAAAAACAGTGTGATACTAATATCCAAAACCAGAACAAATGGGCTTGAAGGACTGGTCAGTGTTTGGAAATTACCACAAGGGTGTGTATGGAGGTAGATGGTAGTTAAGATAGATAAGGATCCATTATGACACCATTATGACACCATTAGTTGGCAGTGATCACTCTGGACAAGAACTGAGTGTTAAAAGTAGGTAAGGGGATATACATGATAACTTTTTGGCATTTGTATTGCAAAACATAATGCCTAAAATGAGAAAGAGAGAAGGGGACAGGGAGGAAGAGAGAGAGAAGAGAGGAAGAGAGAGAAGAGAGGCAGGTAGAGGTTGGGGGTGGCTTGAAGGGGTTGGAGGGAAACTGGGGCTACTGGTGCTGGGAAATTACACTGGTGGAGGGATGGGTGTTGGAACATTGTATGACTAAAACCCGATCACGAACAACTTTATAATGCTCTATCTCTGTTGATTCAATAAAAAAAAAAACCCAACCCTCCTCCCCCCCCCAAAAAAAAGAGACCATGGGCTAGAATGAAGTGGAGGTGAATGGGTAGAATGCTGGGATGCATTTGTTCTTCATCCATGGAGTCAGATACAACTAGGCTTTGTTGTTGTAAGCACTCAACAGCAACCCAATATGATTTTGGCTATTCTGCTTTAGTAAGATATTTTTAAAAAGGAAATATCTAGTTTATTGACAAGGTGAAGCTTTCAAATAACCATTTGAAAATCATTTGCATGATCAACTAGTGAACATAAGCTTATCTCTAACTAGTGGGGCAGCTCCTCAAGAGAATGAGGATTCGATACTGGCTTGTGGGGCAGATTTGATTCCTGCGCCAGCAAGTGTCAGCTATCCACGAAGTGCACAAAGGACAGAGATCCCTGCACTCATGGAGCTTGTGTTCTGGTAGCAAGAGAGAGGGATAAATAACTATGGATGGAGCAGGTATCGGTCAAATCCCAGAAGAAAAATAAAGCCAGGTGGGTTTCTGGAAATGGTGGGGCGGGACAGGGGGGCGGGGGGTCTACAGTTTTAAAGTGGGTGCTTAGGAAGATGATCAAAAGGGAAGTTTGAGGTAATAGGTCTTGTGGAAATGGGGGTGGGGTCCATGGAGAAAAGTTCAGGTCCAAAGCCCCAGTTGTTTTGGGCATGCAGGACATCTGAGAGGAACAGCAGAGGTGAGGAAAGCAGGAGGAATTAGTAGCTGTGAGCGCTGGGAGCCGGGCATGAAAGGTCTCCTGAGGATGTGGGCTTAGTGTGCGTGAGGTAAGAGTCAATGGAGGATCCGGAGGAGAAGAAATAGATGCCAGCTCTGTGCTCCTCCACTGTGCCAGCTCCTTACTCCCTCACCCAGCCCTGTTAGGGGACCCTCCTCACCAGGAATCTTCCACCTGCACAAGACGAGGACCAGTGTTAGCACCCCAAAAGCAGAATGGGTCTCAGAGTGTTGAAGCTCAAAACTACTCCTTCCTTTCCCTAACCCCCAAGCCAAGGAACAGTCACTTTGCTGCTTTCTCATTGCTTTAAAAACCACTGAATTCTGACATGAAATAACAGAGATATACTGCAGACTTTTCCATGTGGGATTATTTAAAAAATCTGTATTTCTCACTGACAAACAATACATGTATCAATACTTCACTAACATGCATCAGAATACTAAGCTTGATATCTTTATTATATATAAAGATGTGTTTTCAGGGGACAGAGAGATGACACAGCAGGTAGGGCACTTGTCTTGCTCGATATTGACCTAGCTAAGTTCCCAGCATGACCAGAACTGAGCCCTGTGCACAGAGCCAGGAGTTAGCCCTGAGCACAGCCAGGTGTCCCCAATCCCTGCCTCAATATATATTCTCATGAGAAAAGGGTTAATCCTCAAATGATCTCAATGAAATATAAATCAATACATTTTCAATGGAAACAGTTTTTGTGTGTTGTGATGAATGAAAATTAAAGAGAGAGCCCAAGAATTAAAAAATTGGAAAGGAAGCAAAAGCTCATTTTTGATTGATATGGAACAAGCTTCTTCAAACGTGTTGAAAACTCATTGTCCTTGTCCTCTGAGAGAGAAGCCGTAACTTTAGGCGAAGTGGATGGTCAGACAAAAACCAGGGTGCCCAATCAAATTTGAATGTCTGATAAATAAAATTAGTACAAGGATATTTCACATCTGACGTGGGACACACATGCTACAAGTATGCACGGTATCTCAGAAGCTCCTGCTTCACTGGTCTCCTCATTTACCGCATCTCACAACCCTACAGTAAAGAGAGCACCAACTCAGAAACTCCAGCTGGGGCAAGCGAGTCTCATGCACCCACCACAGCAGAGAAGATGCATGGAGCATCCCTGTAACCAACATTGCCTCCCTTTGGCCTTGCTCTGTCTGTGGAACACAGCCTGGATCCCCCAAGCTCTCACCTTCTGCATCCTTCTCTGAACACTGTCCTCTGGCTTCCTGTTGGGATTAGCCAAGGGGAGGCCCCAGGGGGGACAGTAAGGTGCAGGGGAGGAGAGCTGTCCCACTTGGCTTCCTTCTCGCGCTCCCTCTCTGCCAGGTTGCTGTGACTCCCGTGAGGCAGCTATCATTCTTCTCCATTAACCTTTCGGACCCCAGGGAGATAATGGATTTAAACTCTGCTATCAGTCCCTGGGCACTGTGCTAATTTGGGAAATTGTCCCCTTATTAGATTCCTCACAAATTATTGGGTTTGAGGGTACCATCTCTCCCCTGCTGGAACCCTAACACGGTGATGGGTATGAGATAGGTGGACAATCGGAGCTCTTCAAAACACGGATTAGGAAGAACAATAAATGCTACATACAGGGGAAAAGCCTGACGGGCATGCTGGGGGTTGCCATTTAAATAACAGGGTTGTGTGGGCGCTTGGCCTCTTGTAAAATAAATATGTATTACCCTGAAAGGTTTCCGGAAAAATGAATAAAAATAGGTGTCTCCTTGAGTTGAACGAATAGAACAAATAATTCTGCAAACAGGAGAAATTGATCACAAGAACATTTGTGTCCCCCTCCAAAAAAAAAAAAAGAAATTTAAAAAGCAAGATCATGAATCCTGTATTTATAGAACACACACGTTTTGGGAAATGAAGCAAAGGTAGAAGCAGCGGTAGGAAAGGGGGGAAAAGAAGGAAATGATTCCCTGTGCATAAATGACAATCTGTCCTGCTCTCCCCATTCCCGCCTCCTCTCATGAGTTGTTTGTTCCAGAAAGATCCCCATCACCTCTCCCTTAGCTCACTCGGGACAACTCCTTTTCATGTACTTAGTAGATTTCAACAACAGATTTTAAAAGACTTTAATTGCATTTCTGCTTCCTTGACCCAATTGTCTAAGATTTGGTTGGAAGTAAAAACACCAGAAAAATAAAGTTAAAGCCCCTCAGTATTTCTCTGAACGTCCCCAGCAAATGAGCAGCCGTGTTAGAGCCTGGCCTATCCCATGCATTAAAGAGCCACACTTTGGCTGAGGTGGGTTCTTTTTGAAAAAGAACCTACATCCCAACTCCGCAGCCACGCCAAGGGCTCAGCCCCCACCGCTTCACTAATACTCCCTGCAGAGACATCCGCACTGTCCTCCCCGTTGTTCATCAATTTGCTTAAGCGGGACCAGTTATGTCTCCATCATGAGATTTGTTGTTACTGTGTTTGGCATATTGAATATATCACAGGTAGCTTGCCAGGCTTTGCCGTGCGGGTGAGATACTCTTGGTAGCTTGCCGGGCTCTACGAGAGGGGCGGAGGAATCAAACCTGGCTGGGACAGGCCGGCTGCACGCAAGGCAAATGCCCTACTGCTGTGCTATCTCTCCAGCCTATGTCCAACAGAGCTGTGAAAAGTTTCAGGTACCCAAGTGCCCGGGCTGAGAACTCTGGGGTCTTCTCTGAGTGCAGGTGGGCAGCCTCACCGACCCCAGCACGGGGCTTCCAGAAGTACAAAAGCCCAGTGGGGGTGGGGGGAGCGGTGAGTTGGAGGTTTGTCTCGGATTTTCCTCCCAGTCATCTTTGGGAAGCTTAGTTCTGTAAACCAGTTCTCAGGTTCTGTGGTCTGACTGTTTGTTTTTTCACTATTTGTGGTGAATTTTAAATTAAGAACTGGGATCCTTCAGCCCAAGCATCATGGATTGGAAGTTCCTAGTGGCAGCCATCCCCTATGAAGCAGAGTTTTAGGTTGCTATCTAGTTTAATCTGAGTTTTACCCAGGAAAGGTGGTAAAAGGGCAGGAGAGAAACCCTTGAAGACACTTGGCTGCCCTTGGTGGAGCTCTTCCTAATAGTGAGGAGTGACCAGGAGGCTGGACACGGCCAGCTTGGAGTGGCTGGGATCTGGATACGCCAGTATAGAAGTGACTGGGACCTGGAAACATCCACCTTCTCCTGCAGCCTCCTACGTTCCTGAGTGTTGCCTTTCTCCCATTCTGATTTGAGTCACCTGCTCATGAAGTGATTTGAGTCACCTGCTCCTGGAGAACAGCTTGGAAGCATTTATGCTCTTGCTTTGTTAATGTCTGGGAAGTGTAGATGATTTTATTTAATAGTGGGTTAGGAATCGGTTCTTATCCCCCAGCTTTTCCTCCCTCTGTTAGTGATGGTGTGATGGAAAGCTTCTTCCAACTGTCTCACTTGGTGGGGGATGGTGGCAAATCCTATTATCATGAGAAAGTGCCTCTGTTCTCATTCGCTGTCTTCTTGGGCAGCTATGGACTTTCTGTGACTTTGAGGATGACAGTATAATTGCTTTATTCTGATTTTAAGTTTGGTCACCTTTTTTCACCTACTGATGATGTATCAGAGTAAAGTAGACTGGCATAGAATAGAATAACCGAATCGGAATAGAAATTGGGTTAGATAGGAGAGGGTAGGATTCTGGCGCAGGCCAGAATAGAATGGTAGAGTTTTTAAATGGAATATCTTTGAAATAATCTTAAATATTAAAAAAGCTAGGACACAGCTGATACCTGATAATCTCACTGACTTTTTAGAAGTCAGTCAGTTTCTAATATTTTCTTCTGAGTTACAGAAATTGAGACCAGATTTCCAATAGCAGAGAAAAGAAAGGAAGTTCTCATTTATATGGGTCTCCATATTTCTATGCCACCATCCACTGACTGTGCTTAACTTCCATATACCAGTTTGGTCCTTATATCTGTCTTGCTAAAAGGGTTAGCCCCATTCAAAAAAAAAAAAAGAAATTCAAACCTGGGTTAGATGCTTGAAGGCAAGTTCTCTACCTGCTAGACTCCCTCTAGCCCTGTTTTCCATGAGGAAAGTTTTATAAAGCAGAATATGCTTGTGACACCCAGCGGGTTAGAAGTGGTGGGATCCTAACAGCATGCAAATGTTGTCCTTGTGCTAACCATAACCAATACTTTCTGAACATCATTCTGAAGCAGGGACCATCTTGAAGGCTTAGGTGAACAGATGTGGGTGTTATTCCACATTACAAATGAGGAAACTTAGGTGAAGCAAGATGAAGGCCTGTGCAGAATCAAACCAGATCTACTGCTGAAGCGCTTGCTCCCAGGGGACAGCCTGTAGGACAACCCTGGGTGACACCTGCAGGGCCTCTCCCTGGAAATCCTCCTCCTCACAACTGCAAAACACCTTGGTCCTGGGGGCAGGGCCATAGTCCAGCAGGTAGGGCTCTTGCCTTGCAGGTGACCCATCCTGGTTGGATCCCCAGCAACCCCTGCCAGGAGTGATCCCTGAGCTCAGAGCCAGGAGTAAGCGCCGAGTACTGCTTGGGTGTAGCCTCCAGACAAACAAAACCACCTAACAGAAATTCATGGCTCTACGGCCAGCCACTTACAGGGCCTGGATGCGGAGGTTAGCTGTGCACTGACCCAGTGGCAGGACAGAGAGGAAAGGGGTGTGTGTGTGTGTGTGTGTGTGTGTGTGTGTGTGTGTGTGTGTATGTGTGTGTCCCAGAGGGGCACCAAGAGGGGCACTAGCTCTGACTCTGTTTTAAAATGCTGCTGAGTTGAGAAAAGACAGAGAAGGAAGCAGGACAGCGAGGCCAGGAAAGACATTCCCTGTGGGTGGTGAGAGGAGGGGGTGACCCCTAGGGACGCCTTTCTGGACACACTTTGCACGTGGAATGAGCAGAAGGTGTGGATGACCTGGCTGGGGGGAATGATCAGACTCGGCATCAGTTTCCTTCCCTAGAAAGCATGTATTCTTCTAATACGTACTGGATATGTACCTGATCCTTTTAACTAGAACTCTTACTTAAATTTATCAAGAAGTTTCTTTGGGACAGCACAAGGATTGGACTCTGTAAGTTTGGGCATTTGGATGTTTGACCCCGCCTCTTCACCAGGCCAACCTGTGTCCGCAATTCCAAAAACAGACCCATGGGTTCTCGTTACTTTGGGGTGTTCTTTGGCCAGAGTTGGCTGTGATTAGAGAACAATAGAGGTCCATTTTCATGAATAAGATCTGTCAAAATCCCAGTGACAGGGGCTGGAGAGACAGTTCCAGGGCAGAAGGTGCTTGCCTCCTCTGCTTCCTGCTCTGGCGTGACCAACACCACATCTGTCCCCGAGCAGTCTCTTCTGAGCACCACCAGGACTAGCTCCCCAGCTCTACTGGGTATGGCCCACAAGTCCCAGGAACTTGCCCTCTGTATGCTCACCCTGTGGTTTCACTGTGCCTGATGCAGATTATGTGCCCAATTCATTTATCAAGAATCCCTCGGATGGCTGATGATGGAGCGTGGGCAGAAAGGCCGAGGAACACGTTAGCATGGTGTGTGGGAACTCCCTCTACACAGGTCATTCCATCCGACCAGCCCTCTCTTACATCCTGATCTGGGCAGGAAGAGTTCAGGTGGAACACGTCTTCTGGTTTGGATTCGGCTTGTCTGAAATCTTCCCTCAGGAGTGAGCTGGAGATAAAATAAGGGTGGGTAGGGAAGTGACCTGTCTCTTCACAGCCCATCCCTGAGACCCTTTTCGAAGCGAAGCAGCAGACTCACTGCAGGAAAGGGAGTCCTCGTCAGACCCATGTGACACAAGCGCTCAACTTGCCTGGTTAGCAAAACTGAGTTGTGCTCAGAATTATCCAAAATTTGGGGCTGGAGCGATAGCACAGTGGGTAGGGTGTTTGCCTTGCATGCGGCCAATCCGGGTTCGAATCCCGGCATCCCATATGGTCTCCCGAGTACCACCAGGAGTAATTCCTGTGTGCATGAGCCAGGAGTAACCCCTGAGCAATGCTGGGTGTGACCCAAAAAGCAAAAAAAAAAAAATTATCCAGAATTTTGCAGGACACCCACGGAACCTGGAGGCCTCTTCTGGAGGTATTTAGCCAACAGGGCTGGAGGGTTCGAAGCTTGGGCCTGAGGAAGCAGAGATGCTGAGGCCCAATGGGGCTAGCAGGGAAGGGATGCGGGATGCACAGCTGGGCATTGAATTCGGGTCCTTGCATGCTTGCACCGGGCAGGTGCTGCTGGCCCCTGAGCTGACTCCCTGACCCCCTGAATTTCAGAGATCTCCTCATTGGCTATTTTCAGCACTTTAGCACATCACACTTCAGATTCTCAGATTGCCTCTTGCTGGGAGCAATGCATCTTTCATGGCTCTCCTCCACTTCAGACTTGGCAGGTTCTTTTCTTCTCGTGCATATTTAATCACGTTGGCTTTTGTCTGGGGGAGCAGAGAGAGAGAGAGAGAGAGAGAGAGAGAGAGAGAGAGAGAGAGAGAGAGAGAGACTTTGCCACTGGTTTGGGTTGTCCAGCAGTGCAGGAAGTGGGGGAACCTGAGGGCATGTTCCAAATCTCTTGGCCGGCTCTGAACGTGTCTTTGTTGCCTTTTGGTGGGGAAATATCTCGATTCTAAATTGTGTCTGTGGAGGATGATTCTGGAAATCGCACTCTGTTGTTTTTTTTTAACCCGTCTTTGATTACATGTAGGAGCTAGAGCAGAGAATTCTCAAATTAGGAGTTGTCCTATCCTTAGCTAGACTCATTGGAGGTACAACTCTCCCCACTCCCAGATGCTGGGTTTCCTGCAGTCACCTGGGTGGGAGCCTGTCCTCTGAGTGTCCCTCCACCCCACCTCCATTGGCCAGTGACTTACTGATCTCCTCTCCTGGGGCTGGGTGCTTCTTCCCTGCTATGTCCAGGACATCTGTGAGCATATGGAAGTGAGTGGGGGGTCCTCCACCCCCTCCACCCCTCATCGATGCGGGGTTCAGTTTCCACGCTGGGTGGCGTTTGCCATCAGAGGCTGATGCTGAGATGCAGCTGAATCTTCAGAGTCAACCAGAGAGCCCCAAGTCCGTGCTCCTCCGGTCTCCATGGCAACCACTTAGCTGTTGGCTTCCAGATTCTCCCTCCGCTGCAGAGAGAGAGGCTAGCGCCAGGGGGCTGTGCTCATCCCCTGCCCACCCCTGCGATGTGTACTCACCACTTTCCTGGGGTGGAGAACAGCGAAACCCAAGCCCCTCTCGAGTTCACCTGCCCAGCATGCGGGGGAGAGTGTAGGGCTTCATCCCAGACCAGAGAGAGGGCACAGGGGCCGTGGCAGTGGCCTCAACACAGCCAAGCCCAGTTCAAATCACAGCCTCATCAGGAGGGACCCCTTAGCGCCCTCCCCCCACCAGGTCCCCAGGACATATGGACTGACAGTTCAAGTTGGGACGTGACTGTGAATTCTCTCGGCCCCACCTGCGTGCTCGAGACCCTACACTTTGCTTCTCTCACTCCTTCCCATCATCCTTTCTGTTCCCTCTCGCCGCTCCCCAAACCCGGTTCTCCAGCCTGTATTCTCACCTCAGGCTCCCCTGGCCAGTTTCCTTCTAACCCCGGGCAAGAGGGTTCCTTGGGAATCTGTCCTTCTGCCTCCAGTTGGTTTTGCTCAGTCTGGTCTTCCCCAGTTCCATCCAAGTGGCTCCAACCGCAGCATCTTCCATGGTGACCAAACCAGCACTTGTCTGTCCATTCATCTCTTGTTGGAAGTTTGGTTTGTGTGAGTTTTTTTTCAAGTAATACTAGCATCTTTTTCCCCCACTCTGAGACTGTCTTTATTTTTAATTTTTTCACATTTAATTAAATTAATTTATTTTTACATTTTTATTAGTGAAATACCATGAGTTACAGTTGTGGACTGTGCTTGGGTTTAAGTTATACAATGATTGAGTACCCATCCCTCCACCAGTGCCCATTCTCCACCACCAATGTTCCCAGTATCCCTCCCCCCACCCCCCTTCCCACCCTGTCTCATTCCCTTTTTTTCTCTTTCTCCTTTTGGGCACTGTGGTTTGCAAAAGAGGCATTGAGTGGCAATCATGTTCGGTCTATAGTCTACTTTCAGCATGCATCTCCCATCCTGGGAGGATTCTCCCAATATCCTTTACTTGGTGCTCCCTTCTTTATCTGAACTGACTTTTCCCCTAGCATGTGCAGAATACTAGCATCTTTTTTCTTTTTTTAAAAAAAACCTACACACACACACACACACACACACACACACACACACTTCACATAATGTCACACCCCTTTTTTGTACAAAAAAGGAAAAAAAAAAAGACTTGAAATCTTGTGCCAATGATGTGGTGAAATTAGGTAGAGGTTCCCCAGTGAAGGGTGGTGACCTGCAGTGACCCAGGCAGAGAGCTCGCCCCACCCCCCGCACCCCTCCCACCCATGGTGCTGTCTCCTGCCCTGGTGTTCCCTGGCCTCTCTCTAGTGAACAAAGCGCTTGGTGCTTCATAGGGAAAGAGTGTTTCAAAGGCCAGTGCTAACACTTCCTACTGGAGTTTTAATAAACTTGAATATAGTTTTAAAATGTAATTTTCTTCTTCAAATGATATGAAAAATAAGCTCTCTGCCTCTCTCCCTCCCTCCCTCACTCTCTTCCTCTCTCTCTCCTCTCCCTCTCTCCCCCTCTCTCCTCTCCCTCTCTCCCCCTCCCGTGTGTGTGTGTGTGTGTGTGTGTGTGTGTGTGTGTGTGTTGCAGGAACCAGGGGTTGAGCCCAGGACTTCATACATGTGAATGGAAGTGGGCTGATGAATGGGCCACGCCCATTTGTGCTCAAAGTTTATTCCTGATTCTCGGCACATGGAATTCTTGTGTGTTTGTTTCTTTGTTCGTTTGTTTGATTTGGTTTGGAAGCTATATCTGGCAGTGCTCAGGTCCTCAGTGCTCCTTGCTGGGGAACCTATGGAGTGCCGGGGATCAAACCTGGGTCAACAGCATTCAAAGCAAATACCTCCCCCACTGTACTATCTCTTATTCCTGGCTCTGTGCCCAGCGATGAGTCCTGCTTGGGGTTAGGGGACCATGTGGGGTGCCAGGGATCAAACCCAGGTGAGCCACCTGGAGGCAGAGGCTCTTCCTGCTGTACGATCTCTGCAGCCCCAGATGGACTATTCAATGTGTGAAGGTAAGCCGCTTTATGAAGAAGCTCATTGATAAAGCGAAGGAGGAAGGGGATTCTGATGCTACCCAGCTGGAGAGAAAGAGCCTTGGAGGCCCGGGGGGCAGTGGGTGGGAAGGCCCTGACCCTGCCCTCCCAGGGAACACCCCCTGCTATAGGAGGTTCTAATCGGAGGAGATGCTGGACCAGCCCGGAACCTCCGAAGGGCCCTGAGTTGAATGTTAAGATCTAAATGAAGCAGAGGTGGGAAGCTTCAACACAGACGCTGCTCAGAAGGGACCAGAAGGCCTGGGGGAGCCCCTGAATCGGGAAGGCTGCCAGTCATTGTGCATGTGGGCGCGAGGGCCACTGCACTCTCTGGAAAGGGAGATGCTTCCAGAAAACCCAGGCGCCTTCACTCCTCACAAGCGAGGTGCCATGGCCTGGGATGATGAAAGATGTTTCTTTATAGAGATGTAAATCTTCAGATGCTCATGGAGGCATATTCCTGTCCAGCTGCTGGGGGTCTGCAGGGACTGGGGCTTCTAGGGAAGCTCACTGCAGACCCCCACAGAGAACACAGTGAAAATAATCTTCCCTCTGTCTCTAATGGACTTCTTTCCCCAGCATGCGCGCTCTCACACACAAACTCTCTCTCTCTCTCTCTCTCTCTCTCTCTCTCTCTCTCTCTCTCTCTCTCTCTCTCTCTCCCCTTCCCCCCGCAAGCCTGCAGGTCATGAGTATTTATTATGTCTGGGGGAGCACTGCCCTGCCCTGTGACAACCGTGATTAATGATAATGTGCAAACCTGAGGTAATTTGCTGACATATTAGATCTTTGTGAGGCACTAGAAAGGAAAGGCATTTTTCAAACCGCTGTGCTGGAGCTCCAGGGGTTCTACAGCCTCAGCTGTGTGTGTGTGTGTGTGTGTGTGTGTGTGTGTGTGTATGTGTGTGTGTGCTCCTGTGGTGGCTGTTCCAATTTTAGCTATTTTATGTGTTTCTGATTCTTGTTAGTGTTTGGGGAAAAGAAAAGTAAGTGAGGTTCATTAAAAGAAAACAACAAAGAACAAAGCTCTGTGATTGTCTATCTTGGCTTTTGTACCTCAGTGAACATAGGTGCGGATAAGTCTGTATGTTTCTTTTTAAATTAATGTTTTCATGTTTAGGGTGTCCATGCCAAGTCGAATCCCTGGGTCCCATGGAAGCTCTAGTCTTTTGAGAAATCTCCATCCTGTTTTCTGTAGAGCCTGAACCAGATAATAGAAGGAACCGCGGTGAATGGGGTCCTTCTCCCTCCAACCCCACCAACAATGTCTCCAGTCTTTGATATGTGCTATTCGCACTGGCAAGAGCTGGTATCTCAATGTTGTTCTGATTTTGATTTCCCCGATGATATGATTGTGAACACTTTTTTATACGATGACTGACATCCATAGTGCTATTTGGGGCAATGTCTGCTTACCTCCTTTCCCCATTTTTTTGGTGGGGATATCAGTTTTTTTGTTTTTGTTGAGTTTGATAAGTACTTTATCTATGGCTTTATCTGAAATACTGTGTGCATGTATTTCCTTCCTTTAGAGCATGTCTTTTTGATTTTAGATCAACTTTCTTTTGTTATGCAAATACTCTCCACCTTTTGGTAGTGCCATTTGGTTTTATTTTCTTTGCCAGTGGAGTCAAAACTTTGGAAACACCTCTGAAGTTCCTACCTAGGCAGTTCTGCTTCTGTTTTTCTCAGTGTACTTTATTAATTCTCATCTAATGTACAGGTCTTTAATCGACTTTGAATTAACTTGTGTTTATTGTGTGAGATACGAATCCAATTTCATTTTTTTCCGCCTGTGGCTAGAAATTGTGGTGTGTGTGTATGTGTGTTTGTGTGTGTGTGTGTGTGTGTGTGTGTGTGTGTAATGAAATGCTGTGTAGTTGTAAGGAAAGATGAAATCTTGCAATCCACCTAAACTTGGGTGAAACTGGAGGGTGTAATATTTACTGAAATAAGCCAGAGGCAGAAGGACAAATACCAGATAATCTCACTTGTCTGTGGAAATGCAGAGAAATAAGACAAGGGAATAGATGGTACCAAAGGCTAGCACGCCCTTGACCCTCAATTACAAAACCGAGAATGTCAAGGAGGTGTTGGGATGAGTGTGGAGAATGATGATGTGAGCTGGAATGAGCTCAAGAACTTTGTGGGAGGGCCTTGGACCCATCAGGGTGGTGGAAAAGTGCAGTAACTCTATACAACTACAATATTTAAATGAAGAAAGAAACATTTTAAAAATTTTTTTGGAAAGCAAAAGAATGGAAGGATGAAATGGCTAAAAGAAGTATCCCAGGATATCCTTGGATCATTTTCTAGATGTATGTGCGTGCATGCGTGCATGTGTGTGTGTGTGTGTGAGAGAGAGAGAGAGAGAGAGAAAGAGAGAGAGAGAGAGAGAGAGAGAGAGAGAGAGAGAGAGGAGAAGATCCTTTGTGTTTGTTTGCTGTGGCTCCCATAATCTAGTGCACATGTCTGTCCCTCCTTTTCTCTGGTCCTTGTGGGGTAAGCTCTGTGTGTATGTGTGTGTGTGTATGTGTGTGTGTGTGTGTGTGTACTATCCTTGTCTGCATGGGATCAGCTATGTGTATATGTGTGTGTGTGTTTGTGTGCATGTGTCAAGATCATCTGTGTGTGTCCATGTTCTCTCCTGTGTTCTCCTAGACCCTCACAAGTTCAGTTCTGTGTATGTGTGTGTGTGTGTGTGAGTGTGTGTGTCCTCCCCTTCTCATAAGTTCACCCTGGACCAGAGCCCACCCCGGGTACCTCATTTTAATGACTGCTTCCAAGCCTTATACCAGAGTATGGCCCCATTCTGATGTTCAAGGAACTAGGTCTAAAGACCTAGAAGAAGAACCTTTATCTGCCTGTGCTTGGGGCAACTTCCGTTTCCTACTACGTGATGCTCAGGTCCTTATTCACTCTCCACACTCTCCGTGGAATATGTGGCCTCCACAGCTGCCCCTCTGCCGCTCCCTTTCGCCACGCCTTAGCCCTGCTCACACTGAGACCATGACTTTCCTGAGGGTGACTTCTTCCCTGCTCTCCATCCTTGGGCGCACCTGCTCCTGTGGTCCGTGTCTCACTGGCCCGGCCAGCTGTTCCAGCTGTTTCCTATCTCTCACAGGCGAGAGAATCATCCTCTCTCGGTCTGAAAACCGTGGATCCCTCTGCTGTGTGACAGTTCTTTGTGTTTGCTGACTTTGCCCTGGCCCAGAAATCCATCCCCAACCCTGCCCCCACAGGGAGACAGCTGAGTCTCGCTGGCAGAGAACATGCTCACATTGACCACTTGCTTTCCTCTCAGACCCCTGCCAGTCAGGGAACTGTGCCCCCATTTTCCCCAAGCACCAATGCTTCTGTTCATATAAATAAGTCTCTGTCAGCACCATACAACTTCCTGGAATTAGGTTTGAGTGCACAGAGAGGTCTGTCCCCAGCATCTCACTGGTGGAATTTGTAGGAGCACTGTAGGATGAGTGCTAATAAGTGTGGAGAAGCTTCACCTCCCTCCTCTCAGCCCCCCTGATCAGGACAGCTGCGTCCATACCCGGGCTCTGCAGTGTGTTCAGTGGACTGCAAGCCAGATAATTTTTTTTCCAAGAAAATAGTGCAAAAGGGTCTTTCTTTCATACACTAAGGCTTGAGTGTACGGAAATGAAAATTCGCCCAACAGAAATTCACCAACACAACTAACCAATGGTTCTGGCCTTGGCTTTGATCTCTCTGCCAGTAAGACGTGAGCCTCTGAGTCTCCAGCCGCCCACAATGAATAACCCAAGGCGGTATTGGGGTCTCACTCTACAGCGGCTTGTTAGTCTTCAGTCCCCGGCAGGTGGATTCTGAGCCAAGTTTCATCCTTCTTTTAGTTGCCACTTAGGAGACAATGAATCTGACCCAAATCATGCCCCCTGTTAGCAGAAGCAAACCAGCAAATTGAGGGGCTGGAGCAATTGTACAGCCTGTTAGGGCATTTGCCTTGCATGCAGCTGACCCAGGTTTAGTCCCCAGTGAGAAGCTTGACTCAAGGGCTTTAACATGAGCAGTTAAGACTCTTCAAGTCATGGTTGTGGTTGTAGTGTGGAGAACCAGTTGACATGGTAAAGTAAAATAGTGTCAATGAATATGGTTCTTAGATGGGGTAGTTCAGTTCTATGCTGGGGCTAGGAAGACTAACCTGACCTGAGGACTGTATATATATATATATATATATATATATATATATATATATATATATCTTATTATTTTGTTTTTTCTTTGGAGAACCCGGCAGGCTACCGAAAGTATCCTGCCCAAATGGCAGAGTCTGGCAAACTTCCCGTGTCGTACTCAATGTGCCAAATACCAGTAACAATGATGGGTCTCATTCTCCTAATCCTGAAAGAGCATTGAATATGGCTCTTTTAAAATCTCAGGGCTGGAAAGAAGGAGATGTTACTAGTGCCTGCTCAAGGCAATCGAAGAAAAACAGGATGATCGTGATCGTGATCCCATATGGTCCTCAGAGCACTGCCAGGAGTAATTCCTGAGTGCAAAGCCAGGAGTAACCCCTGAGTATTGCCAGATAAGGTAAGGTAAAAAGGTAAAGGCCCTCCCATTGATTGTTGATTTGCTCGAGCGGGCCCAGTAACGTCTCCATTGGAGACTTTGTTGTTACTGTGTCTGGCATATCGAATACTCTCGGTAGCTTGCCGGGCTCTCCGAGAGGGGTGGAGGAACCAAACTCGGGTCGGCCATGTTGACCGCTTGTAAGGCGAACGCCCTACCGCTGTGCTATCTCTCCAGCCTGTGCTCTTCCGGGCCGGGCCTAAGCCGCGCCAGACGAGGAATGGACATTCCACGTGAATGGGACCGCTCTTCTCGTTCTGCCAGCGGGCCTCTTGCTTCTCCCCCACCTTGTGGTGGGGCGGGCGTTCAGGGGTGCGGACCCCGGCCCGATCCCGTTCTTGCTGCTCTCCTGCTTGGTGCACAGGGAGTGGGCTTTTCGGGGTCGTCTGACATGGTGGACAACCCTCGCTCTGTCGGGACCGTCCCCTCTGGCATTGCCAGATGTGACCCAAAAAGAAAAGAAAAAAAAACAGCAAAATGAGCACTGCCACACAGATAGGTCAAAAGGTGGGGGTTTTCCCCCCAAAGTGTTTGTCGTTTTAGTTTAGGGCTGCTTTGTAGAACTCTTTGTGAATTCAGAATGTGACTCAACATGAGAAAATTAAAAAATCGAGACAGTCTCTCCAGGAGCATAGACTTTGGAAAGTGACGTCATCTTGTGTCTCCACTGAAGAGCTGTGTGAAACAGCCCCCCCTTAAAAGCCATCCCCAAGTCTGGGCATGAGCTGAGGGGAAATCAGTGTCCTGGAGGGCACACACAGCCTTGTGCAATAGGCATCCTGTCAGGGAGACGTTGGGCCCACATAGATTCCAGGGGCTGCTCCTGCTGCAGCATGACGGGAGGTGCCTGCCCAGAGCAGAGCAGACGGCCCCATGCTCCCAGTTCTTGCTTCTTGGCCCCGTGACCCTGTTAGGGTCCACAGCTGCCCTAACTCATGATGAAAGCTGTACGCGAACGGAGGAGTAAGGGCAACGGGTATATGCCCAGGAGAAAGGCAGGGCCCGCTTTCTTGGGGCTGTGGAGGCCAGTTTTCTACCTAGGAGGCCATGGCATCCGTCTCATGCTGGCACCAGGCTGTGGGAATTGTTGAAGGTGCCAGTCCGATTGACTTAATGGCAATAGGTCACCGCTGAGCACTGGAGGGAGGGGCAGGGCCCCCATCTTCTCTGCACTGGGGCATAGGCTGCAGAGCCTTTATCTGGCCCCCTAAGAGACATTATAGAAAGGCCAGTTGTTGCAGGAAACTCAGGTTGGACAGGAGAACCTACCAGGACCATCCTTGTGGTGACCTGGTACTGCGCAGTCTCTTCCTGTGCCGAGTGGTCCCAGGGGATGCCCCTCCACTGTTCACACTTGCTTAGATGAGACTTTCTTGGCTGCACTTGCAGCAAAGCATGGAAGACACTGTTGGTTTCTGGATGGTTGGGTTGCCATGGATGATTGAATTCTAATTTATTTAAGATTTTGCACCATCCCCAGCAGTGCTCAGGGCTTACTCCTGGCTCAGTGCTCAGGGGTCATTCCTGCTGGGGATAGGAGACTCTTTGTGGTGCTGGGGATCAAACCCTGGTCATCTGCATGGAAGACGAGTGCCTCAGACCCTGCCCTCTGTCTCTGACCCCAAGCATTGAGTTCTTTAGTCCTTGCAAAGACAGAGCCCAGGAGCTCAATGCCCTTGCATGCTGGGTCAGTTGCCATGGTTGTTTGCAAGGTACTGGGTTAGGCGTCATATATTCTAGGTGGGCTCCAAGGAGGATGGTGCATCCTGTGAGTGTCACTGAGATGTCCAAATGTCCCAGACCTCCTGCCCTCCACCAGCCCTTGCCGGCTCCCTGAGTGGTTTCTTAATTTTGACGTGATACGGCCTCTCAGACCCCAGTTGCAAGAGTCTGAGCTGAAGGCAGAGCTCTATGAGGAGAGGGAGTAAGGGATGAAGTGTTTGTGCCTTTGGTCAGACTGGCTTCTGAGTCCGCCCGCCCTCTGAAGGGATTGTGCGTTTATGAAGATATACCATTATCTCCGGCCCTCTAGGATGCATGAGAGGAAGGAAAAACAGCCAATAGAAGATTGAGTTGGCCAGCGAGCATCTAGTAAGAGTCATAAACTATTCCCAAGGAAAGCAAGTTGCTAATGCAAATAAAAGAGAAGAAAAGGAATGCGGGCTAATTGTTCTCCCCAGCACTCCAAGTCTGCTGTCTCAAGGACAGGCATTGTTAGCCTCTAGCCAGTAATGGCCATTTTAAGAAAGCACTTCAAGGTCCCTGACTAAGAGACACTTTTGTGTCAGCACCCCAGGGCCGTGGTTGCAGTGTACTGTCACTTTGCAGCTGAGTCCCTTGGAGAAGGAGAACAGAGAACAAAGAGCTCTGACTTGTCAAGACCCACCCCCAGCACTGCTGACCTGGGCAAAGAGCAGGATAGAGCAGGAGGGGGCTGGGACCACCACACCACCCAGAAGCTCAACTCTTCTGTTCCCCACGCTGGCTTTTAGGACATTTGCCAAACATGCTCTGACTCTGACGTTAGAAACTCTTCATACTGTATCAAGTTAAAAATTCTGGTTTGCAGCCAGTGGAAAAGGCAATTCGCTTCCATTTATTAGAACATTTACAACAATGATGTAGTTTTTAGTTTATAAAAGACAGAGGCACTGGGAAATGTTCCCCCAGACCAAGAATATTTATGAGATGGAAGTAGCACTTGGAGACCTATGTCCCAAAGATGAACATTTTAAGCGGGTTGGATTTAAAACAATTTATCCAGGGCTTAACCTATAACTGGATACAGAGTTGTGTTATTTTGTAACTTTACATTCTCTTGCACCTATAAGACACTTTGCATAGAGTACATATGCCATAGGCCCTTTTATGAATCAGATATAATTTGCAGATAAGTTTAGTGCTGTGTCGTTATAAAGAGTGATGATGTCTGCACTTGTTTGTTCATTGCAGCACTCTTTACAATAGCCAGAAACTGGAAGAAACCTGAGTGCCCAAGAACAGATGACTGGTTAAAGAAACTTCGGTACATCTACACAATGGAGTGCTATGTAGCTCTTAGAAAAGATGAAGTCATGAAATTTACATACAAGTGGTACAACATGGAAAGTATCATGCTAAGCAAAATGAGTCAGAAAGAGAGGGATAGACATAGAAAGATTGCATTCATCTTGGGGATATAAAGTAACAAAATATGAGATTAATACCCAAGAATAGCTGAGATCAGCACCAGGAGGATTACTCCATAGCTTAGAGGCCAGCCGGGCATTCTAGGGGAAAGGGCAGCTCAGATAGAGAAGGGAGCACCAAATAAAGGATGTTTGGAGGATCCTCCCAGGAGGGGAGATGCATGTTGAAAGTAGACTATGGACTGAACATGATTGTCACTCAATGCCTCTTTTGCAGACCACAGCACCCAAAAGGAGAGAGAGAACAAAAGGGAATGCCCTGCCACAGAGGCAGGGTGAGATGGAGGGGGGGGGAGGGATACTGGGATACGTGGTGGTGGGAAATAGGCACTGGTGGAGGGATGGGTATTTGATCACTGTATAATCGAAACCCAAGCACAAAAATTTGTAAATCTACAACTGTACCTCATGGTGTTTCACTAATAAAAATTAAAAAAAATAAAGAGCGATGATGATCTAGAAAGAGTGAGCCTTCATCACTGTTC
Source organism: Sorex fumeus (assembly GCF_029834395.1). NCBI lineage: Eukaryota > Metazoa > Chordata > Mammalia > Eulipotyphla > Soricidae > Sorex > Sorex fumeus. The sequence continues at coordinate 3,854,832 of NW_026606098.1, read as the reverse complement.
TCCAACCAGATGCTGCCTTGCCATCGGTTTTACTGGTGGTAAAACTGGTGGTTTTTGGTCTTTTCCTTGATGGCTCTAAGTCTTGCTTATGCGCCTCCCGACTTCATTTCCTGAAAGAGAAGAAGTTAGGTCATTTGTCCCATGCATTCCAGCTCCTAACTTTTCTCCCTCTTATGGCAAATCCATTTAAAGCATATAAATACTGTTCACCACTGAGGCATATAGTAGACTGTACGTGAGTTTTCCCTTCTTGCTTCCAATGCACAGCCAAGACTTCCAATGCACAGGACAATTTTCTATGCGCTCAAGCTTGTCAGATAATTTGTCACCCCTCTCTCTCTTCCATACCCCATTGTAATTACATTATAACTAGTTTTTTAATAATGAACTTTTAATCTCTTTCCTCCATTTTCACTATTATAACCAGTGCTGATAAAAAGGCCAACATTTGTATATTTCTCATTCATAGTTCCGAGGAGGTAAGTAATTCCTTAATCAGAACACATGTGCCTTTTAAGATATGTCATAATTTTAAAATATGGCATCTTTCCAAATTGCCCTCCAAGGCATCTCCCACTTGATTTCTAACAAGTCTGCCAGAGAATGCTTCTTCCTTCTTCCCCGCGTGAGGCTACTTCTCTTCTTCAGCATTTTCAATTTTACAGGCACATGGATCTCATGCTGTCATTCAGACTTGTAAACACAAGTCTTCTGAAAATCAAGCATTTGCATCTTCACATAAAATCATTCACATGAAGATTTCTGCAGACACGTAGGTGCAAACCATAAAGAGATTGAAATAGATGGATCCGTTATATATTTAGGCAATTGCTTTATAAATGCAATATATGTATGTGTATGACTTTGTGCATTTAAAGTGAAGTATCTTTAGGTTAATGAATGAGAAAAAGAAATTTAAATACTATCTAATGTATTTTCACAGGGAGGTAGCAGCAAAGGCAACATAATGGGAGAACTGACCACCACAGTTGAGTTGGGGGTGGTGGTGAGGTGTCGGGTTTTTTTGGGGAGGGGGGAATGGGTATGCTGGTGATGGGTTTGGTATTGGAATCATGTGCACGAGAAAATATTGATAGTCTTGTAAAGCATAGAATCTCAATTAAAAATTAAATTGACACAACCTTATGTATGCTTTTGTCAGTTACAGCTTGTGTTGAAATGTGATTTCTATAAGTCTATAGTTTCTCGATTAAATGTAGGTACTAATGACCAAAATATGGGAACCCTCTGCTGGTGAGGGGCGGTGAGAATTTCTTCAGCAACGGGGTTGTAAATCTTATTTATTTTTATTTTTTATTTTTTTGCTTTTTGGGTCACACCCGATGGTGCTCAGGGGTTACTCCTGGTTCTGCACTCAGGAATTAGTCCTGACGGTGCTCAGGGGACCATATGGGATGCTGGGAATCGAACCCAGGTTGGCCGGTGCAAGGCAAATGTCCTACCTGCTGTGCTATCACTCCAGCCCCAGGGTTGTAAATCTTTGGGTTTCAGTTTTCTATGGGTGAGCAGCGAGGGCCAGCTCTGCGTTTGTTTGGACCCCACCTGGCTATTCTCCTGGTCTGTGTTCAAGGATCACTTCTGACAGGGCTTGGAGGACCCTTTTCGGTGCGAAGGGATCAAGCCAGGGTTGGCTGCAAGTAGAAGAGCCAAGCAGGACGCTGGGTTTTCAGCTTTGGTCTAGACTAGGAAACTCCCCCCACCCCCACCCCCAGGTGCCATAGAGACCTCCACAGGTTCTGTGCTGGTCAGCCGGGGAGCTACTTCGGGCATAGGACATTCTGTTTACAACAAAGAGGTCCTGGAGCAATAGCTCAGGAGTGGGCATTTGCCTTTTAGGTGGCTGACCTGAGTTTGATCCCCAGAGCTCCATATGTTCCCTGAGTCGACCAGGAGTGGTTCTTGAGCACAGAGCCCCGAGTAAGCCCTGAGTGTTGTTGGGTGTGGCCCAGACACACACACACACACACACACACACACACACACACACACACACACACACACCAGAAAAAGAATCTCAGGGGTCAGAGGGATAAAAGAAGGGGCAAGATACTTGCCTTGCATCTTACCAACCTCAGTTTGGATTTCCAGGCATAGCCTCTAACAAAACACAAACAAGAAGGTTCCCAGGAAAAGGTTGCCAGAGGGAGCAAGGTGGGTCTAGCCTTGTCCTTGGGTTCTAGGGTGTGCATGGCTGGGTGCTGACTGGATGTTGCCTGATTTCTGCAAGGATAAATCACAGCACCCAGCTAGCTGGTCTGCCCCCTGGTGATCTGGTGGCGCTGGTGGGCTGAGTCCACCTTCAGAACCCCAGCTGGGGCAGTGCCTGAGCCTCGAGCAGCTGGTGTTTCTTCCTGAGCAACAATTCCATTGGTGCTGCTCATCTTTCGGCCATGCTCGCCCTGCCTAGGCTCTTCGAGAATTTTCTGCAGGGATGCCAACACCGGAGGGCCGCCAATGGCAAGTTCATTCTTTCTTTCTTTCTTTCTTTCTTTCTTTCTTTCTTTCTTTCTTTCTTTCTTTCTTCTTACTTTCTTTCTTTCTTTCTCTCCTTCCTTTCTTCCTTCTCTCTTTCTTTCTCTCCTTCCTTCCTTCCTTCTCTCTCCCTTCCTTCTCTCTCTTTCTTTCTTTCTTTCTTTCTTTCTTTCTTTCTTTCTTTCTTTCTTTCTCTCCTTCCTTCCTTTCTTCCTTCTCTTTCTTTCTTTCTTTCTTTCTTTCTTTCTTTCTCTCCTTCCTTCCTTCTTTCTTTCTTTCTCTCCTTTCTCTCCTTCCTTCCTTCCTTCCTTCCTTCCTTCCTTCCTTCCTTCCTTCTCTCTCCCTTCCTTCTCTCTCTCTTTATTTTCTTTCTTTCTGTCCTTCCTTCCTTCTCTCTCTCTTCCTTCCTTCTCTCTCTTCCTTCCTTCTCTCTTTCTCTCTTTCTTTCTCTCTTCCTTCCTTCCTTCCTTCCTTCCTTCCTTCCTTTCTTCCTTCTCTCTCCCTTCCTTCTCTCTCTCTCTCCTTCCTTCCTTCTCTTTCTTTCTTTCTTCCTTCCTTTCTTTCTTTCTTTCTTTCCTTCTCTTTCTTTCTTTCTTTCTTTCTTTCTTTCTTTCTTTCTTTCTTTCTTTCCTTCCTTCCTTCCTTCCTTCCTTCTCTTTCTTTCTTTCTTTCTTTCTCTCCTTTCTTTCTTCCTTCTCTCTTTCTTTCTCTCCTTCCTTCCTTCCTTCTTTCTCTCTCCCTTCCTTCTCTTTCTTTCTTTCTTTCTTTCTTTCTTTCTTTCTTTCTTTCTCTCCTTCCTTCCTTTCTTCTTTCTTTCTTTCTCTCCTTCCTTCCTTCTCTCTCTTCCTTCCTTCTCTCTCTTCCTTCCTTCTCTCTCTTTCTCTCTTCCTTCCTTCCTTTCTTCCTTCTCTCTCCCTTCCTTCTCTCTCTCTCCTTCCTTCCTTCCTTCCTTCCTTTCCTTCCTTCCTTCCTTCCTTCCTTCTCTCTCTCTCTCTTTCTTTCTTTCTTTCTCTCCTTCCTTCCTTCTCTCTCCCTTCCTTCTCTCTCTTTCTCTCTTTCTTTCTTTCTCTCCTTCCTTCTTTTCTTCCTTCTCTCTTTCTTTCTTTCTTTCTTTCTTTCTTTCTTTCTTTCTTTCTTTCTCTCCTTCCTTTCTTCTTTCTTTCTTTCTTTCTTTCTTTCTTTCTTTCTTTCTCTCCTTTCTCTCCTTCCTTCCTTCCTTCCTTCCTTCTCTCTCTCTTTCTTTCTTTCTTTCTCTCCTTTCTCTCCTTTCTCTCCTTCCTTCCTTCCTTCCTTCCTTCCTTCCTTCTCTCTCCCTTCCGTCTCTCTCTCTTTCCTTTCTTTCTTTCTTTCTTTCTTTCTTTCTTTCTTTCCTTCCTTCCTTCCTTCTCTCTCTTCCTTCCTTCTCTCTGTTCCTTCCTTCTCTCTCTCTCTCTCCCTTCCTTCCTTCCTTCCTTCCTTCCTTCCTTCCTTCCTTCCTTCCTTCCTTCCTTCCCTTCTTCCTTCCTGCTTGGAGAGACAAAGAAGCCATAGATTTGACAATCCTGCCAAGGATATCTCTTTTTCAGCCAACATGTTTAGAAGCCAGCAGGTTGCTGGATCTAGAGGCCGTTGTCCCTTCCAGAAATGTCTCCCGAGTGAAGTGTAAAGCCACAAAAGAGTTAAGGCTATTTCAGTCTTTAGAGAAAGGGAGTGGTGGCCTCATGGGCCCTAACGTTGATCTTTGCTGCTCCCCTAGTCACTGCAGGGGGTTTTCCTGTACACTTCTGAGGCCAATGCTTCTGGGAGATGTTCAGGCAGAAACCTGAGGGGTGGGTGCGGTAATCTTGAACAAGAGCTGTGATAGGACCCTGAAGGTACAGAGGAAAGCAAGTGCAATGGTCCTGGGGCAGAAAGATGGCCTGTGTGCTTCAGGCAGCAGCAGAAGTATCCGGATTCAAGAACATGGAGGGGGGGGGGGAGTCACTGGAGAGGGATTCTGAGGAGGCTGGTGGAGGCCAGAGTATGGACAGAACTGAAGGGAACCTGGGCGTTAGATGCCAAGAGGAGCCATGGGTGTGTTTTCAGCAGTGAAACAGTCCCGCATACACAGCAATGTGCAGGATGGTCTAGCAGAATTCATGAGCCAATGACAGGAAAAGCAGTGGGAAGCCCGAGTCAGTGAGGGCTTGGTCCTCCTGGGAGGGGAGAGGCATCGGTGAGGTGGGATTTCCCTGCGAAGTAAACACCACAGCTTAAGCTGACACACAGCAGTGCAGACACAGCAGTGCAGTGGGTGAAGGTGGTGGGTGGCGGCGGCCCCCAGGTGGGTTCCTGATTCCTTATGCGAGGAGAGTCCTGGAAATTCCCATCCTGGGGTGGAGGGCTGAGGGAGAGGCTTGTTGCAGTTGTCTCAGCTGTGGGAAAACCGCCTTGACATGCTGCAAACCGCACCCTGTCTCTGCTGTGACTCATCAGCTTTCGTCCCCTCGTGAAATCAAGAGTTGGGAGGCCCAAGGACAGTTGTTGTTAGTGTGCCTGGAACGTTCCTGGATTCACAAAGTATTCTGGGGAGCTCAGGGAGGCGTGAAAGGCAGCAGTTGGAGAAGCCTGTGTCGGAGGCAGGAGGGGAGGGGACGGGGCTCGGGAGAGCCTCACAGGGTCTGGTGGAGGAAAAGCCTGGCGCCGAGGAGGAGGAAGAGGTGGATTCCGGGTGTGCAGAGCCTGGGCAGGAAGGAGTCCCGAGCACCTCCCTCAGGGCTCCGGGGAAGGCTGGGGTGGGCGCAGAGTCGGGAGAGAAAGCAGAAGGATACATGTTCCTGGGTCCAAGGGAGTGATCTCAGCCAACAGTGCTATGTCTGAGTCCCTTTCCCAATGGGTCTCATCAGTGGGGGGCTGAAGGGACCCCTCTGCGTTCCTTGGCCCATGGTACCCCATCAGCCTCAGGAGCAGGGCTGGGGAGTCTCTGATACCAGTTGTCTCTCCCCAACCACCTCCTGCAGGGATGGGGATGGAATTCACCCAGCTCTGTCTCCTGCCTCCTTGCACTCGTAAGGTTCTCAGGATAACGACGGCTCGCCAGATGAGCCCGGACCTCTTGCTTTGAGACAGGATTGTGTGTGGGTATTTAATTAGAGACAGACATCAAGGTGATTGATATAAACACAGAGAAAGACTGGAAAAGGGTCTTGTCGCAAATCTTAGCAATTTTTATTGTGACAGCTGTCATAATTTTTAATGTGACTGATTTCTGTATCTCTTTCATAGATACTCCTATACCTCTACTTCGCAGGCAAACAGAACAACCAGTTCTTTCCCGTCCTTTCAGAGATATTGGGTGGGGGGGGGGGTGGGGGGGGGGTGGCGGGTGTTGTGAATATCTATAAATAGATACTTAGGCAAATGGGAAATGTAACTAACAATTTTCTGAATAATTCTTTAATGCATGTTTATTTCTTCATACTTTAAACAGCTTTTATTTTTATAAATCGATCTCAAGGCATTTAACCAGTCCTTGATTGATGAATGACGTGATTCATTCATCTGAAACTAGGAATAGTTGCTGTTATTCATACTGGTGAAGTTCATGATTTGCACATAAGCATGTTTGTGTCAGTTCGTAGTGGTGAAATTTCTGAGTCAAAGGTAATACATATTTTAGAATTTTCTCAATATTTCTAAATGTGTAGCTCATGGCCTGTCATTCGTTTTCATTCTGATCCGAACTCTGTGTGCCTGTAAGGCTTGTGCCTTCAAGCATTTTATTTCTAGCAATGCGAGAGATGAAAATAGTGTCTTATAAATTTAAATGCCATCCTTCTTATTGTGAGTGAATCAAGTGTCTTTCCACATATTCCTCAGTAATCATAATTGAATTTCATTTAATCTCCAATTCATGGCCTTTCCATGTTTTTGAAGAGTGGTTAAAATTTTTCCTTAATGATTTTAGCTAAGGATATCCTAAATGATTTATAGGACTTTATCAGCTCAAAGAGCTATCTCTTTTCCATAATATGAACTACCAAAAGTGTCTCACTGTGATTGCATTTTGATTTGGCATTATAGAATTTTATTATTTTTGTGTGGTTATATAAAACTTGGTTGTATAAAACTTCACACTTTGTATTCCACTCATACATACTTCGCAGATTGGATAATGTGTTCAAAAATTCATTTTTTTTCTCTGAAAACTACATCATCTTATTTGTGTGGTTTGAAATTTCTGGAACCTATTTCCCTTCAGTGATCCAGATTACGTATGTGATTTTAGTTTGTCAAAAAAATTGCAGTTGTCTTGATATCAACTTTTTTTCTTCTTTTTTTTTTCTGATAGACTCTTCTCACCATTTTTCTCATACTTTAAACAATTATGTTTGTCTTCCTCCCTTTCCTTTCTATTATTGTTTTCTGTTTGTCTATGTATCTGTGACATGGTGTTTTTTCTCTGTTTGTTTTTTTTGGTATTTGTACCACATCTGGCTCTGCCTCAGGACTTATTCCTGGCTCTGTCCTCAGAGATCACTCACTGACTCAGTTTTAGGGTTTTTTTTTGGGGGGGGGGATTGTTGCTTTCCATTGGATTCCCATTCTGGAAGGGGATCTATTCTGTAATTCACTAGTAGGGTATGAACTTCCTAGCTAATGTCCCAGAGCTGCCCTCCTGCAGGGGTCATGGTCACTAAGTTGGTCACTCATCCTGATGCTCTTTGTAGACCTGAGAAGCTTTTCCCTTCTCCTCACCTGGTTTGCATGCTTTCTTTCTCTTTTTTTTATGCCATTCCTCCTTTTTGTTCCTGTTGTGAATAGAATCTTGGCTTCAAACGTGTTGCTGCCTGCGTCTCCTTAGGCAGTCTATTTTTGCCCGGTATTTTTCACTCAGTCACTTTGCTAGTTATCTTTACCATTTTGTAGTTGTTTTCTAATGGATGCTCATGAATTTTTCAGCTCTGCAGTTATATTATGTGCAAGTAATGATCATTTCCCACTTCCTTTTTTAGTAATGCATCGCTCTCATTTCCTTCCCTTCTCGAGTTGAATGTTCTAACATTTAGTTTCCCTCCTCGGTGTTCGTGCTCATTATCATTTCTAATTTGTGTGCTCTTCTTCTCTTCTTAGTTTGAGCGGACACTTATCTATTTTATTATTTAAAAACTTTAGGGGCTGGAGCAATAGCAAAGCAGTAGGGCGTTTGCCTTGCACGCAGCCAACATGACCGACCCGAGTTCGATTCCTCTGCCCCTCTCGGAGAGCCCGGCAAGCTACTGAGAGTATCTCACCCGCACGGCAGAGCCTGGCAAGCTACCCATGATGTATTCAATATGCAAAACACAGTAACAACAAAGTCTCCAATGGAGACATTACTGGGCCCGCTCGAGCAAATCGATGAACAATGGGAGGACAGTGACAAAAACTTTAGATCTATGTGATGGTGCTCGTATGAATCTGATTTCCGTAAACTAATTTCACGTGTGTGGGTGCTGAGGTCATACTGGGAATGGAGTAAGGGTCTCCCATTTATAATGCACGTGCTGTACCACTGAGCCATGCCCCCAGATCTAATACATTTATTCATGAATTAACTGTGTTATGAATTTATTGTTTGTTTCACCTTTTTGTATTGTTGATATTCGTTTTTCATTTTTTAAAATTGAATGGTTCATTCCATTTGTTTTCATTATTTCTTATGGGAAGACTGCAATTTTTAATGAAATTGTTTTTGGCATAGTCTATGGAACTATAATTATCAACATTCTATCACATCACATCAAAACTATATCACATAATAATTACGAACATCCTATTGCCTTACAATGTTCATTTTAGTTTTAGTTTTGGTTTGTTTCTGTGACTCAGGAGCGAATTCCATGTGGAGAATTCCTTCAATGGTAACTTTTTGCTATAAAGAACTCATGGAGTAGAAGGTTTCCTTTTATTTATACTTGAAAAAAAGACATTATTTCTTTGTGACCTAAAATGTCTTTGAGATGGAACGTTTTCTTGAGCAGGCTGGCACTCATGTTCTGTGAGCTGGGATCCCTGATCCCATCCCCAGGGCCACAAGTACTGCTGAGTGCTACCCTGCCTTGCAGGGAGCTTGGAGTAGCTCCAGAGTACTGCCAGGTAAGACCCAAAACATCCTTCCAGAATATTGGGCAGCCTAAGGATGGAGGGGTTGCATCCTTCAGGCTCCAACTCAGTTCTATTAAGGATCACAAACGGATTCCATCTGCCTCATCTTCATCGTCTTTGGCTTGTGTGCACGCAGGGCCGTGGACTGATTGAGGTCAGATAAAACTTACTCCAACTGACTGACAGATCAGCCTATTTTTTTTCATTATCTGCAGACTCTGTTTTCAGGATTTTGAGAAGAGGTTTGCATTGGGGGTAGATATTCACACCAGTTGTGTAGGTCATTTGATTTGCCACTAAGAAGGCCTTTCTTTGCCACCCTCATGCTCTGCACCCAGCCTCTAAGGCGACCTCATAAAGGGCTGGTCACTGCTTCCTTCCTTTGGATTTGCCTGATCGAACACCAGCATCCTTAACGCTCCTGCTATGACTCGTTCTGATATGGACCCACGTGATGTAGTGCTGTGTTTAAGAGATGTCTTTCCATGGACTTTAGTACACTGTGCCCTCCTCTACTTTGGTGACCCTCTCTCCTGATATCTGCTTTTTTTGTTGTTGTTGTTTTTCTTTGCTTTCCCTTCTTTGCCTCTTAATTTTTTTTTGTAATATGTGTTTTTTCTTTTTATGTTTGGGAATGCTGAGGGGCTGTGTTTAGTTATTTTCATGCTGACTGTATAACGAAAGTTTTGATGTATTTTCTCTTCCTTTTGTACAGTTGATATCGATTCTCCATACTGGCCTGTTGTAAAATGACCAGGTAACCTGGGAGTGAGCTCAGGTCTCTCTCCTGGCTCTGTGCTCAGGAGACCATGGGAGGTACCTGGGTTCAAACCCTAGGGGGTCACACTAAGTCTCCAGCCACCAGGCCTTTGCTCAGACCATAGAACACTAACTAGAGTTTGATATTCGTGGTTTTTATTTTTTTCAATTAGCTATTTTTTTCTAGCTGTCAGGATAATTTCATTGTAATTCAATTTATGACAGCTTTTTTTTCCATTCAAAATATACTTCATGGTCTAAAAGTGGATGCTGTTTTGTTTGGGTATAATATTTCAGTTCTATTAATATTTTATATGCTCCAAATGTGAGAATATTAAATGAGAGCTAGAGAACTGCAAGTGTGAGACAGAGAACTCTGAGATCAGTATGATTATTATTTACTCCCTCTAGATGACTTTTTCTTTATCATTATGAATTATAAAAAATTTTAATAACTAAAAGTTCAGTAAGATAATCCTAATAGAGATAAGGTCATGTTGACATTTTTATATTAGATATTCTTTGGGCCTTGTGACCATTTTTTGTCATGGATTCAAGTCTCTTTATGCCGATGTTTTCCATAGTGCTTCCAAAATAATATCTTTAATGGAAGCTTCAGTTCATTTATATGCTGCTATTATTCCTGCACCCCTGGCGAGTCTGCTATCTGGATTTTCTTATCTCAAGTCTTCCCTAAGTTCCTCCTTCCCTTCTTTTCTCCCTCCCTCCCTTTCTAAATTCCTTCCTCCTCTCTTTCCTTTCCTCCTCAGTTCTTCCTTCCTTCTCCCCTCTTCCCTTCCTCCCTCCCTTCTTTCTTTTCTTTCTTTCTCTCATGCAGTCTGTGTGTTGTGAACCTACTTACTTCAGGCTGATTATAACTTAGAAATCAACCTGTGCCTTTCAAAACCTTCCCTTGATTTCCTGTTCTCTTCAGTAGCTTCTGTCATCAGTAGCTGCTTGTCTGCATTTAGCCTTCCGCCTTTGAGGTTTCTGTCTCATGAACTTATTTTTTTTATAACACTATTTTGTCTAGTTTCTTGACTCAGTCACTGCTATTTACGATTGTGTGTTTATGCATCATTCCTTGTTCCAGTGTTTTCCCTGACATTGTAGGTTGAATACAATACAGTACAATTTATAGAGTCCCCATACTAGGAACTTTTTGACTTATTTCACAAAATTTAATGGAAGATTTCCTATATCAGTTACTTGAAAAAAGGTTGTTTCAGACCTGGAAATGTAACCCGATTAGCAGGGATAATTCTCAATTTATAATAAATTAACTGCTGACATTGAGTTTTTTTTTTTAAGGGTGAATTGTTTTTCATTCTCTCCATCAAGAGTATCAATAGGTCCTGGACAGTTCCTAATCCTGAGTGTCTCCTCTACATTCTTCTGCTGTAGAGTTGGGGATGGGATTAGTCCAACTCTACCTCCCCTGCAGTCCCACACAGGGGCAGGCTCTGGGGCAGTGTGTGGACCAGGAGTGATTAGTGACAAACCAATGTTTGTGATTAATTTCACCCAGAGCCTCTCTCCCTCTCAGTATAATCTCCCTGTTATTAGAAGGAGACTTTTTCCTTCCTATGTTACGACGGTTGGCTTTTTGTGGCCACTCTCCAACACATATTTATTTATTTTTTCCCTTGATTTAGGGAGATAATTTTATGAAAATACCATGGTGTTCCCCCCCCCCCGCCTTCAAGATGAATTGTACGTGACAATCAATTGCTCTCTTCTGTTTGAATGGCGAGGTCCTGAACAATAAGTCCTCCTTCTGATTGCTCACAGACTGCCTTTATGCCCCAGCAGTGTCTGTGATTTTGGCTCATTGCTGTCTTATTCCCACACTTCAAAAGGTGGGGAAGCAAGCCAAGGGGGTTTCCCTCAGAGGGGCTCCTGGGAGAAAGTTCACAGCCGTGGTTTCCTCTCAAGTGCCTCACGGGGGAGCCTCTTTTATAGCTGGCTGCCAGAGACTTCTACAAGTGGGATTTCCAGCCCCCCTGCCCCACCGACCCACAAAGAGCTGGGGTCTTTCCTCCCTGCCTTACCGCAGTGCGTCACCTCTCAGATCTGGGAGCAGACCACCCCTAACCCCCCACACCTCCCACCCAAACAAAAGAAGACTTGTCCCCAGAACGTGGTGGGTGCATTGACATTTGAAATTGATTATGGAACATGGGGAATTGCTCTATTTATCATCGGCAGACTTGGCCATGGTGACAGAGTGTCTAATTGGCTCATATGTATCTTTCTGTTCTGATGCCAGGTTCTGTGCATCAGCGTGTGATGCTCTCCATTCCGGCTGGACCTTGCTCCCTCGCTGGGCTCCTGAGTGGGCCTGGGGCCAGGGGACTGAGGAGTCTGGGAAAGTCCCAGACAGACACCTGGTTCTTGCTTCACTGCACTTGGCAGGAGGGATGCTTCTGCTCACTTGGGGAGCAGGATTTCTGGGCTTTTATTAGTATTATTGGTCAGGAACTCTAGGCAGCCCAGTTCTGAGGGAAACTAGGGTATTTTAGTCTTTGTCCCTTGGGGCTTCCCTAAATTGGACTTGAACTTGAAAGAAAGCACAGCCGTACCTTGGAAGCCCTACTCTTCATCCTCAACCATGGTACAACTCAGATGCACTGGCAGCTCCTCCTCTTCATGTGCTGGGTCAGGTGGGAGGCCGACGGGAGGAAGGTTGGGGACCAAGCAGGGGTTCTCAAGTGTGGGTGCATGTGAGGAGGGATCCACATCGTTCATTGTTGTGGGTGCTCTGTGCCACACCTGTATACTGTTCCCTATTCATGGGACACAATCCACCAGACGGGCAGCTGCCAGCTTGTCAGCGTGCCCTTTCCTACTGCCATATGCCATGGGAGAAGATGTCACATCCAGGAGAAATGATAGATACAGCCATGAATTTCCCTTCCAGGGTGCTGCCCCATCTTCCTCTCTCTTCAGGAAAGAAAAGGGTCTGGAGGGAGGATGGCAGGTTGGGTGTTCACCTTGAACGCAGCCTGCAGCCAACCTGTGTTGGATTCCCAACACCTCCTGTGGTCCTTTGAGCACAACCAACAGTGTAGAGCCAGCAGCAATTCCTGAGCACCACTGAGTGTGACCCCCAAATCACTCCCATGCACACACACATGCACATACACACAGAGTATATTTATTACCTATCAATACCATGGGGCTGGAGTGATTGCACAGCAGGTAGACATTTGCCTTACAAGCAGCCAACATGGCCGGCCCAAGTTCGATTCCTCCGCCCCTCTCAGAGAGTCCGGCAAGCTACCAAGAGTATCTCGCCTGCACGACAAAGTTTGGCAAGCTACCCGTGACATATCTGATATGCCAAACACAGTAACAATAGTCACAATGAAGATGTTACTGGGCCCGCTCAAGCAAATTGATGAACAACGGGAAAACAGTGACCGTGACAATACCATGAGCTCAGAAAAATAGAAAGTGTATATATTAAGTGTTATGTAGTTATATACATGAGGGCATTTTATACATACACACAGAGTATATTTATTACCTAGCAATACCATGAGTTCAAAAAAAAGGATAGAAAGTGTATACATTAAGTGTTATGTAGTTGCATACATGAGAGTATTACATACACACATACATACATACATACATACGTATATGATCTTATACACTCAGCCCAGAGACACAGTCATCTTTCTGCCTTGTGGTAGAAAGGAAAGATTGGAAGCGTCAGTGCTCATTTTACATGTCATTCTAAATTTATTATGGAATTATCTAATTATATATCATTGGACAACTGAGACACAAATGACTAATTTCAGCCTCAGCTAGAGTTTTGCAGATTTGTCCCATTTTCTCATATAGAATAGAACATTTGGCACACATCCTAGATCAGAGCTTCTTTGCAGCTGTATTACTATTAGCCTTTATGGAGAACTATTTGCATATTGTATCTCAAAAATAAAATCTAATCTAGTTTCTTCTTGCCTGATGGAAAAGAGTTTGTTCTCCTGCTGCAAAGTGCCGTTGTGAAACTTTCTGACCAGGTGCTTTGTCTCTGTCCCAAAGAGATGGTCCCAGGGGGTGAGAGAGACATGGTGGCCTGTTCAGGTAGCAAGCCAACCTCGATAGCCCTGAGCAAAACCTCACTTTTTTATTATAATAGCAGCCATATCCCCTGTCCCCCATGCCATTTCTATCACATGCACCATCGTTCACGAGTTACTACATAAAACAAGGGTAAACCATTGTTGAAACTTTGGCCATGGGAGTGTAGGGTAGAAAAGAAATGACTTGGGACTCTAGCGATGCTGTGATCTTCTTGGAAGGGCTCACCCAGACCGGTTCTCCATTTTGAACCCATATACATCTGTTTAGGCTTGGACTGTCCCTAGAAGGATGTTTCTTCCTCAAACTTCCACTCTCCAGAGCAGGACCCTTACCGCTTGGCCACACATTGGCAGCTCTTGTGACAGTGCCCTGAGCTTGCTCTGTCCAGGGTACTGACCAGATCTTAGGACCTGCGTTTTCAAGGTGGTTTCCCATACTCATCTGCATACAGGTATTGGGGCCCCACATTCACATATATATGAGTGTGTGCTTTGCATTTTATGTAGCAAAACATCCGTGCTTTATCTGATACTACTGGATCAGTATGTTCATTTCAAAACTATTTTATGTAGGGGGTGGCTCCCAAACAGAACCCTCAGGTCCAACATCAGAGATACTTGACCATACACTCAGTTGGTTCAATGTCATTCTGGTGATGCCAGGGGCACCAGGATCACCCCAGTGGTACTTGTGGTGCTATGTGGTATTGGGGATTGAAGCTGAGTTGCTGCATGAAGAAGATATGCACCCCTGATGCCTCCCTGGCCCTGACATTAATGTTTTTTTCATTTTTTTCATTTCATCATCTGTTAATCGTCGATTGCCTCGAGCAGGCCCCAGTAACGTCTCTTTCATCCTAGCCCTGAGATTATATTCACGGCTCTTTAGGAGAATGAGACCCATCATTGTTACTGGTATTTGGCATATTTGGTATGCCACGGGGAGTTTGCCAGACTCTGCCCTGTGGGCAGGCTACATTCGATAGCCTGCAAGTTTGTCCAAAGTAGGAATAAGATAATAAGATGTCACAAAGAAAAGTTCTGATAAGATGTTGCGCGGTTCTGGGATCTGGATTTTATAGTCTCTGAGTCTTGGCCGCTGATGGGATTACACGGCGCCAGGGGGCCAGGTGGTGGGTGTGACCCCCGCCGACTGGAATTTGGAGGATCTGGGTGGAAGATGCTCGACTCCAATTCGAGTAGGCTTGGAGGTCTCGGCCCCGGAACCCGCGTGGCTTGGTCCCTCTGCCAGTACCTTCATGTGTGCGGAGAGTGGTCTCAGCATGGTGGTGGCTGGTCCTGGAGGTCTTCGGCTGCCGGAGCCCCGGTCGGGGTGGGGAGGAAAGCTCGACCCGCTCCCCTCCAAGGGGTCCCGGCGAGGGACACCCAGGCGTGGGGGCAGGAGACTGCACTGGTCTCGTCCGGGATCTGGATTTTATAGTCTCTGAGTCTTGGCCGCTGATGGGATTACATGGCGCCAGGGGGCCAGGTGGTGGGTGTGACCCCCGCCTACTGGAATTTGGAGGATCTGTGTGGAAGATGCTCGACTCCAATTCGAGTAGGCTTGGAGGTCTCGGCCCCGGAACCCACGTGGCTTGGTCCCTCTGCCAGTACCTTCGTGTGTGCGGAGAGTGGTCTCAGCATGGTGGTGGCTGGTCCTGGAGGTCTTCAGCTGCCGGAGCCCCGGTCAGGGTGGGGAGGAAAGCTCGACCCGCTCCCCTCCAAGGGGTCCCGGCGAGGGACACCCAGGCGCGGGGGCAGGAGACTGCACTGGTCTCGTCCGGGATCTGGATTTTATGTAGCAAAACATCCGTGCTTTATCTGATACTACTGGATCAGTATGTTCATTTCAAAACTATTTTATGTAGGGGGTGGCTCCCAAACAGAACCCTCAGGTCCAACATCAGAGATACTTGACCATACACTCAGTTGGTTCAATGTCATTCTGGTGATGCCAGGGGCACCAGGATCACCCCAGTGGTACTTGTGGTGCTATGTGGTATTGGGGATTGAAGCTGAGTTGCTGCATGAGGAAGATATGCACCCCTGATGCCTCCCTGGCCCTGACATTAATGTTTACTATAGAAATATGTCCTATGAGGTCAGATGAGCACTGCCTTTATCACGCTTATACTGACACTTCAAGCTATAAACACATCTGTATACTCACTTCTCCTAAAGTACTTGTACAAGGTAACATTTGTTCAAAAATCCATTTTGAATATTGATTGATTGATTTCGTAAGTTTTCTAGACACATTTGCAATATCGAAACATACCATCTTATTGCTATATGGGCAGCACTATATACATATTTACCTATTTCTGTGTATATGTATAAGATACATATACTCTAATCATCCTGATTTTCTGCATTTCAAGAAACAGTAAATTGTGCTTTTGCAGAAGGCCCGACTGGAGAGTCTGGTTGGCATCTTTCCACAGCAGCTCTGTGGGGCGGCTCCCATCCACCTGGCATCCCAGTGAGCTTGGCCTTGTGTTGCTGCTGCTTCGGTCCCCACCCACCCAGAGCAGCCCTGACACCCCCACCCTCCTGCTTTGCATGTTGGTGTCCTGGCCTGCAGACCAACAGCTCCTGCTGAAAGAGTCGTGGCTAAATTACCTTCCTTAGTGGGCTCAGCACCCTGATGTTAGATGCGATGAAGAAACTCATTTCAATTTAATTCATTTTGACAACTCTATAAACCTGGCACAGTCCTGATATGATGACAAGCCAGGAAGGTGTACGGGCACATGCTCTTATGAATACGGGCAGCCTGGGGAACTGAGGGATGCTCGCCCGTGCCGTGCACTCAGCGTGGACGTTCCTCCACCCTTCCCAACCCGTTGCTTTTCACACACCATTAGAGCCATGCTCCTTATCTTATATGAAGATTTATGTTTTATTAGAGGAAAAAATGAGGAGAAGTAGGACAGGGATTGAGGTGCTCCCCCTTTCTTTCTCTGAGCTCTATTTCATCCACATATGATCCCCCGAGCACTGTCACGAGTGACTCCTCAGTACAGAATGAAGAGTGCCCCCCTCAAAAAAAGAAATAAATAAAACACAGAAGATTGTCCAAGACATTAGGCACTATGAAAGGGAGCTGGTCAGTCAAAGTTACATATTTACCTTTTGTCTATTTTTGGTTTAAAAACATCACAACCTGGACATTTCTTTGACTTTATTATTATTATTATTATTATTATTATTATTATTATTATTAGTG
Organism: Sorex fumeus; assembly: GCF_029834395.1. Lineage (NCBI taxonomy): Eukaryota > Metazoa > Chordata > Mammalia > Eulipotyphla > Soricidae > Sorex > Sorex fumeus. Next base: position 3,838,152 of record NW_026606098.1, on the reverse strand, counting down.
GGGGTAGTTGAGCCTCACCTTCTAGTACTCAGGGCTTACTCTAGGCTCTATGCCTAGACGTCACTCTTAGTGGCGCTTTGGGGACCTGGTGCGGTGCTTAGGAGATACAGTGTGCAAGTCTTGCCCTTTGAACTTGCTCTCTTGCGTTTTAGACTGCAGTGCCCCTCTAGGAGCTAAACAATGTGACCTCAGTCATTTGAGGGAGTCCAAAATTCCAATTTGGCAGAGGCTTTAACGGATGAGGTCAAATGGCCACACATGACCTGCTACAGATGTCTGAAATTGTTCCTCTCCCTCTTTCCCACTTTGGTGGAATTTCATGGGTCTTGACAGACGTGGCCTTGGTGTCTAGATCTCCCCTAAGGTCTCCTAGCCAAACCAACTGGCTAGAACCAACCAGGCGGGAGAAACTTTTGAACATGAGGACATATAACTCACAAGCAATACACAGACTTCCACAAGGCGACTGAAATCCCAAGACGAAAACAAATATATACATAGAATACTAGCTACTTTATTACAAAATATATGAAGTGAAACCTATTAAATGGCATGCATGTATTATTCAATTATTTCCAGAATTTTCCGTATCACTTCTGTCTGAATTAAGCTGCTTCCTGTACATGCCCTCTTAGAATAAAATGATGCCTGCAATTAAAAAGCAATGGGAACAATACAACAGCACCTCAGTAAAATCTCATTATGTATTATTAAAACTATATATCACTTGAGTTTCAGAAGCTTGGAAAACTTAGATAAACCTTACGTGTATATATAAAAGATAAAAACTCAAAACTGTGTAAGAATATTAATGGCAGTGAGTCTAACGTTTGGAAGTCCTTAACTGTGAAAGCCTCATGAAATCTTCTATCTAGAGTTTCATCCTCATATACATTGATTCCCAAAGCCTTCACATTCTTATTCATGTCACTGACATTGATTGAGTTACCCAAATCAAAGTACTGAGTGTCGTTAGAGACTTGTGAATGAATTGACAAGATTCTGGCTGAAATTGGAAACCAACTATGGTGTGTCTAATACATCCCATAGCATTAGTCCATTTCCAAACTCTTCCAATGTTCATTCTGTACTGGCCCTCTGCAGGCCTGGCTGGGTCTGGTCTCTGCCTTCCCCTGTGATATTCCTGTTGTCTCGGGTCCAACAGGAATATCACACAGGTCCTTGAGTTGTTTTGTCCCATTTGATTTTGTCTATAAAGGTGCATGAATCCTGCAAGATACAAATACAGGTAGGCATCAATGTGCATCAGAAACTAAAGTACCTTGTTCACTAATTCCTGCGTAGCCTTTTACAACTTTCCAGTACAGATTAGCATTTATGTTGATGCCAAACATTTCATTATGTTTAATTATCGTTAAATATTTCATTAAATGCAAGTCAAAGCTCATTGAAAAGAGACAAAAGAATGAAAATAGGGTTCCCTTTACTTCTGCCTTTGAGGAAAGATTTTCTTGTTTTTTTATATTATGGATGCAATTATTGCAAAATGGTTATTTAGAGCATCTGAGGAAAAATATACTTAAATAAAATAGGAAACTGGGAAAACCTATACTAGAAAAGGTAGGCTATATCTTTATTAGGCAATTTAAGTTTTAGGCCAGAAAGATAGTGCAGGGGTTAAGCTCTTGCCTGGCACGTGGCTGGCCTTGGTTCAGTCACTGGCGTCACAAGGTTCCTGAGCACTGCTAGAAGTGGTTCCTGAGTACAGAGTCAGGAGTAAGCTCTGGAAGTCACCAGATATATACTAAATCACCCCTGCCTTGCCCACACCCCAAAATAAAGGAAATTGACATTTCTTGGGTGAGAGAGTAGCTCAGTGGGCTGAACACATGCTCTGCAAATTCAATCCTCAGCACTCCCCTGAGTACCTTAGTCAGTGACACCTGAGCACTGAGCCAGGAGTAGCCCCTGAGCATCCCTAGATGTGGAAGGAAAGAAGATGTATTTGATTTTAGCTCTAGTTCTAATTCAAAGGCTTTCGCCCACCCATAACTCTCCCTGTCTCCTCCCTCAGTATGCCCACCCTTTCACTGTCCACTGCATCCCCTTCTCCCCCGATGGCCCTCTGGCCAGTATTAGCTGGCCGCTGTCCAGCATGTCAATCCACCCACCCCTGCTTCCTGCATCCATGCCCTGCTGAGGCAGCCTGTCAGTCACTCAGTTTTCCCTGCACCGAGGTGGCTTCCAGAGAGGATAGGCAGCTCTTTAGAGTGGCCACAGACCAGGCCAGGCTTGTGTCTCTGCCCAGCCATCTGGCATGTGCTCATTGAACTAAGCGCTTTCTGGCACTTGCTCAGCAAGCGTCTTGCCAGCCTTCTGGCACCCGTTGGGAGGGCCTCAGAACGCCCAGGGCTCTACAGACTCCAGCCTGCCCAGGTCTCTTCCAGGGCCGGGTCTTCTCTTCTCCTCTGGCTGCTTTGAGTGGGCATGATCTGTGATCTTGGCAGAAGACAGCAGCACCCAGCCTTGCGACTTTGGAGATCAAAGGCAATCCCTGTGGGAGACAGATGCAGAGCAAGGAAGAAAGGCAAGTGTGGTATTCTTCACGGAGCTGTTTGAAACAAGGGAAGCAGGGAGGGCATGGATTAGAACGAACTCCAAACGCATTCTGGGACTCCTGGGCACTGAACCTCCTTACAGAGGTTCTTGGGTTAACAGTATCTAAGACAAGGAGTTGATTCTCATGAGATTTTAGCCAGGAAAGATATCAGCATCTTGAGTCTTTGACTGTTCTTCTTTCCCTAGGGTTTAAAGATCCCTTAAAGATATCCTAGTTTGGCCTATGCACCAAATGTTATCAGATCGATTTTCTTGAGGAAATCACATTATTCACTAGCATGCAAATTTTATAAATGCTGTAAAATAGCTACGGAGTGTGCATTAAGGAGGCCAAAACTGACCCTCCATGTATTCTCTAATTGCCTGGGTCTACCTTCTTCATTATTCCCTGTTTGTATCCATGATCCAAACAATGGAATCATGTTCCAGGAGTGTTGCAAAGAATGGAGTCTAGTGTGGCTGGGTCTCCAGGCCACAGGATGCTTCTTGAGTAAAAAGGTCCCAGACAGGGAGGGAAAGCAAAGGTAGCTGTTGTTTCTAGAACTAAAGGTATTTTTCTGAGAAACCACATGCAGAGTAAACTTCAAACTGAAATACATTTAATAAAGAAAACAGAGATTTTATTGAAGTCCACTGAGAAGATTCTTAAAGGTTCTGAAATATGACCTTCAACCCCAGAGAATGGAATATAACAACCAATGAAGAAATTACACAGGAGATGAGAAAGATTGAGTGGGCTGAGATTTCAAAGTATTGGAGGGAGAGAGGAGGAAGGGATGGGAGGAGGGAGAGAGCGAGAGAGAGAGAGAGAGGGTTATGTATTTAATAGTGTAACTTCCTCTACATTTATAAAAGAAAAATGTATGTTGTGTTTTTTCTGTTTGTTTCTATCAACTGTTATAACTTTGAACTTAGGCCTCTGTGTGTTAAGAGCTCTCCCTCTATCTCCCCCATATGGGTTTAGGACGAGATTGGGTGAGGTAACATCAAGACCTCTAGAGACATTAGTTGCATCCTTGACTCAAGAGTTACACTGAGATGCTGGAAGGGACGGGAGTGCTGTGATTGAAAGACACCAATTACTCATGTCCCCAGTATTGCGACAGACCAAGTTGGCATGATGTCAGCACAAACTGAGTCACCTGCGGCCCAGACACTGGGACACATAAAGACTGATGGCCTCAACTAACAGTGATGGCCACTCTCAAGGCAAGCATGGATCCTAGGATAATGAGCAGAGGGACAGAGAGGGAGGGAAGGGAGGTGGTGTACAAAGGAGAGGGAGGTGTGAAGAATAGCCCTGAAGTCACAACACAAGGCCACGCTAACCTGGAACCTGCTTTTGGTCAGTCCGGAAGGTATCGAGAATCAGTTGACCTTGGGGTCCTAATCCACTTTACTTTTGGAGCGAATGACAGACATCATTGCATTCTTATTTACCACGTGGGAGAATCAAGCCTCAGTGGTGCCATTAGTTCCTCTTCAGTCTTGAAGCATGTTATGCCATAGCTACTTGATCACTCTAACAGGGAATGTATGAGTCAGTGATTTCTTCCATGATGTAGTGCAGCGAGCAGCCTCTAATCTAAGAATATGTATTTCTTTTGCTTTTGAGTTTCCTGATTGGCTGGGATTTGTCTGACATTGCTGGGTTAGGCCTAACTGGGTTTGTCAGTACAAACAGTTAGGGACGGATTAGCCTCAGCTGATTCTCTGACCCCTGGACCAACAAGAGTGAGGGGTTTGCTCGTCCAGATCGAACCAGCATCAGAGGCAGGTGGACACTGTAGGCATCTGCACAAGGATCCAGATACCCTCAGAGCATGACCTTAGAGGCAAGTCACGAGTCCAAGTCTAAACTCAGTAGCTCAGAGAACTGCACACTTTAGTCCATCAAAGGGAGGGAATAGTGATGGATCAGCTACACACCAGTATCTCGAATGAGTTATTGATCTTCCCATCGACATAAATTGGCATATTTTAATGCTGAAAGGAAGGAGTAGCTATTGTTGTCATTTTAGAGGCAAAAGGAAAGAAAGCAGTCTTCTTTTCTAGTTGTACAGCATTTCTTACGTTAAGGAAATCCTCCCTCTGCACAAAATCAAATTCTTTATATTTATTTTTGTTTTAGAGTTACAGTTGGTCGCATGGGGCTATTCCTGGTTCTGTGCCCAGGGATCACTCCTGGCAGTGCTCCCTGCGATGCCAAGGATGGAACAGGGTGATCGCAAGCAAGGCAAGTGCCTTAATCCCTGTTCTTTCTCACCAGCCCCCCAATTAGAATTTTTTTATCCCCTTCATCTACTTCTAAATTGTCAGTGACAGAGTTCGGTTGGTTGCCAGAATGTTTGACTTAAGTTTCCATTTCTCAAATTTGTAAAGTGAATGGGAAATAGAATCTTGCTGTAGAACTACCCTTAGTTCAGTAGCATAATCGAAACATTACACTATGTCATTATTCCTACAAGGGCAGAGCCAGTAAAATCAGAAAAATTGCCATACCTCTTCCAGGAGTCTTTAGTAGTGCCTTCCCTTTCCTGGTTCTTGGTTTTGCTGGCCAAATTTTCTCTCTGGTGAAAGTGAAAAGGCATATATTCTTAGTGTTATTAGTCTTTGTAGAAATAATAACATGCTCTATTTGGATATGTTTGCAGGCAATGCTAGTTTGGATCTTAATTGTGGGAATACAAACCTGTTAATAAGAAGTGAGAGTAGGGGCTGGAGCTATAGCACAGCAGATAAGGCATTTGCCTTGCACAGGGCCAACCCAGGTTTGATTCCCAGCATCCATGTGGTCCCCTGAGTACCACCAGGAGTAATTCCTGAGTGCAGAACCAGGAGTAACCCCTGAGCATCACTGGGTATGACCCAAAAAGAAAAAAAAGAAGTGGGGGTATAGACTCAGTTGTCCCAGAAGGGGACACAGGTAGAATTATGGATCCTGTCAGGGGACCCGTAATCCACGAGCAATTTCAACCTCTGACTGGCCATGAAGCAATCTGAGTGGTTTCTTTAATTAGGATTGTTAGAGTATTGTCAACTGGAAGATATTGCCAAAATTATAAAAAGATAGTCAGCAGATTTTACTGATTCTCTATTGTCTAGCCTCTTGAACTATGGGTTGTGACTCTACACATGGTCATGGCACTGAACGTGGGCAGCATAAAATGTTGGGGTACAGTAAAAGGTGCAGGAACATCAATCAAAAATTCATTCAAAATACCCATGTCACCATCCCAATGTGCTTCTGGAGGCTCTCCTCCCATGATACATTGGGCGGTGAAAGGGGACTGCAGGTGGGCAGAGTTTAAGAGGTCTGCTCAAGTGCAGCAAAAACTCATAAACCAAGTGTGATTTGTCTGCGTGAAGCATCTCCAGAAGGACATTTCCCAAGTTCATCTTGATGTTGCTTCTTAGACTATTTTTAGATGAAGAAATGTCTTGCCTGCAATTGGTATAGACTCTACTTTTGTGTCCTTAATTATTTAATTATTCAATGGTAGTTTGAAAAAAAATGGTGCAAATATCAGTTTACAGTTTTCTCAATTGGATAGTATAGAGGGTAAAGCACATGGCCAACCTTGTTTAATCCCCTGCAGTGCGTATGGTCCTGGTGCCCCTGACTCTATGCTAATGGAGCAAGCTCTGAGCACCACCAGGTGTGGCCCAAACCCCTCCTCCAATTTCTACAGTGTTAGTGAGGATTGGACCCATGATTCAGTGGAACAGAATGGAGGATCTAGAAATAGACCCTCACAAATAGGCCCAGTGATTTTTTTTTTTTTTTTTGCTTTTCATCTGGTGATGCACAGGGGTGACTCCTGGCTCTGGACTCAGGAATTACTCCTCGTGGTGATTGGTGGACCACATGGGATGCTGGAAATCCAACCCAGGTTGGCCTCGTGCAAGGCAAACACCCTACCCGCTCCAGTACGAAGGCCCAGCGACTTTAGACAAAAGAACAATCCAGTGGAGGAGAGATCATCTTTTTTCTCAACACAAGGATCTAGAGCACTTGGATATTAATGGCCCAAACAAAGCAAGCTGAGCTTAGGTGACCTGGGAGGGTTCAGTCGCTTAAAGCACTTACCCCAGCGGGCAAGGCGGAAAGACTTCAAATGACATTGTTAGGGATCTTCATAAAGGGACCAGCCAGTGGGCAGTGTCCAGGGCAAGCCTGAGGGCCAGAGCTTAATCCCAGGTGTCATGTCTGTACGGAGGTGATTCTGATCACCCCACTGCCAGAGGTTCCCAGTGAGGGAAAATGATGAGAAAACACAGAGACTCCGACTTCAACTTCACTTCAATCAGCTCAAAATGTCTCATGGATTCAAATGGCAATGTGGAACCTCTAAACATGTTGTTTTGTTTAGTGATTTCCAGCTAAATAAAATATTCTAGAACTGAAAGTCTGATTTAAGCTGTTCACTTCTAAGTTATAGTCAACTCGCAATACGCTCAGGCCCTGTGCTCACTGAGTGTTCCCTCAGCTATGTATGTGGTGGGGTCTGCTGCTGTGGAGTGAGCCCAGTCCCTGCCACACCTCGTCTCCTCCTGTCTCCAGACCTCAGGCCTAGAAAGTCCTAATTTTGGAGGAATAGCATCCTGTCACTGATCCAACGAAAAGCTTTTTTTCTGGGTCTTTGGACCACTGTTACTCTATTTCATTATTGGAAAATGTTCTAGAATATCGACAGAGCTGGAGTGGGGTGGGGAAGTCAGTTTTAGAGGCTGTAACTCTTGGGCCAAACTCTATCCCGTGCTAGCCTCAAGCTCCAATCTACAAATGGCGCTAGTGTAGATTTTCAGGATTGTGGAGAAATGGCCTGATGATGGTTGAGTTGGCCAGATGGGTAATTTGGGGTTTGCTCAGCCATTCAGAAGTTCACGTGGTCTTATGAGACCAGTCGGGACACCCTGTGTACAGTTTCTGCTTGGCATCACTTTATTGAGACTGGTAAATAATTATGCAGATTCAAACATCTTCTCACTTTTTTCACACACAGGGCACATTGGAATTGCTTTTTTGTAATTACAATTGAGGTGCCGCCTGTTATTTTGTTTAATTATTTCCACTTGATAGCCTGATTAGGCAAATCGCTCCATTGTTTTCCTGGCAAAATGCACCACTGGGAGCAATGACTGATCAGGAACCCTCCCCTCGCCCTCTCCCTGGGGTACCAGGCCCGAAATGAATAGAACCTGATGGTGTCTGGAGAACCCATAGCTCTAGGGACAATAGATTTGCAGCCCAAATTCAAATATGATTTTTAAGATCGGCATTTTGTTTAACTCAAACCCAGGGGCGTGGGTTCAGGCCTGAGGTCACAGTGACCAGTGTCTGGCCAGCCTTTACACCCCAGTTTTAGACATGGAAGCCCAGCTTCCAAGCCCACACATCCCGAAAGGGGGTGAGTCATCCAGTCATCAGCTATTTCCTCTGTCCACCACTCTTTTCTCTCCTGGTGGCCCTGCTGTGTCTTTAGTGTTTGACAAGCCCCCGCTGAGGGGTGTTTGTATGGAAAGTTGTGGGGTTGGTTGCCTGGGGTCCAGAACTGAGGTGCTAAGTCAGGTACTGCATGATCGGAGTAGAGAGGGGGTCCTGCCTCCAGCCAGGTGAGTATGCTCAGCCTCCAGGCTTCTGGTTTCCCTTTGTGAGTGTGATAGTCAGGTTTGAGCAGCGAATCTTTTTTTTAATTGAATCACCATGAGATACAATTACAAAGCATTCATGTTTGAGTTTTGACCAAAACTCAACAGTGATCAAACACCCATCCCTTCACCAGAACACATTTTCTACCACATAAATCCCCAATACCACCCCACCTCATCCTCCGCCTAATCCCAACCCTTCCCCTGCCTGTGTGGCAGGCAGTTTCCGCAATATTCTCTCTCTACTTTGATTATTTATTTCAGCACCAGTCCCACCCTTATTACTTGGAATTTTCCCACCACCACTCAACCCTGCCAAAAAGGCAATGCTAGAGAATTTGTTTTGTGTTGCTTGTTATGGATAGCACATAATGTTGGCTGCACACTACTGGAATTCTAAAATTTTAATAGTCATGGTCTGAAGAGATCTCTGCAGTGAGCTGCTCAATTCTGAGATTCATCTGTGTGTCTCTGGATTGTGGCCATTTAGGAGCTTAATTAGTAGCTGGGCGGCATATCATGGGCATCATCCCAGAGTCCCGTCAGGGCAGGGGGAAGAAGAGGGACCGACTCCTCCTCATCCCGTGAGGCCTGGCGTTTGCTGGAGGAGCGCACTTCTTTGAGAAGAAGGAAATCCTGTGCGGATGCTTGGCCCCCTAGAATGCGATCTCGTGTTGATGGCAGCCACCAGGTAAAGGAGCACATGGACCTCTCGGTCGCTGAAAGCATGATCCGGCAAGAACACGGCATGACCAGAGCAGAGATGGCTTCACAGTCAGGTCGGAGGGCTAAGCACCAGGGGCCGTGAGTTTCCTCTGTGGAGAGCAGACCCCCGGCTCTGCAGCCCCGGGACCTGAGCAGGGGAATATTCCTCAGGCCTTCATGTCCTCAGCAGTCACCAGGGACTCTCCTGGAGACCAGAGGGGGGTGGGGGTGCAGGAAGCCCCTTCACGGTACCTGCTCTCACTGCTCCCTGAGGTTCACTCTGAAAAGGACCTTTGACCCGAGGGTGCCATCATCAGCTACCTCTGGAAGTAGGACAGTAAGGTCCCCAAGATGCCACCGGTTGATTTTCAGGTTCTTGGGACTTTATCTGAGAGGAAGAAAGGGACCTAGAATGGTATGAGGGACCTCCAGGACCAAGAGGTGAGCCTGGCTGTTGGGGTCCCCACGTTGACGCCAGGCTCGCTGTGTGAGGGGCCCAGGGCCCTGTGGGAAGCTGGCCTGAGTAGAGATGAGAGAGAGCCCAGCTGGGAAGACCCTGCAGCCCCAGGAGGTGGAGGACAGCAGGACACCAGAGGGACAAGGGCGGGAGGGTCTGGCTCAGGGCTGTTGGGTTTCACAAAACTTTCCTACCCAGGGGCCCCAATCCCCCCGTGCCCTCAAAGTCCAGTGTCAGTCATGATCCTGGCTGGACCTGCAGTTGGGAATTCAAGTGCCCGTTTGTGAAGCTGACAAGAAGCCTCCGATGAACCAGACAAGGCAGTGTCCAGGGCCTAGGCAAGGCCAGTTGCCCAAGGACAGAAAGGGCTGTTTCCTACTCATCAGGAGGTCTCTGGGTTCTTCCCTGTGGGCACTCAGTGAGTGAGGACTCAGGACCCGGGAGAAACCTCCTCATGCAGCCGTGCAGCAGAGATGGGGCTGATGGGTAGTTTACCACTTCAACATGCTTCTAAATGGGGCCGTTTTCATTCCCACGGGCTCTCTGGTGAGAGCCAAACTGAGTGGCTCATCCATGCAGCTCGGGCTCCTGCTTGTTGGGTCGCCCCTATCCACAAACTTCCCAAATAGAAGCTTCGTGCGTTAAACTCAGCCTCCGGGGACTAAATTCTAATTGCTGTTAGTACTCGCCTTGAGGTGGGAGAATGAGCTGCGTGTTGTCAAAAAGTGTTTGATCATTGTACAATTGAAACCCAAGCACAAAAATTTGTAAATCTACAACTGTACCTCATGGTGTTTTACTAGCAACTAACAAAAATTTTTAAAAAATGTAAATGATGGAGAATAAGCACTGATGGAGGGATGGGTACTGGATCATTGTATAACTGAAACCCAAGCACAAAAATTTGTAAGTCTACAGCTGTACCTCATGGTGTTTCACTAACAAAAAATTTTTTTAAAAAGTGAATGATAATGGGAAAGACATGCAACATAAACACATATTGATCTCATCTTTACCCCAGAAGACCCCCCCCAGTCTACCCATCCAACCCCCTGTGCTTAGATATTTGCCCAGTAAGAGTGAGAGCGGGGCCATTTCTAGAGAGCTGTTACTCATTTTATCCTGCCACTTATGGTCCACTTGTAGGTTTCTTAGGTCCGGGTCTTTGTCTATAGAAATAATACCAGCTAGAAACTGAATGGAATGAGTCAGAGGCCGCAGGGGGAGATGCTTCTGCAGTGCCTGTGTGCTTCTCTCTTAGTTCATTTCTGGCTTCTCAGGCAGATCTGCCACTGTACCCGTTGGGAACCTCTACCCCCAGTGCACTTTCTCCAGGCTATTACTAGCACCTCATTAAAATGGCTTAATTATCGTGGCGTGCATAGCATCACATAGGATATTTATTATAAAAAATGTGTGAAAGGTAGATTTCTCATGCTTCCATATGTGTCTTCTCTCTCCTGTCTTTTGGATAATATGTCTCTGTCATTCGTGAAAGATGAGTGAAGCCCTATGTCCAGTATATCTGTGCTGAAAGTCCTTCCACAGAGCCCAGGCTAGAAGCAGATAACCAGCACAAAAGCTTCCCAGAGCCTCACATCTGCTGCAGCCTAGGCAAGTCAGAAAAAGGTCAATAAATTACCCAGACACTGCGTGCTATGCCCCCTGGCCTTGTGAGTCTCGTTAGAGTCTCCTGTTACAGAAAAAAAGGAAGGGGAGTCTGGGGTTGCCACGGAGACACCCGAGTCCTGACAGCGCCTCCTGCTCTAATAGTGACGAATGGTACTTATTACATCAGGGCTAATTTCATCGGATTCTGCTCCGATAAAGATACTTAACCTTTACTGATAAAATTGTGCCATTATAATTACTTAGCAAAAGACCTTATTAGACAACAGCTTCTCTGTCCATAGATGCACATTTTTTGAGGCTTATTACATATCATTTTGATGGCAGATGTGAAAATTTGCTCCTGCTGCAAGATTTTTAACTATGAGAAACCTGGAAACCACAGAATGTTGGTTTTATGGTTGCCTCACTTAGAAAAACCAAACTGTGGCTTCTGCAAGTGGTTATTAAAAATCCTGGGGAAAGTGTATCCCTTTTTCAAAAAAGTCGTCTCTGTGTTCAGACTTTTAAAATAAGGTGCTCTGTGGAGTTAGTGCCATGTGTAGGGGGCTTGCCTTGCATGTGGACAACCCGGGTTTGATCCCTGGCACCCCATATTGTCCACCGAGCACTGCTAGGAGTGCTTCCTGAGTGCAGAATCAGGAGTAACTCCTGAGAATCACCAGGTGTAGTCCTCAAATCAAAATCATCATCATCATCATCATCATCATCATCATCATCAGGCTGTCTATCTGTACACATGAAGTGAAAATAATTTTGCTACATGACCGGGGGTGCTTAGGGCTTATGCTCTCTAAGCAGAGGCAGAAATATGCAACCCTCAAATGCCAGTGTCTTGGCAAAGACTCCAGAGGGAGGGCTGCAGTGCTAAGAGGAATCCCATGTCCTCTGAGCCTCAGGAAGGACTCTGGTCTTTGGTCAGTAGTGTCTTCTGTGGGCATGTACAGGGCACCGGGCTCAAGCTAACCCATATTACCATGCCTGGTGTAAGTCCACAGAAAGACAGAGAAAATGGGAACAGATGGATAGTTGTGTGTTTAAAGAAATTTTTCTATCTCATACACATTGTATGCAAATCTTCTCTCTTTGCAAGCAATTCTCAGGCAACAGAACCTCAGCTTTATTTACTGATTCTTCAGGGGCAGGATTGTGACAGATTTCTTGTCACCATATTCCCTTTGCAGAGACCCAGAAAAACATAAGTGAACTGACCGCAAAAGTGTTTAGGTGTCGATGCTGACCAGGCCATGGAGAGAGCCCCTTCTTTTTCTTCTCTGACTTTTAGTTCTTGGGTGCTAATGCTGCAGGCCTGGTCCTGAGTCAAGGCCTGTGATTTGGACTCCTGATGCCCAAAGACCTGGTCAGCAAGGCATACAATTCAGACTGAGGGCTGGGGCTACTCGATAGTTTATGATCAAATCACAAGGACGTGGGCTGTCAGAAGACCAGGTCTACTTGAAATTTGAATGGCTTTAGTTCTGAGTGATATCACAATGGCTCCACACCTGTGCTAGGATCTACTCTTATAGGTAAGATATAGAAGGGACCAGAATGACAATGGTAGCTGAAAATGATTATGCTGGACAAGAACTGAGTGTTAAAAGTAGGTAAAGGGATATACTGGATAATCTTTCAATATCTGTATTGCAAACCACAATACCCAAAAGGAGGAGGTTGGAGGAGAGAGGGAAAGGAAGGAGAAGAGGGAAAGAAAGAGAATGAGAGAAAGAGAGAGAGGAGAGACAGAGAGACAGAGAAAGAGAAGAAAAGCACCTGCTTTAGAGGCAGATTGGGGTAGGGATGATGGGAAGGAACCTGGGGACACGGGTGCTGGAAAATGTGCACTGGTGGAGGGATGGGTGTTGGGACACTGTACGACTGAAACCCAATCTTGAATAGCTTTGTAAGGGTCTATCTCACAGTAATTCAATAATAGCACTGCACTGTAGCACTTTCCTCCCATTGTTCATCAATTTGCTCAAGCGGGCCCACTAGCATTGTGAGACTTGTTGCTGTGTTTGGCATATCGAATACTTCATGGGTAGCTTGCCAGGCTTTGCCGTGTGGGTGAGATACTCTCGGTAGCTTGCCGGGCTCTCGGAAAGGGGTGCAGGAATTGTGAACTCCATTCGGCTGTGTCGGCCGCGTGCAAGGCAAACACCCTACCCGCTTTGCTATAGCTCCAGCCCCATAGTGATTTAATAATAAAAAAAATTTTTTAAGTCACAATGGTTAAAAAAAAAAACTACACTTAATTCTGCATAAAAGGACCCAGCTAAGGCAGAAGGAACACATGCACCTCTTTCTGACCCCGGGGGGCACAGGGTGTGGAAAGACAGTTCCCTGCAGTTAGAGAGGACAGCTGTAGCACACCCAGTACCCTGCCTAGCTCTCACCAGTCTAGGCCTCTTTGGGTTCACCTGGGGGTGTGAGGGGATGATGAGAAGGGTGCAGGGATGACTTAGAAGCAAGGTGGAACCTGCTTTGTTCCACCTAAGTCTGGAAATGGACCTCTTCTTCAATCTGTCCAGAGCTGTCGCATGCATCAGGTGGGCTCACTGGTGAGAGTAGCACGAAGAGAAAATCTTTGCCTGTGGCTGCTTGCAGTGGTCATTCGAATTCAACAGTTTGCCAGGCCTGCAGAGCCAAGTGGCGAGCTCAGTAATAGAACCTGGCATTTCATAGTCTGGCCACTCTAAGTCTAGAATCAAGTGTGGGCTGAGTTGGATCCCTCTGAGCACTGTCAAGGAGAGTCTGCCCCAGGTGTTTCTCCAGCTTCTGGAAGGTAGCTGCCATCCTGTGCACCCGTGTTCTGGCAGCATCACCCCAGTGCTGCTGTCCTCCGTCCACCCACACATCCACACCCACATCCACATCCACACACACGCACTAACACACACACACTCACACACACACACACACACACTAACACACATGCGTGTGCACACATACACGGAGTCTCCCCTGGAATGAGGACTAGGCCATTTTGGATGAGGGCTCCCCCTCAGAGCTTCACCTCAACTGAACTGATTATATCTAGACACACAAATAAGGCCACATTCAGGGCCAAGGGGAGTGACAGCTTCAGGAGATCCATCTAGGATGGAGGCGGGGGTGGGGAGGGCTGGGTTCCCTTCAGGGCAAGAATCGTGATCTTCTGTTGGCCCAACTCTGAAAACTTCTGAGACTCCTGATTTCATAAAGGTTAGATCCAGTCCTTCTGTCCTCTTGATGATTTCCAATGTTTCCATTTTCACAAAATAACACTCATTTTCTTTTCTTTTTTCTTTTTTTTTCTTTTTGAATCACCATGAGATACGGTTACAAAGCTTTCATGTATGAGTTTTGGTCATACAATGATTGAAAGATCGAACACCCATCCCTCCACCAATGCACATTTTCCACCACCAATGTCCCCAGTATCCTCCCCACCAAGCACATCCCACCCCTCCCCCTGCCTCCATGGCAGACAATTTCCTTCATACTTTGTCTTTGCTTTTGGGCATTATGGAATACCATTAATTTTCTTGATTATAAATTCATAAGGTAATGAAAGTCACAGCATCCTCCTCCAACCCAACCCCAGATGCTGAGATGCATTCAAGAACATATGCACAATCATCTCTCCCATCTTTCATAGGAAGGGCTTATTTTTAAATGAAAATCAGGGTTATTTTGTAGAAATTTCTACCCATCTCATTGCACCAATTGTACTTTGTGGTTGTTTCATCTAATTATTTTTTCAGTGCTCTTGAAAATATGAGTTTCATGGAGCTGTAAAGACATTACAGTTGGCCTCCTGTTACTTTGTTTTCTGCTTAATGTGCTTCTTTCATTCCCTTAAGATTTCCCTTTTTATTAAAACATTTTCGATATGGCTATGTTTTCAGAGCCACTTTCTCTCCAGAGATTTAAAAGGCATGCATTCAGCTTTTTTTCTAGCCATGATTACTTCCAGCTTTTTATAAAAATATATGTAAACATTTTTCAAGTTATAAAATCCAAGAAGTAAGAAGGATGTCAGTGCTTCCTGGGTGTTGAGTAATTTATTGTGTTTCCAATTCTGTTCTTATGCTGCCAGTGTGTGGTTTGAATAGCAGTGGCCAAGGACTTTACATGATGATGAGGATGATGGTGGTGGTGATGGTGTTGATGGTAACAATTGTTGGCAATTTTCTTGTTTTATGAGCATATCAGTGACCCGGTTTAATGTGATTTATATTTAGTGTCATTCTAGGTAATTTAATATGTTGTTGAATTCATTAATTCATCTTTGATAGGTTCTAGTATGTACATTATTCCAGGGATGGGATGTGGAAGGTGGAACTGATAAGATGTTGAATGGGAAAGAAACTCTTGCTTTATCTGGTCCAAAGAAGGCATGAAGGCTGGCTAGAGGTCTGCTCAAGGGTCAGATATTCTGCTTGACTTACGGGTGATCTGATTCTTTCTTTCATTTTAAAATGTTTTTCATAGTTTTAAGAATTCTTCTATTGTCCATTGATGCAACTGTAAGTGGCATCATTTTCAGTCAAATTGCTTGATACTTTGTAAGTCCACCCTATTTGATAACACAGGCTTTTGTGAGTTCCCAAGTAGCTCACCTATTTATTTTACCATTTGTTTCACTATTTTAATTACTTTGTTATTATCACTTACTGAAACAGACAATTTAGATAGCACTGCCAGTTCATGATTTTAATAAAAATTATATCTGTGTTTTAGTGTTTTAAGTATTTTCATTTTATTTTTTGCTTTTTGAGTCACACCTGGTGATGCACAGGGGTTACTCCTGGCTCTGCACTCAGGAGTTACTCCTGGCGGTGCTCAGGGGACCATATGGGATGCTGGGAATCGAACCCAGGTAGGCTGCGTGCAAGGCAAACGCCCTACCTGCTGTGCTATCTCTCCAGCCCCAAGTATTTTCATCTTACTCATTCAAATGTATGTAGTATTCCATCTTCACTGTCACTGTTACTGTCCTCCCGTTGTTCATCGATTTGCTTGAGTGGGCCCAGTAATATCTCCATTGTGATACTTGTTACTGTGTTTGGCATATCAAATACGTCACTGGTAGCTTGCCAGGCTTTGCCATGCAGGCGAGATACTCTCAGTAGCTTTCTAGACTCTCCGAGAGGGGTGGAGGAATTGAACCTGGGTCAGCGGATCGGCCTCATGCAAGGCAAATGCCCTACCCGCTGTGCTATTGCTCCAGCCCAGTATTCCATCTTATATTTTTAAATCAATAATTTATTTATTCCTCTCCACAACTCCACAAAGGTTGTCTTCATCCAAGATTGTCATTTTTTTGACCAAATTGTTCTGGTTTCAAGTATACCATGATTTTTTAAAATGTTGAGATTATTAGATGTTTTCTAAATCATCAACTGTTTGCTAGGACGTTCATATTCTTGCTTTTCAATGCCATTAGTCATGAAAATGAGAGAGAACTTATTTAAAATAAGTTATTTGGTGAAAGTAAATACTGTTAGTGATAGCCATACTCCCCTGGGATGTTAGACTTCTGTGCTAGGCTCTATACAGCTATAAAAATTTGATCTACAGAAGTCATGTTTGGCCTCAGCATCCTCTTCTTCATTTTTGATCAAACTGATGGTTTGGTTAAACCTGAGGTTTGTGTCGGGGGCTAAGTCAGGTGCCAAGGTCGTACGTGAGAATATAGTCATTTCATGAATTCATTTTCCCAGCCAATCTTACTTATCTTTCTGTCTTGCCAACTACACTGCTTCCTAGAATCAAGGTGACTGGTATTAAATGCTCCCATCCAACTCTCAGGCCTCTGCTCTCCTTTGCTTCATGGAGGCTGTGTACTTCTAATGTCTTGGCCTGTCAGTGTTTGTCCCTAAGACATCCTCATTGCTTTCATCAGAAAAGCTTGAAAATGGAGGAAAGGGAAGGAAAAGGGATGGGGAGGGGAGGGAAAGAGGGGATGGGGAGAGGGGGAGGGAAAGAAAAAAAGACCTAGGAGAGCTCAGCAGGGCGCGTAGGAGACACTTACTCACTGAGTGATTCTAGATCAGTGGTTGAGTCATTTGGAGTCTCACCTCCTTCATTCAGTCACTAACCCAGAAGAAAGAGGCATATTTCTTAAGATTAAAGTAAATCACATACATAACAAAGTTTGTTAGGTTTTACTCTTGTCGTCTTCCATGTCTATAATCACAGGTGACTTAAATGTCTCTCAAAGGTTTGATTTCCAAATTCTTTGTATTCTTCTAGTGACTAATGTTTATTCCAGATTTATTATTTATCAAGTTACATTGAAATAAAGGTGTTGACATAGGGGCTGGAGCGATAGCACAGTGGGTAGGTAGGGCATTTGCCTTGCACACGGCCGACCTGGGTTTGATTCTCAGCATCCCATATGGTGCCCCAAGCACCACTAGGAGTAATTCCTGAGTGAAGAGCCAGGCGTAACCCCTGTGCATCGCCAGGTGTGACCAAAAAGAAAAAAAGTGTTGATTTAGATGAAACCATATTATAAATATATCATTGACCAATATAGTTTCATTCTACAAAATCAAGATAAAAAATTGACTTCCGTATATATAATGCCACTCTGTCTAACGTTCATTGATTTAAAGAAGGCCTTTGATTCTGTTGAGACTGAAGTGGTCATCGAAGCCCTAGCCAAACAGGGCGTTCAAACTCAATACATCTGGCTCCTCCACGAGCTGTACTACGGATTCACCACTAGGATCTTACCATTCTACAAGGAAATGATCATTGACGTAAAGAGAGGTGTTTGGCAGGGTGATACCACTTCACCAAAACTCTTCTGTCAGTGCCACCCTCAAGAATGTCATGCGATGACTGGAATGGGAAGAAATGGGAGCGAAGATAGATGGTCGCAAACTACACCACCTCCACTTCACTGATGACATTGTTCTAACAACACCAAACATTAGCCAAGCCGCACAAATGCTGGCCGACTTCGACATGAGTGTGGAAAGATAGGACTGCAGCTGAATCTCACTGAGACTATGTTCATGAAAAATGAACTAGTCCCTGATGTTCCATTTGCTCTCAACAGAACGAACATCTCCGAATGCAGAAGGTATGTGTACCTGGGTTGAGAACTCAACATAATAAACGACTTGGCACCAGAACTGCACAGGAGGAAGAGAGTGGTGTGGAACACCTTCAAGAGCGTCAAAGAAGTTGTTAAGAGGACAAAGAACCACTGGCTCCAGGCTCATCTTTTCGATTCCACCATTTTTCCTGCACTAACATATACCTCAGAGACCTGGGCTCTCTGAAAACAGGACGAGAACGTTATTTGGGTCTTCGAAAGAGGAATCAAAAGAGCCATGCTTGGAATATCACATTTCACTCAAGTGAGAGAAGGAATCCAGAGTTCCGACCTCCTTCAACAATCAAGAATCAGGGACACTGTCTCGTTTGCCAAGGCATCGAAAATCAGATGGGCCAAGTATGACGTGATGCGATTCAGAGACGACCGCTGGACTAGAGCTATTACCGACTGGATTCCATGGGACATCAAAAGGATTCATGGCCACCCACCTATGAGATGGTCAGACTTTTTCGTCAACATCCTGAACAAAAGGTTTGAGGTCTTCGTGTTCCTGGAGTGAGCAGATGCCATTGGGCTACACTAGCACGCAGCAGGGATGAATAGAGATGTTACTGGCACCCACTCAAGCAAATCAAAGATTAACAGGATGAGAAGTGATACAAGTAATATATACTTGTTATATATGTTATATACTTGTCCATATTAGATACTTATAGCACAGCGGTAGGGTATTTGCCTTGCGTGCAGCTGGCCCAGCTGATCCTGGTTTGATTCCTCTGCCCTTCTTGGAGAGCCTGTCAAGCTACCAAGAGTATCTCGCCTGCATGGCAAAGCCTGGCAAGCTACTCATGACATATTCAATATGTCAAACACAGTAACAACAAGTCTCACGATGGAGACATTACTGGGTCCGTTCGAGCAAATTGATGAACAATGGGAGGACAGTGCTACAGTGCTACAGTTAATAACTCAAAATTATATATGCAATATATGCACACAAAATCAATTTTATGTGCAAAGATACATGGATTCTATTTCCACTCAACAAACTTCAATTCCAATCATAGTTAACATGTGATCCTGTTTCTGAAATGAATTTCAGTATTTTTCTGTACCCAGGAATTCACTCAGAAATTTCTTGGCAAAAATTTTATCATTACATAGTGATCAACTATTCCTTTCTATGTCTTAAAATGAATTTTTATATAAATCATTAAATTTATGTGAAGTATTATGCATAATCAATGAAAAAGTAAAACAAACTGAAATATTAACATATACTTAATCAATTCTTGAAGCTTTCCAATGCTACTAAGAGAATAATTTTAGGAAATTTCCTGTTCTCTTCCAAATGGTCAAGCAGGAGATGAAATGATGGTCACTATCTTCTATCATTAAGATGACTAACCCTATCAGACCAATGTTACCTTTTTATGGTAACAGAACATTAGATTGAAAAAAATCCAAAGGTGTACTAAGCATTCTAGAGCTTTTTGATTTACATATAAAATAGGAACTAAAATAAATAATAGAAACTTGTTACATGAGAAGTTATTGAAAGTTTTCATCATGTAGCATTTAATTCACATGATGTTTATGAAAGGTTACTTTCCATGTGGAGCTGGGGAGATAGTACAGCAGGTAGGGTGCTTTTCTTGCACATGGTAGACCTGAGTTTGACCCTGACACCCAGTATGGTCGGGAGTCCTGCTGAGAGCAATTCCTGAGCATAGAGTAAGGAGGAGTAAGCCTTAAGCACAGGGGGGTGTGACCTCCAAACAAACAAAAAATTACCATAAATGTTATATATGTTGTCAATATTCTTTGACTTTATTTTAAAAATCCTAAATTATTCTGAAAACATCTTGCTCTGTAATTCAGCCAATAGAGAGTATTGTAATGTTAAACATAGACAGGAAATTGTACTCTCATTTTTCTGTATTGTTTCTTCATTATTTTATCTTGCTCATTCTAGCAAGTCAGTCGACCTCAGTACACACTCCCTTGGTTCTTTAGGGGCTTTCAGAATATGATCCCCCTAACATGTGCTGGCAGAGTCTTCCTTCCAGTTCTTTCTCCTCTCAGCCTTTGTCTTGAGACGGCAAGAGTGTGCTTCAGTTCTGACCCCATACCACTTGTCTGCTCATTTTAGCAAAGCAGTTGCATTTGCATAAAATAATCAGAGGAATGTCTGTTTTGCTTGTGAGGTGTTAATTTAAAGCGCATCTGTCAACCTCCCAGCACCGACTAACACTAGACCCTCTGTGGTCTGTTCATGCAGATCACTGCGATTGGTTCCTCTCCTTTAGTCCACAGAACAGGTGCAGACAAATGAAGACAGACTGTGGGCTGAGGGTGGTGGGTCACCAGGTTGACATGGGAGAAACATGGAACCAGGATGGGAGAGGAAGCCAGCCCAGCAAAGTGATTGGGATGACACCGCAGAGGACCAGCGGGGTGGTGCAGGGCACCTTCAGAGACCAGAAGGAATCAAGGAATAAAACCAAAGATGGATGATGCTGAAGAAAAACCATCCCACTGGCACTGAAGACGAGAAGCTTCCAGCTGCTGGTTGTACAGGAAGTGGGTTGTCTTGTGGAAAGCTTGCCTGCCCAGAAAGACAACGGCATGTGGAGGATGAACCCCCTCTCGTGCCAGCTTCAGGATTTAGAGTGCTCCTTCCTGTCGTTTGGAAGGAAGGAGGAAGAGAGAGAAAGTGCCCACGAAACAAACACGCCTCTGTGCCCTAGTAAGGGCGGGCACAGTGAGGGCTAAGGACAGATCTTTGTTTCTCTCTTTTGCAGTCACCCCTCCATCAAGCGGAGAAAGTGACAGGACATTTGTTGGGGTGGGGTGGCAGCTGGTAGCAGTGGCCTAGGCTGCAGGGGCTGGAGGGAGGGAGGACGTGGCCTCTAGAATGGGAGTCGCCTGTCCAGCAGGGAGAGTCCAGGAAAGGGGCCTCCAGGTGACAGCTTTGGGCTGGATGGAAGGCGGGCTGCCGAGCAGGCCCATGCAAGTTTCTGGTTTAAAGTCAGACTTTATTGTTGTACAGTGGATTGATACTCCATCTCATTAGTCCAATGGAGAAGGGAGGAGAGGCCCCATGTGGGGGCGGGAGCGTTGGGGTTTCCTAGGCCTCATTCCAGTGAGAAGCATGTATGCAGGGTTCACTGCACCTCACTTCTATGGTTCAGAATTTCTGAAATTTGGTGCAATTTCTGTTCATAGTTTTTTCACTTATCATTTTCTTCAAACATTCATTTTGTTCGATCTCTGCTTCTCCTTCCTTTCTAGGTTTTTACATGGATTTGGTTTTTTGGCGAAGTAAAATGGTTTGATTTAAAAAAAATTAGAGAAATGTGTTTATGAGAGAGAGGGAGGGAGAGAGAGACTGAGAGAGAGACAGAGAGAGGGAGAGAGAAAGAGGAGAGAGAGAGAGAGAGAGAGAGAGAGAGAGAGAGAGAGAGAGAGAGAGAGAGAGAGAAGAGAGCGCATTGGCTTCTCCAGATGGGAAGAGTCTCAACATTGAGTCTATACTGCCTCACAGTCTACACGGATCATTGATTTCTTTTTTTTTTGGTTCCTTTAATTTTAATTTTTTTGTCTTTTTTATAAGTTCTGTATTCGATTTCAGAACTTTTTCATCTTACAGTTCTTTTTATAGTTTGGTAGCATGATGACAATAGGATTAACACTTATGATCTTCTTATATGCAGTTACCATTCCTCATCACCACCAAAGGGTCAGCATCCTCCTCCGCTATAACCCAGTATCATAAGCATCATTTCTGGTCCACCTCATCAACCCCACTCTCCACCATTTATTTCAACTTGTTCATTTTGGTTGTGTAGTTGAAAGTCTTCATTCGACACTATTCCCACTCACCACCCTTTTTCACTGGTGTTCTGCTCCGAATTGCCCACTGTCCAATTAATTCCCTCCACTGAGCATTTTTCATTTTAGATATTATTTTTCTCATGTCAAGTTTCACTGGGGCCTAATTTTTCTATGAACTCCTCCCCTCTTCCTTTCCTCTACCTCCCTGAATAGATGACACAGATTTATGATTGCTTACATTTTCTCAGCACAGCGGGTAGGGCATTCGCCTTACAAGCGGCCAACATGGCCGACCCGAGTTCGATTCCTCCACCCCTCTTGGAGAGCCCGGCAAGCTACCGAGAGTATTCGATATGCCAGACACAGTAACAACAAAGTCTCCAATGGAGACGTTACTGGGCCCGCTCGAGTAAATTGATGATCAACGGGAGGGCCTTTACCTTTACCATACCTTACATTTTCTCATTTATTAATTCTATCATGTATTTTATTTCTTTGACCTAAAACACCCATTTTGAGCGTCTCTAGGCACTTTTTGTTTAGGGGCCACACTCAGCAGTGCTAAGGGCTTACTCCTGATTCTGTGCTCAGGGAGATCGCCCTTTGTGGGCTCCGTGCAAGACAAGTGCCGAACCCCACCTCTGTACTCTTTCTGCAACCCAAGGTGCTTCCCTTTTAACCGAATGGCAGACATTTTGAATTTTCTTTTCTTGGGACTGGGATTCTTCCTGAACTGCAGTGATGGTTTGATTCTATCTCTTCTCCTCACCTCTGGGTTTGCAGCTTTGCCGTGCAAGACTCCAGGTTCATTTGATCTCCTTCTGAAAGCAATAATAATAATAATAATAATAATAATAATAATAATAATAAGAAGAAGAAGAAGAAGAAGAAGAAGAAGAAGAAGAAGAAGAAGAAGTACCCACTCCCTTGGTTCTTTATGTGGCTTTCAGAATATGATTCCCCTAACATGTGCTGGCAGAGTCTTAACATTTTCTTCAAACATCCTTTTTGTTCCATCTCTGCTTCTCCTTCCTTTCTACGTCTTTACATGGATTCGTTTTTTTAGCGAAGTAAAATGGTCTGATTTAAAAAAAAAAATTAGAGAAATGTGTTTATGAGAGAGGGGGAGGGAGAGAGAGACCGAGAGAGAGAGACAGAGAGAAGGAGAGAGAGAGAGAAATAGAAAGGAGAAAGAGAAAGGAGTACCTCTGTATTTACTATACGGATCTACGGGAATTCATCGATTCACCTGGGATGGTGGGAGCACAAATCATTCCTGGTGGGAGATCAGGGTTGCAGACAAGGGGCCATTCCTTTGCAGCCCCAGGCAGGGCGCTGTCAGGCGTTGTCAGGGAAGGGCATGCCAACCTGCAGACCCAGAGCAGCCCCTTCTCGGGCCGCGCCCTCTTGTGGCAATCGCTCCTCTCAGGTCAGCTGCCTTCACCGCAAGCAGGAAAGACCGCAAGCGGGAAAGACAGCAGGGTACTCAGCGAGCATTGAGCATCGTGGAGTGGATTCCCCCATGCCTCTCTCAAGCAGCAGCCCGGGAGGATGATGGGGATCACTTCACTCGTTTCCTTTCTCTTGGGGTGCTAGGTCTTTGTCACCTTTTCTCATTCTGTAAGTCATGATTTATTTTCTCTCTGTCCCAAGTCTTTTTTTTTTTAAATTATTTATTTCCATGAGGTACAGTTGTAGACTTACAAATTTTTGTGCTTGGGTTTCGATTATACAGTGATCAAATACCCATCCCTCCACCAGTGCCCATTTTCCACCACCACGAATCCCAGTATTCATCCCCCCCCATCCCCCCTGCCTCTGTGGCAGGGTATTCCCTCAATGCCTCTTTTGCAAACCACAATGCCCATAAGGAGAGAGAGAACAAAAGGGAACGCCCCAAGTCTTTTATGACAAAAGAGTAAATATGGATCTTGTGACTTCCTAACAAAGCGGACATAGTTGTCCTACAGTTTATTTTATTTTATTTTTGGCATCTTGGGCCACACTTAGCGGTCCTCAGGGGCTCCTCCTGGCTCTGCATTCAGGAATTACTCCCTGGCAGTGCTCGGGGAGCCATATGGGATACTGGGGCTTGAACCCGGGTTAACTGCCGTACCTGCTATCCTGCCCACTCAAAACCCAGTTGTCCTACAATTTATCATTGGGAAGTCCAAATAATAACTGATGAAACTCCCCTGCAGAAGCGAGTTATTCAGGTATTATATTTAGTTCCCAGATATCCCGAAACTAAAGTCCCCATCTCTATGTATCTAAGCAACTATTTGGAAGTAATATTTAAATCCACATGAAAGTATTTACATCATTCTCGATGGTCCCCCTGGTACTTCCCTGTAAGCTTTCGTGTTGGGCCTTAATGCTAGAATTCAAAAAAAAATTATTAAGTGATTCCTCAGAGGAAAAAATAACTACAAATCACCTATACACCTAAACACAAATCACATAAAGACGGGTCAGGTGGCGATATTCAAATCCCACGCACAGCTCACTGAAAATGGATGACTTAAAATTGCTCTCTGATAGAGAACAAATGCCTCATTAATCAAAAACACCTCAGCCTAAGTGCTCAGAGATCATAAGTGACTGGCAGAGCAGGCCTGCGCCAGGCTTCACGCATGAGCGAGCCCCGCTAACAGGCCTCACGTGGGGTGTGAGGCAAGGAGAGGGCACCGTGGGGATCCCCCTCCCTGGAGAAAGAGAACCCAGGAAGGGATATGAGGAGCCTCTGACAAGCACAAATGACGTCTCATAAACTCCGTTCACTCCATCTTGGCTTCCAAGAATCTCCCATGAGAATAGATGCCCCTGGGAGACTGGACAGCCTGGGATGTGTCAGAGCTAGAAGTGACTCCATTTTCCAAACATCAGCATTCCTCATGAAATGCCTCCTCCAAACCCAGAGGGACCCCATGCCATGACCTGGCATTAATATTTACGTTTCTTTGGTTGCTGCTTTGTTCTTCCTGCCGATTCTGAATCGGGCATGTTTTCCCCAGGCAATGCGTATGGCATCTCCAGCCCCTAGACCCACAGTCTCTCTGCCCCCTCTATCTTTCGGTCCGAGGACAATCCATTGTGTTCGTGACTCTGCATCTCAGCTCCTCCTGTGCTGGATTGCTGCCAGCTTCTCAGGCTTTAGTTGCTCCAGATGTTCTGTCCTTTCTCACCATCCACACCGGTGATGAACTGTGTCTCTGGAACCTCAGCATGTATGGATAATGTCCTGTCTCATTTCTTCAGGCATTTGCTATTTGACAGTTCTCTCATCGTTTCCACCCTCTAGATTCAGTTTGATTAGGCTTGTGGGCCAGAGCTTACGCTGTCATGTTTCCATACTGGCATTGAGATCTTCTTTCGGATGAAGATGGATTCCATCCTGGTTCTTCTTGCAGTTGTTGTGGTCCACTGCTGGATAGCCCTGAGCCTTGGAGAGATGGAGTTTCTTGAGTAGGACTCTGGAAGGCATTCTTGCACACAGAGTTGTTTGATTGGATCTGCTTGCTAGAAGAAAGATTGTGTCAGGTTTTGCATAGATGCCTGGAAAATCACCATGAAGCTTAGAAGCCAGGAAGATCTTGGGCCAAACTGTATCCTGGGACTATTGGGGTGGGCAAGCTGAGGCGGAAGCAGGGATGGTTGCTTGATTGCTTTTCTCTGTTCCTCAGAGAGACACAGAGTCTGGAGTTCAGGAATCCCGAGCAACATTTCCACTTGTCCAGCCTTCAGCAGAGGAGGTTGCCATGGTTAGCCACTGGCGAGGTTCTTTGTGACCTCACTCTACCTTCATGTGACTTCTTTGTCTGGAGTGTCTAGTGCTCCACGGTCCATCCCCTGCATCCCCCACCCAGCCTCTTTCCTTTAGGGTAGTCGGGCTCCCCCATATGACTGCTCTGCTCTCCTCAAGTCAAAGGGAAAGGTACAAGATCCCCAGGCATTGGTCCTGAGGTCCGCCTGGCTACTGACATGGCAAACTTATAGTCTAAAGACTGTTTAAGACTCAGAGGATGGCAGGGAGAGGACTTCACCTCCTGACTCCCAGAGAGTTTCATAACGATCCTCTAGAGACACCTTTAATTGGGGACTCTCTGAATCTCTATTACCAAGGTTAATCCCAAGGCTGCACGAGTGATTATAAGTCTTGGTCAGGATAAATAGCACAGTTTTAATTTGAGCATAGCTCTTCTGCAGGCACGGTCTCAGGAGAGAGATGGTCCTCAGAGCCCTTTAGATGGTGAAGGGACTCCTGTTAAGTCTCCTCATGGTTCCTTGTACCGAGAGCCCTCGGAGTACTACTATGACTCAGCGAGAAACTTCCTTGACTCTTTCATTGGATTCTTAGTTCTTAGAACTCTGGGCTGTGTTCCGTTTTCTTTTACATCTCCCCACACTGGGCATAATTTCTGTTATATAGGAACCCATTTGACTAGATAAAGCTTATACCTCTAGTTTTTAGCAATGTGTATTTTCATAGGAAATCAAACTCAAATCCTTCTCATTGATCAGATTAATTCTCCAACTATCCTAGATCCTAGATTTTGTGTGTCGCCATCAAGGGCACCTGCATGAAAGATAATGTTTCCAATGCTGCGAAGGTTGTTTCAGTCCCACTTCCCCTGATTGCAGACCCTGTCTGCCTCCTCCTCTGACTTCCTCTTGACCTGAGTTCCTCTGAGTTCCTCTTGACCTGAATGACAAACTGAGGCCAAACAGAATTTCAACCATTTTATATTCCCCGTGAAAGAAGTGTATTGGGGATATTGTATTGGGATAACGTATTGGGATAATATATTGGGGATACCTACAGAATGCCTCCTGTCAGTCTTTCTGGGAAAGAAAACCCATTCTGGCTGTTCAAAGATATAAACATAAGCCAACAGTACCAGGGGTATAAGTGGAAGACACTTTCCTGAAGTGAGTTGCAAATAATAGACCCACCCTCCTCCATTCTTCCCTCTACTCCCAGCTTCTAGCATAGAGTCTGGCATAGAAAGCGCTGGCTGGAGGGAATTTTAGCCATGGTAGAAATTTCCAAGGAGGATTCCCCAATGTTGACTTCCTCCCCATGTTGATTTGTTCCAATTAAGTACAGTTTCTCCATCAGGTCTCTAGTGCAGAGGTGCTTGGAAAATGTGTCCTAGGAGCTCTGAGCTGTATTGAAGGGGCTCCCTGTTCCCACGGAAACTCTGGTGCCCTCCACCTCCTGGTTCCGGAAGCCACGGGAGCACATGATTGTCCCCTGCTTTTCCAAGGACGGGTTCTCATGAGCTCATTAGCAAAGATGTACTCAGTGTCACAATGTCACCAACTTCCTCTGAAATCATTGATTTCCTGGGTCTCCTGCTTTCTCTTTGTTCCTGGAATTTGAAAGTTAAGTGTGGCATCTAAATCCTTTCATTTCGCTGTTCTTGTGCATTTCCAGAAAATGTTGCAAAATGGGGCTGGTTTTGCAGTGGCCTTTGTGCCAGCGGAGAATTTCTTTGAAATTAACCCTAATTGAGACCATTGTCGAGTGATGTATGAGAAAGTGGTACTGGCAGAAGAGAAAAGGTGAGACAGAGAACTAAATGGGAGTGGGGGTGCTGGATAATGCCCATCTTAGTGTCTTTATGTAATTTGTGAGGTGCTAGAGATAGAATAACTGCTCCCTCCCCCAGACTCTTTGTTCTTAGAATTTAATCCCTAAAGTGATGGGTTAGCTTTTAAGCATTGACTGAAACCCTTAGGGGGTTTCACTGCACCCCCCCATTCACTATGTGAGGACCCAGTGAGAACAGGACCATCTAGAAACCAGAAAGCAAACTCACACCAGACACCAAAGCTGTGAGTTCCTCACACTTGAGCTTTCAGCCTCTAGGATGATGACAAATGCTGTTTATCTCTCCCAGTCTATGGCATGATTGTTCTAGCAATATGAACACCCTGAGACATGAAAGATTAAATTAGATAATCGATGTGCATTGATCAGCACAAAGCTTCCCAGGTAGTTGCTCCTGTGTCAGGTATGTGCTTGATGGAAATGTCGTCAGGGTAGGCATGTCATAGAAAGTACCAGCTTTCAGAGTCGAGTGGGCATGGATGGTCATGAAACAACGCTATAGAAAAGTGCTGACAGTGGAAGGACAGAGGCAGCACCTATCTCTAAATTCCTCAAGTTTGTTCAGATAGATACTTAGGGTGGATGGATGGAGGGAAAGAGGGAGAGATTGATGTTTGGATGACTGTATGGATAGATCAATGGGATGGGTAGAAGGAAAGATGGTTGGTTAGTTGGATGTAGAGATGGATGGGTGGATAGACTGGAATGGGAGGGTAGATGGTTAAGTAGATGGATGAGTAGATGGATGGATGAAAGTCATGTATCCCATTGATCTGAGAGATTTCCCTTAAGAAGCAGTTGAGGGACTTGAGAGAGTAGAGAGTTAAGTTTCACAGGAAACCAACCCAGGCTCAATCCCAGCCCTGCATATCATCCACTGTGGAGTGATCCCTGAGTGATCACTGTGGAGTGATCCCTGAGCACAGAACCAGGAGTAATCCCTGAGTACAGGTGAATGTTGCCCAGAATGGCCTACTTGCAAAGGAATAGCTGTTATAAGCAAACAGACCATGTGAAGTTTGAGACAGCTCATTTATTTTATTTTTATTTTTTTATTTTATGTTAGTATACAATATTTGATTACATTTAATATTCAAACACCGATACCACCACTGTTACACCTTCCCATCACCAAATTCGGGATATTTCAATCCCAAGACCCAATCCCTGTCCCAAAACACAACTGAAATAATGTATTGCGTTTTGTCTGTTATGAAGATCTGCTGAACATGCTTACAAAAAAGTGTTCATATAAGAAACAGTGTGAAGATTGTTCTATTTTGGCAGGAGCCATTAAGACATTCTATGGATATCACTAACATGTTGTTAAAGTTTGGGTGATGTGAGCTTTGTTTTATATATATATTATATACATATCTGAAAATATGTATATATGCATATATATGTTTCCCTCTATGACTTATTATCTCTACCCCATCAAATATGGTGTAGTAATCATGGAGAATGGGTAGGGAGTGTCTTATGATGTGTTGTGGTTGTGCAATCCAGGAATATGTTCACTCATATGTGAGACTCAGCCCGAGCATGTGGGGAACGGCCTTGACCATGGCAGAGGTTGGGTTGTGGAGATTTTTGGCTGCTGGACCTGGGTCCCTTGGGGCAGAAAGGGCTCTCACCCACCCCCCTCTGGGGCGCCCTGAGTGAAACAGCCTGGCTCGAAGTCCAGTGACATGGCTATGGGGGCCTCATGTTAAGCTCCCTTCCGGGACAAGTGAGATAGCTCATTTTAAATCTTATTTTCCTCCTTAAGTCATACTTGGCCTAATTTTGGGTAAAAAATGGGGAAAAGACATATTATTTTCTCAATTTAGAGATTATTTTATATTTAAGATCTCCTTGAGTTTCTTTTGCCTAAAGAAGATACTTTTGTAATAATCTGAGATAGGTAAACCCACTTCTTCAGGATCAAATACTTGTCATAGGAAGAATAAAATTTGCCTAAAAACTTAAAAATCATAAAGATCCTCTATCCACTGCACTGAGGGTCTGCAAAGGTGAGAATTTGAGTTTCCAGACCTGCCTGTTTCTTTTGTGTAAAAATTTTAGAGCAAGTTGAGTGTGATCCTTTGTAGACAAAGCTAAGAAATCCAGCAAAAGTGACCTTTGCTGGCAGCTTGGTCAGGATTCACCAGACAGGATAGAGAAGGGCCACATTTGAGAGAAACTATTCAGGACAGTGCCTGTGTGTTTTCCTTTATGGTACATAGAAATGAAAATATCTGTCTATATTCCTTATATCACATATTTATACATGCAAATCCTGTACACACTCATATATGGTAAATTGTTACAATGGCATTAATACTTATGGTTTTTTAAACAAAGTTGTTATAACTCACAAAAGGGCCCAAGACCCTCCCCTATGTTGCTTCTAGTTCATTTTCTCATTCCTCCCCGCAGAACATTTTTATACATACCTGTCTCCTGGTGTGGGATAATCTCTCACTGTCGCATTTTCATGACAATTAGTGGTGACAAACACTTCGTGTCTAAGAAGACATGTAAGTCTTTTTAGGGGAAATGTGTTCCTCTCTCCTCATTTTTGATGGAATTATTTTGTTGTTAGTTTATATATATTAGATAGCCTTTGTTTGATAAATGGTGAGAAGTATCAAATATCCCCCCCCAATCCTTGTGATGTCTTTTTATTTTTGCAGTTTTATTTACCATGCAAAAATGTTCAAATTTGGTGCAGTCCCATTTGTTTATTTTTATGTTGCCTTTGCCAATAAAATCAAATCACTGAAGACACCCCTGAGATTCATATCCTGGAGAAGTATGTTTTCCTGTGTGTTCTGGGATTATGGCATAACCTAAAGGTCTTTAATTCGCTTTGAATGATCTTTTCTGTATAGTGTGAGTGCATGGAGAGGAACAAGCAACACCTCTTTAACAAATGCTGCTAGGAAAACTGGATAAGGAACAGAATCGTTATCTCACACTATGCAGAAATCATAGATTAAATCTCCATAAATCTGAGGGTTTATCTTTCGGTTCTCAATTCTATTCCAGTGGTCACGAGTCTCTCTGTATTCCAGTACCACCCAAGTTTTGATGACTGTGACTTTATAAGTTAAAATGAGGAAATGCAGTATTCTTTTCTTTGC
This sequence comes from Sorex fumeus, assembly GCF_029834395.1. Taxonomy (NCBI): domain Eukaryota; kingdom Metazoa; phylum Chordata; class Mammalia; order Eulipotyphla; family Soricidae; genus Sorex; species Sorex fumeus. The sequence continues at coordinate 3,807,493 of NW_026606098.1, read as the reverse complement.
TGAAAATAGACTTGGATATTTGGGGAATTTCATGATTCCATACAAATTTTTGTAGAGTCTGTTCAAAATCCTTGAAGTCATTGGCATTTTAATGGAACTGCACTGAATTTGTACAATGCTTTGGGTGGGATGGTCATTTTGACAATGTGAATTCTTCTAATCCATGAACATGGAATATTTTTCCATTTCCTGGTGTCCTATTTCTTTCCATAGTGACTTATAGTTTTCAATGTATAGCTTTTCACATCATTTGCAAGTCTTCCCTGGGTATTTGATGTTTTTAGATACTGTCTGGTTGGTGTGTTCAATGACAAGATCTCTTGGTACTGTCATGTTGCATTGTAAACATGGCTACCCCTTCATTTGCACATCACGATCACAATCACAATCATCCTGTTGTTTGTCGATTGCCTCGGACAGGCACCAGTAATGTCTCCTTCGTCCTAGCCCTGAGATTTTAAAAAGTGCCATATTCAAGGCTCTTTCAGGGTTTGGAGAATGAGGCCCATCATTGTTACTGGTATTTGGCATATTGGGTACACCACGGGGCGTTTGCCAGACTCTGCCGTGTGGGTGGGTTACATTCAGTAGCCTGCCAGGTTGTCCAAAGTAAGAATGAGATAATAAAATGTCACGTGGCCACAAATGTGGCCGCACGCTTCCGGGAGCTGGGTCTTATAGTCTCTGAGTCTTGGCTGTTGATGGGATTACATGGCACCAGGGGGCAGTTGGTGGGTATGACCACTGCCTACTGGAAGATGGAGGATCTGTACCATTTGCACATATAGGTTGATAATAGTGATGTCCTTTTCATCTGTTGGTCCTTTAGCCAATATGTGATACTCATCCCTCTCCTCTTTTACTTTCTTAGTTCGAATGCTGTTTGATATGAGATCAGTGTAGCCTTCCCTACCGTTTATTTCGTCTTTCATTTGCCTGTACCATCTTCCAATCTTTCATGCTAAGCCTGTATTTACTGTGAGATCTTGAGCCTGTCTCTTGTAAGCAGCTAAAGGTTGTATTTTGTTTCCTGATTCATCCAGTAATTCTGGATAGTTAAGTTCCTGGAGAGTAGCTAAAGATAATAGTCTCTTGACATTTACAAAAATTATTGGTATGAAGAAATTTGTTGCCATTTTTCTATGAGGCATGTTGCATCATTTGCCAATAAACACTTATTGTTGGGCTTTTGTTTGTTTAAAAATAGGAGGTTATTTTGTTTTTCTTTCAGCATTGGTTTAGATGCAACAAATGGCTCCCAGTGTCATTTATCAGACTGTCTTATCAGTCCTTTACATCCGAGTGATAACCATGCAGGGTAGAGAGCCTTGGTTGGAGGTTCTTTTCATTCATCACATACTTTGAATCATAAAGCCAAGAGTAACTGTTCTATCAGTATGTGGGTCCTGGGTCCCTGAGCATCTCTAAGACAATTATAGGACTCAGTGATGACAAAAATATTTTCAAAATAATGCTAGTATGTTATCTACAATGGTGAAAAAAGTGCTGGTGTCTGAACACAAAGTAATGATGGGAACCCAGTTTGCATTTAGTTGAATATTATGTATTTGTTCTGTCACATAGGTACATAGTTAAGAATCGCATCTTTTCAGCCATAGAACTATTCATTTAACTAAAATTCAGTCTCTGACCACATGACTTCTAATACTCTATGTGAAGACATGGGAAGTTTCATGAATCTTGTTAGCAACATTCACAAATAGATTGAATGCTATTTGGGGAAAATCTTTGTATAGCTGAGACACAAGCTGAATACTCTATTTTTTGGTTCATTTGTTTGTTTTCATAGAGCATCACTTTTTTGTTTGTTTCGGGGTCATGCCCAGATTTTCTCAGGGCTCACTGCTGGTTCAGCCCTGAGGCAATAACTCCTAGTGGTACTGGGCACCATAAGCAGTGCTGGGGATCGAGCCCAGGTTGTCTATGCACCAGGCACATATCTTATCCCCTAGACCATCTTTCCTGAACAATAGCTAGAAACACTTGGGTTATTCAGGCTATGACTATTTAGCAGCTACTTCTTTAAAATGAACCAAAATGAACCAAGATAAGCCCGTAACTCTAAGGAAAACTGTTGGTTTAATAGCCAAATTGGAGCTTTCAAAGAAAAAGCATTTAAAAAAAACACTTGTACCCACAATCAAATACTTGAATAGTTTCTAGTATGGTAGGACTTTCTGGTGAGTTGTGCATGAGATTACATGCACATCTTTATATATAATATATATATATACATGTATATATTTAAAGTCTTCAGCACTTGTACCATCTGCATAGCCAAATGAACTTACACTGTATGAATGATGACTGTGTAATGTTACAAAAATCAGTTGCATTCATTAAATTGTTCAAGGTTCATGTAAAACTTTGAGCAATGCTTTCTAATGATCAGAATCGAAAGGATAGTTGCATCTAACCTTATTAAGCAAGAAAGAATAGCCACAGAGATCTCAGAGGCCAAGGAAAACACTCCCCTTCCTCTCGACTTCACATCTGCCTGAAACCTTTTCTGACATACTACCCCTCAAACCCCCCAGAGCAGGCATGAGCAGGCATGAGAAGGGAATAGTAGCCATCAGCACATTACAGACTTACAATCGCATAAATAGAGCTACTTCTTGCTATTGTTTTTGTTTTAAGATTATAGTTATTTTTCATATTTTTGTTAATACATATGGGGTTATTCTCACACTTTTATGTATTTTTTATACTGAAGATGCCAGGAATGGAACCTGGGATCTCACACATTTGAGGCAAGTTCCTGTCTGTGAAATCACATCCCAGCCCCTTCTTTCATCTTTTTTTTAAGAGCATATAAATAGTTTCAAATCTTTTTAAAAAATTACCCTGCTAGATATAGCTATGAATCACATCATCAAAGACTCTTCGAGGTTTTCCATATCTTTTGACAGTATAAAGAGTGGTTCTGAGGGATTGGAGAGATAGTAAACCAGGTAGGGCACTTGCCTCACATGTGACTGGCCCAGGTTTGATATCCAGGATCTCTCTCTTTTTTTGGCAGCGGGGGTGGGGGGGTGTTACACCCAGCGATGCTCAGGGGTTACTCCTGGCTCTGCACTCAGGAATTACTCCTGGTGGTGCTCGGGGGACCATATGGGATGCTGGAAATCGAACCCAGGTCGACCGTGTGCAAGGCAAATGCCCTACCCGCTGTGCCCCGATATCATTCCAGCCCTGATATCCAGGATCTCTTATGGTCCCCCAGGCACTGCCAGGAATGATTCCTGATGAGCAGATAATCAGGAGGAATCCCTGAGCATCTTCAGATCTGGCCTCCCCACCAAAAAGGGTGATTCTGAAGACCTACATTTGTGATCTCCTTCATGAAGGCATGCTTCTTGCCCGGGGAGAGGTGGGGTCACTGAGGAGTGTCCCCACCATATTTTTCATGGCAATAGTCTATGCACTGTGGCCGTCCTCTACCTCATAGCTTGTACCAAATCCCACTGGAAGAATCTACTGCACATTTCCCTGCAGTTTAGAAGTATGGCCCCTGGAGTGGGGCAAAGAAATCATGACTTCATTTAAATTGTCAGTTTGAACTCCCACCAAAACCTGGGTCTAGTTCTTTTCCCAGAATCACTGTTTGAAACTGAGGCAGAAAACTCTTTGTCAAGAACTTAAGGCTTTCTTGCCTCTTCTAGGCTTATGTATGTGCTTGTTAAATGAAAATAAATAAATGAACAGCTGCTAGTGAAAATAGAAGTTGTTTTATATGTAATAAAAACAAAAGGGGTCTGGATAGTACCGCAAGTTAGGGCATTTGTCTTGCTTGCAACTGGTCCAGATTGGATCCCCATATGGCCTGCCAGGAGTAATCCCTCAGTGAAGAGCCAGGAGGAAGCCCTGAGGTACCTGCCCCTTCTCAGCCCCCCTCCAAATGATGACATGGATGAACTCACTGCTAGGCAGGTAACTGGGGTAGATGCTAAGTTTTAGCCCCAAAGATTCTGGAAGACAGACAAAATGGTCATCCCAGAGCACAAAGTTTTCTGAACTCCAATGGGCATCCTCTAAAATGGTCCCTTTTCTCAAATATAAGACTCTAGGAGGTCAGGTCAATTGACTTGAAGACACAGAAGGAATTAATGACCGCAACTTCCAGTTTAAGTAGCTGGGTTCCCTATTTATTAAAAAGGTGATCCAACTTCCAGTTCAAAGCCTTTGGTCCTTATTTCTCATTGACTCTTCCATGCCTCAAACTGTGGTCTTTTAGCAAATCAAAGAAAAGAGCCCTGACGTCCCTGTAAGAAACTACTGGCTCAGGGTGTGGAGTTCAGGATGTATGATTCCAGAGAGGACGTGGGAGACTCCAAAGATGCTGGAGTCTAGTGCCCTCCAGACCCCCCTGAGACCCAGCGCTTGCTTCAGACATGGAAATAGCGTGCTGGTAAGAGCCTTACATTTCTGGAACTGTAAGAGGAAATGAAAAAAATGAAAGAAAGGGAGTATTATGTGGCCTGCAGTGGGAATCATTCAGTGTCTGTTGCAACAAGAGTCAAAGAGCAAGGTTAAGCTGACCTTGAACTTCAGGATGATCCTTTGATGTGAGGCCACTCACCTGTGCTCAAGGCTCCCTCCTGGCTCTGTGCTAGGGGATCATTCCTAACAGTGCTTGGGAGACCATGTAGGGTGCCAGGGATCGAAACTGGGTTGGCCACATACACAGCCAGCACCATACTGGCTGTACTACTAGATTTAGAAGAGTTGGGAGATCATTAAAACTGAAAACAGGGGGCCAGAGAGATAGCCTAGCAGGTCAGGGCTTGCCTTGCACGTGGCCAATTGAAATTCGAACCCCAACACCCTAAGTGGTCCACCAAGCCTGCCAGGAGTGATCCCTGAGTGCAGAACCAGGAGCAAACCCTGAGCACTGCTAGCTTGTGGCCCCCCAAACCAAAATTAATTAATTAATTAATTAATTAACATGGAGACTATCAAAGTATCTAAGAGTGACAAGTCACCTCTAGGTTTTGTAACACCCAGAGGACAAGGAATCTGAAGCAGTCCCTTTAAAGCAGTAGCCAGTTGGCTCCAAGCATCCTTCAGGCACTCTCGGGCACTTCCTGTTTGCTCTTCCTTCTGTACAGGGAGCTGGTAGAAGCGCTAGCCGCTGCTTGCTCTGGGTACAGCAATATTCATGTTTCTAAAAAGGGGGAAGTTCTCTTTTGTTTTTTAAGTTTTTATTAGTGAAACACCATGAGGTACAGTTGTAGACTTACAAATTCTTTTTGTGCTAGGGTTTCAATTATACAATGTTCGAGTACCCATCCCTCCACCAGTGCCCATTTTCCACCACCACTGATCCCAATATCCCTCCCATCCCCCTTCCCCCCCATCCCACCCTGCCTCTGTGGCAGGGCATTCCCCTTTGTTACCTCTCTCAAAAGGGGAAAGGTCTTGTCTTAAAACCTAACCTTCACTTTCTATCTTCAACAATAAAGATTAAATTAAAAACAGTTTTCTTAAAGAGCTGTGGCCGTCACCTCTTTAGGAAAATTTGTGCACTCATTTGTTTCTCTCCTGAAGGACCATGCCCCTATCCAGCTGCCCGAGTCATGATTTGCACTCAGTTCTGAAACATATGGAAGGCCACAGAGAGGAAGGAATTCCTAACCCACTATTCTTTCCACCTGGTAATCCTCAACCCGCAACTGAAGTCTGGCTTGGGAAATCATCCTAGATGCAGTGATTCAGATTATCAAAATGCTAATTCTGATTTAATAAATTCAGCACACTTCCGGGTTTCAAGGGAAGCCTTGAGGCAGCTGATCTTTCAGGGAGTTATAGGTGACTTAGTGAAATTTTGTTTCTGTGACTGAATTTTATTGTTTATTGCATTAATATCTTTTGAAGATTTTGTGTGAGAGTATGGACTAGATATACATAGTAGAATTTGAGCTAAAGCCCTCTTTTGGCTAAATGAGGTCACAGCAGGAAAGTGAAATAAGCAATATCCTGCTCATAAGTTCAGATAAAAATTGTAAATGACCCCTTGATGTCTGGAGCTGGCACTGTTCAACGCTCTTCTGAAGCACAAAGTAATGAGTTGCCCTCGAGTTGGAAGTCTTGATGAGGTACATTTACATACACGCTGGCACAAAGGTTTAGCTCCACTCTGCTAATGGCTTAGAAGGGGCTTCCAGCGAGAGCAGGTAATCAAGGCTGACATTCTGAATTGACAGCTGATGGGGCCTAAGAGCCAAGGCAGAGAGCCCTTCCAGGGACAGCAGATGAGACTTGACAAATGATTGGGACTCAGAGTCAATCATGCTATAATTGCCAATATCTCACCCCATCCCATCTATTCCCCAGGAGATTGAGCAGAAAGAAAATAAGGTGAAATAAAACTGAAAACAAACTGCAAACACAAAGGAACTAAGAGAATTGTATGTAAAGAGTATGATTCTCTCCTAAAATTGTTCGGTGATTGTGTGTGTGTGTGTGTGTGTGTGTTAATAATGGGGAAAATCCTAATAGCGAGATATTCATAGTTCTGAGGGGTTTTGTTGTCATTCTTATTGTTCTGTGACTTAAAGAGAAAGCAAAGAGACATCTCTTGAGAAAACGGTTTGGAAATTGATACAGACTTCTCCAAGTTTTAGTGTTGAACGAATTGGGACTCATCAAACAGTGCTTAAAATATGGACTACAAATTGCTTTTGGTCCTTCCAACCTAAAGTGGAAGAAAATGTTACAATCTTGGTATCTTAAAAATTGCTTCATTTTAAATCTGGAAACCAAGAAGACTGATTTTTTTTATCAGAAAAATTCCCCAAAGTAAAAATAGATCTGCCCTTTAAAGAAATATCTTGTCTTCAAATCTGATTTCCTTTTTCTTTCTTTAAAATAAAAAATTACAAATAAAAAAGAACATCCTAGAATAGCCTTTTTCTCAAGTTAAAAATACAGACTCACATCCAATTATTTTTAGAACCAGTTGAGAGAGAAAAGGGAGGAGTAAGTGCAAATACAATGCATTACCATTTTTTACTGGCGCTCTCACAGAATTCTTGCAAGTGGTAGCAAATTAAACTCTGTAGCTTCAGATACTCCTGTCAGCTTCAATAATCAGCATTGTTTGGTGTCCCCAACTTAACCTTTTCTTGGTCTACCTCCTGCTTTAAATTTTCCTTAGGGTCTCCTCGGGACATTGGGAATATGTGTTAGAGACCCCGGGCTTTGCTAATTTGGAGCCGTCTCCCATGGAAGACTGCAGCCTTTCTATCCCCGTTGTACCCAGTGCTCCCCATCACTCACACTGTGGCGGGGGTGGTGTACAGCAACAATATCAGAATAATACCAAACACACTATCTCAGGACTTTTTGTAACGCTGGCTTTGGGGATTGTAGAGTTTACATCTTTGAGTGTCTGTCTCTTTGCCCATCTCCCGTAGTTGCAGTGACAGGGGTCACACACTTGTGGTACCTACACTCCTACGTCTGATGCTCCCAGGTTGCCCATGTTAGTTGTGCTTGCCCAAACTTGGGAGTAGCATGCCAGAGACCTTCATGTGGAGTACCAGGATGGCTCTTGGCATGCAAGGAGGAGCCAGGGATGAAACCCAGGGCCCCATGCCTGCGAGCTACCATGGAGCCTTCTCTGGACCTGAATCTCTTTAGTCTTCAAAATATTTCTGCACCACATGTCTATACAGTGTTGAACAATGACAAACGCCTGGCCTTGGGTTGAAAACCCAAGCAAGAGTGGTGGGAGGGGAAGGGAGGGGAGAGGAGGGGAGGGGAGAAGGCAGAAGTAGACCAGAGAAGACATAAGGACAGTCGGAGAGAGTCTAAACACGTGGGGCGTATTGGGGTACACGGTTTTTGTCTATTAAAACCACCAACTTGAATGCTATTGTAACTATGCTGCCTAAACAGTAACGGTCACGGTCCTCCCATTGTTCATCGATTTGCTCGAGCAGGCCCAGTAACATCTCCATCATGAGACTTGTTGTTACTGTGTTTGGCATATCGAATACGTCACGGGTAGCTTGCCAGGCTCTGCCATGCTGGTGAGATAGTCTCAGTAGCTTGCCGGGCTCTCCGAGAAGGGTGGAGGAATCGAACTCGGGTCGGCCATGTTGGCCGCTTGTAAGGCAAACGCCCTACCGCTGTGCTATCGCTCCAGCCTGCCTAAACAGTGGTTAAAAAAATTAACTAACGGGGCTGGAGCAATAGCACAGCAGGTAGAGTGTTTGCCTTGCACGTGGCCGACCTGGGTTCGATTCCCAGCATCTCATATGGTCCCCTGAGCACTGCCAGGAGTAATTTCTGAGTGCATGAGCCAGGAGTAACCCCTGTGAAAAGCCGGGTGTGACTCAAAAAGCAAATAAATAAATAAATAAATAAATAAAAAGAAAAATTAATTTTATCCTATTAAATACTCAGTGAAGTCACACCTGGAGGGGGGCGGCTGCCTGTGACCAGATGCAGATCTGGCTCTGCCCTTTGTGTTTCTGCTTGTCCCCAGCTCCGGGTTGCCCTTTGAAGAATCTCGCTGAGTCACCTGCAGTCATGGCTTCTGAGGTTAGAGTCCCTGCAATGCCGCTTGCTTGGTCCTGTGCCAGAGCAGCTTGTCAGCTGGATTCTTTAGAGCTTGGCAGGGAAGCAGCTTGGGGTTGGGAGAGGGCCCAGAACGTTCTCTGCCTCATGCTGGTTCTCTCTTTCCCCTGCGTCATAAATGTGAGATACATTTAGCATCTAGAATTGGCTGGAGAGGGGAGGGAGTATTAAACCCTACTCTCGACCCTTCTCTGTGACCTTGAGGGCTATTTAAAGTAAATCCGTGTGATCATGACCATCTCTGTTTTATTGGGGCCATTTCTAGAAAATATTCACGCATTCATGCTGCATGGGACTATTATTTTTTAATTCACTTGGATTCTATAACTCTGCTCAATTCCATTTCATTTCAAGATAGGCCTGGCCTTGAGATGAACCTCTAGGGTCATCTAATAGATGTCTGTATTTTACAAGTAACTTTCAAATGTTGATTTTCTTTAACCCCACTTTAGGATAATAAATGATACTTAGAGTCTTGAATAATGTTCATACTTATTTTTTACTTAAAGACATTACATTTTTAATAGTATCAATATATTTGTATGGCCAGGAAGCACTGTGGGCTGAATATAGAGGACTTCCCTGCTTGATTTCAGTGTTGAAGTGTGTGATTTGGAATGGTGTTGAATGTTCTGAGAATAGATGAAAGAGCTATTGAGACCAGGAGAAGGATATTAAAATAGCCTGGAAAGTGTTACCCTGTGGCAGGTTCTTTGGGGGGTTGGCAAAGCTACCAAACCCTTCTCCTTGGCAAATCTGCTCACCTCCTTGAGGGAAAGAATGAAGGAACCAGTCACTATTCCTCTCCTCTGATCCAGGGTCAACTTCCAACTTCCGGAATGTACAGATTGTAGCCACAGGCCATGCTTGACATGACATGATGGAGCTTAGAAACTTTCAAATTCTTGGGATAAAGCACATCTCATAAAAGAAGAGAATGATTCTTTCTCTAAGTACTGTTACTAAGCCAATGTTTACTGAACACATATGCGTGGAGCTTAGGGGCTCTCTGTTGGCACCCCTTCATAAGGAGCATGCAATTGGGTGAATACCATCGCTGACCTCACACCCACTCTCTTACCTGCTTAGAAAAACTCCACAGTGCCCATAAATCATGAAGTGGGTCATGCATTGGTGAGATTTCCTCCCAAAGAGTGAAAATATGGAATACTCAATAGTTGACCTTTTAAATTTCCCAGGCAGATGCTTGATTTCTTTGGAGTCTATTGAGTTGGAGATTATCTTGTGGATTCACTGGACTTCTGCTTGCAATTTTCAGGAAACTCTGATAGTCTTTTTTTTTATTTGGTTTTTGGGTCACACTCAGGGGAGCTCGGGGATTCCTCCTGGATCTGCATTCAGGAATCACTCATGAGAGTGCTTGGGGGTTCCAGATGGGATGTTGGGGATTAAATTCAGGTCCACCACATGCAAAGTAAATGTCCCACCTGCTGTTCTATGGCTCTGGCCTCAACTCTGATATCCTTATCTCTACAAGGAGGTGGGCACCTTGTCTAAAACTCGGCTTTCCCCTAGATTGCTGTGTTTCATTCACTCAAGCAGTTTGTAATATGGAAATTGTGTTTTGGATTGAGCTCATGTGAATGTGTGAATGAAAACTGCTGATTATTCAAATAACCATAAGGCTGGCCCCGGGTAAGGCAGCAGCTTCTATGCTGTGGGGGCTCGTAATGTGCTCGTCAGAGTGACTGGGGATGTGAGCAAAGTATGCAGTGTTGCCAGGGTTCTGGGGATCCTAACTTTTCTTATATAAAATGTTGTGTATTTTGAAATATTTGTCCACCATAAAATATTTTTCTACCTATTGTCCTTGCAAATAACTATCAATGTGGGGCTGGAGTGATAGCAGAGCGGGTAGGGTGTTTGCCTTGCATGAGGCCAACCCGGGTTCTATTCCCAGCACCCAATATGGTCCCTCGAGTGCCGCCAGAAGTAATTCCTGAGTGAAGAGCCAAGAGTAACCCCTGAGCATCACTGGGTATGACCCAAAAATCAAAAAACAAACAAACAGAAAAACTATCAATGTGGCTTTCTCTTATTTTATACTTGTCCTACAGGAGATAATGAACAAATTTTCATTGCACCAAGACTTGGTATTGATGGTGAGATGCTTGTCAGTTTGGTTCATGCGATTCAGATGGCTTGGGGAACTTAGCAAAGACTTGAGGGAGTATGTCTGGAAGACAGTCCTGTCACAGATACAAGACTGGATTTCACTGTATTGAGCTCCCTGGTAATGGTGAGACCACTGGATATTGTCAGAGTGGGCTGGAAAGAAGTTGTCCACAGTTGCCAGATGCCTTTTGTACAATATTAGCTTTTTCTTGATGGCTCTCATTGATGCTATTTCTCTTCATAAAATATTGGTCATTTAAAAAAGATATTCTCTAATTAAAAATTGATGACAAGAAATGAAAGAAGACAGCTTCAGTGCCAGACATTTATAATGACTTATTATGTCCTTGCTCAAATGACAAGTTGAGGTTTTCTCAGCATGCCATGAGAATAATTTATTAGAAGACATCAAAATGAGAAAAGGCTACATTGGAGGAAATCCTTTGTACTGTCTCTGAAGAGGAGAGAAGAGTATTTTAAAACACAAGATCTTTTTGTCATCCTTTACACAGGAACATACTACTTTTATTAAATACGTGTTGAATTACACCAAGGGAAACTCAATAAATTTACCATATTGTCTTCCATGAGTCCCAAATAGCCCAGGGTGGTAGCTCATATGCTGTAGTCAATGAGAGAATTGCTTATATAAACCAAGACAAAGCAAACACGTTCTACATGAAACTTGTAAACAATGACTAAATGGTGGGATTAAAATGGAGGAAATTGGAGCCTGAGAGCTAGCGCAGCAGGCAAGACATTTGCCTCACACATGGTTGACCTAGCTTCAATCTTAGCCACTGTATATGGTCCTCTGAGCACAGCCAGGAATGATCCTTGAGCACAGACCCAGGGGTAATTCCTGACAGACCCCGGTGTGGAGGGAGAGAGGGAGGGAGAAGGAGACAGAGAGAAGAAGGAAGGAAGGAAGGAAGGAAGGAAGGAAGGAAGGAAGGAAGGAAGGAAGGAAGGAAGAAGAAGGAGGAGGAGGAGGGAGGGAGGGAGGGAGGGAGAGAGGGAAGAGGGAGGGAGGGAAGAGGGAGGGAAGGAGGGAGGGAGGAAGGAAGGAAGGAAGGAAGGAAGGAAGGAAGGAAGGAAGGAAGGAAGGAAGGAAGGAAAGAAGGAAGGAAGGTTGGTTTTAGAAGTGAGTTTGTGTTGGAAGGTATTCTCCTCTGCCATACTTCTAGAAATGGAAGGTTGGCAAGTTTGGAATTTTGTCAGAAACACAGCTTGTCTGATGAGAGGAAGGAGGCCTTGAGTTTTAAAAAATGGTTTAGAATATGCAATAAAATCATCACCCAGAGGCGCCCTTGGAAGCTAGAATATGTGTCTTGGTCTGCAGAATGGGCAGTAGGTGCCAGCCAGGTTCAGATACGGTAGGATGGTGCTTGCAGGGCCTGCCCTCCCAGGGCTGAAGAGAATGAGCCTATTCCACTATAGCTACAGACTAGTGTGTGTCTCCTCGGCGCTGTCCCTCCTGGGATGATGCCCGGGGTCTGGGCCTGGCTCATTCCCTCATTCTAACAGGACTCAGGACCCTGGTAGATGTGGGACAGGCACTGTTTCCAGCCTCCCGCTCCGCCCACCCTTGTGTGGCATCTCTTCACAGCTCTTTTCTTCCCTGAGTTGAGCTGCCTATTTTGAAGAATAACAGTCAGTTATTGGTCAAGTCTCAGCAATGGAAATTGAGGGAAATTTTCCTAGTTTTTCTCCAAGTAGTGCGTGTCCACCCTTTTTTTACATTTTGGCATCATCTCAGCCGCCTGGACCCCCGCCTGCCTCCAGCAAGTCTCTCTGTCTTGTTCCTATCAGTGATTCCTTTTCTCTGCAGGCAGCATCCTAGGGAACTGCCAAGGTTTATTTTCCTATGTTTGAATGTCCTTGATGGGGTCTAAAATAAATCTATCAAGGATGACAGTTCATTTCTGGATGTTTTATTAGATTCTTCGGGCAATTTTTCTGTCTTTTGACCCCATCCGTGTTCTTTCATCTTTGGTTCCATTTTATTTCTGTGAACGTAAAAACGTGCATTGATTTATCCACATTCAGTTGTTCCATGTTCTGGCCCCTCTCTCATTTCTTCTGACTCCCTCTCAGGGCCAGTGCTCCCCGGTCTGCTCCGTGGCGTGTCTGCTCCGTCCTACTCTGGATCATGTGGGAGGCTTGGTGTTTCATCCGAAAGCATCCCTGGGAGCTCTGTCCTCTAGAAAGACTAATCTTCACTTCTGCCAGAAGCTATTGGAAACTGGGTTAATGGACATTAAGTTTTAGTGTCAGCCTTCTAGTCCCTGCACTGTGTGACTCCAAGTCTCAGACCCAACCAAGACCTACCTGCTGATTAGACACTTTTTCTACCCAACAAGCAGGCCAAAACTGGCAAAGGGATTTCCAAGGTTTTGCTCTCATCCTTTTAAAGAGAGGGTAGCTTTCTGCAGATGTTTCCTCAGCTTGCATAGGACAGAAGCACATCTTTTCCTTCCCCAACCTGTTATTTAAATTCGGTTCACTGGGCCAGAGAGACCACGGTCAGCCTAGCGCATATATTGCATGTGGGAGGCCAGGATTTGGACCCCACAAGGCAGGGTCTCCATGCACTGTTAGGTGGGGCTCCAAACCAATTTTTTTTAAAAAATGCAGTTTTCTAGCAGAGGAAGTACTGAGCATACCTACTGAGAGCTTCAAGATCCCTTCCTCCCTTTCCTTCCCTCTTCATTTGTAGACCCTGAAGCCACTTCCTCCTTGCGACCACTGATGTTTATTTAAGTGGATATTTACTACATTGTGTAGCATTTCTACGCTCCTTATCACGTATTACTTATCACTTATCATCCCGTTGTTCATCGATTTGCTCGAGTGGGCGCCAATAACGTCTCCATCCGTCCCTATCACGTGGTGTGTAGCCCAGTGGCGTACTGGGGGCTCTCCCAGGGTCAGGTGAATGAGACCCAATATTGTTATGGGTTTTGGGCATATCGAATACGCCATGGGGAGCTTGCCAGGCTCTGTCGTGCAGGCTACACTCCTTATACTGGAAAACTTTCATAGGAAGTGATCTTCCATATCACCAGAAATGAACATTACTACATCATCTGATCATATTAAACCACTTTTTATTAATGGGGAAATAAGATTTCAGACCATAGACCATATTTTCATGACAGAAGTGGCCTCATATCTATCCCAAACAGAATTTGATCTCAACGCTCTGGCAGTAAACCCATTAAGTGGCTCTCTAGCAAAAGCTCAATGAAAGAGAGTGACAGATAATCAGGACATGTGGAGTCAGAGACTCACCATCGCACATTCTCTGAATTGAGACGGAGTTGACAGGGAACCATTGAAAACATCATTTTATCCTCCCCCGTTTCTAGGAGAGCCCCCAAAGTAGGAAACAAAGTAATAGGTTGTAGTTTTACAAAGCAGAATTCATGTGTTCTCAAGGAGGAAGCCTGGGGCAAGGGGTCAAGGCCACAGGACTCCACTGGTTGCTCTCCACACTGTGTCTCCCACACCCCTGCTATGTTCTGTCCTGACCCTGCCTCCAGTCCCTGGGCTGAATAGATTATCAGAGTGCCCAGTAGCTCCAGTGTCCGGCCAAGGTGCCCTCCCCATCCCTGGGGGCACGGATCGGCCCTTCCCCTTCGCTCTATGCTCAGAAGCAGCTGGGTACATTCCATAGCTTCCTAATATCCAGGTCTCAGACTCAGAAACTCTTGGATAAGGCTGGCTGCGGAGGCCACGGTCCCCTCCCCACTTTCCTGAGGAAGATGCACAGAAGTGCTGTGAGGGGCTCTGCAGTGGACGGTCAGTATGCTGCTTTCTAGTGCGGATGGATACCTTGGTCGGTCCGGGATTCACTTCATAAGTGTTGTGCACGGGGTAGACCTCGTTAAAGCCATCAAAACTCCAGGTAAGATACTGCCAATGATGGCGGTGATGCAGCTGCCGCATCCACAGAGCCTGGCATTGCTTTAGCAGAAGACACATCTTCTGCCATGCACGGTGGTGGTTGGGGGCTGGGGGTTGTCCAGAGGACCAGAGATGTCTGCCTCCTTCCAAGACTGGCAATCCTGGAGGAAGGAATGGCTTTTAGGTGCAAAGGCAGAGATTGGTGTGCACATCCCATCCAGCCAAGATGCCTGTTGCGCTCGCCAGATCCAAGCCCCTCTCTGAATTGTGACTTGCCACCAATTCCTTGTTTGGAATCGATTCAGTCTCTTCCATACAAGGCCTGGTGATTCCCACAGCACAGATCGGGCTCTTGAAGGAAAGACAATCCACCACAAGGCAGGAAGAGGGGTTTGCAGAGTACAGGGTGCATCCCAACCCGACTTTAGGGTCTGAAACACCGCTACCCAGTCAGAGTGGGGGCCTTCGGGTCCTCTAGGTCTGTAAGAAGTCACGGCGTGGGTATGAGAGACAGTCTTGCAGTTAAAGCCCTTGCCCATGTGTAGCTGACCCAGCTCAATGCCAGGAGGATGCCCCCAACAGAGCCTGGTGTGGGCTAACACCCCCTATGACCCTCCCAAAGAAACAAAGTTGGAAGGATCAAAGAAAGGTTTGCCACAATAAATTAGCAGCTATGTGAACTGGAAACAAGGAATCCAATGAGAATCCTCTGAGAACCCTACTATATAGGGCATGTGCTGGGGTTGGAGAGGAGAGAGACCAGTGGTGAAGAGCCACTTACATGAACAGGGCTCTTTAAGGGGAGTCAGAGGGACTGGGAGCAAAGAGCAGTTTTTCTCTTTCTGTGAAGTTTTCTTTTTTCCATTAAAGTCACAGGCAAATAAAACTCCGAGTTGTCGGCAATCCGCTGAGTGGGATCCACAGCTGGTGGTTCTTGTGTGAGTGTTCTGGGATGGTTGTTGGTGTTTGCTCCACCGAAAGGAGTGGACAAGGCAGGAGGGACAGAAGAAAGCGGGAGAGAGGGAGGAAGCTTAGTTTTTTTTTTAATTACACAGTTTTTATTTGGAGATTTTGAAGGGAAGGAGGGAGAGAAAGTGGGAGAGAGTGCAGAGTAACGCACTCAAGAGAGAATGTGGGCTTCTCCAGCGGGGAAAGACCCCTACATACATCATGGCATTAGACAGGAAAGCATGAAAGTCACATCTCAAGAGGGGAGAGGTGGGTGACACATGTGCTCAGGTACCACATATGCTCAACCACATGGGCACAGACGGCACATGGGCACGGGCAGCATTTGCACGTCAGGAAGGTCTTTTTGAGGCCAGAACTCCTACTGGTGACAAGTGTTTACAAAAGGGTTTTTTTTTTTTTTTGCTTTTTTGGGAAGTCACACCCAGCAATGCTCAGGGGTTACTCCTGGCTTTGAACTCAGGAATTACTCTTGGTGGCGCTCAGGGGACCATATGGGATGCTGGGAATCAAACCTGGGTCAGCCGCGTGAAGGCCAGTGCCCTACCCACCGTGCTATCATTCCAGCCCCAAAAGGGGGTTTTCTTTGCCATGAAACTGGGCCCACTTGCTTTGTGCCCCCTTTCCCAGGCAGTTCCTGTTGCCTGGTGGGCTTTTCCGAGGGGGCTCTGTGCTAGCATCTTTAGCTGCCTCTCCTCCCTACTTTGCATCCTCACCCCCACCGGGAATCCTGAAGTGATCTCGGTTTCCCCTGGGCTCACTCTTCCGCGCCTCCTGAAAATTATCTCTCAGTCTCCAGCCCCTCATTTGCCTGTTTTGAGTGAGCAGCGTGAGGTCCCTGTTCTCTGTGAAGAGCTTGTCCACATCCCTGCGCCTCCTACACTGACCAGGCGTCTGCTCTGACCTCCCGTGGGAGCCCGAATTCCCCCCTCATCAATGCTAAGAGTGGAGCTGCAGATGCTTTGCCAACTTCTTACCGCCTTAGCCCGTTGAGTGGTTTCAAGTTCCCTTCCTGCGCCGCCAAGGAGAGCCTTTTCCCAGCATACAAACACTCTTCTCAGCCTTGTGGATAGAGTGCGTCTCCCCTTTGGGTCACTCAGGAACCAACTTGAGGAGTTCTGCAATCCTTGAATCACCTCTTTTACCATTCTTTATTTTAGTCTTGTCATATCCTCCTCCGTTTGCTTGATCCAAACTATGCAAACATAGTAATTGCCACGCATGGAGCCTTGTCACTTCTAAACAGCAGTACTGGGCGATGAATGGTACTAAGAGGAGCTCTGTGAAATGAAGAAGCAAATACAATGGGAACGTGCCATAATACTAAGTTCTGGCCAATTATCTTTCAGAAGCTCATAGCCACTGGCTTACTTTCCTATCTTTTTTTCTTTTTATAGAGATGAACAGTGTTGGAGAGGTACTAGCGATGATTTATTTGTACTAGAAGATCTTGAGAATTTTCCTGGAAGGGGGGAGGGCACTGAATGGCCCATTATTGGTGGTCAGGAGACTTTCCCTGTGAATAAATCAGGAGGCCTGAGAGAGTATAGAATGAAAACACACGTTCGCCCTTTATTCCAACATGCTTATCTGCAAAATCTCATTAGCTTACACACACCTGAGTCCTTGTTGGGTTAGCTCTCCCCTTGGTCTACCCGAACACGTGTGTGCATCCCGAACACGTGTGTGCCTCCCACAGTGCCTCTCACCTGCTTTGTTGCGTTTGTGCTTTTATGCTGCTTCTTCTAACTCGGAATGAGCTGTTAGTCGTGGTTATGTAAATTGGATAGTGCCAAGCCATGGATTCAGCATGAACGAGACCTGGGAACCCGTCAGAGAAATTATGTGTCCTTAGTCACTAAAAGGCTCTGAGATGTGAAAGTTGGAGATAAAAGTTCTCCGAAAACTCACTGGGTCAGGCCAGTTGGAAGCAAGAGGTTCTGGTCAAGGAGTGGTGCCAGCCATTGCCTTGACATTGCTTCCACCTTGGAGTGATTTTGTAAAGATAAATGTGTGCCTTGTGGGTGTCTCAGTAAACCCATACAGTCCCTTAGACTTCTGGGGAACGAATAATCCACGACCATCAGACGAGTCATGGCTTGAAGCAGAAATGAGCCTCATCTGCCACCATTCCTGCGACATGTCACAGCAACATTCTCTGAAAGGGGAAGATGGAAGCAAGAGATGAGCACTGTCAGCCCTGGGATCCACCAGGTCCTGCCCTCTGCCCAGCTCTGCTGTTCCACCATGGAACACTTCGCTCCCTCTCTGGTCCAGTGCAGGGCAGCTCACCTGCACCCAAGCATGCACTTCACGTCAAACCATGGGCTGCATGTCTTGTCTTATCTGCCACCATTGCAACACCTGCATCCCCATCTGTGGCCTTGAGACCTGTCAATCTGTGTGATTAGAGAGTATTTGAAGAGCCCAGAATGTCCAGGATTGTACTTTTGTTTTTGTTGTTGTTGTTGTTGCTTTTTGGGTCACACCCGGCAATGCTCAGGGGTTACTCCTGGCTCTGAACTCAGGAATCACTTCTGGTGGTGCTTGAGGGACCAAGGGGATGCCGGGGATCGAACTCGGGTCGGCTGCATGCAAGGCCAATGCCCTACCCGCTGTGCTATCGCTCCAGCCCCAGGATTGTAGCTTTACTCTGATCTGGGAAGCCAAACACGCAAGAAACAGCTGCATCTCTAGGATGCTGAGTGGTTCTTTGCAAACAGTTCCCCCTCTAACTCACAGTAAGACACACTTCAGGAAAAATGTATTTATATTGGGGTTCAAGCCTAGACACAAATACATCTATGAATGTGACTGCACACACATGTACACAATTTTACAGGAACATATGGACAATTCAAACAGTGCCTTCAGAAAAGTACTGAGACCCATTCCTGGCATTGCATACCCTTTGCTCCATCTATTTTGTTATATTGTTTATTTTCTAGTGGGACTCCCCAGCACAGCTCAGAGGGTCGGTCCTGATAGTTCTAAGTCTGGCTGTGCATTGTTCATTGTTACATAGTGCCATCACCTGGGGATATGGTGCTATCTGGCCTAATGGTATTTGGAGGCCACCAGTGCTAAACGCAGTGTGAGTGTGTGTGTGGTGGGGGGGAAGCGGGGGGTGCTGGGGGCACACATGGTACCAGGGATAAAAGTTGGGGCTTTGAGCATGCAAGGCAAGTATTCAGCTCTTTCAGAAATATCAGTCCCTCCATTTTACTAAAAAAAATAGATGGCTTATGGAATATGTTTCATGATCCATGAATAGGTCACTACCCAGCACGTGAAAAACCATCACCCACACCCTCCATTATATTAGGGGGGGATTTTTACAACAATACTTATTTTCATTGATTAAGGTTCTTGTTTTCCCGATTCTTTCCCTAAGCCATGTGCACACTCGGGTGCAGGGTGCACTGGCTCTGCGTTGGGCTAGAGAGGAAGAGCAATCTTCCACCCTGGCACAGCAGGGCTGGGCAGGGAGGCGGGTCCCGATGGATCAGAGACTGACTGTGCTCGGTCCTGCTTCATGCCTTTTCCTTTGTGAGCACATTGCTATCTCCTTGCTCTAACATGGACTGAGCGTTCCCTTCCTTCCTCGAAACACAGAGACCTCTCTGGGCAGGAAAGAAGCACGACTTTCTCCTCCAACCCGCCTGGTGCATCAGCTGTCCCAGTGAGTTCTCTCCCTGATGAATGGGTACACTGTTAGGCAGGGAATATTTTGAGTATCCCAACTTTAATCACCTGCCCCCCCCCCGTGCAGTCCCAGCACCTCCACCCAGTTCAGCACCTCCCCCGAATCTCACAGCTGCCTTTCACATCAACTCTTGGTGCCTCTTCAGGCATCCAAGTGTATGAGCTGTAGGTTCCCTTTTCCAGGTGTGTTTTAGTTCCATGAACAAGCTGCAGTTGTTCACCTTAGTGCTCAGGGACCTGCTCTCCCCTCTACTCGGGAGTTTCTTAGGGGTCTCGACATGCCCGCTGCTCCTGGGTTTAAGAGGGCTCGCCTGCACCCCCAGGCTCTCTGTCTGGGTTCAGCCTCCTCCAGGTCTTAGATCTTTGCAAGGCCTTGATTGAATGTTGGGATTACTGCCCTGTGTCTCTTTGATGCTTGGTTTCATCGCCCCAACCCCAGTCCTCCCTCAGATAGCGGCACCATCTCCTCCAACATCCAAACAGAATGCAGTCCATTCAAGTCTGAGAAACTTCTTTGTCCCCATGTCAGAACCCCGACAACCCTCCTTTTCAAAGCAAACGGTTCTTTCTAAGGATATCTTCTTTTAAATAACTAGAAATCTAACTAGAGGAGAGATTAATGACAGACTGGGATGTGAGCTTGAGAAGATCTGATCATTAACAGCCTAAATAGGGTGATTAGGTATACAGTCGGAAGCAGTATGCAGGCTTAAATTAGTAGTGTGTAATTGAGCCTCATTTAGCTGCAGGAGAATTTCACTGAGAGAATTTTATTTACATAAGAAAAATGTCTTAGTGCAATTGCTTTAAAAGAATTGAAACATATAGATGCCAAATGACTTCTTCCTTAGGAGTGCTACCCTACCCCTCCACCCTTAGCTCATTCCTCAACTCCAAGGGTGGGACTCATGTCCTTTCTCAACTAATTATTTTTTTCAAGAGAGCTCTGGTCTTAGTCCAGGTTTGAAAACTCCTTAGATTCTCTGATTAGACTTCTTCAAGTTTAATTTGTTTACTTGGGGTAGGGGCTGGACTGGAAGCCATACCCAGCTGAGCTCAAGGCTTCTTCCTAACTTTGTGCTCAGGGATCACTCCTGGCTCTTCTCAGGGGACTAGCTGTGTTGCTGGGGTTGAACCCATGTCAGCCACATGCAAAGCAATCACCTTACTCACTATACTATGTCTCCAAGCCTGCTTTATTTCCTTCCTCTTTCTTTCTTTCTTTCTTTCTTTCTTTCTTTCTTTCTTTCTTTCTTTCTTTCTGTCTGTCTGTCTGTCTGTCTTTCTGTCTGTCTTTCTTTCTTTTTCTTTCCTTCCTTTCTCTCTTTCTTTCTTTCTTTCTGTCTTTTTTCTTTTTCTTTCCTTCCTCTCTTTCTTTCTTTCTTTCTTTCTTTCTTTCTTTCTTTCTTTCTTTCTTTCTTTCTTTCTGTATATTTAATGAATCACCGTGAGATACAGTTACAGACTTACACACTTTCGTGACTACATTTCAGTCATACAATGATTGAGTACCCATCCCTCCACCAGTGCCCATTCTCTACCACCGTTGTTCCCAGTATCATTCCCACCCACCCCCCAACACCCCCTTGCCTCTGTGGCAGGCACATTGCCTTTTTTCCTCTATCTCTCTCCTTTTTCCAACCCTTCTTTAAACAGCAACAACAAAACTTTTATAAATGAGACAGACCCCCATAGTATGATATTGTCCATGTACTCAGCCCATTTCGACTCTGCTCAACAATCTCCAAATCCGCCTTAAGCTACTCACTATCAGGTAAGCAGTTTGGAGGGACTCAAAGAGGCCAGTACGGGGCTTGGGCTTGGTGTTGCATCGCTGCACCCACCAAGCAGCTGGGTCTCCCCCACGGTCAGGGGGACCAGGAGACCCAACACGCAATGAACAGTACTTGGAGGGGTGGGAGTTTGGAGGCTAAGGGTGACAGGGACCAACGCTGGTCTCCCCTTTGCTTGTAACCTGTCTGGATCTACCAGGTTGAAAACGGAATGCACCAAAGGGTTGTCTCTTGTTTATTCTCTTTTGATTTGTGGTAAGGTCAGAAGCCTCCCTTCTCCTCCACCATGCGGCTCAGTGGAGCTTTTCTATGGCCACAGTGTCCAGATGCTCAGCCCCCATGGTTACCTGCCTCCAAATGCAATTTCACTGCATGGACTCCCCTTCGAGGCATTCAGATACATGAGATAATGAAACAAGGCATAGAGTCCCCCCGCTAACCTCATGGCCGAGAGGGTCACTGAGGTTTGCTTGAGCTGGAAATCTCCCCAGCCTTCTCCCCACTGCTAACACACAGCCATTGTCTTCTGCACGGTGTCTGTGGTACTGCAGGTTATTTCCAGAGAAGGTGTGTAGTCAGACTCACTTCTCTCTCCTAAATAACTGCAACTAACTTATGTGCCTTTAGCAGTGTTTCCACATGTTAACTGACAAATATTTGCTTACAGTATCATTTTGGAATGTGATTGTTGAGTCACAGCTGGTGGTCTTAGGGCTCACTCCTAGCTCTGAGCTCAGGGCTCACTCCTAGTGGTTTCAGGGAATACTAGAGTGTCAGGAATGGAACCGTACTCAATTGCCTGCAGGGCAAGTGCATCCCCCCTACACTGTTGAGTTTCTTAAGAAGGGCAGGATACACTTTTGGACAAACATCAGTGTGTCTATAGGAGACTTCTCTGAAGGAAACCAGGAGAGCTGAAGTGTGTGTGGTCCTTTCATTTAAATAGGAGAGCAATTTTTCTGCTAGAAACAAAAGTTGATCCCAAATCACACTCCTTCTGTAGGTATTTTCTTCCCCTGAACCTTGTTAATTTACTTTTTTTCTAACCTCATGGATAAAATAACTTACAATGGTATGGTCATATTTTAAATAACTGTTTTATAAATCAATAGAAGTGTGATGAATTTCATTTGTGTAAAATTAACATTTTTTTGCCAGAGTAACTGTGTAAAGACTAGAGGCATTTTTGTATGCCTCTAGTCTTCTGGAATATGCTTTACTGATGATTCGCAGTGTTCTTTACGTTAACTTTATATATTACTAGCTACTTATAAATAGATATGTCATATTTCCGTTAATCTAGTAGGTGGGATAGTTTGTCATTGTATTTTATGGTAGAAAAAAGCTATTCTGGGTGTATTTCTCTAGTAGACACCATATAGATATTCTTATTTCTTATTTAGTGTCACAGCATCTGAGAAAGAAGGTAATGTCACCCATTGTACAGACGAGGAAGCCAAAGCACTTTTAGGTCCCATTTGTCTCCCAGTTCATGCAGAAACAATTATTTTCATCAAGTCCCTAAATTAGGCTGGAGTGATAGCACAGTGGTAGGGCATTTGCCTTGCACGCAGCCAGCCCGGCCTGTGCAGTTCCTTCAAGTCTCCATGGTAATGCCCCCATCCTCCATAAGAGAAAAGTAGACACAACTCAGAACCCAAATAGGACCTAGCATCCATTCCAGTCTTATTTTAAATGGAGAGAAACTCATAAATCAAATGATCATAGATGTACATGTACATTTTCCTCCCCTTTTTACTTTTAAAAATATCTATAGCAATGCATCATTGCTGTGTTCTAATGCAATAAAATATAATGCTTTGTGTGAACATGATATACATTGCAGGTGTGAATCATTGTCCGTCTGCATGTACATACAAGAATTCCATCAAGTTTCCAATGGGAAATCCAGGTCCATTCCCCACATACACTGGACCTCTTTGACCTAGTCATCTGCCCCTGCTTCCCTCATCCCTTCTATTAACCACTAATTGGTCTAATGGTCTAAAAGTTTGTTGTTCTATTTAGCTTATCCATTCCATTGGTTTCTTTATGCACCACCTATGAGTGAAATCCCATGCTGCTTGCTTTCTCGGCCTCATCTATTTCATAAAGCATAATATCTTTCAGGCCCATCTATATTACACCGCTGGTTTTTTTTTTATAATGAATGCTAAATTAAGTTTCAAATGAAAAAACTAAAAGCAAACCATTCAGACACACATCTCTTGTCCATCACATTATACTTAGGACTTAGACTTCAATTTTTGTCTTACCAGAGAGAACTGTCATGAAAATTGCTGAGAGGAAAACCTCGTTTCATTCCACAGAATGACTGTAACTGAAGGTGGCAGGCACAGCTGATGAAGTTTTATTTGGTTGTGCCACCATTTGGCATCTTATTAGGAGAACCATCTGTTCTTTTAATTACTATTAACTCGACTTAGACTGCAATTGAAAAAAGAAAAAAAAGAAAATATATTTCTGACTAAGTGAAAAATTAAATCTGCTTTAAAAATCTTGTTGAAAATATTATTATCCCTGCTGAAGATCTAACATCCGGACTGCACAGTAAAAAGTCACATAGCATAATGGAAGAATAATTAACATCAAAGTCATAAAATAGGCTCATTTCCATAGAAGAATATATTATAGTCATTCTTAGATGGGAAATGCTCTTTTTATGTAAAGTACACGAGGAAGTTTCATGTTGAAATCTAAAAAGAGGTGTTTCAGCTTGCTTTCTTTTATGCAGACTTAGGAGACTTTTTGTATATAAGCAATGATAGACTGTTTTATCCACCCATCTCTTTAAATAATATTTTCAGATAGAATAACCAAGCACCGTTCTGTGTAACGGAGATGAAAAGTGGAACCAGATAAATCAAATTCTTTCTGTTCTACTTGGGAAAAGGGGGATGTTAACCCAATCTGAGCCACACACAAGGTAACTTTATGGAATAAAAGCAAGTGCTCTGAGCAAGGAGACCATGGCTGGGATTAATGTGGGTTGGCATTGCTGGGAAAGTTGGCTTAGGACTGAGTCCTGACAGGATAAGGAGTCTTCCAGATGGAGCACTGAGCCCTGGACTTCCTTTCCCCCAGGTAGAAAGATCAAAGAAGGCTAGTGTAGCTGGGAACTCAGGAAGAGAGAAGCAGTGTGCTAAACCCATGCCAGACCTGCAGGAAGTGTTGTCTTCTCAACAGGTGGCATACGGCACTCCCTGTGGGATCCAGAATATTCCAAGGGGACCACAAGTGAAAATCATATAAACGGTGGCATTGGCACCACACTAGGGGGTCAACCAGTAGGACAGGTGGGTCACAGGGAGGAAAACAAAGTGGAAAGGTGGCCACTGTTAGAAAAATACTGCAAAATACTGCTCTAGGAGATTCTGTATAGATCCTTATCTTGGAGGTCCTTGCTGAGGAATAATCTTGTACATTGATGGAAAATGAGCTGGAGAAGAAGTGAAAACAAGGTGTTGAAAACCTGTACTGTTGGACCTACATACTGGTCTGGAGAAAGAGAGAAAGATGGGCTGTATAGGATACAATTTAGAAGAAGGTACACTGAGATATAACAACATCCTTCTGCTGGGTGAGATAGGAAGGGCAAGAAATACCTACTGGAAAACTTGTGAATCTGTGGACTATGTGCAGATATTGACAAAGATGCCCAGAATTATTCTTATTCTGATTGCATAATGATGCTTAATAGAGGATGTCTCCGAATTCCTGGGGCTATTCCATTACATAACGACGGTTATAGGGAGCTCTTGAATGCCAAGATGATGTGATGTCTACAAGCCTCCTGCTCCCTCCTGGGATGTGAGGGGTGGAAGAGACTCAGCTTTCTGTACTATGTTAGTACTCTGCTGAGAAACATTGACTCAGAGGCCTGTGGGGGGGGCTTTTCCTGGGCGCTACAGCTCCAAGAACTGCCATGAAAACTCATCCGTGTTATTTCCTCTTTCCAGTAGTTTTTCCTTCATACATGCTTTCGCAAGAAAGCAAGCCAATTCATGATTAACAAAGAACACTCTACCTGTGGGCTCTGCCTGTCCAGCATAGGAGTGTCTGATGGCCATGGACAGCCTCTTTTATGTCCCGTAGATCTACTCTTCCCATCAAAAGCACAACATAGCAAGCACTGAACTATTTCTATAGATAACATTTCTAATGCATGGTTGTTTGCTTGATGACATCTGTGTATTTATTGAATTTTCCACAGTTAAGAAAAGAGGGTTTTTCTTTTCAATATTTCTTTGTCATAGGATAATCCAACCAACATTTAAAGAGGTAAAGTGACATCTGTGAGGTTGATTTTCTGAGTCCTTGGGTTCCAACACACAAGTATTTTTCTTCCATGAGGAAGTAAATGGATCTACTAGCTCCACCAGGGAAAGTTCATTTATGTGGATACTTTGTAAGGATAGAAAAATAATAGGTAACTGCGTCAGAGAGAAGTAAGGGACTCAGGCACTTTCCTTATACCTGAACAGCTCTGGTTTGTTTCCCTGTACCGTGTTTGGTCCCGAGAGCAGTTCCAGGAATGACCCCTGAACATGGCCAGGAGCACAACATAACCCCAGTCCTCAGCATAATCAGAGTGCCCCAAACCCTATCCTCCCCACAAAAAAACCAAACAGACAAACAAAAAGAAAAACAGAGACTTTAGCTTTGTGCAGTTAAATATAAGCACACAGCTCTAAGTTTTCAAGGAGTTTGTTTGTGTCTGTGTGTGTCTGTGTGTGTATGAGAGAGAGACAGACAGACAGACAGATAGACAGGCAGATGTAAAGAGATAAACAGAAAGACAGAGTCTTTATGTTTGCAGTTAATAATACCCAAAACCGATATTTTTATATCTTTAGTACTTTAATGAGAGCACATTCTTAAATCCTATTTAAGAATAGGAACCAACCATTTAGTCCAAATATTACAGGAATTTCTCATGGAGTAAGGCCATAAGCGGGGTCCCGGGCAGGTCCGGATGTAGTGGACTAGTTTCTTGTTACCATATAGCAGAGATATGGTGCTCCTGTACCTTCGTTCTCAAGAAGGTGCACACAAAAAAGGCTCAGAGGGTATCCAAGGCCCTGCACCTTTGCAGCCCACCCTCACCCAAGATTACAGTAACATTGGCTTATGTTTCAAAACATTGATGAATCCTGAGATGGGTTTTGGTGAGAAAGAAGGAAAGAGACAAATACCATCCCAATTAAATACAATCATAAAGTCCTTTCTATGGCAGAAAACACTGAAGGTTCAAATTCTTCTTCATTAAGTTGGGTCAGAGAGGAAACAAAAGTTCACTCATTCCAGGATCGAGTGACAGGAGTCAAGAACTGTAGGAATTAGACATTTATTCCAAATATTGCAGGAACCAATGCAGACCAAGGCCTGGGGCTCTTCCAGTTCTTCTGAGTACACTGCACTTCTTGTCACCATCACTGCTGATCAGATCTAGAGGAATTTCGATTAATTTTGTTTTGGGTCACACCCAGCGACCCGCAGGAGTTATTCCTGGTTCTGCAGGGAGGAATCACTTCTAACAGTGGTTGGGGGACAATATAAGATGTCGGGGATTGAACGCAGGTCTGCCACATGCAAGAAAAGAGTCTTACCCACTGTACCATCACTCTGGCCCCAAGATCCAGTGGGGAATCTTTTTGCTCTGCAAAAATACGGAATAAGAATAATAGACATGGGGAAGGGAGGGAATTTATATTCTATCAGTGAAATATAAAGGGACGATTTGCTAAAGCACATAGGTATGAAAATATTAAAAGAGAAATATTTTAGTGATACCAATATGTAGTAAAAAGGTTTGGCATTTGACATTTTTTTTGCTTTTTGGGTCACACCCAGCGATGCACAGGGGTTACTCCTGGCATTGCATTCACAAATTACTCCTGGCAGTGCTCGAGGGGACCATATGGTTTGCTGGGAATTGAACTCGGGTTGGCTGCGTGCAAGGCAAATGCCCTACCTGCTGTGCTATCATTCTAGCCCCGGTATATGACATATTTTAACAGGTATTTTTACTTGCGTTAGTATCTAGAACACAAAGCATTGGCTCACCCAGTTATACTTAAAGTTGGGTATTGTGGACATATTTTAAAATAAGTTACCAAATTGAATTGTTTTAAAAGTGAATATATGACTTAAAGGTATTTCATGTAATTTTAAATGCTAACTCATTTCTTTTGGAAAGTTTACACTAGATCAGTATTATGATTTTTTTTATCCTAATCCTTTAGAGCGCTCTCACCCTGCATCAGAAATCATAAGCCATTTTAATTTTATCTGAGCAGCCAATCTGCAAAGAAAATGTAGTGCCTTGAAGAATAAACCGGAGGCTGTAGGAACTAGATTTACAGTTGCCGTGTTTGTAACCTAAAATAAAATCACAGCTCTAGTAAATCCTAACTAAAATAAACCAACAGAAGTTTCCATGAATCTCAGGAAAACAAGCATTAAGGTAAGGTAAATTTGTAGCATTTAGTCTTTTTTCCAAAGAGGCAAAAAATTACATTATTTTCAACAGAAGAGTTGTACCTGAGGCAGAGAAATATCCTCAAGAGTCCAACCATGACAGAAAAAATGCTGAGTCACCAACAGTTGGCAATCTACTCTTTCTTTGCCAAATTTAGCACTCAGAGCTTTCTTTGCTTTTCCTTGGTGTACCGTTCAGATATCACTGAATAGTAAAAATAGAATTTCAGCTATTTATATTTTTCAATTAAAACAATTTCTATCCTTCAGTGACACTGATTTTGATTTCCATGTCTTTATTTTATTTATTTATTTATTTATTTTTTAGTGAATCACCATGGGGTACAGTTACAAACTTAGGAACTTTCGTGTTTGCATCACAGTCATACAATGATCGTTTACCCATTCCTCCACCAGTGCCCATTCTCCACCACCAATGTTCCCAGCATCCCTCCCACAACCACCCACAACCCCCACCACCCCACCCCGCCTCAGTGGCAGGTCATTCCCTTTTATTCTCTCTCCTTTTGGGTGCTGTGGTTTGCAATAGAAGTATTGAGTGGCCATCGGGTTTGGTCCATAGTCTACTTTTGGCACACATCTTTCAATCCAAATGGGTCTTCCCAACATCCTTTACTTGGTATTTCCTTCTCTATCTGAGCTGCCTTTTCCCCCAGCATGTGAGACTGACTTCCAAGCCATGGAGCAATCTTCCTGGTCCTTATCTCTACTATCCCTGGGTGTCAGTCTCCCATTCTGTTACTTTATATTCCTCAGATGAGTGCAATCTTTCTATGCCTGTCCCTCTCTTTCTGACTCATTTCATGGTACTTAACATGGTACTTTCCATGTTGATCCACTTATAGGCAAATTTCATGACTTCATCTTTTCTAATAGCTGCATAGTATTCCATTGTATAGATGTACCAGTTTCTTTAACCAGTCATCTGTTCTTGGGCACTCAGGTTTTTTCCAGGTTTTGGCTATTGTAAACAGTGCAGCAATGAACATACAAGTGCAGATGTCATTTTGACTGTACTTTTTTTTGCCTCGCCGGGATATATTCCCAGTAGTGGTATTGCTGAGTCAAATGGGAGCAAAATTTCTAATTTTTTTGAGAATCGTGCATACTGTTTTCCAAAAGGTCTGAACCAGTCAACATTCCCACCAGCAGTGAAGGAGAGTCCCTTTCTCCCCACATCCACGCCAGTACCCATTGCTTTTGTTCTTTTGGATGTGGGCCAGTCTCTGTGGTGTGAGATGTTATCTCATTGTTGTTTTGATCTGAATCTCCCTGATGATTAGTGATGTAGAGCATTTTCTCATATGCCTTTTAGCCATTCCAATTTCTTCTTTGAGAAGGCTTCTGTTCATTTCATCACCCCATTTTTTGATGGGGTTGGATGTTTTCTTCTTGTGGAGTTCAACCAGTACCTTGTATATCCTTGATATCAACCCCGTATCGAATGGGTATTGGGTGAATATCCTTTCCCAGTCTGTAGACTGTCTTTGTATTTTGGTCACTGTTTCTTTTGAGGTGCAGAAGATTTCCATGTCCGAGTATCTGGGATTAGAGAGACAAAAATCACCATGTTCCATTTGGATATAGAAGATAAAGGGCTGTGATGGCTTTGATAGCCCTATAAGAAGAGTTAATTTTAATTATTTAAAATAGTAATTAAGATGCAGCAAAGGACTCTAAAACAGTGACGTACCTCAGCTTTTTCCCAATTGTGACTTCTTCCAAGTGTGTTTCCTGCTCTTGGCTTTCTGTCCTACTGGGCAACCCCCAAATCTCCTGAGTGTCCCCCATTGATGTGATTTTCAGCTGGGGGCTAACTTGCAATATATTGGGATCCTCAGGGAGCCAGATGGCTCCCAGTTGAGAAAGGATACTCTGAAACACTGCTTACAGGAGCAACCTATTTTTTTCTTAGAACTTCTTAGAGTTGAGAGCTGGTTAGGATTTTGACAGAATAGGACAGTCCTTTCTGGAAAGTTGGTGGGATATTTTATTGCTTTAGAGTCTAATAGTTTGGTGCTTCTTGAGATACTTCAAACCATAGCAAAAGTATATTCTCTCTCTCTCTCTCTTTAATTTCTTTTTGGGTCATACCCAGCGATGCACAGGAGTTAGTCCTAGCTCATGCACTCAGGAATTAACACTGGTGGTGCTCAGGGACCGTATGGGATGCTGGGAATCGAACCCAGGTCAACCTCATGCAAGACAAATGCCCTACCCACTGTGGTATCTGCTCCAGCCCCAAGTATAGACTTTCTTAAGGGACACAAGTGCAAAAAAGAAATACTGCCTTCAAAAACCTGTGCCATGATGCCTGTGTGCATGTGGTGGGCTGCATGGGCACCAGACTAAATCTATGCCAACATCTCTGTTGCTGTGAGAAAAATATGTGACCTAAAACAGTCATTCAAAAAAAAAATCAATTCCCCTTCAGGAGAGCAGACTGTACATTAGCGTTGGTGGTGTGACTGGGTTGGTTCCTTCTGTCTTAATTGGGCGCCTGTCTCTCTCTTTCAGGATCTAGATTTCTCATCACATCCACGGGAGCCTTGTATATTAAAGATGTACAGAACGAAGATGGATTATATAATTACCGCTGCATCACGCGGCACAGGTACACCGGGGAGACGAGACAGAGCAACAGCGCTAGACTTTTTGTATCAGGTAAAAACTCATCAGGACGCGTTTGTTCCTTATGTGTGTATGTTCTGTCTCTGACAATGGTGCCAGCGCCCTGTACTTCTTGAGAACTGGGTTGGATATCTGTGGAACTCCCCGTCTGTGCCCATAGTATGTCCACCGCTAAGCTGAAGGGCTATTCACACCCTCACTGCCTCCAAGGACTGTTCTCAAGTGCGTAATAAACCCAGAGTCCTTGAGTGTCCTCAGATCAGTTTCTGCTTTCTCGAGGGATTATATGTCAAGGAAACATATAACCGTTTGTATCATCTTCAAAATTGGCTTCGGAATGGCTCTCTGGCAAATCGGTGAGCCATCCGTCCACCCACCCCTGGGGTGAGGTCTTGGCACTTCATGGAGAAGTCCAGGTTTATAACATATCTGCTCTGGTGATAGAAAATCAGATGCTAATTATCAAACCTTGGCTGCTGGAGTTCTAGAATAAGAAATGGTGTCCTGCAGTGCCCTGTGTATGGTGGTGATGCTTTGTGAGGGGCAAGAAGCTTGGCATGAGAGTCATTAAAAGCATTGTCAGGCCAGGGAGACAGGACAGGGTGGGGGGCTCACCTTTTGAGTATGGGACCCTGGTTTGGTCTCCAGCAACCCTTGACCTCCCCTCTGTAGCTCTGAGGCTCCTGAGAATGGTTGGGATGAACTTGGTGTTCCTTGGTACCATGGAGCTCGAGGACACCGCATCCTTGGGTCCCAGCTTTCAACCCTATATGGTCTAGTGGACATAAAATTCACAGAGCACAGTTGGGGAGGTGCTCCTTAGCCCCCACATCCCCCCAAAGAGAGTCATCTGCTGTCATGATCCCAAAAGTAACAGCTGGATTAGGACCCTGCTAGGGTTAGGGAAGATTAATCTGGCCTGAGCACTGTAGTCTGAGATCTATAGCGAGATATTCCCAGGAGAGCCACCCTACATGCTTATTATATTTCTTACTGTGTCCATATAAAGAGGATATTGCTCTGAATTTACTATGCAAAGGGCTTAAGGAGAAGAGAAAAACAATATTTACAAGTTAACAGAGTCTGATTAGGAGATAAACGTGATTGACCGGTTGGGAAAGCAGAGCACAAAGAAAGAGGTTGCAGATAAACACAGAGGAATAGGAGCACTGTGATGGGAGTAGCCCACTAAACCTAAGCTCCCTGCTGCAAGGCAGAAAGGACAAACCAATGTTATCCTACATTCTTGGGTAATTTTTTTGGATCTGGTTTCTCAATTCTCATCCTCAAAACAAACAAAGCCTACTCTACCTCAAAGTCCAGCACGCATATAAGTTAGAAATGAGTGATTTCTCCACTGAACTTAAAAAATACCTTTTCTTCAATGACTGGAGAAATAGTAAAAGGGATAAATCACTTGCTTTGCAATGTAGATGATGCTGATTCGAGCCTCAACTCTTGGTTTTAAAAGTATTAGTTTTTGTTACTTCTGTAAATGGTCTGACTGGTGCTTACAATAAAAAATAAATAATGAATAAAATAAATCAATAAAACTAAAAAACTGAAGAGTGAAATGAATTAAAAAATGGAATTGGTATTTATTACCCAAGCCTTATAACCTTAATGAAGACACTGTGTTCTATGTGTTAGGAATAGCTCACAAGAGATCTTGCTTGCACTGAAGAGGAACTTCATAATGAAATCACTGAGACATGGGGGTGCTCGGGTACAGAGGGAATCTGGGCTGACGATGGCTGATTTGATCTTAGCAAGAAAGACTATTAACATTTACCATCCACAAGAACTGAATCAAGTCATCATAATCATAATAAAGTCCATCTTTATTCCAAGAAACAGTTAAAAAGGAAACCCAAGAAGGGCAAGAAACCTGGGGGGAAATGCCTCAGACAGTGACCTTGCTTATGCTAAATTGTACTTGTGTTGAAATTTAACTTAGGGTTTAAAAGGCACATTCACTTTTCATAATCCCAGGTTCCTTTATTTTCAAAGAAATATTCACTGATGTTTCAGAATTGACAGCCGGACCCAAGAGCATTTGGTTGCCATGGGAGCAAAGGGACTTGAAGAGATGGATTGCTTGTGAGTCTGGTGCAGGGTAATGAGTGAGGTATCAGCTCCGAAGCTACTGAATAAATGCCATAGATGGAGGCTCTAGCAGAAGAGAAGGCAGGGATAAAACTCACATAGGGAGATAAAGTTGTAGCCCTGTTTCTTTACAAAGGACGACGTATCTGGAGTCCCATGTCAGTTTCAAGATTGGGTGGCAAGTAAACCTTGATTTCCTGTCACAGAAATATCAATAGGTAGTTGAGGGTGAAACTTGATTTCAAATGGGAAAAACAGAGACCCTGAGGACAATTTCCTATTCTAGAAATTCCAAGTTTTCAAAGAAAAGAGAAATTGGTTTATTTAAATTAGACTTAAGTCTATGAAAAATGTACATGATTTTTGGCAACTGTGTTAAAGGACTATTACAACAAGGTTTTGATTAATCCTGGAATCTTTCTGAAACCATAACAAATCAAATGGTACAATGACAACAAAGCACATGCGTGGTATCTCTAATAACTTCAGATGGTGTGAAATCCTCAAGAACTCTGCTGGTCAGCTTGGAAGGCTTGCCCATAACTACAGGGCCAGTGGTGGGAAACAGCTGTACAGGAGCAGGCTAGGTGCTGAAGAGGGAAGGTGTGTTTGGACCACTCCAGATCCAAAGTTGCACAAAAGCCAGCAAACACTCTTCACCCAAGTCAGAGGACCATAAGACTTCTCACAACTCGGGGATGACCAGTGTGAACTCTAAACTGGAGATGATGCAGAACCACCATGACAGCAGGAAGGCTTGATCACCCAGCTCAGTGGTGGGTTAAGTCCTCCAAGAGCTCCAAAGCATACAGCAAACCTTCCTCTCAGAAGAACAAACACTCACCTTATGAGGAAATGACTTGACTTGGGGACCAAATTGATGCAGGGCAGAATAGTAAGATTAGCCCAAAGAGAAGGTTCAGAGAGCTCAGAAAGTCCTATAGGAATTGTGGTCTCTGCAATGAAATGAAAAATGTGGCATGAAAATGTGAGTGTGTGTCCTTAGAAAGCAAATAACTCACTCATTGATCTAGGAGAGATGTGACTACAGGACAGTCATTCTACTAAAGCTCTGAGATGTGGGCTGCATTTTGAATCCTCGAGAGTAATAGCAGAGAGAGGTTGGAGAATCTTACCCATGTGTCCATTCAGGCAGGAAGCTTAAAATTAATAATACTATTTCGTTTTGAAATAGAAGAAAGAGAAATAACTAATGTCACACAGTGTTTTTTTTTTTTTGCCAGGAATGGACCCTGATGAAAGGGCCAGGACAGAGTCCTAAGCATTTGTGGTACAAATCGCTCCCCCTGCCACACAAAACTCACTGTCACTGTCCTCCCGTTGTTCATCGATTTTCTCGAGCGGGCCCAGTAAAGTCTCCATTGTGAGACTTTTGTTGTTACTGTGTTTGGCATATCGAATACATCACAGTAGCTTGCCAGGCTCTGCCTTGCAGGCGAGATACTCTCGGTAGCTTGCTGGGCTCTCCGAGAGGGGCGGAGGAATCAAACTCAGGTCGGCCATGTTGGCTGCATGCAAGGCAAACGCCCTACCCGCTGTGCTTATCGCTCCAGGCCTAACTATAACTCATGTTATAAAAATTAAGTTAAAAGTGCTCATCATCAAAGAACAGACACAACAGAAAGCATAATTTGAAATGTTAATATACACCCAGATTCCCCATCTTCCAGTAACTTGACAGTTACACCCACCAACTGCTGTGTAATCCCATCAAAGGCCAGGATCCAGAGACTAGAGAACCAAGCTCCCGGAAGAGAACAACATAGAGTCTCCTGCCCCCACACCTGGCTGTCCTCACTGCGGCCCCTTGGAGGAGGGCAGGTTGAGTTTCCCTCTCCACCCTGAGCAGAACCCTGGCAACTGAAGACCTCCAGGACCCAGCCACAGCCATGCTGAGACCACTCTCCACATGCTCAGACGAGCCTCATGCATGAAGCAACTGGCAGAGGAACCCAGATGTGCGGGACCCGGGGCTGAGATCTCCAAGCCTGCTCACTTCAGGACTGGGCCACCTCCACCCAGATCCCCTATCTTCCAGTAGCTAGACAGTTACACTCACCAACTGCCATGTAACCCCATCAATGGCCAGGATCCAGATACTATAAAACCAAGCTCCCGGAAGCGTGCAGCCACATTTGCAGCCGCGTGACCTCTTATTCTCTAGTTCTCACTCTCAGAGAACCCAGCAGGCTACCAAAAGTATCCTGCCTGCATATATGCCTCACTGGGAACACCTGCAAAGGTGAATAGAGGCTGCCCCCAAAGCCTCCATCCCTCTCAGAGAGCCCAGCAAGCTACCGAGAGTATCCCGCCCACACTGCAGAGCCTGGCAAGCAACCTATGGTGTACTCGATATGCCAAAAACAGTAACAATGATGGTCCTCATTCCCCTGACCCTAAAAGAGCCCCCAATGTGCCATTGGGCTATACTAACACATGACAGGGATGAATGGAGACGTTACTGGCACCCATTCGAGCAAATCAATGAGCAAAGGGATGATAGTGATAGTAAATATCCGAAGGGCTGGAGCAATAGCACAGCAGTAAGGCATTTGCCTTGCATGCGGCCGGCCTGGCTGAGCCAGGTTTGATTCTTCTGCCCCTTTCAGAGTGCCCGGCAAGCTACCAAGAGTATCTCGCCTGCACAGCAAAGCCTGGCAAGCTACCCGTGACATATTAAATATGCCAAACACAGTAACAACCAGTCTCACAATGGAGATGTTACTGGACCCACTGTAGCAAATCGATGAACAATGGGAGGA
This sequence comes from Sorex fumeus, assembly GCF_029834395.1. Lineage (NCBI taxonomy): Eukaryota > Metazoa > Chordata > Mammalia > Eulipotyphla > Soricidae > Sorex > Sorex fumeus. The sequence continues at coordinate 3,772,332 of NW_026606098.1, read as the reverse complement.
CAGTGCGACAGTACCGTGTGACAATATCTGAAAGCAAATAAGTAAATCAACCAAATAGGGGGGAGAAAAATTAATGGAAAAATGCAGAGATGAAGGGTAAAGATGATTTAAAAAAAAAACCCACTAATGTGTAATTCGAGCCTCTAAAGAAGAAAATTAGCCCATTGATCAGAAAATATATTTAGAACTATAATTCAAAAGTTTCCTGTAGTTAAAGAATATGGCATTACTCCATGCTGGAACACTGCATTCATACTTTGGAAAATAGTCCCAGAGAGGCCAACATCCATCTGTTCTAATAGAACTCCTGAACTGTACAGATTGGGGGTGGAGGGAGGAGATATTTAAGCATCCAGGGAATAAAATAAAGATGCACTAAGTGAAAAATGAGGAAAATCAATAAAACTTAAAGCAGAGGAAAAGAAAAGCAAAGTCTATAAACACATTTCTTCTTCCTTTAAAGCAACAGTGAAATAGATAAAGGGGCCTAATTTTTAAACTATAGTGGCAATTTACACATATGGATTAGTTTTTTAAAAAAAAATCAATCTCTTATTTTCTAAGTACAATTCTAAAGATGGTTTAAGTTTTTTTTTCTTTTGAAGTTAGTAGAAGCTTCTGTGAAAAGTGACAAAGTCAAAATTCAAAAGAAAGGGACCCTGGAGATAGCCCGGTGGTTTTAGAGCATTTACCTTGCCAGCATCAGGTCAGAAATTCAGTCCCCACTGCTGCTCGACGCTTAACCCCCAGTGACCCAGTGCAACCTGGGTATCTGCTGTGTGTCAGGCCGCCCTTTGGTTGGCAGGCCTCAAAGACGCAAGTGATTTCCAACTGCAGCACAGCCGGGAGTAAGTACACGCCTCAGCTAAAGTGTGCAGCCCCTAGCAAGCATCATAGACCAGAATGGGTATGCACGCACATGGCCAGAAAACGCACGCCCCTCACCCCCACCCCAGAGAACATGGGTGTAATCATCCAACTCAAGGGTGCCACCCCAGACAGAAAGTGGCCAAGCACCCCAGACAAGGGAAGGTGACAGGGGCAGAGGGTGTGAGCAGTGCAACCTCATGGGCAAGCCCCAGAGAATACTGTGATCAAACAAGGGGTGTGAGCCTTGCCCCAGTCACTGCAGTAAGAACAGAAGGAAAGGAGTTGTGTGGAGAGGGTTGGTGAGAGGGGAGAAGAGTCACACAGATTGAACTGGCAGTGACAACTATTATCATGCGGTTGATTTTTGGAGAAAATAAACTTTTCTCATTAGGACCCAGATTTGGGGGGCGATTCTCTCAGGGCAATACAAGGGCTGTTGCTGGACTATCACGTCACGGTCACGGTTCTCCGGTTGTTCATCGATTTGCTCGAGCGGACCCAGTAACGTCTCCATTGTGAGACTTAATTGTTACTGTGTTTGGCATATCAAATACATCACAGGGAGCTTGCCAGACTTTGCCATGTGGGCGAGATACTCTCGGTAGTTTGCCAGGCTCTCCGAGAGGGGCGGAGGAATCAAACTCACGTTGGCCATGTTGGCTGCATGCAAGGCAAATGCCTTACCCACTGTGCTATCACTCCAGCCCCGCTGAACTATAGTCTTCAGTTTATTTCTTTAATAAACTCCCCTAAAATTTAGTTTATTGTAAGACAAATGGGGCTTCCTTGAAGGTTCCTCCTACTGGACATAATCTTTTGAGTTTCATCTAGGTTGGAGTGCGTTTGGACTGAATTCTGTTGCATGTACACAGCTTTGCCTTGGTTGGAGCTAATTGTGTCCATAGGAACTCCCTGTCTAATGGAAGTCCCAAGAGGCTCTGACATATCTCCCAGTTGCACTCTGGAATCTTCCACCTGGGTCGGTGCATTGACCCCAGAGGGTACTGACACAATGGCGCGATCACCTAACAGCACACTTCTTAGACTGTCATTAAGGATCGCCTGATCCTCAGCACTTGGTTGATCCACTTACTCCTTGATGGTATTTGTAGCCCACTCCCCCCCCACCACCACTACCTTTCAGTATGATGAATCACCTTCCCAGGAGTATTTGTGCGCCAGTCTTGGCATGACAGATGGTTTTATTTGTTAGGGTAGACACCTAGAAGAAGAACATTGGAGTCTCATGGGAAATTAAGATTTAACATTCTCTGTTCGACCATATCCTCATGGAGATCAGTGGCCGCTTAAGCGTGTGGTCTGGTACAAGTTCTAAACAGGTCAAATTAGAAGAGAGATCAAGGAAAGGTCATTGATTTTGTTTTTAGCATCCAATTGGGGATCTTTATTTTTACATCCTTCATAATAATCCTAACATCATACCTCTAAGTTCATTACTTTGAACCTCCTGAGCTCAACACTTTGGACATTTTGCTGAGTGTTTTCCTCTGACCTAGTTCTTAAGCACTTTTTATTCTCTCCCTCCCCTGAGTCAAGGATACAGGATATCTAAAAGAAAAGAAGGACCCACGGAGAGAGTCCGGGGACAGAGCATGTGCAAGGCATGTGTTTGAGCTGGGTGCCATCCCTGGCACCAAATGATGCCCCAAGTTGGCAGGGTATAGCCCTTGAGGCTACTGAGCATCTCCAGGTATTGCCCTGGTGCTCATCCCCTGGCTCCGCAGAACCCAAGCAGCTGTTTATTCTCAAACCCTGACACTGGACCTCCAACTCAGTTGGCCAAGTATCACTGGAATTGGCCCTTGGGACTTCTGAATGCCACTTAGAATGAACCCCTCAATTTTTTAAAGATTATACAAAACTAACTTGTACATTGTTTAGAACTTGTGTTTAAAGGATGGCATATTTGATCTTTTAGAAGCTTATCCATTTTTATTTATTTATTTTTATTGGAAAGAACTATAGCACAACCAGTAAGGCATTTGCCTTGCATGCGGCCAACCTGGCTGACTCGAGTTTAATTCCTCACCCCTCTCAGAGAGCCCGGTAAGCTACCAAGAGTATCTCGCCCGCATGGCAAAGCCTGGCAAGCTACCCGTGATGTATTCGATATGCCAAACACAGTAACAACAAGTCTCACAATGGAGACGTTACTGTTGCCCACTTGAGTAAATCGATGAACAATGGGAGGACAATACTACAGTGCTACAGTTTTTATTGAATCACCGTGAGCTACAGTTACAAAGCTTACATGATTGAGCTTCCGTCATACAATGACCGAACACCCATCCTTCCACCAGTGCACATTCTCCACCACCAATGTTCCCAGTATCCCTCCCACCACCCCCACCCCACCCCAACCCCTGCCCCTGTGGCAGGCACCTTCCTTCTTACTCTCTCTACTTTGGGGCATCATGGTTTTCAGTACAGATACTGAGAGGCCATCCTGTTTGGTCCTTTATCTACTTTCAGCACACATCTCCCATCCCGAGTGACCCCTACAACCTAGAAGCTTCTTCTTCTTGCCTGACCTAACTCCTCCCCACTTGGTTAGCCTATTCCCAGAGAGCTGGTCCATGAAGCCCATCTGCAGAGCCCTCCTCTCTCCCCATAGCCCCAAGCACACCTGGGCTCATATTTATAGGCAGTTTTGTATGTCTGCTTCACTGCAGTTCATACATATGGCTTAGCTCCATATTTTGGTTTGCCTGTCCATTGCCTCCCCCACCCACCCACCCATGTATCTGACTGGGGTATGACTCTACAGAACATCTTTCCTCACTGGAGTTCACCTACCTGTGTCCGGCGTCTAATTCCCTGGGCAATAGATTCACATGATATTGTGAAATGAATAAAGGAAATACTTTCAAATTTGGTAGCTATCTCTAAAGCTCTTATTGTGACCTAAAGGTTACTATGATTAGACACACACAAAAAAATGTTTGTGTAGGGCTTGAGGTAATACAGCAGGTAAGGCATTTGCCTTGCACATGGCCAACCCAGGTTTGATTCCCAGCATCCCATATGGTCTTCCGAGCACCACCAGGAGTAATTCCTGAGTGCAAAGCCAGGAGTAACCCCTATACATCACCAGGCATGACCCAAAAAAGAAAAAAATTCTATGTAAGGTTGTGATTTTACATTTTGTTTGGAGGCCATACCCAGTTGTGCATGGAGCAACCCTGCTCCAGTGCTCAGAGTGCATTCCTGCCCATGCTCACGGTACCAGGTGCCATCTGATGTTAGGGACAGAACCCAGGGTTCCGACATACACTCCAGCCCCTGAGCATCACCCCTCAGCGACTGTTGTTACTTTGGAAGGAATGTCTGACTTCTTGTTTGTGTGCTATTTCTGGTCTATGTTTAGCAGGGAATGAGATATAGAAGACATTCTGCATCTATCTATTGCAAGCTCTGTGCGGGAGGGACTTCTATGAATCGGCCATTTTTCCCATTAGTATACAACATATTAGATTGGTATCAAGGGCTGATACGATGAAGAGTGATTAAATTCTCCAGGAGCCTGGTGGCTCTCAATGGCCCCATCCATGCCTCAAGGACATGGGTTTTTCTTCCTTTGCAGACCCAGCGAACTCAGCCCCATCCCTCCTGGATGGGTTTGACCATCGCAAAGCCATGGCAGGGCAGCACGTGGAGCTGCCCTGCAAAGCGCTTGGGCACCCAGAGCCAGATTACCGCTGGCTGAAGGACAACATGCCCCTGGAACTTTCCGGAAGATTCCAGAAGACGGTGACAGGGCTGCTCATTGAGAACACACGTCCCTCGGACTCAGGCAGCTACGTGTGTGAGGTGTCTAACAGATACGGAACCGCAAAGGTGATTGGCCGCCTGTACGTGAAACGTAAGTGACCCTGGAATCTGCAAGGGCAGTACTGCCTGTCTTACTTGGGGTTCTGGTTTGGGGTGTCTCTGGTTTCCTCAGTCTCCTTCAGTCAGTTCTCAGGGCAGACCTGTTGGGGTGCAGATGAACCCCATTTTGTAGATGAGGAAAGTAACAGGAACACATTGCCTAAGGTTTTAAGATCAGAGTTTAGAGTTGGAACTCGGCCTCATTTACCCCTGGAACTTTCCGGAAGGTTTCAGCAGACAGTGACAGACTGCTCATCGAAAACACACATTTTCACAAGACCCCAGGGGACATTTCCTGCCTCACCTGACCTGGCAGCTAACTGTTGCCAGCCCCTCTGAGTGTGTTAAGAGGAAGAGGACCAGTGTGTGTGGTCAGCCCAAGCGCTGGCAGGCACTCCAATGTTGTTCCTCTTGGCCTCTTTCCAGATGCCATTTGAAATTCTTCAATGGAGCTGTTATCAGCAGAAATTTAGCTCTAAATTATTCGACCCTTTGGACCTGGACTCAGTGTTACAGTGTTGAGGACATTTGCTATTCAAGTGATTTGTAAGGATTGTCTTGGAGGATGTGTTGAGCAGTGCTCCCTCTCTGGTCTCTCCCTGTCTTCTGCTCAACTCCTGGCCAAGAGAAGTGGGACAGATGTCAGGGAGGATACTCTTACTAGCCAGACACTGTCCACTTCACTCAGGAAGAAGCCAGAGCATTAGATGTGCATAGGATATGTTTTTATAGGAAACATCCAAAGCATTTGATATATTTGATTTGATTAACTGAGCTGTAGAAATGGTATCATTTTCTAACCCTAATATTTTTTTCTAGACCCATGCTTGTTTATGGAACTGCATCTTTCATGTAACTCGGGGCGTAGACTATTCTAATACAAGTTTTCCCAAGAGAGCATGTTTGAAGAAAATAGCCTATATTGCCTGGAGTCCACTGTGCAGGTTTTCTGTCCATCAAGCTTGGTCAGGGAGCAGAGAGAGAGAGTGGATGGCAGCATCTGCCAAGTTAGAGCTTGATAGCTCAAGAGACTTAAAGGGGAAGTTATCCATGTGGGGTAGCCAGTAAGAATTATTTCAAAGATTACATCAAAAGTTCTTCTCTTTGTTGATATATCTTGCAGGGTCCCCCCACTTCCAATGGAATCAAGTTAATATTTTAGAATATTATCATAAACATCTCAACTAAACCTATCGAGTCCTGTTCCCCATAGTTTTGCTTTAAAATCCCCCGCTCCTGCTGAATCTAACTTACCTCTACTTCCTGTACAAAAGCATTCTTTTCCTGATTGCAAGGCCACATTGCTCTCTCCGCATGAAAGATGCTTTTCAAATGCTTGAATGCGTGCCAGGTTCCCGTTTGAAAGCCAAGGCAGTGCCCTGTCTCTGTTCTCTCCCTGTCTTCTGCTCAGCTCCCGGGGTGCATCCTGTCTTCCTCTGAAAAGGCATTTAGTGCTATCCACATTTTAAAAGTATCTGTGGAAACATCTGACTTCTTTCTTCTTTTCATTCTTGTACTTTCCTCCCGCATTGAGACAAGATTGCAAATGACTCTGCGGCATCCTGTCTCTCTCGTTTGATAGCTTCTAGGTTTTGTCTCTCTCTCCTTTACACAGAATGCATTCTCTTGGCTTCTGACTTCAAAATTCCCTCTGATTTGATTGCTTCCTTTTGCTTTTGATGTCCTATGTAATTTCTAAAGCTATCAATTCTACTTCTATGACAAATTTCACCCCAGTTTTCTTCTTCTTTTAGTTAAAAATTATTGTGATAAAATACTTGTGATAGAGAATTGACCATTTGGGCTATTTAGTTTGATCACTTTTATTTTTTTTACTGTCTTGCTTAGGTTAAGATGATATGGAATTAAAGTCTATAGCCTCACCTTTATTTGTGTGGGCTCTGCCCCTTTCACCACCAAAGTCCCACTATTGTTCCACTACCAAGAGGACCCCTCGACTCATCCCTTCCACCATCTATCATTTTCCCTCAATAGCACATAGTTTCCATTGAGTCTGTGAATTATTATTGTTCTTGTCAGTCATTGTCTTTAGCAACTGATATGCCATATATGGGTGGAACCACATCTTTCATTTTTTTTTTATTTCACTGAACATGGTGACCTCAAAGTCCATGCATTTAGTCCCAAAGAAAAAAGTCCCATTTGTTTCCATGGCAGAGCAAAATTCCATTTCTTTACCCAGTCACATGTCGATGGCCATCAAGGTGTATTTCATGTTTCACTGTCATGGAAATGCTGCAGTGAACAGAAGAAGAGTGATATCCCTCAAAATCAGATACATTTGTCTTCTTCATTGAGTGGCAGAGAGCAGTGATCCCAAGGTATTTATTTTATTTATTTTTACTGGGAGAATGGATCTCACCCAAAGGTGCCCAGAAGTCACTCGTGGTGGTGTTTAGGAAACCCTGTTCAGTGTCAGATATTGAGCTGGGATCGACAAGTGTATGACTAGCAATTAATCCCTGTACTATTGTCCTAGCCCTATAGGGCACATTTAAAGAGCAGAATCCTCGCCACCATCTCTTCTTTGCTATTGACTGACTCTCTATTATTGGAGACATGTCACCATCCCATGGACCCTCAACAGCAAACTTTAAATCTTGGTTCCTCTGTAAGCCTTTATTTCCTATATCCAAGTCCCGCCATTCCTAGACATGGTGTCTCTCTGTCTGCTCTGTGCTGCTTCCTCTGCTCTGCCTGAGATCAAGTCATTATTGTACCACAAGAAGATATTGCAATGATGCTTCTTTTGCTGACTTAACTTTCCCCACTCCAGGACATCCAACACAAGAAAATCTATCCATTCCCCTAGATATTGTTTTCTGATAGCACTCATTTACTACAAATCCTCTATAGCTGCCTGTTGTTTTTTCTGATTAAATCTCCAAATCTCCAGATCCTTTTTATTCCTGTCCTGGAGTACAGTTGCCATTTTTTCCCTTAAACTATTTATTTGGAGACTCTGTCTCCATGAGAATCAAATCAGGAACTGCTAGTGAGCTGTGGCTGTCCGTCCTTCTCCAATCCATACTCTTCTGCTCATTAAATGCCTTCTCATGTCAGTGGGTCTACTGTCCATTCTTGAGATCTGAGAGTGTCTCAGGGATCCCTGTCCATCCCCTGATGCCTTATACAGCTCTTCAGTGAACCCAACATGAGTGTGGATCATTTAAAGACATTTATTTGGCACCATGATTTATAAAGCTCTCAATAACAGAGACTTGGGCATTGAATGCTCCAACTTCAAATCTATCACCATTATCAGCATCCCCTGACCAATGGACCCCAGGTTCTCCCCCTCTCCTCTGTCTTCTTAGCAAGCGGATTTTTTAAAAACAAAATACAATACACACACACACACACACACACACACACACCACTTATCCTTACTTGGGTTACATATTTACAAAAGTGTTGACTGTTCTTATGGTTTTGATATACATAGTTACTTTACCTCTACATCACCAAATTGACCAAGACCCTTGACAAGTACCAGTCCACCTTCTCCTCCCTCTTGTACCACCTGCCCCTTTTCTATTGTCCTTGACATTCACATTTATGCAACCCAGGGCCAACAGTCTTCCATCATTTGATACCTTCATTCCCTTGTCACAGATGAATGAGAACTTACGGATTTTTGTCCTTCTCCCTCTAACTAACTTCACTTAACATGATGTTTTCCAGTTTAGTTAGCTTGCAGCTAAAGGCATCACTTCATATTTTCCTTATGTCTGCATAGTATTCCATGTTTAATCTGTACCCCAACTTCTCTTCCAACTGACAACGTCTATTATTGCTTCCATATCATCTCTTTCCATGTCTATTATTGCTTTCATATCCTGGCTATTAAACAATGTACTGCAATGAACACAAATGTGTGAATATCTTTTCAAATTAATATTTTTGTGTTCTGTTGGATAGGGGCCAAGAAGTGGAATTGCTGTGTCATATAGGAGCTCTATTCTTATTTATTTAAGAGATCTCCATATTATCTTCCAGAGAAACTGAGCCAGACAACATTCTCACCACCTTGGTTCATTCTTACATCTCTCTTTCCACTTAGAAGATTAAATTCCTTAAGCACAAAGATTTCATCTTCAAATGTCAAAAATCAGGAATAACTAGGGTAGAGAACTGGGTTTTGCCATTTGCCTATTGAATACATTTGGTTAATCACTCTGATTCAGCATTTCGTCTTCTGTAAAGTGGAGATGAAAACAAGATGGGCCGGACCAAGAGGACTGAAATAGCATACAAAAATGCCTAGTAACTTTCAGGCGCATACCTTCCCATACTCTTCTATTCATTATGGTCTAACATGTGAGTCGTTCCTGACCCTGGGCCTGTATTGGATGTTCTAGAAACAATTGCTGGCATAAATTGGGTTTATTGAAAAGAAACATTGGACCTTCTGTTCTTGTTCAGAGCAGCAGCTAGCCTCATTTTAAGAAAAATACCTCTTTTCATGGTCACAGATGATTATACTAGTAACTTGTTTTCTTACAGGTTAAGCTACAGTGTGTGTGTGTGTGTGTGTGTGTGTGTGTGTGTGTGTGTCCCAGAACAAACCCCTCAGTGCCATCTTCGGACACTCAGTGCACTAGGATTTCCCATCCATATGTTCCCAATAATATAGGAGACCAGTGTAATGTGTTGATTTTGCCTGTTGGGTAATCCCCCCATTTTGTCAGTGAGAAGGTAAGCAGACCACTAGTGCCTTTGCTTCCTGGAGAAAGTGTTAGGGTCTGGAGTCAACCACCCCTCAAGGACAGAGAACAGAGCTGATAATGCAAATCACACAGCGAGGTTTATTGTTCCAGCTAGCTCGGGTCCAAGTATCCGCCTAGTGCGGTGGGTTTCAACAAGGACCCCGAGCACTAGGTTCAGCAAGTTCTTACAATTTCATTTTAGCAAGTGAGCATACTTAGCAAATTTCTATTACCTATAGAGTTCATTTTTTGTTGTTGTTTTGGCCCGCAACATCCAGCCCACTTCCTGACAGTTACATTCGGGAGACCTAATCTCATCCCGGGGACCTAATCTTTGACAAAAGCATCTTTTTTTTCTGCTTTAGCACTTTGTGACCCTCCACCCTTGTTTACCAGAAATGAGCTAGTTTCTTGTTCCTGGAAGAGGCCTAAGTCACTCAGAGGCCACAAAGCCTGTCATGGCAGTTCTCTGGCTAAGTGGGTCCTAACAAAAGGAAATCAGAAAACCAGCATCCCTGGGTGTGCCCACTTGCTCCCAGGGGACAAGGCACACCACAGAATGATCCTGGGCAGAGGCACCGGGAGGCACGTGCCCTAGCAGCACCTCATCCCTGGGCCCTCATGCTGCCCCCTGGCCTGGTGGTCCCTGGAGCACCCACCCAGACCCCTGAGCACAATGAGGGAGAACCCACAACAAAAGACTGCTCCCAGGATGCAGATATTTGCCAAGGGTCTTCAGCAGCTTTGTCTCTTCGCCTCTGCAGAGCCTCTGAAAGCAACGATCAGCCCCAGGAAGGTGAAGAGCAGCGTGGGCAGCCAGGTGTCCTTGTCCTGTAGCGTGACGGGCAGTGAGGACCAGGAGCTCTCCTGGTACAGAAATGGTGAAATCCTCAACCCTGGCAAGAATGTGAGGATCACGGGGCTCAACCACGAGAACCTCATCATGGACCACATGGTCAAGAGTGACGGCGGTGCCTACCAGTGCTTCGTGCGCAAGGACAAGCTGTCTGCTCAGGACTACGTGCAGGTGGTCCTCGAAGGTCAGTGGGCTGTCCCCTCCCCCCATTGAGCCTGAGCCCGAAGTGCACACACAGGGAGTCGAGCCAGTGGCGGTGCTGAGGACGTTTTGTACGAGTTCTTTCTCTCTGTCCTGCTGCTAGCTCTATTCTGATTTTGACTCGGTCAGAGCAGGCACGAGGAAAAACAAGTGTAGATGAACTGAGCATTGCGTATGTTAGAAGCTGCATCAGTCATATGGTTCCATGTAAACTAGTGAGAAACATACATGTGACCTATACATGTGTTCAAGGTAACCTGGAGAGGCAGAGCTCATAAAGTTCATGCCTGTAACTCTATTTGCCTCTGTTTTTAGGGGTTTCCATGCTGCCTCTTTTCTGTCCAAGTCACTGTAGAATTCTGAGTAACATCTTTAACTTCTACCCACTAAAGGCTGATAAAATTCCCCCCGGCCCTCAACATACTTTAAAGTTATGTCAGCCAAAAAATGTCCCCAGACACTTGCCCAGTGTCCTTTTGATTGGGGAATAAAATTTGGAGGGCAATGAAGAGCAGCTTCACAACTGCGTGCTTGATGAAGTGGGACAAAATAGTCCGCAGGGGTGGAGGACATAGGACAGGGGTTAAAGCACTTGCCTTGCATGACTCCTCTGTGAATCATCACCCCCCAGTACCACGTGGTCCTATGAGCATTCCCTAGAGTCATCTCCAAGCCCGGACCTAGAGGTAAGCCCTGCCAATATCTGGGCAAGTCACCCCCCTCAAAAATATATAGTATTCACATATTTCAGTGAGTGGAATGTGTGAGGAATTACCTCAGGGCTTTAATAATAGAATTTAAATCTTGAATGGTTTCCTTAATACCAACTGTTTACTTTATCTTCAAATTTATCAATAGCCTGGGAGAGAAGCTCTCAGGTGACAGTCACATGAGAATCATACTTATCAGCAGATAATTGCAGAGCTTTTATCTATTTTTGCATGCCCTGTTGGAAATGTTTTAAAATTCATCTGCTATCAATTGACTTAAATAATTACATGACATTCATGTAGCCTAAAGGGAAAGAAAAGAAAATCCATCTATATAGGAAAATAAGTTTCCCTATGTGTTGATGCTAGGAGATTTCTAGGACTTCACTTTTTTTTAAAAAACTATAGCTAGTATTTAAGAAGAGGCAGGCTTAGCAATGATATTCTTATTTTGATTCAAGCATTTTCTTGCAGACTGAGTTTTTGAAAGCAGAGATGAAATTAGCTGAAGGCATGGTACTCATTAAACGCCTGACACTGTGTTCCACATAATAATTAAGTGCAGAAAGTAATCAATTTGTACAGAGCCAGTTTGTTAACGAAGCACTATAGACCTTACATAGTCACTATTTTTAGGCTCTTTGTAGAAAAGGGAGAGATTACCTGTCTAATCCCGGTTACCTTGGCAACCATCTTGTGTGACTAAGAAAATCCAAAGAGCATATTGATAATCCATAATGATGCCCAGAGAGTTCAGGTTATCAGAGAGTGACAGCCAGAAAGATTTCAAAGACACCCGGTCTCACTGGGAAAATAACGTCTGCTTTCATCTCTCCAAAAGCCTGTCACTTGAATAAGAAAAGGGACTGAGAGCATCCCGAACAGACTCCTGGCTTTATTTGTCTGTGTCAATTTCCATTCAGGACGAAGGGCTTCACTTTATTTTTCCCTCTTCCGAGAGATGACAGTACTAATGTAGAAGAAGAAAGCAGAGAGGCAATTACAGATACATATCCAGGGTCTGCCGGAAATGGTCGTATCCACTGGCATGTCGCCTAATATTCCCACTGAAATCACCTCAGAGTGATGGAGATGATGAAAACCCAAAATACTTTGACCTCAGAATGGCCACTAAATTATAGCAAAATCTGAGATTATTTCCATTTGGGTCAAGCAGCTGGAAATGGATATCTAAGGTAACTCTTAGAAGGTAACTGTTCAAATATGTGCAAGACAGCACATAAGAGACAGAAGAATGTTCTAGATTGAAATTGTCTAAAGAGTGTTGGCAAAGTGTTAGAATCCGGAGTCCCCGAGAGGTGGCCAATCCTCCTTACCTCGGTCCTGTCCCAAACAGTTTAAACCTCATTATCAGGGTTGTCTGTTCTCCAGGAGGGGTCTTATCTCACTGGGGCTTCCAAAAGTTAGAGTCTAGAGTCGACCACGCCTCAAGGACAAGAGAACAGAGCCAGTAATGCAAATCACACAGCGAGGTTTATTGTTGCAGCTAGCTGGGGTCCAAGTATCTACCTGGTGCAGCGGGTTTCAACAAAGACCCTGAGCACTAGGTTCAGCAAGTTCTTATACTTTCATTTTGGCAAGTAAGCAATACTCAGCAATTTTATATTACCTACAGAGTACACATCTATTATGCTGTTGTTGTTTTGGCCCACAGCATCCAGCCCACTCCCTGACAGTTACATTCTGGAGACCTAATCTCATTCTAGGGATGTAATCTTTGACAAAAGCATCTGGTTTTTCTGCTTTTCTTGTTCCTGGAAGAGGCCTAAGTCATTCATAGGCCCCAAAACCTGTCATGGCAGTTCTCAGCTAAGTGGATCCTAAAAAGTATGCAATTCTGCTTGCAAAGGAGAAAAATAGCTATAAGGGGCAGCATTGCTTTATTGGGATTGCGTAAATGGGCCACACCTTAGACCAGAGGTTATTAAACTCATTTGGCCTACAGCCCCTTTTCAGAAAAAAAAAAATTACTCAACTCTTCCCCTTGGCGATTGGTCCACCTCTTTAAGAGAACAACCTGGAAGCTCCCCCCCACCCATTGCGCCTAAGGTTACTCCGAATTGTTCCATTCCCTCTTGCTTCCCACCAACCCCAAACTCTATTAAGGATGGTGTTATAGCAGTGGTCACAATGGAAAGAAGCGAGGGGCCTGAGAACAGATGCTGCATTTAGTACAAGACTTTATTTAGGAAAAGAAAGAAAAGGGAAGGAATTCCCCTAGGGATGCACCCAGGTTTGGGGAGAAGTCTCCTAAAGTAGGATTCCAAAAGAAAACTAAAGTCTTCCCTTTTTAATAAGAGTGGCTGAGCATTTATTTCTGTTCCAAGAGTGTGGTCCATTCAAATGGGGAAGAAAATGATGAGATGATTTTCTTCTAGGGTCTACCCTGAGGTCTGGGTCCCCTGAGGTTACCAGGCTCCCTCGGGCCCTTCCTCCCAGCCTCCTGCTAATTCTTTCCCTAAGGACCCCATCCCTAAACTTGCCCTGACAGTTTCCCTTCTGTCCCTAGCAATAGTACTGCTCCAGAGTTACAGTTTGTGACTTGAAATATACCATGTACCATGAAATATATATGCAAAGAATGCACATAGATGATTACATAGATTTGACTCTCAGGAGCAGAAACTAATATGGCAAGAAAAATAGAGCAGTGAGTGCCTGGGAGGGTGGGGATTGACTGAAAGAACTCCTAGGTGAATTGTAATTGTAAAGGTAAAGGTAAAGGCCCTCCCGTTGATCGTCGATTTGCTCGAGCGGGCCCAGTAACGTCTCCATTGGAGACTTTGTTGTTACTGTGTCTGGCATATCGAATACTCTCGGTAGCTTGCCGGGCTCTCCGATTTGTAATTGTAATTGTAAGGTGATAGAAAAGCTTTAAATCTCAATTTTTCAGTGTTCATATGAGTGTATATTCTTTGTGCATGCTTAAGATGATACTTTGTACTTTATGTCAACTTTCTCTACAAAAAGAAATATCCAAAAGAAGGAAGGAAGGAAGGAAGGAAGGAAGGAAGGAAGGAAGGAAGGAAGGAAGGAAGGAAGGGAAGAAGGAAAAAGAATTGCTGTATGAAATAAAAGCAGGGCAAAGAAATTTACAAATACATCTGGAAAAAAAAAAGATTGAGTTGTAAGGCTAAGTACACGGACCTCTGTGTTTCTGCATATCAACAACTGGTTATGTTGCGAAGAATCAGGGTGATGTCCAACTTCTCCACAGAATCAAATACAGGGCAAGTGACCAGTTCTCAGGGCAAAATGCAGGCTCTTCCTCTGATTTTAATGCAGACCATTAGCTCCTATTTTATAGGAAAGGGGGAGTTTTTGCAGTCAAGGACAGTAAGGGAAAAGTCAGGAATTTGCAGATGCAAAGTTCCTGAAGAGCCCTAGGGGACACTCCAGCAGCTGCCCTGATTCTTTTTTTTTTTCTTTTTTTATTAGTGAAACACCATGAGGTACAGTTATAGACTTATAAATTTTTGTCCTTGGGTTTCAGTTATACAATGATCAAGTGCCCGTCCCTCCACCAGTGCCCGTCATCCATCCCCACGGGTCCCAGCATCCCCCCCCACCCCTCATCCCACCCCCACCCCCCCCCGTCCCATCCTGCCTCTGTGGCAGGGTATTCCCCCTTGTTCTCTCTCTCTTCTTTTGGGTACTGTGTTTTGCAAGAGAGGCTTTGAGTGGCAATCATGTTTGGTCTATCGACTACTTTTAGCATGCTTCTCCCACCCTGGGAGGGCCCTCACAACACCCTTCATTTGGTACTCTCTTCTCTATCTGAGCTTCCTTTTCACCTAGAGCCTGTGGCTGGCCTTCCATTCATGGAGCAAAATTCCTGGTACTAATCTCAGCCATTCCTGGGTGTTAGTCTCCCTTTTTGTTGCTTTATGTTCCCCAGATGAATGCAATCTTTCTGTGTCTATCCCGCTCTTTCTGACTCATTTCGCTTAACATGATACTTTCCATGTAGTACCACTTGTATGTAAATTTCATAACTTCATCTTTTCTAACAGCTACATAGTACTCCATTGTGTAAATGTACCAAAGTTTCTTTAACCAGTCATCTCTTCTTGGGCACTCAGGTTTTTTCCAGATTCTGGCTATTGTAAAGAGTGCTGCAATGAACAAACAATTGCAGATGTCACTTCGACTATACCTTTTTGCCTCTCTGGGATATATTCCTAGGAGTGCTATAGCTGGGTCAAATGAGCTGCCCTGATTCTTATCTGGGGCTACTGGAGACGCTAACAGTTATCCTTCTAGGAGGGACATGCAAGCTTCTTGTAACCCCCTCCCCCCACCCCCCCTTTCTCTAATCAATAATTTCTATTTCTCAACATTCTATTTCTCAACATGCCCTAGTGCCTGCCAGCACCACCAGTTGTGGGCAGCATTGAGCTCTGGACCCTTGCATTGACCATGCACTTCTGCTGGATAAATATGGCTGAGAGGGCATCAGGTCCTCTGGGCACCACCTGTGACCCATCCTTGGTGCTCTCCCATCAAAACCTCCCCCTGAAAGATTTATGACCAGATACAGACGTCCTGTTGCATGTGGTCATTAGTCAGAATGACCCACTGCTGTCTAAACAGAAAGGTGTCCCCTGTGGAATCATATATGCTCAGGACTGGAGTGACTGTTAGTGACTTTTTCCATTTTTTGATTTTGATGTTCATATTTTTACATCTCTCTCTCTATCTCTCTCTCTCTCATAATGGTGAGGCTTAAACACATTTGACCTATTAGTGACTTTTTTGCTTTTGACTTTATATATTTTTAAATCTCCTCTCTCTCTTTCTCTCTCTCTTTATTTCTCTTTCTCTCATAATGGTGAGGCTTAAACACATTTGTGATTACTCCAAGAGTCACTGCTATTTCTGTTATAATAATTACATGGGTTTTAATGCGAATAGTCAGTATATGTGCGCAGAAAAGGATGGAACAAGTGATCTGCTGATCCCTACGGAAGGTAGTTGAATATTCTTATGAAAATTTCCTTGCTTGCCCAACACAGCCTTGGGAAGTGTTGGGTGATTGTTTGTGGCATCCACTTCATTCCCAAGTGTCCCAGCTTGGATGAGAAATGATGCAACCACTTTAGATAATGTTTGTCTCAGTAGATGCTGGTACGCCCTAACTGCCTTCAGCTTCTACACCCTCACAGTGCTCATGAAACCTATCACTGGCACTATATCACTGTCATCCGGTTGTTTATTGATTTGCTTGAGCGGGTGCCAGTAATGTCTCCATTCGTCCTAGCCCTGAGATTTTAGCAGCCTCTCCATACTCGTCCTTCCCAATGGTGCCATATTAGAGGCTCTTTCAGGGTCAGGGGAATGAGGCCCATTATTGTTACTGTTTTTGGCATGTCGAATATGCCATGGGGAGCTTGCCAGGCTCTACTGTTCGGGTAGGATACCCTCGGTAGCTTGATGGGCTCTCTGAGGGGGATGAAGATTCTTCATCCCATGAAACCTATATGCGTTTATTTTTCTTTTGCCTTTAATTCTAGAGAAGATGATTTCTTCTGAAAAAAGGCGTTAAAGATGCTACAGCTAAAGATGTCCTCTATTCCTCCAGGAAATGCCCTGGCTGGCAGCCCAGGGTCAACCTGAGAGTAGGGTCTGGAGAAGGCTCAGTGGGTTCAGAGCTTGCTGTGCCTATGGGTGCTCAGGATTAATTCTTGGCACTGCATGGTCCCCTGAGCACTGCTAGGAGTGAGCCCAGAGCACACCGCTTGGTCCAGTCCCTGGGTATCAGCTGTAATCTCTGAGTGTCAAAAACAAACAGAAATCCAAATTAACCTCGAGAGAATAACCAAGAGGTGTGGGATGGGATTGCATAGTTTGCTTCAGCTGAGGCCAGGCCAGTCTTGAGTCATAGGCATCCACGTAGTGAGATACTTCAATGCCAACATCCAGTTGGCATTATTGTTTTCCTTACTGTGGCAAGAAGGAAATGCAGGAATTTAGTAGAGCTGGGTAATACAATAGTTCTAGGGCGAGGGCAATGTGCCTGGCATCTAGAGGAATATGGGTTCAAATTCCAGCACCACAGAACCCTACCACATGATCTTCCTTAGCTTATGTATCTGTTTTGGAAAATGAAATCTGCTTGCATTTAGTTTAACCAATCGAACGAAACTTAAGCTTTGGGTTTCTGGTTACCCGCCATGTCCTCCTCATCCTGGTGAGGAAACACTGCCTTTTGGAAATCCCTTAACTTCTGTGTATGCCACTTCCTTCCATCCCTTGTCGCCCCACAGATGGAACCCCCAAAATCATTTCTGCCTTTAGCGAAAAAGTGGTGAGCCCAGCAGAGCCCGTCTCCCTCATGTGCAACGTCAAGGGGACCCCACTGCCCACCATCACGTGGACCCTGGATGACGACCCCATCCTCAAGGGAGGCAGCCACCGCATCAGCCAGATGATCACGTCAGAGGGGAACGTGGTCAGCTACTTGAACATCTCCAGCTCTCAGGTCCGAGACGGGGGCGTCTACCGGTGCACGGCCAACAACTCAGCGGGAGTCGTCCTTTACCAGGCTCGAATAAACGTAAGAGGTGCTTGTCAAATCAGCTCCTCAAAAAACACACATGACTCATTGGAGTGGGGGAGGAGGGGTTCTGCATGAACCGAGAGGGGGCTTGGAATGAATGCAAGGGAGGGACCGCGACTGCCCGTTCCTGCCCGTGCCCCTGCTCAGTAGGGGAGCAGATCTGGTTGAGGTTGAAGACGGCCTTTGGGTTCTGTAGTCAGTCTGGTATCTGGGTTCCCCTGAGAGTTACCCACTTGATCTCTCTTGGTTTATGCTCTGCATGGTCTCCCCTCCCTCCTCTTCTGCTCTACTTCTTCATTCATGGTAAAGCTCTGTGGACACTGTATCTTAACGTACAGCCATAGTGCAACCGGGCATAACCTCATCGCCATCACCTCTTTGATAGAGAGTTCAACCACTGAAAGCACAAAAAGAGCATGACTGTCCTGGTCAGACGAGTCACTTGTATGGACTAAAGTGTCTTTTCTCGACATTGAAAGCATTTTAATGGTGGTTGAGCAATTAAATTATTCAAAAGTCATTGGGTTTCTTGGAAAGTAATGAAAACAAAAGCACAAACCAACCAACAAAAAAGCCCCTTCTTAGTAGAAAATGTTAATTGGAAAAAAAATAGTGCCTACACGCAAATAATCTACACTGTTCAATTCAAGGAAATGTGTACCTATTTCTGCACATGAGGCATACCCTTAAATTATTTTCAAGAGTTCCTTTGTGTCTCTCCAGGGCCTGCAAGCATTCGACCAATGAAAAATATCACAGCAATAGCAGGGCGGGACACATACATTCACTGCCGTGTGATTGGCTACCCTTACTACTCCATCAAATGGTACAAGAACTCTAATTTGCTTCCTTTTAACCATCGCCAAGTGGCATTTGAGAACAATGGAACTCTAAAACTCTCGGATGTACAAAAGGAGGTGGACGAAGGAGAGTACACATGCAATGTGCTGGTTCAGCCTCAGCTGTCCACCAGCCAGAGTGTTCACGTGACAGTCAAGGGTAAGTGATTCTTCTATGCCCAGCTTCACTAGACCAGTGCCCAGGAACCAGGAATTTGCATAGTAAGCTCCGGAGGGCTGGAGAGAGAGAGAAAAGCCAGAGCATGTTCAATGCTTTCTCTTACCACCACCTCTGCCCAATGCCTGTAGCCCATTCATTTTCATGTGATTGTTTGACTTGTGTTTTTCTGAGAATGTGCATTGAAACAGGATTCTAGGAAACAGAAACATGTTACCACATTAGTTATCTATCTCTCTAGCAGACAATTCTAGAAAATTTATCCTTCTTTTCCTGAAAACCTCAAAAATATTTCAGAGTCCAACCAAACAAGAGATACTGTAGTAAACAATACACCTCAACTTGAGTAGAGGTGCAGGTCAAACTGTGTTTGAACCATATCATTAAGGGGCCCCATGGAAAATGTTCCTGAGTTTTAAATTCTGCTTTCCATGCTGACATCTTGACAAGGATGATCGTGGAAGCTGGCATTAGGGTGAAATTGCGATATCGGGTGAGTCAGCTTCGGTTTCCTTCAAAGACCAACAAACCCAAAGGTTTCTAATTGCAGATCTTCAGGGACACCATGTTTTCCCCCCAGGTTAATTCCCTTGCCTGTACATAAGATGAGACTTTCCAAACATGCAGGTAAGCAACATAAAGGGGGGGGGGTGTTGAAAATAGGCTTGAAATATTTGGAGGTGATTTGAGAAATTGGGGGAAGCAGCCTCCTGCTGTATTAGTCTTATGGCCCTGCTCTAAACTCATCCCCTGCATTCCCGTGACCATGATTGTCTCAAATCCTTTGGACACAAAACTGCAGAGGTTTCTCTGATCTTCTCCAACTTTGCGCACAAGCTCTGTGAGCAACACTTTTTAGCAACACTTGTAGTTGCACACATATACACACTCTATGATGTGTGTAAACGTTATCTGTTCCATCTAAAGTATTGTTACATGTGATTTGCCACACATACTAATGTGTAAATTAACGTGTAAACAAATATTGAAAGTTTTTTCATTGCCATGTGTCCAAGAGTTTTCTCAAATTATTAGAAATTCTGCTTAAATGAGAATGGCCATAGGAGCACAGAAATCCAGGTAGCGGTAATACTTCTTTAAACCTGACTTACAGGCTCTGCCTCACATATATAGGCACTGATGTGGGCTTGGAAGGAAACAATGATAAAGAAAGAGAGAAGGTTCTTTCACTCACAAAGCTCCCCTTCCAATCACAGAGACAAGCAATGACTGTATCTAACAGTGACTAAGCCACAAGTTACTGTCTAGTCTTCAGAGCTGTGCCAAAAAGTAAAACCTACAGTGTCTCTGAAGTGAGTCCCAGGAGAGAGACGTTCCATGCATTGTGTGTTCTCTGCTTACTTCCATGGGTTGCTCTGTTACACCCTCTGAATGGACATGGAACATTTGGAAGGAACAGGTTCACTGAGTTAAACATGGCTTCCAAATGTTTACCCAATTCAGTACACATGTAAACCATCATACGATCTCACAGGTGGCTGGCAGAGTGTTACACTCGTTTCTTTATTTTCTAGGAAAATGTCTGCCAAGGGCACTTGCCTGAGTAACAACAGTCTTTAGTTCTGTAACTCTTTAAACTTTATCTTGAGAAAAAGTAGGTGGAATTCTGTGACAAGGAGCACTGACTGAGGCTGTAGCTGAAAGCACAAAGCGTGTTCCTTGCGGGGATGTATCTTGCTCAGTGTCCAAAAGAGACCCCTTCCACTACCTCCCCCTGTATCACACCGGCATTCACAAAGACAGAATGTGTGAGTCGTGAGTTATTACACTGATAGTTGTTTCTACTGTTTCGTCAAGTGTCCTTGAGTGAAGCCAGGCTCAGTGGAATACAGCTGGGTCTGTGTGAAGTGATGAGTGCGGAAAGTCCTCAGACACCCTGGTGTTCCTGCAGGGGTTGATACTAGGCCTTCATGTCAAGGCGCTCTTGCAAAGTCCTGATATATACCAAATGCTTATCTTCTAGAACCTCCTCCTCCCAGCCTCCACCCCCTCCCCGACTTACACATCCCTACAAACAAATGGCTGTCATTTTGTTTTTGTCATTGGGTCATAGCCAGAAGTGCTAAGGGTGTCCTCCTGCTGTGTGCTCGGGGATCAATCCTGGCAAGTTCAGGGAACCATATAGGATGCTGGGGATCAAACCCAGGTTGGCCCCATGTGTACTATCTCACCCCAACCTACGATCTGCACTCTAAAAATATCTATTCTAATTCTAAATATTTAGCTTACCGCTAGTGCTTCTTCACCATGATGATAATATATCAAATAAATTGCTTTATACATTAGCCTTTGTCTGCCTTTTCATATTATTTATTTGAGGAAAAATTGTAGGAAATATGACTGTTTGGCCATACAGATATAAATATCTTAAGGTCAATTTTTAGGAGACATAAATTCAAAGAGAGGCCATTTGAATCATTAACATTTATTTTTAAAAGATTCTAGTTCATCATAAATCTAGGTATTCAACATGATCCGTTTGAGTTGAAATAATACCAAAAAACCCACTTAATTAGCCTTTGCCCACCCCCCTCAAAGAAAATGTATTAGATTTTTATAATACATCTGTGATACTAGCGAACAGTTTGATCAACGTCTTTTAAATGCCAGAGTCAGGGGCTGAAGCGATAGCACAACTGGTAGGACATTGGCCTTACACGAGGCTGACCTGGTTTGATTCCCAGCATCCCATATGGTCCCCTGAGCACTGCCAGGAGTAATTCCTGAGTCCATGAGCCAGTAGTAACCCCTGTGCATTGCCAGGTGTGACCCAAAAAGCAAAAAATAAATAAAAATTTTTTAAATAAATAAATCACTGTATCACCGTATCACTGCCATCCCATTGTTCATCGATTTACTCAAGCAGGCACCAGTAACATCTCCATTCGCCCCAGCCCTGAGATTTTAGTAGCCTCTCCTTACTCGTCTTTCCCAACGCAGCCATATTGGAGGCTCTTTCAGGGTCAGAGGAATGAGACCCTTTATTGTTACTGTTTTTAGCATCTTGAATATGCCACAGGTAGCTTGCCAGTCTCTCCAGGAGGCATATATGTGTGTGTGTGTGTATATATATATATATATATATATATATATATATATATATTCGGAGAGCCCGGCAAGCTACCAAGAGTATTCGATATGCCAAACACAGTAACAACAAAGTCTCCAATGGAGACGTTACTGGGCCCGCTTGAGCAAATCGATGATCAACGGGATATTGCTGGCCCTCCTGTTGATCGTCGATTTGCTCGAGCGGGCCCAGTAACGTCTCCATTGGAGACTTTGTTGTTACTGTGTTTGGCATATTGAGTACATCACAGGGAGCTTGCCAGGCCCTGCCGTGGGGACGAGATACTCTCGGTTGCTTGCCGGGCTCTCCGAGAGGAGCGGAGGAATCGAACTCGGGTCGGCCATGTTGGCTGCGTGCAAGGCAAACGCCCTACCTCTGTGCTATCGCAGCGGTAGGGCATTTGCCTTGTGTGCAGCCAGTCCAGCTGAGCCAAGTTCGATTCCTCCGCCCCTCTGGGAGAGCCTGGCAAGCTACGAGAGTATCTCACCCACATGGCAAAGCCTGGCAAGCTACCCGTGATTTATTCAATATGCCAAACACAGTAACAACAAGTCTCAAAATGGAGATGTTACTAGGCCCTCTTGAGCAAATCAATGAACAATGGGAGGGCAGTGACAGTGATATATATATATATATATATATATATATATATATATATATATATTTCCACACATATGGGCTGGAGCGATAGCACAGCAGTGGGGTGTTTGCCTTGCACGCAGCCAGCCTGGCTGAGCTGGCTTCAATTCCTCCGCCCCTCTAGGAGAGCCTGGCAAGCTACTGAGAGTATCTTGCCCGCACAGCAAAGCCTGGCAAGCACCCATGATGTATTCAATATGCCAAACACAGTAACAACAAGTCTCAAAAAAATGGAGACATTACTGGGCCCGCTCAAGCAAATCGATGAACAATGGGAGTGACAGATTTGTTGCCTAAATAAATAAATAAATGCCAGAGTGTCTGTTCCTGTAAGCCAGTGTGTGTGCCACTGACAGTTTCCACTCTTGGGCAAGGACCGAGAGCAGAAGCAAAGGGGTAAATTGTGCAGCCTCTCATCACGGTTGTGTGAGGAGGCTTGGCTGGCAGCGAGGGGCCCTGGGTGGGTTTGCAATCTGCAGGATTTTGCAGGGTCATAGGGCAAGCCTCCTTGGAAGGAGAGGCATGAGCAAGGACATCGAGGAGTGAAAAAGAGCCAAACCGTGAGCCGGAGAGCACCAGGCCCATGGAGGTAAGCTATGGGAAAGGCCTGCCCACCCCACAGGAGTGGAAATGCTCTGGCCGGAGCCCAGGGAGCAGGGACCAGGGAGAAAGAACATCCCAGGAAGAGCAGACGCAGGTGGGACCAGGGCTGCAGGTGTCTCAGCACTTCCTGCTGTCTCTGCAGGAGCTGGAGCTAGGTTAGAGCAGGGAAAACAGAGGAATCGCAAGAGCTGACTTAGACTCCCTGACACTTCTTCCCCGGGTGCTGAGGACAGGCCAGCAGGAGAAGGAGCCAGGAGAGCGGCCTTGGGCCTGGGCCTGGAGGATGCGAGGAGCAGGCTGGGAGCAGACAGGAGTGGGAGAGTCTGAGTGGTTTGTTTCTTTGTTTTACATTCTGAAGAACTTGCATGACGGATTGTTCGCCGTTAGAGTTTGGGACAGGGCTGGAGTGATGGTACAGTAGGTAAGGCGTTTGCCTTGCACGCATCTGACCCTGATTTGATCCCTGGCATCCCATAGGGTCCCCTGAGCACTGCTAGGAGTGATTCCTGAGTGCAGAGCCAGGAGTAACCCCTGAGCATCGCCGGGTGTGACCCAAAAAACAGAAGAAAAAAGAAGGGGAGGGGGGAGACTGGAGCTATAGCACAGCAGGGAGGGCATTTGCCTTGCATGTAGCAGACCCGGGTTTGATTCACAGCATCCCATAGGGTTCCCCCAAGCACTTTCAGCAGTAATTCCTGAGTGCATGAGCCAGGAAAAACCTCTGAGCATTTCCAGGTGTGACCCAAAAAGAAAAAAAAAAGAGTTAGGGATAGAGAGATAGTACCATGGGTAAGGCACTTGGCTTTCAATCAACATCCCTTTTGATCCCCCCCCTCCAGCAGTAACCCCTGTGCACAGAGATAGGAGTGAGCCCTGATCACATTCAGGAATGGTCCCCAGCTCTCCCCCCTCACCAGAAGGAATAGAATATTGGAATGTATATATTGAATACATTTACTAACTATATCTGTATATAGATAAATATTGAAATAACATTGGTCTATTGTTCATATTGTTTAAGTGAAGCATTTCCAAGACAGTAAAGGTAAGGTAAAGGTAAAGGCCCTCCCGTTGATCGTCGATTTGCTCGAGCGGGCCCAGTAACGTCTCCATTGGAGACTTTGTTGTTACTGTGTCTGGCATATCTAATACTCTCGGTAGCTTGCCGGGCTCTCCGAGAGGGACGGAGGAATCGAACTTGGGTCGGCCATGTTGGCCGCTTGTAAGGTGAACGCCCTACCGCTGTGCTATCGGCAGGATGTGAGGGCGATCTGGCTGTGACATCTGTCACCCCATTGATCGCCAGGGTTGATTCGGCTGATCTGGCTGGCTAGGCGGGTGTCCCCTTCCTCCCTCACCGCTCCATGTGCGTCCCTCCCAAAGCTGCGCGCTCGGTCGACGAGGACGGCCTTCCCGGATAGAGACGGACCGGTCTTCGGTCGAGGGTATACAAGTAGCTGCGCTCCCCTGCTAGAACCTCCAAACAAGACAGTAATAGATATAATATTTTTTTAAAAAAAACTTCTTAACTTAATCACTTAACTTCCCATTAGTCGTCGATTTGCTCGAGCGGGCGTCAGTAACGTCTCCATTTGTCCCTGTCGCGTGCTAGTGTAGCCCAATGGCATCTGTTCACTCTGGGAACATGAAGAGCCTCAAACCGATCGTTCATGATCTTGATGAAGAAGTCTGACCATCTGGTAGGTGGGCAGCCACGCAGTCTTTTGACATCCCGTGGAATCCAGTCGGTAACAGCTCTAGTCCAGCGGTCGTCTTTAAATCGCATTATGTGACCAGCCCATCTGATTTTTAACACCTTGGCAAATGAGACAGCGTCCCTGATTCTTGATCCTCGACGGATGTCAGAACTCTGGATTCTTTCTCTCATTTGAGTGAAACGTGATATTCCAAGCATAGCTCTTTCTATTCTTCTTTGGGAAACCTGAATAGCGTTCTCATCCTGTTTGCGTAGGGCCCAGGTCTCTGAGGCATATGTTAATGCAGGAAGAACAGTGGAATCAAAGAGATGTGCCTGGAGCCAGAGGTTCTTCGTCCTCTTAGCTATTTCTTCAACGTTCTTGAAGGTGTTCCAAGCCGCTCTCTTCCTCCTGCGCAGCTCGGGTGCCAGATCATTTGTCATGTTGACTTCTCGACCTAGGTACACATAGCTGTTGCATTCGGAGATGGTCGTTCCATTGAGAACGAATGGGGCATCAGGAACGAGGCTGTTTCTCATAACCATTGTCTTCGTAAGATTCAGCTGTAGTCCTACCTTTCCACACTCACGGTCAAAGTCGGCCAGCATTTGTGCCGTTTGGCTGATGTTTGATGTTATTAAAACAATGTTATTAAAACAATTAAAACAGCAAAGCAGAGGTGGTGTAGTTGCCGACCATCTATCTTCACTCCCATTCCTTCCCATTCCAGTCGTCGCATGATGTTCTCAAGGGTGGCACTGAAGAGTTTCGGTGAAATGGTATCACCCTGCCGAACCCCTCTCTTGATATCAACGATCACTTCTTTGTAGAATGGTGAGATCCTGGTAGTGAATCCGCAATACAGCTCACAGAGGATCTTGATGTATTGGGCTTGAATGTCCTGATTGGCTAGGGCTTCAATGACCTCTTCCGTCTCAACAGAATCAAAGGCCTTCTTTAAATCAATGAACGTTAAACAGAGCAGCATCTTGAACTCCCGAGAAACCTCAGTGAGCTTGGTTATCGTGTGGATATGGTCGATGGTGCTGAATCCTTTGCAGAACCCGTCTTGCTCGCATGGTTGTCCTTCATCTAGTGTTCTGCCAATCCTATTTAGGATGACTCGAGTGAACAACTTGTAGATGACAGACAATAGGCAGATCGGGTGATAGTTGCCAATGTCATGGATGTCTCCCTTCTTGAACAGTAGTACGGTCCTGCTGGTTTTCCATTGGGACGGAACCTTGCATTCAGACAGGTAGCGAGTGAAGAGCTGAGCCAGTGTATTGATGAGTACTGAAGGCAGGTTCTTCAGGTGTTCAGGTCTGACCTTGTCTGGGCCAGGTGCTGTTTGCTTCTTTACCAACGAAATGGCATGTCGAATTTCGGAAGGGAGAACGTTGGGAACGACATATCCATCCTGTGGAATTTGGTATGTTGGCAAGTGGACATGGCTATCGAAGAGATTTGAGTAGAAGTCATGGATAATCTTCTCCATTGCCGTTCTGGAGGATGTGATGGATCCATCAGGACGTCGGAGGGCAGTCATCTTGGTCTTATAGTTGGCGAAGGACATGCGGGCGTTACGAATACTTTTCCCAGCTTCTGCCGCATCTACCAGCACTTCTGCTCTTCTCTCTTTGAGGTCTTCCTTGATCGCACCTCTGCACTGCTTTGCGAGTTCGGACGTTAGCTTGCAGTTGCCTGAGGCATGCTCCAAACCATGCTGGCAAATTAGCTCAAGAGTTTTCGAAGACAGGCAGTAACTGCAGCCAGTAACTACAACTGGTCTCATTCAAAAAAACACCTCTAAATACATTAATAGGCATCTCTAACCTATAACGACTCTTTCTTTCATAATAGAATTATACTGTTTTCCTACCTAACACAATTAACAGTTTACTTATTTCCATTTTGAACTTTTGAAAACCTGAAGTAGTGTGGACGGAAGTGTACTTATTCTAGATTCAGAAGAAGCATTTGCCCCTATTTGCGCCCATGTGTCTTTCTAAACCTTTTCCATGGTCTTGTCATTGGCTTTGGTGTGGCAGACCAGGTCTCATCTCACTCCCCAGAACTCACTGCCAGCACACCCCGCATCCAAGTCCCAGGGTCTATACAGGACTGAAAAACGGAGTAACTCTTCCTATGGGTCAGGATTCTGAGGGGCGTCTCTTACACTTTAGTCCTGTGATCCTAGCTCCATTGCCTTTCCTGTGGGAATTTGATTCAGGTAACTGAAAGAGCAAATAAGGTGTCCCAAGAGATGGCCCACTCGCACTCCATTCATTGTGCTGCAGTGAGGTCAAATAATTTCCTCTTGTTTCTGGGAGGCCCTGCTTTAGCACACACACACACACACACACAGAGAGAGAGAGAGAGAGAGAGAGAGAAAGAGAGAGAGAGAGAGCATGTGCATGTATGTTCAAATGTGTTCATGTATGTATACCTCTGTGTATTTGCATGGTACAAATAGGTGATGTGTTTGCATATGTGTACACATGTGCCTACATTTATGCATGTATGTCTGTGTTTTTAGATAGAAATGGAAAACATACAGTTTTTAATAATGTCTTTTTTGCTAATAATCATGGCCCTTCATTTTTAGAACAAATTTCTTGGAAAACTGTAGGGAAAATCCAAGATCTGATTCATTCTAAGATAACAAGTTAATTATTGATAATGTCTGAAACTTGAACAATTCTACAAATATTCTTTTGTTCAGAGGCTACACCCAGTGGTACTCAGTACTTACTCCCGGTTGAGCTCACTGGTCATTCCTTAGTGGTCATTAAAGGATGCTTGAGATCGAATCAGGACTGGCCATATGCAAGACAAGCACCCTACCTGCTGTACCTGTTCCTTGAACGATTCTAAAATATATTTGACTAGCCAGAACGCAGTCTTCCCACCTTCAGGCATGTAGGGAGAAATGAAAGTCAAGATTCCCTCTTTTACTCCATTTCCATTTAACAGGCAGTGTTATATTTAACACATTTCAAAGCTCCCTCCTTCTCATTTTAGGTGCCACATTGAACTTGAGCAGTGCCTAATTGAGTGTTCTAATTGCTAGGGACCAACAGTGCCAGGAAAGTTAATTGACTGCTAGATAAAAATGTCACCTTCTATTTATATTTATACAAAACTTTAGAGTTTACAAAACACTTTCATATGTGTAACCTTAATTAATACTCACAATGACTCTGTAATGTAGATTAGGCATAATCAAGAAACAGAAGAAGAAAGAGCCAGACTCAGTCTAAGTCTTCAGTAATGGATGTAAGACTCAAATGCCTGGCTTTAGGAAAGTTGACTCTTTTGTAGTAGGAAGCCAAGACTGAAGGCAAAGATGCCAGGATGGAAAGTATTTAGATTGTCATTCATATTGATGACCTTTTAGAGGAAAAGTGAAAAAGAGGTTATGTATTAAATTTGTGGTGAACCCCAAGAATGCACTTTTAACTCAAATGACCTTTCATCCCTGACCCATAGGTGTATGATATGTGTACTTAACATATCTATTTAAAATTTACTTTCTGCGTGCCTACAAACACACACACACACACACACACACACACGCACGCACACACATACATTTAATAGATGCATGAAAAGTTGGTTTGGTTCCAGTTCTTTAACTCTGTACACCATGGTGCAATTACTATTATTTTTGTATATATGCTCAAATGTAATATTAAGTATTTGAGCAGGAAATATGTCTGTTAGATCATAGCACTGTCCTCCCGTTGTTCATCGATTTGCTCAAGCGGGCCCAGTAATATTGTGAGACTTGTTACTGTGTTTGGCATATCGAATACATCACAGGTAGCTTGCCAGGCTTTGCCATGCGGGTGAGATACTCTCGGTAGCTTGCCGGGCTCTCCGAGAGGGGTGGAGGAATCGAACTTGGGTCGACCATGTTGGCTGCATGCAAGGCAAATGCCCTACCAGCTGTGCTATCGCTCCAGATCATAGAATTTAACTTAATTTCACTGATAATGGCACAGCTCTAATTCCTGATCATTTTATGCTATAACAAACCATTTATGAGAGATTAATTTTCCTCCCATCTTTGCTGGTTGATATTGTCCACCTTTCTGATTTTTAAAAATCTAATGGGTATAGAGTTTTAATTTTTTTCCATTACTAGTGAGGTTGAGAGCAGTAGCACAGTGGGTAGGGCATTTGCCTTGCACATGGCTGACCCGGGTTCAATTCCTCCATCCCTTTGGGAGAACCCAGCAAGCTACCAAGAGTATCCCGCTGGCATGGCAAAGTCTGGCAAGCTCTCTGTGGCACAATCAATATACCAAAAATAGTAACAACAAGTCTCACTTCGTGTTCCTGGAGCAAGTAGATGCCATTTGGCTACACTAGCACGTGACAGGGATGAATGGAGGTTACTGGTGCCTGCTCAAGCAAATAGATGAACAATGTGATGACAGTGATACAGTGCAGTGCAGTGAGGTTGAGTATTACCAGATATTGGGGTTTCCCACTGATAAATTTCCATGGCTCATTTTCCCTCAGTCTTCCTATTAGTTTTCCTGGATTTTCTTAATCTTCCATATAAATATGAATCTCTTGGGGCTGGAGAGATAGCACAGCGGGTAAGGCATTTGCCTTGCATGCGACCAACCCAGGTTCGATTCCCAGCATCCCATATGGTCCCCTGAGCACCGCCAGGAGTAACTTCTGAGTGCAGAGCCAGGAGTAAACCCTGTGCATCACCAGGTGTGACCCAAAATGCAAAAAAAAAAAAAATTTAAATAAGTAAATAAATAAATAAATATGAATCTCTTATTGTTTAGAAGTGGTAGTGAGTAACTTTTCAGAGACAATCTGTTGTCTATTTGTCTTCAATTGTCTTAGCTGGGATCTTTATTAAAAGTCTTTGAGTCCAGAGAAGATACATATTTTCTAACTTGGTCTGTGTTTATTTTTCCACTATTGATGTATCTTCAATCCATAGTAAGAATCATAGATACCATAGCAGTGAGTGCTCAATTTCTTCTTTCTATACATATGGACTCCATTTTCTCTTGCCATTTTAAATATCCCTGGATTGTCACATAGACAAAATATTACAGAAGTGTGGACAGAGACAATTTTAGTTCTGTGAAAAGTATTGAAGTGTTTCCTATGTATGTTTCATCTATTTTAAAGCACTTTAAGATATTTCTCAGACATACATTTGTCAAAACAAGTTAGAGTAAATTTAATAATTGTATTATATAAGTATCTTATTTTCTTCCTTATATTGATTCATCAAATTGAGTTTATATAAGGAAGAGAATAAGATACTTATTTTCTTATATATATATATGTATATACAGCACTGTAGCACTGTTCTCCCATTGTTCATTGATTTGCTCAAGCAGGCACCAGTAATGTCTCCATTGTGATACTTATTGTTAGTTTTTGACATATTGAATACACCACTGGGAGCTTTCCAGGCTCTGCCGTGTGGGCGGGATACTCTTGGTAGCGTGGCGGGGAATTGGCTCAAATGGTAGTGCACTTGCTTAGCATGCGAGAGCTAGTGGGATCAATGTCCGCATTCTCCATATATATATATATATATATATATATATATATATATATATAAAAGTAAAGGTAAAGGCCCTCCCGTTGATCGTCGATTTGCTCGAGCGGGCCCAGTAACGTCTCCATTGGAGACTTTGTTGTTACTGTGTCTGGCATATCGAATACTCTCGGTAGCTTGCCGGGCTCTCCGAGAGGGGCGGAGGAATCGAACTCGGGTCGGCCATGTTGGCCGCTTGTAAGGCGAACGCCCTACCCACTGTGCTATGTATACATATATACATATATATACATATATCGGTTGGAGCAATAGCACAGCGGATAGTGCATTTGCCTTGCATGAGGCCGACCTGGCCTACCCAGATTTGATTCCTCCGCCCCTCTCAGAAAGCCTGGCAAACTACCGAGAGCATCTTTTGCACATGGCAAAGCCTGGCAAGCTACCCATGACATATTCGATATGCCAAACATAGTAACAAGTGTTACAATGGAGATGTTACTGGGCCCGCTCGAGCAAATTGATGAACAAGGGGAGGACAGTGACATTGATATACATATAGATAGATAAATAAATGTAATGGTGGACCTATTATCTTCTATAACACTTGTTAATTTGTTTTGAACTATTGATTGTAGGATGAGAAAACAACTCTTTTTATTTACTGTTTCACATTTGCATGATAGATCTTTAAACAGTTTTAATATAAGCTTATATTTCAAGGTGTTGCCTGAATCCAATTTTTAATCTGACGTATGTGAGAGACTTCTGATGCTTTTAACATATAAAATTTTTATCTCATCAAAAATTATTCAATTATTCACAGCAATAGTACAGCAGGTAGGGTGTTTGCCTTGCACGTGGCCAACCCAGTTTCAATCCTCAGCATCCCATATGGTCCCCCAAGCACCACCAGAAGTAATTCCTGAGTGCAGAGCTAGGAGTAACCCCAGAGCATCACTGGGTGTGACCCAAAAAGAAAAAAATTATTCAAGTCAAAATATTCCAGATTTTGTTTAGTTTTTGTTGTTTCTGCCTTGCATTAGTTAGAGGCACATACATATTGATGATTAGGTTTATAATATTTTCTGTTTATGCCAAGATTTTATAAATATGCTACTATCACATCTCTGAAATTCCTTGTACTAGCTATTAAATCAAGGTGAAAAATGTCACTTTCAAGAAAGAGCTATTTGGGGCTGGAGTGATTGTACAGTGGGTAGGGCATTTGCCTTGCATGCGTCTGACCCGGGTTCAATTCTCAATATGATCCCTTGAGCACTGCCAGGAGTAATTCCTGAGTGCAGAACCAGGAGTAACCCCTGAGCATCGCCAGGTGTGACCCAAAGGTAAAGGTAAAGGTAAAGGCCCTCCCGTTGATCATCGATTTGCTCGAGCGGGCCCAGTAACGTCTCCATTGGAGACTTTGTTGTTACTGTGTCTGGCATATCAAATACTCTCGGTAGCTTGCCGGGCTCTCCGAGAGGGGCGGAGGAATCGAACTCGGGTTGGCCATGTTGGCCGCTTGTAAGGCGAACGCCCTACCTGCTGTGCTATCGCTCCAGCCCAAAAGAAAAAAAAAAGAGCCATTTGCTTGTTATGTGCTTTACCTGGCAATATCTAATACCCAGGCTTTGCAGACCTAAAATTTTCAAGTTGTGTGTAAGAGATTTTTTTTAATGCTTAGATGAATTTCCACCGTCTTTTGCCAGAATTCTATGGGTTAGGACAGATCAGGGCTGGAAGTCATCTTGTCTGAATCTTCGCCACGAAGAACTAGAGAGTCTGAGGTATGCAGGTGTTTGTACAGGCAGATGCATCTGACCGAAAAAGCATGGAGCAGGTCCCTGTGGAAAGAGTTTCAACCCCAATTGCATAGATGTGACTCCTATGTGATGAGCAAATAGAAGGGCACGTCTACTTAGTAATAGGGTTTTTTTAAATTAAATCATTAGCACAGTAACATACTGAACGTCTGAATATGCAGAGCCCCATATAGACATAGATAAAATTTCTGTTCTAAACACTGACCACACCTCTTAAGTACAAACTAAGAATGACCATTTGGGGGGCACTATCAATCTTCTACTTTCAAACTGTTTTCCCCTTGCTTCTATCATTTCTATCATGCATCTGTATCTTGCAGATGAACAGAACTGCAGGGTTGGTCATGGATACAGGGCCTTATTTTTATTTTTTATTTTTTTGTGCTTTTTAGGTCACACCTGGTGATGCACAGGGTTACTCCTGGTTCTGCACTCAGTAATTACCCGTGGCAGTGCTCAGGGGACCATATGGGATGCTGGGAATTGAACCTGGGTCAGCCACATGCAAGGCAAACACCCTACCCACTGTGCTATTGCTCCAGCCCCTAGGGGGTCTTCTTTTAAAAAAATAAAACACAGCATAATGAAACACATTATTTTATTCTGATCATGGTAAAAAATGGATTAAAAACATGGAAAGAAGGTATATATGGCAGGAAAAGCATTTTCCTTGCATGCAGCTGACCAGGGTTTGATTCCCTGTACCACATATGGTTCCCTGACCCCCACCAGGAGTGATCACTGAGCACAGAACCAGGAGGAAGTCCTGAGTATCCACTAGGGGTGACCCCCAAAGAAAACAAAGTAAAAAGAAAAGAATTGACTTCAGAGGAATCGTAAGTTAGGGTAAAATAGCCCCCGCCCCCCCCCCCAACCCTAATCCTTAGCCAGGAGACCAGCTGATGTCACTCCTGGAATGGAGAAACACATCCTTTCTTGAACCAAATCTATAGCTCGTGTCCCCATGCCTATCAGCTCCTGCCTTCCCCACAGACGTCGCACAGCTCTTTTCTAAAAACACCGGGTCATCCAATTACTGCCACTCTGTCTAATAACATTAGCCCCACATTTCAAATAAGAAATGAAAATTCTCCCAGTGAATGACCATGGTATAATAGGACTGGACTTTGGTCATCAAAACAATTTTAACTCAAAGAATCACTTTAGAGATTTCATTCTTGTGATTTATTTAATTTATTCCATTAATATCTGTGAATCTGCTGTTAATGAGATCAAGTAATAATAGGACGGTGCTGCCAACAGGCCTGGTCGTGGGATGACATGCAGATGAGAGGCTAGGATGGACCCGACATCACAGGCTCTCATGGGGGGTCTGGAAGCAGCAGGGCAAGAAAAAGATGCAGAACTGTTCAGGAAGAACAGTGGACACTCCAATTTCAGAGACAGTTCAGTCAGAGATGGGCAGACTGTGTTCAGGAAACAGGGACAGGCCAAGGAGCAGTATCAGGAGGGATGGGAGGACTGGTGTCCAGAAAGGTTTGCCAGAAAAAAACCAAGCTTCATCTTAAAGTACCCTGGAGCATGAAAGATTATAACACCAGGATTTAGGGCTTTCCCACTAGGTCGTCGGGGTGGGAATGGGGATCAGGTGGGCGCTGGGCAAGAGACAAGGTTCCATCCCTCCCACTCTACAACTCCACACAGCTGAGTCAAAGAAAACTCCGACAAGAGCACAGATGGGTTCACCTGAACACAGAGATCAAACCTTAGAGTGTTCAGTCTTCCTTCTCCATCCTAAAGTGAGGGAAATTATTGAAACAGAGGGACATGGCCTCAACCATGTTTTAGGAAGATTCAACTTGTTGGGGTTAATTCAGAAACACTGAAATGCTGAATTTTAAAAAAGGAAATTAGAAGGCCAGGCGGTTAGGTTACCATGGAAACACCTTAATGAAAGGTGATGGTAGTGTAATCTGAAACCCCAGTTCACTGTTTCGCTCATTAAACTTGCCTTTCAGAGCACTGTCACTGGCATTGTCACTGTCCTCCCGTTGTTCATCGATTTGCTCGAGCAGGCCCAGTAACGTCTCCATCGTGAGACTTGTTGTTACTGTGTTTGGCATATCGAATATGCCACGGGTAGCTTGCCAGGCTTTGCCGTGTGGGTGAGATACTCTCGGTAGCTTGCCGGGCTCTCTGAGAGGGGCGGAGGAATCAAACTCGGGTTGGCCATGTCGGCTTTGTGCAAGGCAAAGGCCCTACCGCTGTGCTATCGCTCCAGTCCATTGGTGGTTCAGTGGTAGAATTCTCTCCTGCCTTTCAGAGAAACAAGCAAAAAGAAAAGAAGGCGGGGTAACATCTTCTTCCTTAGAGACTTTCCATAATCCACAGTGGAAATTTCTCTAAAAGCACCCAAATCTCCCACTTAACTGTGTAAATGTAATGGGGGAATTTCCAATCTGTGCCTAAGGAAGAACAGACACATTTAACAGTTCTACTGTCTGGGTTTTAACTAATGTGCACACGTCACACATGACACCCTATTATCTTATAAGCAAACCATCCGGTTGTCCCCACCGCACACCAGGCAAAGTCCTACCCCACCCCCTGCTTCCCGGCAGCTGCAGGGCCAGAACTTTCCTGCTTGCTCAATCTTGCCTTTTCCAAATTGTGTTGTCCATGAACATCAATTTATTGAGACTCACAAAGGAAGTTTGGGATTGAGACCAAACAGGGTTTACAGATCAGCCATGCTTGCATGGATGTACTTCTGGTTCTGTTTGCGGGAAGCGTCAGCTGCCCCCGTACCTCGCTTTATGTAATATGTAACATCCTCCCAACTCATGCCTCTCCTGCTCCAACAGCACCAGACTCCAGAAAGGCAGTTTAGTTCATGGTGTGCCACTTGGCCCCACATCTCCTGACTTACCTCTCCCAGCTCAGGAGAACCAGCTCACACAATATCTAGGAATTGTCACTGACTGCGTGCCTGGATCAGCAAGACCAAGTCTGAGTCTCTCTCCAGCTGGCCACTTGCCCTCTCACAAGGAGTATCGTTGGCTCAGTGGAACTGGTAGTGGGGAGTGCTGGGTCTAAGTTCTCTGTGAATTGCACCTCCCCAAGCCCCACCCCTTGTCTCTGCCATCTCATCATTGTTTTATCCTGGGAAGGGTATATCTCCTTCTGCTCAGACCTTCAGAATGGACTGACATGTGAGTGAACACACAACCATCATCAACTCCAAAACTTAGGTTCATGAACTGAACTGTACTGCAATCAAAGTGTCCTGAGTATGGGGCTGGATCAATAGCACAGCAGGTAGGGTGTTTGCCTTGCACATGGCCAACCCGGGTTCAATTCCCAGCATCCCATATGGTCCCCTGAGCACCGCCAGGAGTGGTTCCTGAGTGTAAAACCAGGGGTAACCCCTGAGCATCGTCAGGTATGACCCAAAAAGAAAAAAAAGTGTCCAGAACGTGACTTATTTCACTACTTGTAAGAAACAGAAATGTCCCTAGTCCTCTGGGTTAGTCTTCCTGAGGAAACAGGCAGGTGCATAAATCACGCTGCTCAGACAAGTCATCCGATGATACACTGCGAGTAGAATCTTGGACAATAGCTTGCTGGAGTAGTCAGAGAACAGGTTTTCATTGTATTGCCTGCATCGGCCTTCTCAGAATGACTTATTACAGACCTAAAACTCCAGCCATCTCTGGAGAAGCCATAGCAGCTCTGACATGGATGCAATTCTCTATCTCTTCACTATTTTTACCTACTTGTTGGCTTATTTATTTCTCTGGTGAGCCCTAACTTGAGCTACTGGTTCTTAATTCTTACTACTATAGTGGTACTTTCCATTGGGGGGGGGGGCACACTTCACAGTGCTCAGGAGTTACTCCTGGCTTTGACTCAGGAATTACCCCCAGTGGTGCATTGGGGACCATATGTGATTCTGAGATCAAACCCAAATTGGCTGTGTGCAAAGCAAATGCCCTACCTGCTATACTATTGCTCCTGCCGCTGGCATGTTCAATTTTGAGTTCTAGACCCCAACTTATTTCTAAAGAGTACAGAAGTAGTATGAGTTGTAGTAGTTGTTGTCACTGTTATAGTAAATAGGGGAATTGCTTCTTTGTTGGTATTCATCACCTATGACTCTGCATTAAGTTCCACTAGGCAGAGCTGATATCGTTCATTGCTCTCTGCCTGGCCCACACAATGTTACTGAGCATGTTATCAGTGCTCATTGAATGCTCTGGAAGAATGAGTGAGTGAGTGAGTGAGTGAGTGAGTGAGTGAGTGAGTGAGTGAGTTTCCATCCTGTTGTTTCTCAACTGGATCCCATACTTCTCCCCAAAGTTGGAAAATGAAACGACGTGGTCACTGACTTGACTAATAAATTCTGCAAACATTCTGTTATTTACTCACTTCATCTATAAAATCACCAGGTGTAGAAGTGATCTCTAGTCAGCTATTAAGAGCTTTACAATCTTAGTTTGCCACCTTGCTTAGTTCTAAGCGTTGAGAAACCCAACGTCAAAGTGTGAGCTTTCACTCAGTATTGATGCAGTTCCACTGCCAAGAAGAGAGGGACATGTTTGAGTCTCTTCTTCCCCCAACATGAAGTGGACTCTCCTATTCATGGAGAAGACCCATTATATGGGGTTTATTGGGACAGAATAGAGAAAATGCCTGCAACCCCATAGCAAATAAGTTAACAGAGGCAGAATCGCCACTTGACCTCTCTGGAGCCATTTGAACCACTTTATATTACCAGGACCTTGTGAGGCATTTAGGAGGAAAGGCAGGTCTCAGAAAAGAGGGGAAAATTAAGAGGTTAGGGGTTGGAATGATACTACAGCGGGGAGGGCTTTTGCTTTGCATGTGGCCAACTTGGCTTCAATTCCCAATATCCCATATGGTCCCCTGAGCATCGCCAGGAGTAATTCCTGAGTGCAAAGCCAGGAGTAACCCCTGTGCATTACCGGGTGTGACCCAAAAAGCAAAAAAGAGAAAAAAGAGTTTATCAGGAAAATTAAGCCAGGAAGAGACTTTCCAAACCTAGCAATGCTATGTCCACAGATGGTCAGGCTGAAGGCTATAACCTTATTCTTATTAGTTGCATATCTCAACTACTCGGAAAATTGGCCAGAGAGCAGCATGCAATTTAAGGGCATGGCCACATATGAGTAAATCCAGGGGGTGCAGACTGAGGAGGTGATTATTCTAAAAGAACATTTATTCATATGTGCTCCGAGTTAGATATTGAGAATGAAAAATGTTTCACACTTGCTTCTTCAGCACGTTTAAAGTACAACTATTAGCAAAACATGAAGTTGTCAAAGCACACAGTCCTCACTGTAGGGTTGTGTTAGCAAAGCAGGAATAATCTGCTCCAGACACATAATGCACAAAAGGTTTCTATGGGAGAACACCCAGACTCTCCTTTTATCATATTTGTATGGCAGAGCACAAAGTTGGAAGTACTTATTTTGTTCAAAACTTATTAGGAAACATTAAGAAATGATCAAAATAAATTAGGTCTATTTGCTGAAGATCAGCAGTCAAGCCTTGCTTTTCTACAGAGTAGGGCATCTTAAATTTTTTCCCATCCATGACCCCTTGGGTCCGAGAAATTTTTATGGAACTCCAGGTATATAGGCATATAAAATAGGTATACAGGAGGTGAAGCAATAGTACAGAGAGTAGGGCATTTCCCTTGCATGCTGCTGACTCAGGTTCAATCCCCAGCACCCTGTCTGGTTCATGAGTGATCCCTGAACACAGAGCCAGGAGTAAGCCCTGAGAACCCTTGGGTGTGATCCCAAAACAAAAACAAATATGTATACAAATAAGATGCTGACTTTCAGGAAATCACCAGGAGATTTATTTTGAAACAGATTTGTGCAACCTCCACGTTTAGTTATATATGGTCCCATATGGTTTAAAACTAGCAAGTTCAGTGGAAAATCTCAGTACATGAGGGCAATTTTACATCTTCCACCAGTCTGTGGATTCACATGCTGAAGCATTGATTCTTTCCCTTGCAATGACATCAAGAAGGAGTCAAAGAAAATGGGATTGGGGTGGGCAGGGCATCCCTTATCACATTTCCTCTAGTACCTTGATTCTTCTCCTTTCTTCCAGTTCCACCTTTTATACAACCCTTTGAGTTTCCGAGATTCTCTATTGGACAGCGAGTCTTCATTCCATGTGTTGTGGTCTCAGGGGACTTACCCATCACCATCACCTGGCAGAAAGACGGGCGGCCAATCCCAGCCAGC
Organism: Sorex fumeus; assembly: GCF_029834395.1. Lineage (NCBI taxonomy): Eukaryota > Metazoa > Chordata > Mammalia > Eulipotyphla > Soricidae > Sorex > Sorex fumeus. Next base: position 3,733,834 of record NW_026606098.1, on the reverse strand, counting down.
CTGGGAGTCACCATTGACAATATCGACTTCACGAGCTCCCTGCGGATTTCCAACCTCTCCCTGATGCACAACGGGAATTACACCTGCATCGCCCGGAACGAGGCTGCCGCAGTGGAGCACCAAAGCCAGCTCATCGTCAGAGGTAAGGGGAGGGAAGGGTATATGGCGTCCAAGCAGAAGACCTCCAGAGGGAGTTGCTTGACCTGTTAGAAATATAGCCAAAATTCATAAAATTTGCACTATTCCATTCAAACACACACATGCAACAAACTCTGCATTTTAAGCCAAGGCTTCATATACCTGAGACAGGAAGTTGTCAGTAGTCATCAACTAAGGAATGAGTGAATGTGGGGCCAGAGAGACAGGACAGGGGCTCAGGCATGTATCTTGCATGCAGCCAGTTCCAGATTTGATCCTCAGCACCATATGATTACTGAGTGTCACAGTATGCAGCTGTGGTCCTGTGAGATCCACAGACACAACTGCAATGACCCAGCACCAGAGCTTGGGTCCCTGCATCAAACTGTCAGTGTGGTTAGCTGAGAGTCACTGGGAGGGGCCTCTGAGCACTGCTCGGAAGACCCCTAAAGAAATGCGCACATGAAGTAAACTTATAGAATTTACACATTTGAGATTTCCTGTTGGTTTCTGAGGATCAGTGTTCACAAGCATTTACTGATTGCACTTATTCTATATGACATATTATAAGTATTATTTCTATTGGTGACTTTTAAAATAATGTTTACTAAATCCCTACATCCATTTTATTATATACAGAAACATAAAACAGTGACTTTCGTAGAATGTTGTTTAGCTTTTGATGTGTATTGTTTTTTTCCAGTTCCTCTTATCTGTTTAGCATTCGCACTCTCAGGATATTAAGAAAAGGCTGTAACATTTAGTAAATTAGGCCAAGTGTGGGAATATAGAGAACTGTGACATGTTCTATGCACCTAAAATAGAACCATCCATCATCCGAAATCTCTGTTCAAGTCATCAGATCTCCATCAAGTTGTTCTTTCCTGGGAGCAGGGAGATAGTACGGGGAGGTTACACTCTTGCTTTGCTTGTGACTGACCTCAGTTTGATCCCCAGCATCACCTTCGGTTCTTTGTGCCCAGCCAGGAGTTACCTCTGAACTCAGAGCCAGAATAGGCCTTGAGCACTTTTTCCAGGTCATCCTCCCTCTAAGAAACTCCCCCTTAGCTGCAAAATAAGATACTAGTAGTCTCTAAAAGCTACTGAGGTTCGACAATCTGTGGTTTCAGATTTTCCAAGAGTTATGTGTGTTCACCTGCCAGGACAACATTCACTTACATTGCAAAAGTAATCCTGAGAAATAAATATATATAATTACATTTAAAGATTTGACTTAATATTCATGTTATTTCGATGATGATGATGATGATGATTGATTGATGCTTTATAGTTTAACACACCATTGTGTTCTCAGCAGATTGTCAGGAGCAGTTGGTCTCTGTGGTTGTGAGAACCATCTAGAGATTCGAGCAGTCCATTCCCCGTCTTTGTTCCACCCTTAGACCTTGTCCCCAGGATACCTCTCCTCCTTCTAGTTACAAAGCAATGCACTTTCTATGGAACGCCTACTCAAAGAAAGTGAAATGTACTTAAAATTGGTATGTAGAAACGAGCTTTGTGCTGTGGGCAGAAAGCCCTCTGAGTGAATGAGTAAGGCAAGATGCAAATGATGCAGATGTGAATGGCATTGTTCTTTTTCTACCTTGAGCTTTGAGTAAAAATTGGGATATATGAAATTCCCTCACTTTCTGAAGATAAGTAAAAGTGAAGCCAATTAATTGGACTCTGTTTCACAGGATTTTTCTTATAAGAATTGAGTCAATATCATTTGTGAAAAGCAAAATACATCAACCCTCTCCCATGTAATGTGCTCTGGAAGATCCAGGTCAGAGAAGAGAAATACTAGATAAAAGTCATTGTCAGTATTCTCTCTATCACTGTCCCTTGCTGGGGAAAAAAAAACATTTTTTGACCAAGAAAAAGATCAGACGAACTAAAATTGGTCCTCATCATATTGAATAAAGTAATTTATCAAGTCTAATTAATAGCTTTATGCGATTATTCAAATATGTTAAGTTTCTGTAGATTTAATATTAACTCACAAGTTTAGCAGTAGAAGTCCAAGAAAGAACATTATCGACCAAAGATTTGGTAGCTAGGGAAGCGGGTTAGGATAGTTTGATGAAGAGAGGGTTATCAATCTGAATTTTACCACAGAAGCCCTGGATATTAAAGAACAAGCTCATGATGATTTTGCGGTCTTGTTAAGTCAAAATATTTGGAAGTAACTTCACATTCAGATATCTGAAGCACAACTTTTGTCTCCATAATTTATCCAGTAATGGTATAAAATGTTGTCACACTGGAGAATTATATGGGGGAGCAATGTTTTAAATCCTGATGTCTATCTTATATTTATACTAATAAAATAACATCTTTTGTAACATTTTATTTTATAGATGAGAAATAAGCATCAGTGATTTGTAAAGCCCCAAAGTCAATTTTTTAAAAACACTTTTAAAAAAATTGAATCAAGGTGAGATACACAGTTACAAAGTTGTTCATGACTGGGTTTCAGTCTTACTGTGTTTCAGCACCCACCCCTTCACCCATGTACATTTCCCATCATCAATGTCCCTGTTTCCCTCCCGCTACCTCCCTACAGCCTGCCTCAATGGCAGATATTTTTTCTGAGCGATAGCACAGTGGGTAAGGCATTTGCCTTGCAATCGGCCAATATGGCCGACCCGAGTTCGATTCCTCCACCCCTCTCAGAGAGCCCGGCAAGCTACCGAGAGTATCTGGCCCGCATGGCAAAGCCTGGCAAGCTCCCCGTGACGTATTCAACATGCCAAACACAGTAACAACAAGTCTCACGATGGAGATGTTACTAGGCCCGCTGAAGCAAATTGATGAATAACGGGAGGACCGTGATGATGATGATGTTGTATGCTCTCTTCTCACTCTCTCTCTCTGTGTTTCTCTCTGTCTCTATCTCTCTCTGTCGTCTGTCTCTCTGTCTCTGTCTTTCTCTCTTCTTTTAGGCACTGTGGTTTGCAGTATTGTCCCCTGAAAGGTTCCGTATCTCACTGTACGTCCTTTCAGCAGTCCTTATTCAGAGTGATCATTTCCAACTGTCATTGTCACAGTGGGCCCTTCTCTGTCCTAACTGAGTTCCCCCTCCCCCTTTCGTGGGAGGCTTCATACCGTGGACCAGTCCTCCCAGCCCTTGTTTCTACTGTCTTTGCGTATTAGTCACCTACTATGTATTTTTTTATATCCCACAAATGAGTACGATCATTCTATGTTTGTCCCTCTCCCTGTGTCTCATTTCACTCAGCATGTCCTCTTTGTGCCCATCCATGTATAAGCAAATTTCATGACTTCTTCTTTCCTAATGGCAGTTTTATGTATATACACAGCCAAGTTTGAATGCTGGGACCCTGAGTAATTAGAAAGGCATCCTTTGAGAAGGCTGGATTAATTCCTCTAACTGCACATCTACGCTGTCACTGACTCGGACTTATCTTAACATATTTTATTAACTTAACTTATCTCAATTTATTATATTATCTTAAATTAACTTATTATATTAACTTAACCCTGACTTATCTTAAGGATATTTAACCAGTATCTGTATGAAGACTCTACTAGTTGAGAAAGTCAGGATAGTGGTTGAGAGACATCTTCGATAAAGGTATCAATGAGAACTGCCGAATTTGCAATGTGTTTTGGAGGCAGAGTGATTAACACACATTTGTAAAGGATGAGGTTCAAGTGGTAGAACACTTGACTTTCCCAGTCGAGAGCCTGAACTCACTCTATCACATCCTGCACACCAACATCACTGGGTGGGGATGGCTTCCAGGACAATTAAACCAAAAGAACAAATAATCAGTTCACTTCTGAGTCTACTGCACAGTGAGTTAAGATTGCTTTCTTGGATTGGGGCTAGTGGTGTTCGAAGGCTATTCCTGGCTTTGTGCTTAGGACTTATTTCAAGTAGTAAAGTAGCAGGGACCTGCCACATGTAAGACAAACTCCTAAGCCCTGTACAGGCCCTGTAGAACCTTCAAGGCTTTTAAAGTCAAAGGTCCTTCCTTATACCCACTAAAACTTCCTCTAAAACTATGGCACCTGTTATAAGACACATGGAAAATATTCCCACAATGTGACTTTCAGTAAATATTTCTCCTTGTTAACTCTATTTAACAAATTAAATAAAACACATAAGATATACAAGCTTCCAATGCCTCTTTTGCAAACCACAACACCCAAAAGGAGAGAGAGAACAAAAGGGAATGCCCTGCCACAGAGGCAAGGTGGGATGGGAGGGATGGGGGGTGGGAGGGATACTGGGACCCGTGGTGGTGGAAAATGGGCACTGGTAGAGGGATGGGTACTTGATCATTGTATAACTGAAACCCAATCACAAAATCTGTAAGTCTACAACTGTACCTCATGGTGTTTCACTAATAGAAATTTAAAAATAAAAAAAATAAAAATAAATAAATAAAATTTAAAAATTAAAAAAAAAGAGATATATGAGCTTCTTTAACCCATAAAGGAGAGAAGGAGAGGGTTTTTGTTTTGTTTTGTTTTCTTTTCTTTTTGGATCACACCCGGCGCACAGGAGTTACTCCTGGTTCATGCCCTCAGGAATTACTCCTGGCAGTGCTCGGGGGCCCATATGGGATGCTGGGAATCGAACCTGGGTTGGCCACATGCAAGGCAAATACACTACCCGCTGTGCTATTTCTCTAGCCCCAGAAGAGTTTTTTTTAAAAATTCATTGTATTGTAGCTTCAAGTTGGGGAGGTTGTGGAACTCATGAGGTAGACTTATCACACTAGGTCATTATTCTGAATTTAGAAAAACCATCACTTTTAAATGAACTCTGCTTAGTGCCAAAGCAGCTTTCTTTGAGCCTAATTTTCTTCTAATTTCAGTTGGCATGGTAACAGCTAAAATGAATTAGCCAAGGACTATAAGGTCCCCTTCTCTCTAGTGGAGCACTCTATTTTAAAGTCCTGTAATAATCTTTATTTTACTGTTTTATCAACTTTTATTCCAGTGCTTAGTAATTTATTATGCTTTACTTGCTAGCGTTAAAAAAAAAAACCTTTATTTTAGTGACTCTTCTTTACAGTGCTGCCAATGATAGGGTTTCATGCATTCAATTTTATAATACCACACCTTCTACCAGGCACTCACCACTGCCTCAGAGCCCCCCACCTGCAGTCTCCACCAACCCCTGTCCCCCACCATGATAAACTCAGTTCTATAGATCAGCTCTTGGGCTCTGTTTCCCTTGTCCCTTTGCCATCCCCTTATGTTTATTTAATGCCATATATGAGAGAACATTCTGGATGGGTGCCTCTTCTGGCTGACTGTACTGGGTATGGGCCTCTCCAATTCTATCCATCTAGCGGCCAGTTGCTTGGTTTCATCTTTTCCTCTAGATGAGTCGTATTCCGCTGTGTATATATGCCATCGTTTTTTTATCCAGATATCTGTTCTCTGACACTTGGGTTGTTTCCAGATTTGGACTGTTCTGAATAATGCCACAAGGAACATGGGAGCACAAGCGTCTCTTCTGAATAGAGACACTGGGCTTTGGGGGGAGATGCCAAGAAGCAGAATTGCTGAATCAATTGTTAGTTTTTTTGATACATGTTCATATTGTTTTTCAAAAGGGGTTGAACCAGAGGTATTTCCTCCAGCAGTTGATAAGGTTCCTTTTCCCCACATGCATACCACCACTGATGGTTTTTACTCTTTATAGTTTATTTTATTTTTTGCCTTGGGGGCCATACCTGCCTGTGCCCAGGAATTACTACTGATTCTGCTGTTGTGTGAATATTCTTTTGTTCGGGGTGCTGAGAGAAGAGGTGTGAGAGAAATGAGATTTGCTGGAGAGGCTTCTTGCTAGCTCTGACAGAGAAGCACAGAGAAGCGCCCCTCAGCCCCTTTCATTTACCATTCTACGTACACACATCTAACGCACCTAGTACAGAGAAATCATTAACGGGGAAGAGGGGGTTTACAGGAGGGACAATAAAACATCAAGGGATATTTTGTCCTGTTGAATCTGTAATCCCAATGGTCAGCAACCTAAGGATCCAGGCACCATGGGTTACGGTCCCGCACCTGGGGTGATAAGGGGGTGTGAGAGAATGTCTGCGTTCCACAGCCAAGCTGGGTTGGAGATCTGTGGAAAGAGGAAGACTGCTTCTTTCTACTGCCAGGAGTTATAGTCAGGTCAAGGCATCCCAGGGAAGAAATGTTAACCCTTTCCAGATCAGTCAGACTCACAATATTTTATTCATAGACCCGTGAAAGTAGGATCCAGGGTTCTGCCTGCTTGTGGCTCAGCCTCCGAGGACTCATCCTATAATCTGGCTAGGCACCAGTACTCAGGGATAGCTGTGCTCAGGGGACCATATGGGATGCTAGGGATCAAAACCAGCCCTATCACAGTACTGGACCCTGTTTTTACTCTTTTTGATGTGTGCTGCTAGCAATCATTTGTAGTTGCTCAACAAAACCTCTTTAAAGAACCAATTGAGAACAATAAGCATGTTCTGTTAGACTCCTCCCAAGTGATGACATTTATTCTGTTCCTCAGACATTACCATTCCCTTATTCCATCATTAAGCCATAGTCCGCTTGGCAAAACCGCACACACAAATCTAATTTTTGTTGAAAACTCATGAAAGCTCACCTCCTTCCATTGAGTTTCTCTTGGTCTAGCAGAAGAGAGAGGGTGACTCCGTATGGTAACCGTTAAAGAAAGCAGAATGATCTCGTGTAGGTGAGGGGCCATTGGGAGCACATCCCTGGATGAGGGAAGAAATTGGGTGAGCTAGAAAATATAGCAGTCAGGAAAGCAGAAAGGGAAGTTGAAGAGAGAGGAGAAAGATTAAGGAGCATGCTTTGCATCTACTGAATTCAATCGCTAACAGAATAGAGTTCCCTATGGATTAGCAGGTGTGACCCAGGTAATCCCAGGCACCCCAGGACCTGAGTAGCACTGGGTTCTCCAGGTGAGTTGGCCAAGAATCGCTGGTGTGTCCCCAGGACCTACTCAGGTCTACTTGGGAGTCCCCCCACTACCACCCAGATGGAGAAGGATGAGACTTCAGAACTGGCTTCACATTTCACATGTTTTGTATGCCAAGACCCAGGATCGTGGGAATCTATGTGCTCAGTAAGGCAGGAAAGCCCATGGTCTCTGGAAGGAGAAGCCAGAGCAGCAGTAAAGTGTGGCAGCCACGAGAAGCCAAGGGGAAAGACTTGCTGACCATCAGAGAAGTCACAGTTGCAGCAACAGTGATGGTGCAACCTGTGTCAAGGGTGGGGCCTCCTGGGACCATATTGTATCATAGTTAATTGTGCGAAGGAAGTGTTTGAGGAGGAAACACCAGGATAAGGCCAGGAGGAACCAGGGTGGCCTGCGGGTGCTGAGTGAGGAGATGCCTTGGGTCCTAGAGCAGTGCAGTGTCCTGCTGCCAGTGCCCTGGGAGATGCCTTGGCCAGGAGACAGTCTCCCGTGGGCTGAAGCCTGCATTGGGGGCAGCTCCCTTGTTCCCATTGCTAGGAAACAGGCTGCTATGTTGAGAGTCCCAACGCTTCCGTTTGAATATCCGAGGGGTTTTGCTGTCTCCCTTCTCCTGCGGGTCCTGCTCTGAATATATCATAAATTCACCTGTGGTCCCATGGAGCTCTTGAGGACAGAGAACATTCCGGATCACAAATCACCAACAAGTGTACCCTTTCCTTTGAGACATGACCTGTCCTGTGGTTCATGAGAAAGAGGCGAAGGTGTGGTCGGGAAACCTCACCCACAAGAAAGTTACACTGGAGAGTAGATACGGGAGTTGTTTCCCCTGTCAACTCAAACTGAGCAGCTTCCCACAGAGTGGTGTTAATGCCCACCCTGAGATGTGGTTCCTTCTCCCTCTGAGGGCAAGTCGGCCCATGGCCAGAGGCATAGGGACTGTCATCAGGGGCCTGTCAGTTGACCTATGCAAAGGGAGGCCTGGCAGGACGAGGGTCCATCAGTCTTGCTGAAATGAAAGGCTTTAGGATGGAATAAGTCATACAGAATGCTAGAACTTTCCAGAGAAAGCCAGAGTCTACACGTGCCTATTTTGGTCGTTTCCCTCAGGACTCTAGGAGCGAGATGGTATTGCTCTGAGCCTCATCTTCCTCTCTGTGCACCAGGAAGACCCTGCTGTCCCTCTGCCAGCTGGAGGTGGCAGCGTGGCCAGGGCACCTGACTGTCCAAGCATTCTCTTAGTGAGTCAAGGGAAACCCGGTCTGCCCAGAGTCTTTTGAGGGCAGTGACGCCCCACCACCCCCATGTGTTCCTCAGTACCTTCCTTCCTCTGTGTCCATCTGCTGTGACCCAGAGACCCTCTAGAAGGATTCTGCTCTCTTCCCTCAGATGGTACTTCTGGATCCACTGAGTGGTTGGTTACATTTGCCAAGCCGCATCAGACAAGACCTGCTTCCCTGTTCAATAAAACTATAGCACTACTATTTCAATTTGCTTGTGGGCACATCCAACAAATAATTCCAGTGTGACTTCTATATCCTGGTGCCATGTGCTATGCGCTGTGTTTCCGGTGGTCTTCAAGAAAGCGGCAGTTTTACCTCCCAGAGTGTGTAGCCCGGAGTGCAAGGCAAAGAATTCAACCGGCAAAATCACCAAGTGACTCACAACAGTGATGCAAGGGCAAGGCAGGGTTCTGTGCAAAGATAATTTTATACATGGCATCAGAAGCTGGGTCCTAGGTGAGGTGGGCCCTGAACCAAGAGGGAAATAGTGGCAATGAGAACTCACAAAGCAGAGACACACAGAAGCATGTTTGAAATCCAGTGGCCGCAGAGTGACAGTGGGACCTGCGAAATAAACACTGGGGCGCAGCCTCCAAGAGGGGCAATGTCAGGTGACGAAGCTGGAGATGACGGGCCTAGGCAATATTCTAAAGTGGATTCTTCAAGGGCAGTAGGGGCGTCCCAGTGATCCGAAACAAGGAAGGCACAGCGCCTCACATTTTAGAAGGATCCTTCAGGCCATTGTTCAAGGGATGGATTCAGGAGGCCAGTAGGTGGTGAGTGGGTCAGCTTTCAGAACCCTGGAGAGGAGCCTGTCTTCCGTGGAGTTCTGAAGGCATTGTGAGGTTCACCTTTGCCTGGAGCTTGCTCACCTGGCCAGTTCTACTTGATTCAAGAGCCAGAGGAGTGGGAAGAAGAGAAGCATATGACTTTAATGAGGAAGACGCTACTGTGGGCAACCAGGACTCCTGTGCCTGAATCAGGGAGGAGAGTGACTCAGAGTGTGCTCCATAGCCCGAAGCCTCAGCATCACCTGGGTCCTGGTCAGAAAGGTAGAATATCAGTTCCCCGCAGATCTGCTGCATCAGAATGTGTGGAGGGTGGGATTCGGCAGTTGATTCTGAGCCCTTCCCAGGCACGTCTATGTGAGAACCAGTGGCTCACTAATGAGGGACCAGTGTTAGGTAAATGCCCCCCCACACACACACACACCTTATTTTTGAATCAAGAGAATGATGCTAAGCCCAGTTTCAGAGAATTCCCGTGGGTTACACAAAAAGACTCATGCTGTTGGTGTTCTGAGGCCAAAGGCAAGGAAATATTCAACCTAGAAGCAGTTGAAAGGTACCTGGCACTTGGTGGCAAACTTCCTGCTTACCCATCATGCTCAGGGTACAGTGATGGTGAGGATAGTTTGAGGATATATATGTAATACATTCCCAAGGAAGATCATCAGTACCTTAAACCAGGAAATAAAATCAGAGAGATGAAAGATATTCTCAATTTTATGGGCCATTTCTGTCTATAATTACCTTATTCTTACAATATGTCAATGGTTATTCCCCATGTTAACCTCTTTGATTGCTTTTTAAGCAGCATTCCTTTGGATTGGAACCAAATTGGGGGGAGGGGTCACGGATCAACTCTAATTAGACATTCTTCCAGAGGAAATGCAAGAGATTAATTACCCTGCCCATTTGACAAGAGGTTTCTGGTTCTTGGCAGAATTTCAGCCAAAGAGAGTAGAAAGTAGATCACTAGAAATGTACCTTCTACTTTGGAAAGAAAAAAATCTGACATGTCATAAGCTTCGTGGTTTCTTTAAGGTGGATTGATACATTTTACTAGGAATCTGTGATTTATGCCATCTCTAGCTTTATTCCTAGAAATAATTTTCTCACTGTGAGACAGTCATCTTTTATTACCTTATTTTGAATATATTTAGATTTTATTCAGTGTATTTGTCTCGGAATACTCTTTAAATGAAGCAAAATTGTTTACAAGTGAAGTAATATTAAGTATCTCCATCGACGGTGTGAATTATATACTGAATTTGCAACTTGGAAACAATGTTTCCTAAAGATATGGTAAGGTTGGACAGAGCTAGTCTTACTAAATGAATCAATGCACCTACAAAAATTAATTCCTCTGGGGTATTTTAAAATATGAATTCACACTGAGCTATGTTATAACAGGGGCACTAAAACTGTCGGAATTTACAGATTTGAAAATTAAGTCAAGAGGCTTCTGATGACTTGCCCAGATTACTCACCTGGATACCACAGAGCTGGACACCAGAGCCAAGCGCTGGTCCACGGCTTCTCACCCCTCCCACTAGGATCTCATCTCGAGTTCTGTCTCCAGCTGCTTCAGGCCTTGATCTCCCCTCGTTCTTCGCTGCCTTATGGCTGAACATATTCCCACCACCTTCTGGCATTACTTCAGTGTGTTTATATGCTCCAAACTAACCTAGACTAGGATTACCGCCCCCACTCCCACCCCCACCCCACCCCCAAGACTACTTCCTGGGCTGCCCGGAATTCTTATCAACTTTCAACACATTTTTGTCTTGAATTTTGTCTCAAAATGAAGAGCTGGAAAAATTGCACAATAGACAGGGTTAGCCTTGGAGGGATTACTGAGTGGGTAGAGTGGAAGGAGCCCTGTTTTCTAGGATCTAAGATATCATGGCCATAATTCACATCCATTCATACAACTCTGTGTCTTACTCAAATTCAGCAGTAAATCACTCCTCTTTGAGGAGATATTGGAAAATTCTAATACCTCCAGGGGCTGCTTTTCCTAGAAGAATCCATCTTTTCTCTTTAAAAATCCTAATTATGAGAGCATTTGCTTTCTCCTGACAGGTGTGTGCTAGGCAGAGATCATTGGCATGTTTGGTCGAGGGAGGGTGAGTTTTTTCCTCAACATTTTGCAAAACTCATCAAATAAGCAGCTGCTTAAATGATTTTCCAAGTAGACCATAAAGCAATGATGGTGCCTCACCTCAAGTATGACCTCAGCTCAGTCACATCGGCTTATTTACACTTTAAAAAAAAATCCACAGCGGTAGGGCGTTCGCCTTACAAGCGGCCAACATGGCCAACCCGAGTTCGATTCCTCCGCCCCTCTCGGAGAGCCCAGCAAGCTACCGAGAGTATTCGATATGCCAAACACAGTAACAACAAAGTCTCCAATGGAGACGTTACTGGGCCCGCTCGAGCAAATCGACGATCAACGGGAGGGCCTTTACCTTTACCTTTACCTATTAAAGACCCATGATGTACAAAGTTGGGTTCATAGTTGGGTTTTAGGCATACTATCACTGTCACTGTCCTCCCGTTGTTCATCGATTTGCTCGAGCGGGCCCAGTAACATCTCCATTGGAGACTTTGTTGTTACTGTGTTTGGCATATCGAATACATCACGGGGAGCTTGCCAGGCTCTGCCGTGCGGGCAAGATACTCTCGGTAGCTTGCCGGGCTCTCCGAGAGGGCCGGACGAATCAAACTTGGGTCGGCCATGTTGGCTGCGTGCAAGGCAAATGGCCTACCGCTGTGCTATCACTCCAGCCCAGACATACTATGTTCTAGCCCAAATCCAGCACAAGTGTCCTTGTCCCTCCTTCAGGGCCCCCGGTTTTCCTCCCCCCTACCTACCCCTTCCCAGCCTGCTAACCTTAACAGGCACCTTTTAAATTTTATTGTTGAAGTTCAGGTCTATTGTTTTCAGTGTCGTTGGCTCTGTGGTAAGGATATTCCACTACATCACTCCTCTATGCCACCAACATACTCGGATTCCCTAGGCCCCTGCTCCCTGACTATCTTCCCCCCAGCCCCTGCCCTCCGGTTTTTCCTTCTATACCTTCCCCTCCCTAGACTCTAGGGCCAAGGATGATCTAGCATTCTCCCTTTCAAACTTTGCATTCCTTTGTCCAGTTATCCTATCTATAAGTGAGATCATCTTGTGTCCTTTTTCCGGCTTATTTTATTTAACGAGGTCTTCCAATTCCATCCATGTCACAGCCAATTGCACAATCTCATCTTTCCTTATAGCTGCATGGTTTTTCACTGTGTCTATATACCACATCTTCATAATCCACATATCTGCCATTGGATACCTAGACTGATTCCGTATCTTAGCTATTGTACTAAATGCTGCAATGAATAATCATGTGCATATGTCTTTTTGAATAGATTTTTGTATCCTGGGGGAGGTAGCAGTCCTTGGCGGGGCCCAAGGATTCTCAGCCAACCATGCCAGTGGTTCAGGGTGAGGCTTGCAGCTCTGGTACTGCCTGGGCCTTGTAAAGCTGGAATTCCTTGGGCTACCTCAGCAGAGCTTGGGAGACTCCGGACCACATCTGGCACTGCTCAGGGCACCATGCGGTGCTGGAGATAGAATCAGGATTTGTTGCATGCAAGACATGGGTTGAAACCCATGTGCTATCTCCTCCAGCACCCAGAGTTGCCTCTTCAGCAGAATTATGTTAATCACCTGTGTATCTTTATTAAATTTGGAGACACAGTTTAAAACCATGATGGGTCCTTTATTGCCATTAAGAAAAGTCTTCTTGTTCTCCATTTATATCCTGCAAGAGGAAGAATCAGCATGAATTGTTTCCAGTAGTTTCTGCCCAAAATAGGATCTTGAAGATCTAGGTTAGAAAGCAAACACAGAATCGGGCCCGGGTGATAGCTCAGGGATCGAGGCCCTTGCTATGTGCGTCCAACCCAGGTTCCATCCTTGACATGGAATCTGGCCTCCTGAGCACTACCAGGAGTGATCCCTGAGATAGTAGAAAGGAGAAAGCCCTGAGCACAGCCAGGTGTAGGCCAAGAGAAACAACAACACAGCAGAACCTAAATGCCAGCAAACAAAACACCCAGACAGGCCCACACAGTTTAGCAAAACTCCTATTCAAGAGACCTGTGTCCCCAGGACAAAGCCATCTCTATCTACACAGGCTGCTCAGAATCATTCCAGATTTATTTATTTCTGTCCTGAGATTGTTTCCCTAATTCTCCCCAAACTTCAAATACTATATTTTTTATGTTACATCCATAGGTTTTGAATATATTGTCTGCCTTGTCATGTTCATTTATATTCCAGGATTTCTTATCACTGCACCTTCAATACACGTTGATTTTGTCTGAATCTTCGATTACATTTTTCTTTTTCAGTTCCTCCCAAGTTTGTGGTTCAGCCACGTGACCAGGATGGAATTTATGGCAAAGCAGTCATCCTAAATTGCTCAGCAGAAGGTTATCCTGTACCCACCATCGTGTGGAAATTCTCTAAAGGTAGGAAGTGACTACATGTTGCTTGTTATATATAAAACATGAATTATGTTCTAAAGAATGGAAAGAAAGCTTCTGGTTATGCCAAGAGATGCGTCTGGATACAAAATTCCTCATCTCCATGAGATGCGTCTTCTTATACTGCAGGACTGCGCCTCCATGTCTCATTCAGCCTTGCAGGGCTCTGTTCTGATAGAGCGAGTCTCTGGAAAGCACGAGGGGTGGGGGAGTTGCCCTTGTAGGTTACTGCTACATGTAGGATGTGCTGCTTTGCACCCCTCTGTCAGGGAAGGCTGTTCCTCTCACGCTGGAGATGCAACGACTCTCTCACTATTAGCAACATACTCGCCCCCCGCCCCCTCCCCACACACACATAAGGTAAGTGGTTTTAGAAACTTACAGTGCCTAAAATGGAATTAAATAAAGCAAATCCTTTATATACATGGTTAACTTTACGTATGAAAAGTTATATACCATTGTTTTGTTATGTTCTTCTAAAAAGTAGCCCACAGTAGTCAAAAAGTCCTCCAACAGCTAATTCGCAGTGTCCAGTATATTCCTCTCTTCCCTCTGAGTCATGTGTTCTCTTCAAAGATAGAGCATCACTTCCCAGTTTGATGGTAGAATTGTCAATGGTATATGACTAGAAATGCACAAAGCGGAAGCCCATGTAGGAAGGCTCTTGCCTTGCATGTGGCTGAACCAGGTTCAATCTTCAGTACCACATAAATTTGCCTGAGTACCACTTCTGAGCACTGAGCCAGAAGTACTTCCTGGGTACTGCTGAGTGTGGACCCCCAAAACAAATAATTGATGCTTGTCTTATCATATTCTTATCATTTGATATCATCTTATATCAACCTTTCCAGAGGGAAAGATTTCTTAACTGTCTTTTATGATTCATTTATTTTAATTTAATAATTCATCTATTAAATAATTGATGGCCCATTATGAATTGGTAGGCTAAACAGGCAACAAACAAAATAAGCTATGAATTTATTATTTTTATGAGTTTACTTATTGATTTGCTTATTTAATCATGTTTTGTATTCTGAATGATGTGTATTGAAATGAAACATGAAATAAATGATAATCATAAAATATAATAATAATAATAATAATCAGGAGCCAGGGAGATAATCCAGCAGGTAGGGTGTCATTTTGCACACATTTGACATAGGTTCAATCCCCAGCACCCAATCCCCAGCACCCAAGTCATTTATAAACCTGAGGCCCACAGGACTGACCCCTTAGTAAATAATAATAATAATAAAGTAACAATCAATAGAAATGATAAATTTGCCACAGTTCCTATCTAGGACATTTCCTTTGAGGACAGAGAATGGAGGGAAGAGGCCGCTGACATTGTTTGCAGGGGGGATCACATGTTCGTGTTTTAATAGGGCACTCCTGGTAGTCGGGCTCTCCAGACTGGAGATGTGAGGCGTGGTCCTCCCTGTCCCCCAGGGCCCGACTCATTGGTGCTCCATGTGGTACCAGGAATCCAATTGAGGCCTGGAACGTGCAAGGCCTGTGCCTCACCCCTTGAGCAGTGTCCCATCTCTGCACGTGTTTAATCCTCGATAACATGACATACACATTGTCCCTATTGAAAAGAGTTTTCTTTTCCTTGTGTGAAACTCTGTTATTCAGACTCTCTTCCCCATTGATTTTTTTTTCCATTTTGGAGGCCATGTCTGAAGCAGCGTGTTGCTTTCTGTGGAAACACAGGACATATCAGGATATTTAGTGGTGGGTGAGACAGTGTGGCATAGTGAGTACCTGTCACGACACTTATTTTCTTCTAAGTCACTTCATAAAGCTTGCCACCGTGAGGGTTGTCGCCACCTCTTGGACGGCCTCGAGTGTCTCTGCTCTTTGAATCTTGCGTGAGCAGTGCCTGAGTGTGACAGCAGTGTCCATGCATGTGCTTGCAGAAGCTAAGACTTGGCTGGCACTTCCCTGAAAACACCAGGGCGACTCACACCCCCTCCCAACAATCTGGACTTCTTTTTCCTTTAGTCTTTATAGTACATACTGGAAATTCTCATAGTCAGATGCCTGATAATGTTAACGATGTTTTGGTCAATTATAAACCACCGACCTCAGTGTCTCTTCAGGGAATTTCCTACTCATGTTCTTTGCATATTTAGACTGTCACTGTCACTGTCCTCCCATTGTTCATCGATTTGCTCGAGCGGGCCCAGTAATGTCTCCATTGGAGACTGTTGTTACTGTGTTTGGCATATCGAATACGTCACGGGTAGCTTGCCAGGCTCTGCCATGCGGGTGAGATACTCTCGGTAGCTTGCCAGGCTCTCCGAGAGGGAAGGAGGAATCGAACTCAGGTTGGCCATGTTGGCTGCATGCAAGGCAAATGCCCTACCGCTGTGCTATCGCTCCAGCCCTGGCCCTGGGGGACAGGGAGGACCACGCCTCATATCTCCAGTCTGGAGAGCCCGACTCTACCAGGAGTGCCCTATTAAAATACGAACATGCGATCCCCCCTACAAACAATGTCAGCGGCCTCTTGCCTCCATTCTCTGTCCTCAAAGGAATACTTAGCCACATTCTTAGTTATTCATAAAAGTATTTCCCCCTCGATTGAATAACACACAATCTGTCATGGATGTGACATGCATATTATTCATTCTTATCTCCATTGTGCAGATTAAGTTGTAGTAATCTTATTAATCAAATTTTCAAAGAAAAAAGTTGATTTTGCAACAACTTTTTTTAAAAAGACAATGAACTCCCAGTATTGCCTTTAAAATAGTAGATAACCAGATAATGACATTAAACACTTTGGGTCCTGGTTTTCAGATTTCTGTCTCTATCTCCAAATCTGTCTTGTCTATCCATAGCTTTCCACACATGTTTTATGTTCTTTGATTCTTCCTGCTGTATAATCTTTCAGTAGGCTATGAATGGCTTTCCTTGTCTGCAAAGGTAGATTGTTCCATATAACTTCTAAAGCTAGAGTTTGTTTAACTCTTTACATGTGTGCTTCAAATTCTCCCTTGCTTTGTAAGGACCAAGATCAGGAATTGAGTTCCCAAGCCTTGCTCTTGCTCAGAAGAGGCGTCTGTACATTCATAGTTTAGGACTAGTGTGTCTTTACCCTAAGCCGTCAAGGGATCCACTGTTCCTCTCTCCCATCACTGCTCTTTCTGCCAAGTGCCTCTCATCTGCCCAGCAGAGACCTCAGCCCCGTGTTCCTGCAGAGGAAGTGGAGGCAGAGGGAATTCCTCTCTACCCATGCCACCTCTCAGGAATGCTGCCAATGTGTCCAAAACCATTTCTGCCAGCATCTCACGAGGGCTCCAAACCAAGTCACCTCCTTCCATCCAAGCACAATCTAGGGTGTGATGCAGTGCTTGTTGTCGCAAAGCACCCTGCTGTCCTGCACACACGTGGCAGGAGAGTGGGTTCTGGTCAACCAGGGGAGCCCGACACCAGGGGAGCCCAACACTACTGAGTGATGCTGTGTTAGGTTCTTTCCAGGTTCTCAGAATGTCTGAAAGACTTCCCATCTCATTGGTCCTCTGTCTGTGACCATTCTCAACCCCCCACCTATCAAGTATATTTTTGGATTTGTCTGTGGGAGGAATTTTTTTTCTATAGGGAGAGGGTTGGAGCCACACCAGGTGATGCTCAGGGTTTACTCCTGGATCTACACTCAGGGACCACTCCTGGCAGTGCTTGGAGGACCATAAGTGATGCTGGGAATCAAATCCAGTTGCCATGTGCAAGGCAAGTGCACAACTGCTGAACTATCTCTTCAAGACCCCCATCAAGTACATTTTTAAAGTAGACCTGCTGCCTCCAGAGTAAGTGCTCGCACACAGCTGCAAGGTTTACTCTCCAGGTGATGGGCTAGTATGTCTTTACCCTAAGTCCCTTCCCTCTCCAATACCGCATATTCTTACAACCTGCATCAGAATTTCAGGCTGTTGTTTATTATCTTCTAATGACACAGGAGGAATATGCAACATTATTTTCATTTTGCAAGTAATACAGACATTTCTTAAGGAAAGCAAATGAGTCTTGTTTATGAAATGTGCTTCTACTGATTTAATAGTCATGAGCATGTCCCTTCTCTGGACCAAAAAAAAAATTTTTTTAAAGGCAGCTGAAGCTGGCAGAGTTGTCTCTCTGAGAAATGCAATAGTTTAATCCTGGGCTACAAAATTTCAGAGCAAATGGCCACAGTTTCCAAGCAGAGACTGTAGAAATAAACCATCTTCCCTGGAAAATAATGTTATTCTGAAAAAACCTGAGTGCCCAAGAACAGATGACTGGTTAAAGAAACTTTGGTATATCTACACAGTGGAGTTCTATGTAGTTGTTAGAAAAGATGAAGTCATGAAATTTACATACAAGTGGTACTACGTGGAAAGTATCATGCTAAGTGAAATGAGTCAGAAAGAAAGGGACAGACATAGATCGCATTCATCTGGGGAACATAAAGTAATAAAATAGGAGACTAACATGCAAGAATAGCTAAGATAAGTACCAGGAGGTTCACTCCATGGCTTGGAGGCCAGCCACACATGCTAGAAGAAAAGGCCGCTCAGATAAAGAAGGGAGCACCAAATAAAGGGTGTTGGGAGGATCTTCCCAGAATGGGAGATGTGTGCTGAAAGTAGACTCTAGACCGAACATGATTGCCCTTCGATGCCTTTTTTGCAAACCACAGCACCCAAAAGGAGAGAGAGAACAAAAAGGAATGCCCTGCAACAGAGGCAGGGTGGGGTGAAGGGTGGGAGGGATACTGGGATCAATGGTGGTGGAAAATGGGCACTGGTGGAGGTATGGGTACTCGATCATTGTATAACTGAAACCCAAGCACAAAAATTTGTAAGAAAATTTATAAGTCTACAACTGTGCCTCATGGTGTTTCACTAATAAAAAAAAGAAAATAATATTGTTCTAATTCTGACATAGGGTAAGATAGATCGAGGCTAAATTGTTTAATTTCCATATCTCCATATTTTTCTTCAAATATATGAGCACTCAAGGCCACTTGTTTGAGGGAGATTCTTTTTTTCTTTTGAATCACCGTGAGCTATACTTACAAAGCTTTCATGATTGAGTTTCAATCATACAATGATCAAACACCCATCCCTCCACCAGTGCACATTCCTCACCACCAATGTCGCCAGTAATCCCCCCTTTCTCTCCCTCCCCCTGCCTCCATGGCAGACAATTTCCCCCATACACTGTCTCTACTTTTGGGCATTATGGTTTGCAATACAGATACTGAGAGGCCATCACATTTGGTCCTTTATCTACTTTCAGCAGACATGTCCCATCCTGAACGATCCCTCCAACCATCATTGACTTAGTGATTCCTTCTCTATCCCAGCTGCCTTTGGAGATTCTTTTAAAATTAGGAATGAATACCCTAACAAGTCTCACTTTGTGCCCAGAAGTAAGTGGGTGAGCACGTGGATGCTGTCTGTTGCCAAAGGGAGGGTTGCCGCAGTGTCTGTGGGGCCAGGGTCATCTCTAGCTTACTGCTGTAAGAACTTGTGCACGTCAGGCCATGCCCACCCTCCAGGGCAGCTTGGTACAAGGACAGCTATGTCCAGGCATACCCAGGGGCAGGGAAGAAGAGAAAAAGAAAGAGTGATACGATTGTGAGAACAGATCCCAGGAGTTGGTGATGTTTGAATAACTGAGAGAAATGCGAGATGAATTGTGTGCATATAACCAACAAGTGGGTGAAAGGGCTACAGAGTGTCAAAGTTAAGAAGAGAAGTGGGCAAATGCCCAGAATGTTCCAGTAATGCTGAGGTAGCTGCTGACGCTGAATCAGTCACCTTGGTACCATGAAGTCAATGTTACCAGTAGACAGGTGTGCATATTGTTTCATGAAGAGTGAAGGGTGAGATTGGGGAATCTGAGGGTGCCAGCCTTCCTCTTAGAAGGATAATGATGATGGTGATGATGAGACTGTGGACGATGATGATGATGATAAGAATGTGGACGATGATGGTAGTAGTGATGGTAGTGATGGTGGTGATGGTGGTGAATATAATGACGGTAGTGATGGTGGCAGTGATGATGGTGATGATGATCGTGGTAGTGATGGTGATGGTGATGGTGATGATGATGCTAATGGTGATGATTATGGCGGTGGTAGTGATAATGGTGATGATGATGATGGTGATGGTGATGATGGTGGTCATTGTGATAATGATGATGATGAAAGTTTTGTTCTGGATAATAGTGATGATGATGATGATTGATGATGATGATGATGATGATGATGTTGATGATGATGATGATGATGATGATGATGGGGTGATAAAGGTGGTGTGCTGGACAATAATGATCATAATCATGGTGGTGGCAGTGATGATGAAGGTGGTGTGATAGATGGCAGTGATGATGAGGATGGTGGTGGTGGTGATGAAGGTGGTGTGATGGATGGCAGTAATGCTGGTGGTGATGACAATGATGATTGTCCTAATGATGCTCACATACACCACAGAGCTGACTTTCAAGCCCACTAAGTCTGTGGCCTGGGCCTTATTTCCCTCGGGGTGTATTTCTCATTAGATTTAGTCACCTATTCATCCTTAGACTTACGTAATATTTCGTTTAAGGGGTTTCTCTGGACTTACACCACAGAGCTTTTCCAGCCGGGTCTCCTGGGCTGGCTCCATAGGATGCTTCAAGTGTATTTTCTAGGCAGGTTTTTTTCTTTATGCTATTTTTAGCTTGTTTACTATTATATTCCAGTGTTTGAGACATTTTTTATAATTCTGTGTATTCCCCAGCAAAGTCAGTACTCTTTTTTTGGCCTCTTGAATTATACTTTCATTATTTGCAGTTTTGTTTTTTCTTCTTCCTCCTCCACCATTGTCAACTCCTGGCCACTGTGTCTTAAGCTCCTGCTGTGCTGTATCAACAAGTGACTAATTCAGTCACAGCTTTCACAGAACTCAATGAAACTATTTGTATAGGGTGATTCATTGCCTGGTTTCTTTTTTCTCTCTCTTCCATTTTTCTTGTTATATGCTTTGCTAGATCTTGACTTCGTATAAGGATGTATAGAAAAGGAAAAAAGTAAACCTATCCAGATTAGAGATGGCTCCGTGTGAATATCCGGTTTCAGTGTGAAGCCTTGTTCTCTGATTCTGAGGTCCACTCCAGATCCCAGGAAGTTCCGTGCTCCCAGCCCGTGTGTGTTGTGTTCACTGAGACTGGTTTTGCGCCAAGTGTGCCCTCTCCACATTCGCACTGCAGCTTTACAGATGCAAGTTACATCTGTAGCATCTGTAAAGAACGGCTGGACCACAGCCAATTGTCCTTCTCTCCTGTCTCCCTGCATCCATCTCTGCTCAATGAACAATACTGCTTGTTCATTTACCTAATCTTTAGTTGGGGCATAAGTGACTTCTTAATTTTGCGGAAAATAGAATACGCATAATTTCTTCCTCTTTTTCCTATGTTTCTTGACCATCAACTCCCAGAAGAGTTCCAGTGCCATCCAGCACCACTCAATAAGAAAACACTCTTGCCCATTCTTCCCATCCCCTTTCCTGCCAGTAAGCATCATGGGTTTTTCCTTTTATTGCTTTTTGGGTCACACCTGGCGATGCACAGGGGATACACCTGACTCTACATTCAGGAATCATCCCTGGCAGTGCTCAGGGGACAATATGGGATGCTGGTAATCGAACCCGGGTCGGCGGCATGCAAGGCAAACACCCTACCCGCTGTGTTATTGCTCCAGCCCCTATCATCATGGTGTTTATGGGGTTTTACTGAGTTTAGGACTTAGTTTTGTTGAGTTTTAGGGTCGGTTTGTTGTTTGTTTTACCATTTTTTTTTCTGCTTTGGCTATTCATAGTCACATATGAGTGAATTTATCCAGTAGCTGTCTTTCACTTCCTGACTTATTTCATGGGTACAATCACCTCAGTTCCATCCATGTTTGTCTAGAAGTACACGATCCACTTGTTTTTAATTGCTGAGTAATTCCTTTTGGCTCATAGATCACAGCTTCTTTATCCAATCCTCTGTTATTGAATGGGGCTGGAGTGATAGCATAGCGGGTACGGCATTTGCCTTGCATGTGGCCGACCTGGGTTTGATTCCTCCGCCCCTCTCGGAGAGACTGGCAAGCTACTGAGAGTATTCTGCCTGCACAGCAAAGCCTGGAAAGCTACCCGTGATGCATTCAATATGCCAAAAACAGTAACAATAAGTCTCACAGTGGAGACATTAGTGGTGCCTACTCGATAAAAATCAATGAACAACAGAAGGACAGTGCTACAGTGTTGTTGATGAACAATTTGGTTGTTTCCGTCTTATCTGTTTGTGAATGTTTTTATCACCACAGAGGTGCAAAATATTTTCACAAAATATTAGTGTTTAAAATCCTCTGAGTGCATGCTTAGGATGGCATTTCTATTTTTATTTTTTAATATATTTTATTTTTATAAAGTTGTTTACAATAGTTCTTTACAGATAATATTCAAACACCAATCCCACCACCATGCACCTTCCCATCACCATAAGAGGAACATGTGTGAAGACTGTTGTATTTCAATCCTGGAGCCATTTAAGCCCTTGTATAAGAGACTATGAGCATATATGTTAAACCCAAACAAATATGTGCTACTTTTGGTACATCAGTGGGCAAGAGTATAAGAGGTTCCCCTAGGACATTCAGTGTCACTTGCTTCCGGGAGCTTTATTTCAGTCTTGTCAATTGATGAGATTATATGGCACGAAAGGGCAGTTTGTGGGTATGACTGCCAAGCTACTGGAAAACTGGAGAACTGGGAGAAGGAGGCCCCATTCTGAGTGAGCTTGAAGATCTCAGTCATGGGTCCCGCATAGCTGGGGTTTTCTGCAGTTTCCCTCATAGGTGAGGCTTGTCTGAACCTGTGGAGAGTGGCTTTAAGCCTGGCTGCAGTTGGGCTCTGGAGATTTTTGGCTGCCAGAGTTCTGCTTGAGGTGGGGAGGGAAACTTCAACCCACCCCCCTCCGAGGTGCCCCAGTGAAGACAGCCTGGCATGGAGTCTATTTTTATTTTTAAAGAAAATTTCATACCGGTTTCAGTGGCCTCTGCCCCAAATTTGTTTTTCACCAGAGAGAAGTTTCTAGTTCTCTGAATCCTCATCATGACTTGGTGTTTCCTGTTGATTTTTGTATGTTTTCAAGTAGGAAAGGAAAGACTTTCCCTATGCTCCATTTAAACCTTTCCCCCTGCTTACATACTAATGTAAGCTCCATTTAAACCTTTCCCGACTGCTTACATACTAATCTTGTTAACTCAAGACATCTTTTCATAAATATAGGTACAGAAGGGAGCCAGAGAGATAATACAGTGGGCAGGACACTTGCCTTGCACACAGCCAACCCATATGATACCTTATGTCGCATATGGTCTCCTGAGCCCACCAGGAATCACTTCTGAGTGCAGATGCAGGAGTAACCCTTGAGTAACACTGGGTGTGGCCCACCCCGAAACCCAAAAGAAATATAAGGACAGAAGGAACCTCAGAGAAGCACAGTTGAAATGATTATTTCAAAGTGAGGGCCAAGTTCAATGGGCCAAGCACAATATAGGGCATAAAAATGATTTTTTGATCATTGCATAAAAATGATTTGACCTGCATGAACCATGGCTTCCTCATATGTGTAGCAGATATATTAAGAGGACTAATGTGATGATTTAGTAGAATGATTCATAGGAAGCATTTATTATGGTTCCTGGCACGTAGCAATTAATCAATATACATTAACTGGTTCTCATCATCATTATTGCCATTATCATCAACTCACATGCTTAATCAATTGTCCTAAAGCCCATTTCTTGAATAGAACAACCTTTTCTCATGATGTTGAATTGTTGATGAACAACTTGAAAACGTGTCTACTGAATCTTGCAGTTATTCTTTCATTTAACCTTATCTTTATATCCATTGGTGCTCAGGGGGAAACTTGTGGCTTGATGCCAGGAGGTTGCTTGGCAGATGTCACCTTGGCCTTGGAAGAAAGAGTGTAAAGAGGATCAATATTATAGAATCACGATAAATTTCAAAGTTATAAAGTTATTCGTGATTGAGTCTTGGTCGTACAATGCTCCAGTGCCAATCCCTGCACCAGTGTCCACCTCTCTTCGCCAGGATGCCCAGTTTCCTTCTCACCTCCTGCCATTATTTTCTTCCCCTTTCAGTCACTGTTTGGGCATTATGCATGTCACTTTACCTCCTTTCTGGTCCTGGTCCTGAGAGACCACTTTGATTGGGGCGGTCTCTTGTGATAAAAGAGACTCCTGAGAAGCCCGTCTGTGTGGTTTGATGGGGGAGACCCCACATGGCACCTGCTCAATGCTCTGAACTTGAACTTTGTGCCTGGCCATGCCTGCGACTGCTCCCAGTGCTAGGTTTTACTTCTCTGAGATCCTAAACAAAGCTCACACAGTCCCTTGCAGACTGTGTGAATTTTGGGATGAGTCCAACCCGCAGAGGCCATGCTGAGACACAGGAGGTAAAAGGGACAGTCAGGCCTCTGGAGGGATTCACTTGTGGCTGCAGAAACCACAGCCCCCAGCAGCTGTCTACACACATTGGAAGATGCCTAGGGAAATGTAAAGTTGCCTCTGGGTTCTAAGAAGCCTCCAGGGAAAAGTTGACAGAGAAACTTGGACCTGGAGCGCAGGGGTGAAGTGTGAGGCAGGAAAGCCACAGGGCTGGGTTTTGGGCTCTTCTCTGGAGCAGGGACCCCCTAATGCAGTGGCACTGCTGATGCTCTGAGGCTTGCTCGCGTCTCTTCCCAGCTCCACCTGTCTTTGAACTGACGCCCGCTCCACTAGCTATTATCACAGAACAGAAACCCTCTCTCTCAACGAGACAAACCAGCATGCTGGGCCAAAAATCTGTGCGGTTTCCATGCAGATCAAAGAGTCTGAACTTCTATTGCTTGATGACAAGGAATAGCTTCCAGTATTCTACATTAGCTTGGAATACAGAGCCTTTTACACTATTCTCTTCTTCTAACAAGTCTTGCCACATCCATCCCACAGGGTTCTTCGTACTCATCACCTCTTCCAGTCACTGCAATGGACAGTTACACTCTCATTCCTTTGTTTGTGTTTCCTTTGGGGCCAACAATGATTTTTATAGTAACTATGTGGATTATCGCTCCCATTTCAAATATGATGAAAGTAAGGTTGCAGAGAACAATTGCTCGAGAAAAGTGCTTATCATCTTCAGAGAGAACACTGGACCCCAGATTTCAAACTTTTAACCCAGTGCTTTCAATCCAGACAGAAAGGCAGAAGATGAAATAAACAGCCTTAATGAGGGCACACCTTTACTGGGACCGTGTGTGGGTACAGATATTAAAGATCATCGATAAAGGTGTAAAGTGTGAAGCTTGCTAACAAGGCAAGGAACACAGTGTCAAAACAGGCACATCTTCAGTTCACAATCACAATCACAATCACAGCCATCCTGTTATTCGTCGATTGCCTCGAGCAGGCCCCAGTAACGTCTCTTCGTCCTAGCCCTGAGATTTTTTTTTTAGAAAGTGCCATATTCAAGGCTCATTCAGATTTAGGAGAATGAGACCCTTCATTGTTACTGGTATTTGGCATATTGGATACGCCACGGGGAGTTTGCCAGACTCTGCCGTGTGGGCAGGTTACATTCCGTAGCCTGCCAGTTTGTCTAAAGTAGGAATGAGATGATAAGATGTCGCGATAAATGAAGAAACAACAAGGCCAATTCTAGAACAACCCTGCCATGAACCGTGGGAAAGGCTTCTGGAGGAATCCTCGGGGTAAAACTCTGACTTGATGAAAGTTAACTTGAATTTTAATTAACTTTCATGGGACATCTAAAAAGAAAAATAAAAAGAAATAAACAGTGTGTTTATTTCTATTTCTATAGTGTTTGCTATAGGCTCCCCGGTGGCCCCTTAGTTATAGTGACACCCAGGGTTCTTCCCCCTCTCCCCTATCCCCTATCTAGGCATGTAAGAAAGTTCACATACATGAATGTACTCAGAAATTCAGTGTGCACCTTATATAGCATTTCCCGCCATGCCATAGAGCATTAAAATGGTGCCAGTTTGACCCTTGTTGACCACAGAGAATGACAACTAATTAATGGCTTCTGGTTTCCAGAAGGTACCTTCTAACTGATTATCCAAAGAGCTTTCTTAATGCTAATGAGATAGTATAATTTCACATATTGTGTGCACTGGGTTAAATTGGACTCTTTACAGTAAGGGATTATCTAAAGTCGATGGCTGATAATTCTGTCAAATCATTACACAATCCCCCTCCTACCCCCTTCCTTCTCCTCCCCTCCCCAAGGCTTGAAACTGGTCTTTGGGATTGGTGAGTTGGTTGACTGTTAGTCTGGTTAATATGGGTAACCTCAATTTAGGCTCATAATCTGACTTTTTTGAAAATTTTAATGCTTTTCAAATGCACTATTACTTTACCTTCATGTTTAGGACCTTTTAGTAATGAAAATACTAAGCTCGGTGTAGATAGGAATTAATAGGTAATTCTTTCCCACTCTTTAATTAAGATTATTAGAGTCGTGGTAAAGTTTGTACTGCAATTGCTTAGTACAAATGTGTCAGATTGTAGAGCGTTTTTTTTTTCAGGTGAGAATTCTTTGAGAGAAGGAGGTCTTGTTATGTATTGTTTCACCTATACAAAGTGCAATTATTTTCAACTCCATCTCTTTTTTTTTCAAATTTTGAAGGTTTTGTAAATTTTACATAATGTAGGATTGTCGCATTGCTTTCTGAAAGCTGCTGGTTTGTTACCTCATGGATTTGTTATTTAAACTAAAAATTTAACTAGATTTTCAGCTTATGTATGTTTGACTCAAACTGACTCCCAATTTCTATTTAACTTTAAGAAACACATCAATAACCTTATTCTTACTTTGGACAACCTGGAAGGCTACTGAATGTAACCTGCCCACATGGCAGAGTCTGGCAAACTCCCCCTGGTGTACCCAATATGCCAAATACCAGTAACAATGATGGGTCTCATTCTCCTAACCCTGAAAGAGTCTTGAATATGGCTCCTTTTAAAATTTCAGGGCTAGGGCGAAGGAGACATTACTGGTGCCTGCTCATGGCAATCGACAAACAACAGGATGATCATGATAATGATCAATAACCTTTATGGATTTTCCAAACGGGCATCAAATGTAAGAAACTACATTAAAATGCAACACTTTCCCACTTTTAAGTTCCAATAATATCTTTTATACTTACCCTAAACAACATATTGCCTTTAAGAAGGGATTTCTTGGTTGTAAAACCTGATCCTTATAAATGTAGAACCAACCATAAATGCTCATATAGAAATATATGCTTATACAGAAGCCACCCCAGCATGTACCAGAGGACCTGGAGGGGAAAGTGGTCCTAATTATTCTCAGAGCCCCCTTAGATTGCTGCCAGCAGCACTTGGAGGCTGATGTGATATCAGGAATTAAACTCAAGGCTCTGCATGAGTTGCTATGTGCTCCATACTACTGAGCCATATATCTGGTCTCTTTTGTTTTTTATAATATAGCCTTCGATAGTTTATTTAGGAGATTGTCCCCCAGCAGTATTTGGGGGGACTTATACAGTGCTGGGGATCAAACCCAAGTTTGTCACATGCAAGGGAAGTGCCTTACCTGCTGTACTATTGCTGTGGCCTTGATCATTTTATTTTTATTTTTTAAAATTTTTATTAGTGAAAAACCATTTATCGGGTATCTACAATCATCTTTCATAAGAGAGGAAACTTGATTATATAAATAATTAAAAAGATAGCTCAACATCTAATCCAGATTCTACAACAAAAATGATGACGTTTATAAAATAGAAGCATAGAAATAATTTTTATGAGCCAAATTAAACTGACAACTAAAGGAGACAGTAGATATTCAGTTCAGGAATAGGAATAGACTATTAAAAAATCCAAATTGCCAATACATTCATGATTTATCAGCAATCACAAAGTAGACACAATAACAAATATTAGGAAAATCACGAGATTCAAATAAAATTAAAATGAGATTTTACTGTATTATTGGTCAAAGCAGTAAAGGTGTTTGAGAAAAAACTAACCCCCCAGTCAGTCCAAGAAAAGTAAGTTGACACTTCTTTTAGCAAGCAAGCCAACAATATAATTTTTCAATGTATTATTGAAATTAAATGTACTCCAAGGATTAATCACTTGGATTAATTTTGCACATAAAATTCTGCACATTTTCCACCCCAAAGATTAATGCAAGAGATTTCTTATGACTGCATCTTCCTCTTTATTGACAGAATGGTTGGTAAGTGGTGACATCTATGACCGCACAGCTCTTTTGTAGAATAGTAAAGATAGTAAGTCAATGGGTGATAAAATAATTATGAGTAGAATTAAATGTGAACACTAGCATTGTCTGCGTACAATGTAAAGTAAGCTGGATATACAGTGGCTGACCCTTCAGACACCATCCTCTTCCTCAACCCTTCCCTCCCCATCTTGCCTGTCTCACCCAACGCAGAGTACTCACCCAGCCTCCTAGTAGAAAGTTTAAGAACTCTCATGCCTACACCATCCTATGAAAAATTTCTATTAATATACACTTTTTTTATAGGCAAGAAAACTGAGGAACTGCAAGATACACTAATTAAATCATTTCTCATAGTATGGTGGTGATCGGTTGCTACGTAGCAAATATCCTTAAAACTTAGTAACTTGAAAAAATGCGTACATATCGCCTCCTAATTTTTGTGCAGAAATTACTTAGGTGTGAAAATATGACTCGAGTGAATCTTGTGGCTCAGGAGCTCTCCGGCTTCACTGAACTGAGAGGGCACTGGGTCCTACCCGCTCTCAGTCAGAGCAGACTTTTCCTCAAACCCGCTAGCAGGATTCAGCTTCGCAGAGAGTGGTGGGAGACCACTGTCCAGGGATTCTCACCTTAGGGTTATCTACTGAGAAATAACTACCTGGGGACAGGAGGTGAAAGGACAGGGCGAGCTTGGAGGAAAGAGAGTGGCCCCCGAGAAAAGTCTCTGAGAAGAGCCCCAGGATAGATAGTAGACACCCCTTCAGACATCCTGCACCTCCCAGCCCCCTTCTCTTCCCATCTTGCAGGCCTTAAACCCAACGTAGAGTGCTCACCCACTCTCCAGAAAGAACGTTCCCTGGGCTGCCTACCTTGGCTACCACCTGTCCCAGCTTCCACTGGACCCTTCCCATCCTTTTCTGAATTAAACTTCCTGTTGAATTCGATTGTCTTGCCTTTGCTTTCAACCTTGCCAGTGTAAGGACAAGAAGCAGAGTGTGCTAGAACAGTAGTGGATGCTTCTGCCTTATTAAGGGAGCTCTGATCCCTCCAAACAATGGAGTTGGGGTCTTGAGAAGGAAGGCAGGCATTTTACTCTTCGCTGTTAAGTTTCCGACCAAAAATTCGCAGATTCCTAAATTGCAATTCTCATCTATTAACCCCCAGAAGGTAAGATAGCTTTCACTAATTATTTTTCCAAAATCAACCTTTTATATATATATATATATATATATATATATAAATCAAGCACTCCTTTGCTGACTTATTATTTGCCAAACATGTATTCATATCTTCTGTGAATGGCCATAGCATTAATTTTAAAAGGATCTATATGACATATTTCCATTATACTTTTGCCTTTTATACATTTTGATCACTTCCAACATGCGAACAGATTTAGGGATATGAATCTAAGTATCGTAGTTCACTTACTTTCACTTCATAAAACGCTCAGCAGGTAATACCAAGGAAAGCAACACATTGAAAAAATTTAAAAAAAAAAGTTTACCATTGTGCTTTTAAAATTTATTTTCTGTCATTTTCAATTTTCATGTGCAAGATGTGCTTCTAAATTCTTCTACTTAGAATTCTGTTGTGATACTTCACGTTTTATTTATTTTTTTTTTCTTTTTGGGTCACATCCGGCAATGCTTGGGGGACCATATGGGATGCTGGGAATCGAACCTGGGTCGGCCATATGCATGGCAAACGCCCTACCCGCTGTGCTATATCGCTCCAGCCCCCGATACTTCACGTTTTAGATATGTGACCAAAAGTTGTTGGAAACGTTTATATTAGTAGGTTCTCTCACTCCTCACTCTACAATCATCTAGCTCATCTATCCTTCTTGCAAACTTTCAAATCAGACAGCAGCAAATGAGGGGCACATATTAATTGCTCACAATCCACATGTTTTGTAAATAAATTGGAACACACGAGGTTGTTTATTTCTAGCCATTTTCTCTGACTACTTTCTGCTCAAACTAAAACATTGACTGTTTGTCCCTTTATAGAAAATTATGTTCAGCACTTGAAACTATTGAGAGTTTTTAATCCCCAAACATGATACAACACTCCACTTACAGAAATATTCTTTTATTTTTAGCAACAGCTTTTATAGTTTGGGGCTGCCCAGTCTTCAACACACTTTCCTCAATGTATGTCTGCTTCATGTTTTGATGCAAATTTTATTTTGAAATGTAATAGCTTCTTACTGAAGCACAAAAATAAAATGAACATAAAAAATTGGATATTGATGTACTCCTGACTTTGCTAAAATCATTATGCATGCAAGTTTACTAACTCTAGCACTGCAGTTTTGATAATCTTTATAAATAATGATTTTTATATATTCAGCTATATTCTTTCTCTTATACGCATGCACTTCATTTTATTTTCTAGTCTTATTCCTTTTGCTAGAATATCCTAAAAAATATTGAATGAAAGTAAAAGACCGGGCATCATTTTTAATTGCTCTTTGGTGGAGAATAATTCTCTCTTCCACAATTTGATGTAATGGGGATTGTCAGAGTTTTCAGAAGCCTTTCCAGTTTATCTGATTATTTGATTCTACTGCTAGTTTTGATGAGTCTCAGTAATGGATGCTGAGTTCTATAAATTATTTATTCCTCTCTCAAGCACCGCTGGGTTCCGAGTTTATCCACTCTCAGGGGGCTGCACAGCCCTGCCACCCCCACGTCTGGCTGGCTGAGAATCACCAAATGGACCTTCAGTTTTGCTGGTCACTGTTGGGATGACCCCCACCAAAACCCAATTATTCCCTTTCCATATCTATTGAAGTGATCCTATTGTAGTCCTTTTGTTGATAGATCATAAGGTGAACTCCATTGACTAATTTTTCATTTTAAACCAACCTAGTATTTCTGGGGAAAGCTCACTTGGCTGTGGTATGATATTATTATTATTATTATTATTATTATTTGTAAAATCTTATCACGCTGAAGGTTGTGTGTTCACGGGCTCACTGGATAGCTCTTTCTCACTGCCTGCGTTCGGTGCTCTTGAGCCTTGTGTGTGCCTGGATCAGGACGGCTGTTCTTTCTCTCAAGCTTGAGCCCCTCTTGCTCTGACTCTCCTTCCCGAGCTTCCCGTCTTAGTTTATATAGCAGTCACATAAGGCAGTGACATAAAGGTGGGTTGAATATTGACAAATCAACAAAGAGAGGTAAGACCACTCCTCCAGGAGATTAACTCAAGGATAAAATCTCATCTACAGAGATTACTCCAGATTACTAGGAGATCCGCTCAAGGGTGGGATCCCAACAAGGGTGTGTTCTTACCTCAGTTAGTAATGTACTTAAATAGTTGTAATAAATCTACTTCTAATATTTCTAGCAATGTCATTCTGTATGAGCACAGTAAGAGATATAAACTTAGTTTGGTTCTTCCTGAGAACATCTCACTATACATTCCGCAGTCCTCAGGCCAGGTTAATCTTCCTAGCTCCAGCAGGGTCCTAGTCTTGTCGTTACTTCCTTTTGGATCATGACAGCATTTGCCCATGATCATGCCCTCAACTTATAGTTGAGTATCATGGCTCTTTGGCCTGGCCCATTTTGATGCCAGGGTAACTCACCACTTGCCCTGGGTCCATTCAGTCCCTCTTCGGGACCCTGCTTTTGGGGTGCTAGGAACTAAGGGCAACTGAGTCAAGAAATCAGATGCCCAGGAGTAAATATTATTCGGAGTCAATCAAGTCCCAAGTTACAAAGCATAATATTAACTGTCTTCCTGTGTCCATACAGAAAGGGCATTGCTTAAATACAAGTTCAGTGTCCTTAGATGGGTGTGACCTGACAAACCTAAGCTACCTGAGGAAGGACAAAAGAGTGTTATTCTACAATTATTAATTACTAATTATTATTATTACCATCTTTATTGAAATACCCAAGATCTGTAGTGCTGTTATTGATATTTCTCATGCATGCATCATCCCAGCACCAACGGATGTTTGTATCACCTGGGTGCTTGCCTGCCTCCGTCAGTGTCCCAAGGGCCCCATCCCACCAATCACCCTCCTCTTTGCTTTTTGTTTCTGGGCCACATGCTGCGGTGCTCAGGGCATATCCTGGCTCTGTGCTCAGGCTCAGGGATCAATCCTGGTAGGTTCATAGCACCATATAGGATGCCGGGGATTGAACCTGGTGAGCACCCTGCTGGCTGTTCTCTGTGCTGGCTCCCATCACTCCTCTTTGCAGGCTCAGTGCTGTAAACAGCATCTTTAGTTCCAAAGACTTTGACCACTGGTTCTTACTTTAGTGTGTTCTTTATATCCCACAAATGAGATGTTTTTATTGTGGAAATGCCAGCACTATACACATACAGATGGTTTAAGTTAAACTCCTGAAATTCCATACAATCATAACTCAGTGAGTAGGTGAAATTTTTTTCCTCCAAAACAGGATCCTTCTCTTTTTTGTAGGCATATAAATTTTAAAAATTAATAAGTGTGAATAATTCTGTGCCAATCACTGTATCACGGTCATCACTGTCATCCCCTTGCTCATCAATTTACTCAAGAGGGCACCAGTAACGTCTCCATTTGTTCCAGTCCTGAGATTTTAGCAGCCTCTCCTTATTCATCCTTCCCAATACTGCCGTATTGGAGGCTCTTTCAGAGTCAGGGGAATGAAGCCCGTTATAGTTACTGTTTTTGGCATATCAAATACATCATGGGTAGCTTGCCAGGCTCTGACATGCGGGCGGGATACTCTCGGTAGCTTGCCAGGCTCTCCGAGAGGGATAGAGGCAATAATTATATACCAGTACATTTTAAAATTAATATGAACTATATAAATCCCACAAATACGCAATTTAGTAAGAGTGAAAAGAGGAGAATTCAGGAAAAACCTGAATAGACCTATAATAATATAAAAATGTGTTTTATGCTAAAAAGGGGATTAGGCATTATGTTAGAAACTATAGATAAATGCTTAAATATCTGCATTCATAAGTAAAATATTTTAAGTTATTTTTATAAGTTGATCAGCCTTATTTGATAATGATTAAGGATTACAGATTTGATTAAGAATTTTATGTATATGATTGTGAGGGTTGTTGGCCTATGCAAATTTTTTCTACAATTGTTCTCTAATTTTAGTATAAGGATTATTCTGACTTTATAAATTCGGTTGTAAAGTGTCTTCTCTGCCTCTGTTTTCAGTTTTGCATCCTTGGTTATAATTTCACCTCTAAGTCTTAGTGTTTATTATTGTGCTCTGTGGACTTCAAGTGTTATTTGTGTGCATTTTATACTACAAATAAAATTTGTTCAGCTATCGGACGATTAAGGCTCAGTAAATTTTCTTGAGTGACCATAATAATTTACATTTTAAGAAATTTTTCTCTCAAATCTAAGTTGTAAGATTTATTTGGCACAGTTATTTCTAATATTTTTCTATTGTTTTAGCACAATTAGGTGCTTTACTGATGGCCTTTGTTGTTATAGTTACATGCAATTTATGTGTTCTTACTTCTTGATCAATAGAACTAGAGATTTATATATTATATAGTCCTTTCAAAGACTAGGCATTTGGCTTTCCTTTTTATATTATTTCTGATGCTTATTAATTCCAGTTTTCTTTTTTATTTCCTTTCTTCTCTCTACTTTAGTTTGTATCATCTCTTCTCATCTCTTCTTCAACGAGCTTCTTTTTAAAATTAATTTTAATTTAAAACACCATGATTTTCAAAGTTGTTCATTATAAAGTTGTTTTAAGCATCCAGTGTTCCAACATCACCAGTGTGACCTTCCCTTCACGAATATCCCCAATTTCCCTCCCAATACCAACCTGCCCTCTTAGGCATAGAACAAATTTCCTTTATATTGCTTATTCCAACAAAACTTTAGTAATGGCTACTAGAATAGCAAATAAATCAGTAATAACCAATTTGTGATTACTATATGATATTGACCTATGTAAATAAGAAAAGTAAAACCATTTAATACAATATAATAAAAGCCTATTCTCATTATATCTGTAAAAGTTTTCAACTATTTTTTATGTAGGAGTACTGCTATTTATTCAGCCACTGATTAGCTGATTGAATTGGGCATGAACTCCACCTTACTTTTTTTTCATAATTTTATTTATTTATTTTCTTCTTATATTTATTTATTGAATCACTGTGAGAAAAGTTACAAAGATTTCCGGTTTAAGTCTCGGTCATACAATGATCAAACATCTTTCCCTTCACCAGTACTCATTTTTCACCACCAAGAATCCCAATATACCCACCTCCGATCCTTCCCGATGCCTGTGAGGCAGATGATTTCTACTTAACTTTTCTCTACATTGATTGCATTCATTATTTCGACAAAAGATGCACCATTATTGTTTAGAATTCCTCCCCTCCAACAATCAGAATTGCTGAAAAGGCATTGTGAAATACTTTGTTTTCTATAGCTGGTTATGAGAATCATGTAATGTCATGCAGCCACAATAGCGGCCACATAATTTTGGATTTCTGCAAAGAGCCAGATAATTACGAGATTGGTTTCTGTTTATCTGGTGTTATGGCTGTGCCGGAGAGCCACTGGTGGGGGGCAACTCGTGACCTCGATAGGGCATTAAGGACGAGCCAGTACCGCCCCCCTTCCCATGAGACTGCAGTTGCCCCGTCACCGCAGGCTCATACCTGGCTTTCCAATAAGCTCTGAGGAGGCAGCCACCTTGCTGCTGCTGGGGGCGGGGGGGGGGGGGGGGGAGGCGGAAGGGAGCAACACCCTTTCCCTCCCGGGGAGGCATGTCGCTGTAATTTAACACATGGTCCATTCACTTTTCTGCCTCAAGCTGCCGGGCTCTGGATTAAGTCTTTTTGCCTCTGGAGCCTTGGCCGTGCCAGAGAGCCACTGTGGGAGGCAACTCATGACCTCAGTAGGGCATGAAGGATGAGCTGGTACTGCCCTCCTTCACATGAGACTGTAGTTGCCCCTTCACCGCTGGCTCATACCTGGCTTTCCAGTGAGCTCTGATGCGGCAGCCACCCTTCATACAGTCCAGATGCATTTCTGCCCAAAGCCGCTGGGCTTCGAGACCTGCCCTCAGTCTCTGGGATCATGGCCGTTAATCATCTTGATCAGGAGCCAGAGAGGCCATTTATAGGCGGCGACTCAGAGCCTCTCTGGGATGGGGAGGAAAGGGCCAGTTCCACCCCCATCTGGTGAGTCCCCGTGTGTCTCATCACTGCAGGCCCAAACCTGACTGTCCAGTGGCCTCTGGAGGATGGCAGTCACCACGCTGCCAGGGGGAACAGACCAAGGCATGAAACCTATTCCCACCTGGAGTGCCTAGCACCAGTAACCTACTGCAGGAACAGGACGCATTTCTGCCAAAAGCTTTGGGTTCCGAGATTTGTTTCTGAGTCTCTGGGATCATGGCCATTAAGCAGTTCAATCAGGAACCAGAGAAGCCATGCCTCCAATTATATAGCTGAGCCAGAGGTGGTTTGAGGGTGGTCTCCCACATACCTAACTTTTGGCCATTTACTTTCTTGGTAAACTTTGCCCCAAGTTTTTGGGGTCTGGCCAGAGGTACAGCAGCAATTTTGGGATATCTGAAAGTCTGACCATGCCATCAGGCTGCTGATTCACTTGCCTCACAGGTACAGATTCACCTGCTGGCGGCACCATACCCCCAAAAGTTTTCAACTATTAAAACTAAAGTATATTAAATTAAATTTTATTTTCCACGTGGGTCTCATGGTAGCAATCATGTCTCACCTGTTGTTAATAAAACTTTTAGAGCAATTCTGTGTTATTTTGGAGTTTCCATGAAATAGGTAAGGACTACATCTGTAATTTTCCCCATACACTTTATATAAACACTGTTGTTTACAAAATTGTTCATGATTATTTGTTACAGTCAATCATTATTCCAACACCAATACCACCACCATTACACCTTCCCTCCACCATTGTCTCCAGTTTCCCCAACCACCCCTTAAGCCTGTCCCCAGAGTAAACCCTCAATAATTTAATCTAAGAGCTTCTTATGGTGAACTAAGTCACATATATGTGACCTCTTTTAAATTAAATAAAGCATTCATTTTAGCTCAATCACACAAATTTTGATATGTTTTTGTTATTAGTCATTAAAATACGCATATAAATATTTATTACTCTGATGATTTCTTTTTTGACTCATAAGTTACTTAGAAAGTAAAATCACTTAGAAAGTGGTTTTTAATCTTCAAATATTTGGGGGCTAGTCTCTAGAAATACTCTATTGGTTTCAATATTTTTTACAATGGAAATACACTGGTTTTTACAAAATTTATTGAAATTTCTGTTTTGGCCCACAATATTGTATCTTTTGATAAATATTCTAAGTATATTGACACTAATATTATATTGTTGAATTCATACTTTTATGAATGTCAAAAAGTCAAACTGAATGTCGCTATTAAAGTTCTCTATTTCCTGTATGGTTGATCTGCCCTTTCTATTTCTCTTCTGTGGGATTCTAGTTACTTAATTTTAGAATGTTTGATGTTGCTCCAGAACTCTCGGGTCATCTACTTTTCACTCTTTTGAACTTTTTACTTTATGTTTAAGAATTTCTGTTGACCAAGCTTCAAGTTCACTAGCTCTTTCTCTTCCCATCACCATCTGTTTGACTTGCTTAAGGAAATCTTCATTTGTATCATCTTATTTATCCTTCTCTCCCTTCTATTCAGTTTCAATATTCTTTCTAATGCTCCAAGACCTTTAAAGATATAAATAATAATTATTACAAAGCTCCTGTTCCATACCAAAGCTTTGTTCATGAATTGTTCTCTGGCCATAAAAATAACACTTTTACTTGTGTCTCACAACATTTTGTGGAATCTGTCCTTGTGCTTGAAAGCAGATAGCAGTTGAGGCAAGGGATGTATCTCTTTACTTCTTACATGATTTTAACCTAGACCCTCTCCTTCTGTACTTTGCCAAATAAAAATTGTTTTTATACTCTCAGAGAGCCCGGCAAGCTACCTAGAGTATCTCCTCTGCATGGCAAAGCCTGGCAAGCTCCCTGTGATGTATTCGATATGCCAAACACAGTAACAACAAGTCTCATGATGGAGACGTTACTGGGCCCTCTCGAGCAAATCGATGAACAACAGGAGGACAGTGATACTCCCATATATCCTTACCTCGTTCTTTATACCTCCAGTTTTATTGAGGCATTGTGACTTATTAGTACTGTGAACGATAGACTTTCACGCATAGAGCATTCAAACACCACCACCCACCACCAGAGTGTCCACTTCCCTTCACCATCCATCATTTTGGGCTCTTGGGCTCCCCTCTCAGCTCCCTAAATACCCCCACCACTCCTAGGTAAACTCAGTTTTATAGATCAATCCTCAGGTTCAGTGGCCTTTGATGGTTTGTTGATCCCTTACAATGTTTCCTTGTATCCCACCGTGTGAAAGAGATCATTCTGTATCTGTCTCTCTCCTGCTGACTGCACTCAGCCCTCCACTTACATCCACATAGTGCCAAATTGTGTGATTTCATCTTTTCTTAAAGCTTGAAAAGATTTGCTACCTTGTATTTATTACCTTGGGTATTAGTGCCTTGTGTGAATTTCTTACACTGTTCTTAACTCTTTGCAACCAAGTTTACCCAGTGTATGACTCTTCAGAACCCTGAGCCATTCAAGAAAGAGAATGATTTGTGTTTTCTATTTTTGGGCATTGTTAGAGACAAGGTGGGATCATTTTGCTTTTTTTCATCCTTAGCAGAAATAGACTTTTTAATTCAATCTTTAATGTATTCTAATTTTATTTTGATCTTTAACAAACCTCTTTTAGAACTCTGCAGGTCCTTATTCAATATTTATAACACCTTATTAACTTATTTTATCTCTTTGTTGGCTGAGATAACTAAAAGCGGAAATAAGGGACAGGTGGACACAGCCAACCTTTGATGCTGTAAATGGAAGCAATGGGCAAATGGTCAGTTTGCATGGGGCAGACACTGGGAGAAGTGTCTTTCAATCTCATGTGTTCAGATGCAGAGTTTGAAGTTTCCTACCTTCCCAGCATGATGCCCAAACCTCTCCAGTCTAGGTTCTTGAACCATCAGCCACAGCTTTTGATTTGATTCACAATCCGAGCTTTCCACAGGAAGATGGGATTGGTTAGCACCCAAGGCTTTCTCCCCACCCTTGCTGGAAATCCTACCTATTTCAGAGAAGATAGAAGTCTTATCAACCTCCTAAGGTTTGCATCAATACCTCCTATGCAGACCCACTGTCGCCAGGAAGGTGGTGTGGAGAAACTATTATGACAGTTTCATGAAAATCACCACCTTCCCAAAAAACTCCTGGGACCTTGCTCTTACATTTTCCCCCCCAAAAAGAACTTTCAAAATATTTTTCTATATATCTCCCCTTTGAATCATGTGTATCAACAGGATAACACATTTACACCATTGTCTTTTTTGATAGAAGTAATTGGAAGCAGTGATGTTAATGCATTCTAGCTGAGTGCAATGGTTTGACTTATTTATTTTAATATCATGAATAATGTTGATGAGCATTGTGTTTCTAGCCTGGAATAAAGAGGTTACTTGTAAAGAAGTCTAGCATCCCCTGAGTGCATGCAGTGAGCTGTCCAAATGCCATGTCTCTGGAGCATTCTCTGTTTACATTCATGTGAAATTCACGAGAACACAAGAAATTTACTAGCCCAAGTGGTATCTACTTCTATAATTATTCTCCTGTGATTTCTTTGAGTAATTTATCAGCTTCTTCACATACAAAAAATCTGTCTTTTTATGTAGAAACTATCTGGAAGATTTTTTTTATTCCTTATTTCAGAGTTTGAAATCTTGCTATTTTCCATGAACGTGTTTTTCTCCAAATCAGAATTTTCATGTAAAAAGAACAACAGCAGCAAAAGCCAGGGTCTTAGTGTAGGTGGTGACTGTATCCTATGCCCTGTGCTGTCTTTTAATTAATATGGGAGAATTTGTGCCTACTGTGTTCCCAGTATCTATGCAGATGGTGTCATTATTCCTCTTTTATCTTCTGTTCCAGGTGCTGGGGTTCCCCAGTTCCAACCGATCGCCCTAAATGGCCGAATTCAGGTCCTGAGCAATGGGTCTTTGTTGATCAAGCATGTTGTGGAAGAAGATAGCGGTTACTACCTCTGCAAGGTCAGCAATGACGTGGGCGCAGACGTCAGCAAGTCCATGTACCTCACGGTTAAAAGTAAGGAAGAAGAATCCTTCATTTTACCTAACTAGGTCTTTGGGGTTTAGGTTTTCAATGGTCTCCCTGTCCATCTGTTTCAAAAAACAAAATAGGGGTTTGCTGAATCTAAGGTTTGACTTCACATCGTCCTAGAAACACAATAGAAGAATGTGACCCAATCAAGCCAACCAGTTGTCATGAGCATGCGCTCTCATGTCCGAGATTTGGACCCATGAGCTCCCTTGGGTTCCCTGGGCTATTTGGCACGGGTTCTGAGCAACCTAACAGATAAGTATCTCTCTACCATTAGCATCTAGATTTGTAATCTATTGATTTTATTCTGGGGGAAATCAGTAGATGTTCTCAAGTATATTCCTTTCAAAGGCCTATGTTCGTACATATGATGACTCACAAGCTAGTATGTTCATAGATTTCCTCTTGGAGGTCATTATGAAACCTAGCAATCGAAACATCATTACTAAAACCAAACAACTACAAAAAGACTGAAACAGCCAGTACTACCTTAGGGTTTGTGTTGCTGACCCATGTTATAGGAAAGGGCATCTTATTATGAAATGGTTTTCATACTCTAATAACTAACCCTCCAGAAAGACGTTTCAGATGGACCAACTCCTACTGAGCAAGTTTTGATTCACATGTGGAGGTGCGCCTAATTCACAATGAACGAATTATGTTTCTCCCCCTTTACTTCATGTGCTGTTGGGGAAGCCTTGAATCCTTCCTGACTCCAGGCTTTGTTCAGGTTTCCGCTCTCTTATTTTAATTGTGATGTTGATTGATTGGAAAGGGCCTCTGTTTATCATTTATTAGAATGAGATCATTTAAAAGTGAATTTCAATGGTGTATGTGTGTGGGATAAAGATAGCACAGAGGGTAAGGCGTTTGCCTTGCACGTGGCCCACCCGGCCGACCCGAGTTCGATTCCTCTGCCCCTCTCAGAGAGCCTGGCAAGCTTCCAAGAGTATCTCGCCCGCACGGCAAAAGCCTGGCAAGCTACCCATGAGGTATTTGATATGCCAAACACAGTAACAACAAGTCTCACAATGGAGACGTTACTGTGTCCACTCGAGCAAATCAGTGAACAACGGGAGGACAGTGCTACAGGCAAAAATTAGTATCATCCTCTCTCATGAAAACTCTATCTAGTTAGGTCTATTATTTCCAAGGAACAATAAAAGTATTGAGTTATCTTTTTACTCACGGATATCATTGAAAAACTATTATTATGAAATAGGCTTAATCTAAAGCAAGTTTTTTGTATAACTAATAATTTGGGCTTCAATGTGTTCTACTTCAAAGTAGCTGATTTGGATAGAAATGAAAGCATGTATGCATAGCATAAATCCAAAGTAGAATTGAACACTTAAAAATGTATATAAATTGGGTCAGAACGAGTAGAGTGGATGAGGCACTTGCCTTGCATGTGGGTAACCTGGGTTTTATCCCTGACACTGCCAAGTGTGATCTCTGAGCTCAGACCCAGGAGTAAGCCCTGAGCAGAAAAACAGAAAACAAAAGACTAAGGAAAAATTTCCCCAAGTTCCACAAGGATCTCTCCTTAAATGCCATTGGCCAGACAGGAGGCTTGTTCACCTTTACAGCAAATTTTTGCTTTATTTTGGAAGTGGGTCATAGCCCACAGAGTTCAGAACTCATTTGTGAGCCCTGGCAGTGCTTTAAGTGCAAAAGGAACCATAAATGGTGCTGGGGCGGGGAGGTCACACCAGGTTCCTGCATGAGCAAGGCGGGTACCCAAGTCTTGGACTACCTCTCTGGTCCCTTAGACTAATTTTGTTCATAGGAAAGAGGTGCCTTGTCTGGTTCCTGCTCATGTCCCATGTCCCAGATTTACCTGAACAGGTGACTTAGTGCTTAGCTCTGGGTCACACAGATGTGCAAAGACACACCTAGAGAACAAATCTAGGGACAAGTCTAGAGAAATGATTATTTTCCGGGCTAGGACCAGGTGAGAATGTGAAATATCTGCTACTCAAAAAAGGTTCCGAAGTGACACCAACAAATGTATTTTAAAAAAAAAAAAAAGCACCCTAAATCAATGAAAATAAGACCAGCCCTAGAGTGGTCATCCAGGGAAGAAAGTCTGTCCCCCTCTGTGTGGTAGCCGTCACCCTCCCTTCCCTCGGAGGCTCTTGTTCAGGCTGGAGGGTGCTGTCCTTCCAGCCGCTTTTAGGTTCCGTAGTTCAGTTTCTTCCTCTCCCGTGGTCCCTGACCCGGACGTTGGGCTGGCTGTGCCCTCTTCCGTGGGGCACCCATATGCCTGCTGCCCACGGCCCCCAGTCTCCTCGGTGTCCCCGCCTGCCACACTGCCGCAGAAGCCCGCCTTTGCGCCCGCTGGCCCATTCAGGTGCATACTACGAGCGTCCCCTAGTGTCAGGAACTGTTCCTGCAGTGAGGGTTCTGGAAAGGAGCGCGGACACTTCCTTGGAGAATTGCTGAGATGCCCAGAGAAGGACCGCTGGGGCTGGGCACTGTCCTGGGGGAAGAGCGCCAAGGGAAGGAACAGCGAGTGCAGGGACTCCAGCAATAACTGGTTGAGGAGCAAGGAAACCATGTGTTTAGAGGGCAAGAAATGGAAGGAAGACAGAGCGCTGGCGAGGGCGAGACTGCCAGATGAGCCCTGTGTTCCTAGTGGCCGCCTCTGAGAGATGCACACACATCCTCTCGATCCAGTGCTCAGCCCAGGGCTCCTTTGCAGGGATAATCTGCCTCTCTTCCAGCTCAACAGAGTCCCTTTATGTTTATGAGGGAGGCCATCATGTCTTAGCTGGGATGCCAAGAGCATCAGCAAAATAAAGGGAAGAAAAAGAGGCGTCATCCAAAGTCTATAAAATTTAAAAGTTTGTGCATGAGGAAAATGAAAATACAACCTAGAGATATGGAGAAAACATCTCTAAATCAAATATCTGGCAGGGCACGTGTATGCACAACTCTTGCCTTTCAGTAATGAAGTCGTGGATAATCAAATCAAACTGGAACAAAGATTTTGAAAAGACATTTACGAAGAAAATAAGTGAAAGGCCAATTTGTATGTTCACAACCTTAGTCATTTGGGAAATGTAAATGAAAACTATGAGCCACTACATCTCACCCACTATCATGGCTACAACGAAGATAACAACAGAGGCAGTGAAGAGGTAGAACGGTTGGAACATCTAAAACTGGTGGAGGATGACTTGGGGAGCCCCAGCAGACCAAGGCTCAGTTCCTCCTAAAGTTGAAAGAGAAGGATAGACATAGAAGGACTGCACTCATTTGTGGAATATAAAATAACAGTGGTAGGGCATTTGCCTTGCACGCAGCCAACATGCAATCCGAGTTCGATTCCTCCACCCCTCTTGGAGAGCCTGGCAAGCTACTGAGAGTGTCGCTCCCACACGGCAAAGCCTGGCAAGCTACCCATGACATATTCGATATGTGAAACAAAGCTATGGCAAGGCAAATTTTTCCCAACCTTTCCACATCCAGCCTCCTCTCCTCTCCTCTTGTCTGAAACTTTATTGACTCTTAGTGTGTTGTTTCTTTTGTCTATTTCGTAAATGTATGGGAAGGGAATAGGAAATTTTGTGTCATTTGCAGAATTATTGTGGTAACCACTGTCATCTTGAAACCCTCACATCCAGAAATTTTTCATTGTATTTGCATTTTCTGATGTCTTCTAAAGTGTTGAGTCGGAGAGATAGTGCAGAGGTTAAGGCATATGCCTTGCATGCAGCCAACCCAGTTTCAATTCCTCATACTACATATGTCCCCAGGAGTCATTCCCAAGAACATAGGAATGATTCCTGAGCACTTCCAGATGTGGCCCAACACCTCCCACACACAAATAAAAAAAGAGAAAAAGTAAAATGTTGGGAGAGGTGTATATTTTTCTCTACTTGGCACAATAATATGCTATTATGCTATTTTCCCCAGAGTTTCAAATGCTGAATGCTCGTTTCAAGTAGTTATTTCAGTTTGACCTTTTATTTGTTGAGGATGAGTTCCTAATTTTCCTAAGTCTGTGTTATTGTGGGTCTGTTCTCTATTTCCAGAATTTTTGTAACATGAACTTCCTCTTGGTGGGGGGCGGGGAGGGTGGTCCGCAATGAGAAAGCTCACCAATGCACACAAATGGGTTTCAAAGGCGGGCACGTGCTCTCTCATTCACTGCAGAAATGGTCAGTGCGTCCTTCCATGTACCAGGCAGTCACTGAGCTGGCATTCCTTAGCACTCTCCTCCTATCAGTGAATGCCTGATGTCCAGAGTCACTAGCCACACACAGGGGTGAGACTGTGCGAAGGGGAACATACAGAACAGGGGATACTGCATCTCTCTAGCTGAGGCTGTTGGGAATGGCATGTCCTAGGCTTGCTCTCGTGTAATACATTTTTGGGAGAAAGGCGGAACAAGCCCAATCTGCCTCTGGATTAATTGCTGCTGACCCTCTCTCCTCCACATAGTTTGTTTACAGATGCTATGCATGAAACTAGCCTTGTTACAATTACTCCTTCATCCCCTCTTTCATTACTGTACAGTTAAGAAATTAAGGATAAATAAATTCACTACAAGAGTATTGCTATGTCTCTATGTCCCAGATCACTTTCCCAAAGAAACCAAGTCACTACACCCAGAATCCACCACTGCCCAGACCTCCTTCCTTAAAAGGCTTATTATTGATTATTGATTCTTGGGCCACACCCAGAGTTGCTAAAATATTACTCCCAGTTCAGTGCTCAGGAGACCATGCAGTGCCAGGGATGAAACCCTGCCCTTCCACATGCAAAGCATTTGCTACAGCCCACCAAACTATTTCCCCAACTCAAATTCTTAATTTTTAGCACTTAGAAAACCACTTGGTCCCTTGTCTTCCTTTCCTCTGTGACTTGTTTGCTCGGGTCCTTCCATGAGGAAATGTAGAGAGTCTTGCACAACCACCTTTCCCTTTGAGTTTCTGTGTTTTGGAGGTGGTAGAAATACCCGAGAATGTTAGCAATAGCTCCTCCAGGCCCAGGGAATGGTCCCAGAGTGGTGGGACCAGAAGTCATTCACCCTAAATAGAAATGAGGAAACATACCCCAGAAGATGTGGGAGAGTGTTTGCTCTCCTGTCACTCTGGTGAGTGAGGCTCAGGGTCACTCCCCAGGGAGGTGCAGGTATAGGGGAGGAGGGCAGGTACATATGTGACTGAGAGAGTTAAGCTTGGGACGAAAATGAGCAGGAGAGACTTAGAGGTCCTATTGCAGTCAGGTTAAGAGACTGCGCTGGATAACAAACACACCTACCCCTCCCCCCATCCAATTCCCAGAAACTTAGAATCAAGAGTTATTGGCTTCTGGGGAAAAGGTAGGGAGTCTGATCATTGCAGTGACTTCACAAGTTCTGGAACCTAAAAATTGACTTTGTGTACTGGATTATTTTGACTGATTCATGAGTCCACCCACCCACTCAGTTCTACTCATCCATCCAACCATCCATCTGCCCATACATCCATCCACCAACCTACCCATCCACCCATCCTTTCATTCAGCCTCTCAGACATCCAGTTATCCACCCACCCATTC
This sequence comes from Sorex fumeus, assembly GCF_029834395.1. Lineage (NCBI taxonomy): Eukaryota > Metazoa > Chordata > Mammalia > Eulipotyphla > Soricidae > Sorex > Sorex fumeus. The sequence continues at coordinate 3,689,035 of NW_026606098.1, read as the reverse complement.
ATCCATTCAACCATCCATCTATCCATCCATCCATCCATCCATCCACCTCCTATAGACCCACCCATACCTACCTACCCACTCATGTATTCATCCCTCCATCTCTCCATCCACCCACCTGCCCATTCACATATCTACCCATTCACTAATCAATCAATCCAACCATACATCAACCCATCCACCACCCATCCGTCCATCCCTCCAACTATCTTTCCTTCCATCTACCTACCAATTCATTCATCCATCCATTCATTTACCAGTCTATCTACCTACCTATGCATCCACCCATCTACTCACCCATAACTCCATCAACCCATCCAGTCATCCATCTATCCATCCATCCATTCATTCATCCTTCCACCCATCCATTCATCTGTCCATCTTCCCATCCACCTATCAATCTCTCCATGATCTAACTAATCATCATCTGAAATGTGCTTTTCTTGATAGTGTACTGGGGTCTCTGAGCCTGGAATTCATAAGTCCCTTGGGAGCAAGGGGCAGTGTTCTGTATCACAGACCATAGGTGTCATCTCACACAGACCATGCAGGCAATTCCCAGGGGACTTTAGAGGAGGTGGCCACTATTTTTACATAGAACATTAATAGATGTTTCACAGAGGAGGTGTCCTTGGAACTGCTGATGAAAGACTTAGCCAGATTCAAAGAGCAGAGATAAGTAGGATGATGGGGAAGGCATTCTGACATCCGGAACATCCTGAGGGAGAACTAAATAAATAATCAGAGGCTCAAGGCTGGGAAACATCAAATGTGGTAGCTGGAAAAGGGAGTGTGTGTAATTTACTGTCAACTTGTGGAAGATGTTAAATGCCATTGAAAGCAGAGAAAATGTAATCAAGGAAGTGTTTATGAAAACGTAATTAACATCTCTCTCTATGCAAGACGAATGGGAGTGGAGTGAGTGGAATAGAAATAGAAGCCAAAAGCCGGGAAGGAGAGCGCTGCAAGAGCCAGAACGTGAAGTGCTAAATACCTACTTATCACAGATAGAGCAGGAGCAAAAAGGGAATGACCAAGTCCAAGCTCTCAGCAAGGAGTGTCTGAGTGGAAGAAACTTCTATTAAAAGGAGATGATTCCCATGATTATGGAGGCCAAGCAATTCCATGACATGCCACCCATGATCATAGAGTTAAAGCGTTTCCATGACCTGCCATCCATGATCATAGAGGCAAAGCATTTCCATGACCTGCCATCCATGATCATAGAGGCAAAGCATTTCCATGACCTGCCATCCATGATCATAGAGGCAAAGCATTTCCATGACCTGCCATCCATGATCATAGAGGCAAAGCATTTCCATGACCTGCCATCCATGATCATAGAGGCAAAGCATTTCCATGACCTGCCATCCATGATCATAGAGGCAAAGCATTTCCATGACCTGCCATCCATGATCATAGAGGCAAAGCATTTCCATGACCTGCCATCCATGATCATAGAGGCAAAGCATTTCCATGACCTGCCATCCATGATCATAGAGGCAAAGCATTTCCATGACCTGCTATCCATGATCATAGAGGCAAAGCGTTTCCATAATCTGCCATCCATGATCACAAAGGCAAAGCATTTCCATGACCTGCTGCGTGCAAGCAAAAGGAGCAGAAAGTCTACCACAGATCCCAACCCCATTCCAAAGACCTGAGACCAGGTGAAACTCCAGGCCAAGAGGAGAGGACTGATGACCCAGGCCCGGGAGGCAGCAGGAAGCAAGAGAGAGGAGTGTTGGCTTCTTCTTCCCATGTGATCCTCCCCAGGCCCTCAGCAGAGAAGACTGCTCTTCATGCCCACCAAAGAGGAGCCTCCCCCAGACTTGTCCCTAGGGAGTGATGAGTGACCTGGGTGCTCTGCAGTACCCTCAGATTATCATGAAAAGAACAGCAGCATCCTAAGACCCCCCCCCCCGAGGGCATGTTCACATTGCGGCCATCATTTGCTCCTCATCTATTCTGTTCTTTCCTGGGTGCACGTGTGCAGCCCACTGTATTCTAAGACCTAAATTGTTTCTCCCAGGGGACCGTCCCCACCTTGGGGTTATAGTTAGGAGGATGATTTTCCACACCAGAGTCTGAAGCCAAGATTAAGGTGGTGGCTCCAGTTCAACCCAGATGAGCTGTTTCTTCCTGGTTTGCGGATGGCTGTCTTCTCCTGGCCTTTGTCTTTGTCTTAGAAAAACAAAGGCATGTATATGTAGGAGAGAGACACAGAGAGAAGGGGAGGGAGAGGGCGGGGAGAGAGAACCTGTTCCTCTATCAGGCCACTGTTCCTTCAGACCAGAATTCCACCTTTATGACGCAATTTAGTCTTTTTTTTTTTCGCTTCTTGGCTCACATCTGGTGATGCATCGGGGTTACTCCTTGCTCATGCATTCAGGAATTACTCCTGGCAATACTCCGGGGACCATATGGGATGCTGGTGATTGAACCCTGGTTAGCCGCATGCAAAGCAAATGCCCTTCCCTCTGTACTATATAGCTCCAGCCCCTGACACAATTTAGTCTTAATTACCCCCTAAAAGTTCTGCCTCCAAAGGCAACCACTTAGAAGGTTGGGACTACAGCAACTGAAGTGAAGGGGTGCAGGCAGAAAGGCAGGGACAGAGATGCTCCAACTCCAGCATTTGATTTGGGGGGTGAGGGGGAGCAGCACTTTCCCTCTCACTGGAAGAGGTGGGTGTGTAACCACAAGTCCCCAATGATGTGGTCCCTGCAGCTGAGCCCCTGAAAGGAAGAGAACTGAGGCAAGTACTGGCCACATTGGAGACAAGCAGGCAGGTTGTGCAAGTAGTGCAGGGCTCCTGATTTTGCAGGGACCAAATGAGGGTTTGAGCCCTGGCACTTGGCGTCTTCCGACCACTGCCTTGGTGACCCTGGATGTCTTGGGCACCTCAAGGCCTGAGACACTTGGAGCCCTAGCACAGTCAGAGTGGTCACATGTCACTGGGAGGTACCCCTGCCCAATGTCCCCTGAGCACCACTTGGGAGACCCAATCATTTTTTTAAATTTATTGAACCACCAGTGAAGATACAAAACTACAAAATTGTTCATGACTGAGTTTCAGTCAGTCAGTGTTTGAGCACCTGTCCCTTCGCCCATGTCTGCTTCCCTCCACCGATGGCCCCAGTTTCCCTCCCATCCCCCAAGTCGGCCTCACGATAGACACTTTTCCTTTTCCTTCTTCCCTTTTCAGTCCTGAGGTTTACAGTGCTGCTACTGAAAGGGGCGTCCTGCGTCTCATGTTCCCCCCTTCAGCACCCAGTTCCCGTCTAGGGTGGTCACTTCCCACCATCATTGTCATCGTGGTCCCTCCTCTGACTAGCTGCCCTCCCCTTACAGTCCTCCTGGCCTTCATTTCTATTGTCATTGGCTATTATTTTCCTAGTTGTTACTTTACATTGGGAGAGCTATCAATTTTTTTTTAATTCCAAATAGCCAAGCTCGGGGCTTCAGATTTGGGTCTTTGTGGGTCTGCTGGCGGAGTTTGGGGCTCTGTGTGTGCATTAGAGACTGGACTCACCCCCTAGTCCTGCTCTCTTGACCTCTGGGGGAGTCAGCCACAGCAGACCCATGTGCCTTCCGATGTTGCCCGTCCAAAGATTTCCTGCAGGTTAGGCGCTGACACTAAGTTAAGGGACTGCTCCCAGCATGGGACACTTCCCACTCCAGATGCAGAATTGGCCTGAAACAGGAAATGACGTCTTTGTTCCTCCTGGAAAATGTCAACACTCACTCCTTCAGCCTGGCTCTGTGCTGGGGCCCCTTGGCTTCCAGGGGGAACCCCCAGATCAGGCCCTTTTCTCCATCTGTTCCCCAAACCGCTTGCCTGGAGGCCTGGACACTCTGGGTTAGTGACTCCTCTGGAGAATGTGGGGCTGTCCACATTCTCTTCCCAGCGTGTCCTCTCCTCGCTGCTTCCTTCTTAAGAAATAGTCGTTTCTCTTATGCAGAAGGTCTGAGGAATCTTTTAGCGCCTGAAGGCCCTGAAATGCCCTGTTGTCTTCTCAGCAGTCATGGCCCTGGACAGCGGCTTCCCAGAGAGGAAAGATACAGGGAGAGCTGTCACCCTGGCAGGAGCCCATCCCCAACCTCAGAGTCCCTGGCGTCCATGGGCGCCAGGACCAGCCTGTGCCTTAGAGACGAGGCTGAGGGGGAGGGATGGAGGACGTCACTCTCGGCAGCGCCCAACCCTCACCTGCAGCAGGGGAGAGAGCCTCCCCGTGTGGCTCCTATCACTGACAGACTCTCTCAAGGGAAGTGGAGCCACCATGTTGCCACTTGAAAGGGAGAAAGTTCTAGAAAATCACATCCAGGCATTTGATGGCTCTCAGACTGTGGGCTGTGCGCTCTGGAGGCTGCCACTGCAGCACTTGGATGTGACAGAATAGAAATGGTCATGCTACTTGGTTCTCACTTCACGTGGAAGCAACTATTTAAGACCTTGTCCCTGCCATCTTCCAGCCAAAGGAAAACCTTTGAACGGGAGGGGACCAGAGTTTTCCCACTCCAAGTCCTTGTTTTCCAGCCTCTTTCTCCTTTCTGCTTGCTCCAGCCCTCAGAGAGGGCTCGGGGCCAGAGCCGCTGCACCTCCCCTCTTCCTGGGTATTAAGCTCAGGGCCCCCCAAGACTCCCCAACTCTGCCTCCCCTTTCACTTGCTTCTCACACACAGAGCTTGGGGCAGTGAGTTCTGCCCAAGGCCTGATCCAACTAGAACTCAGCGAAACTGACCCAGTGCTTCCTGCCTAAGACTTGCCGGCCCAAGCTCTTCCTCATCATTACATCACTATCCCAGCACTAATCTGTGAATGTTCTTCTAAGCCCACTCTGAAGGATGAGGGAGGCAGGACTCAGAACTCACTGGGGACAAGAGGCTTGTAGAAGCAGAGCTGGGGAGAGAGTCTGTGCTAGATGCCCAGTGACTGACCCACTGAAATGGTGCCAGGCAGAACTGGGACTTCAGCAAACGCTCTGAGACAGTGAGTCAGCCCACTCCCTGGAGAGACTCATATGAGGGGCAAAGAGTCACAAAATCTCAGGCCAAGGTCACCTCGAAGCAGGGTGGCAAGACACCACAGGCTCAGCTGTGGCTCAGCGTGGTGTGGCGTGATGCTCATGTCATGGGATTCATTCATCGGTTGAACTCTGAGTCTCCACTTGGGCTTGGACCCTGGACTCTTGGTTGTGGGCCACCAGGAGCAGGGCCACCTACCGCTGGCCTGGCTTGCCAGGAACTATTTCTCGGATGTACAAGGAGAAGTAGGAACCATCCGGGCAAAGCCAGGCTTCAAGTGCCCAAAGGATCTCTGTAGTTGTGGCTGAGAAATCAGTCGTTTCATATTTCAATGTGGGGATGGGGTTCCAATGCACAGGGCTCTGATGGTGGGTGTGTGACTTGATGATAGAACCCCTTTAGGACGTGTCACTTGGGGCACTGGGAAGTTTTGTTTCATTTTGTTTTGCTTTGGGGCCATACTCTGCGGGGCTCAGGGCTTACTCCTGGCTCTGCGCAGAGAGCACTCCTGGAGGTGCTCGGGGGACCTACATCATTCTAATAGAGACAGGATTGCCCGTATACACAGCAAGAGCCTTGGACCTGCAACTCTCTTTGGCCCCATTTTGGCCATTTTCATTTCTGTGAAAATTCTCTGACCTGAGAATCAGGATCCCGTGAAGCCATTACCATGGCCTTATCCCGTCCCTGTGAGCCCCACTGATGACACTCATGGTGATCCTGTCCCACACGGGCGAGCTCTCTAGAACGGTGATGGATCCAGGGTGGCATAAATTGATCTGAGTTTTGTTTTTACCTTTCCTAAAACAAGTGGTTCTTCTTAAAATCCTCATTAACTTTTTGGGTACATTGTCATAATAAGTGAGGATACTATATCCTGAGAGTGCAAAAAAGCACAATAGAAATGACATCTGCAACCTATATGCTTATTGCAGCACTGTTCACAACATCCAGAACCTGGAAACAACCCAAGTGCTGGAGAACATACAACTGGTTAAAGAAACTTTTGGTATATCTACACAGTGGGATGCTATGTAGCTGTTAGGAGAGATGAAGTCATGAAATTTGCTCATAAGTGGATGGTCATGGAGAGTATTATGCTAAGTGAAATGATCAGAAAGAGAGAAACAGACATAGAAGGACTGCGCTCATTTGTGGAATATAAAATAACATAATATGAGACTAACACACAAGGACAGTAGACACAAGAGTCAAGAATATTTCCCCATGGTTGGAGGCCTGTCTCCAACCATGGGGGGAGAAGGAACCTGGGATAGAGAAGGGATCACTACATCAATGATGGTTGTAGGGATCATTCGGGTTGGGAGATGTATGCTGAAAGTAGATAAAGGACCAAAAATCATGGCCTCTCAGTGTCTTATTGCAAACCATAATGCCCAAAAGTAGAGAGAGAGTATGGGGGAAATTGTCTACCATAGAGGCAGGGGGAGAGGTGGGATTGGGGGGAGATACTGGGGACATTGGTGGTGGAAAATGTGCACTGGTGGAGGGATGGGTGTTTGATCATTGTATGACTGAAACTCAAACAAGAAAGCTTTGTAACTGTAGCTCATGGTGATTCAATTAAGAACAAACAAAAAAAGAAGTGAAGGTACATTGACCAGAAAATTTGAATAAACCACAAAGGAGTTAGTTCAACTCTTACACCACAAGCAGTTCAGTCCTCTGTGGTTTAGCTTGGCGTCTCTCCCCTGGCTTACAGGGAAGGCAGTGCCCGGTCCACCCAGAGCTGATGCCACGTTCTTCCTTCAAAACAGTCTGTGCAAACAGACAACACCCTCTTTCCCTTTTCTCTGGCTGGGGTTTTGTGCTGGACGTTAGAGTTGTGAAAGAGCCTTCAACAGGTCAAAGGGGAAGCTCATTTAGTTTAAATCATTGGCATTTACCTAACATCCTTCAAATGAAGTATGAGAGGAAATCGATGACCCGTTGGTTTCGCAGGCCTGAGAGTTTTCCCTCACGTCACCCTGCTTCCTAAATAGCATGAGGCTTCTTACGGCGTTTTATGAAGATGGTTGTTAAGGAGCCCAGAGCCAATACGAGGCTGCTGGTGGGGAGTTCCTCTATGTTCTGTGGCCCCCAGAGGCCTCCATCCCTATTTTCTTGCAGAGGGATTGGACAAGTCACTGAGGACATTGCCACAGAGCAACACGGCAGTGTATATGCTGCTTCCTGGGGTCGTATGTGTCCACTCAGGCCAGTGGGTCCTGCCCCATCCTGGAACCTCTCTGCAGAGACGGTTTCACACTCGTGCACTGAAGGTCGAGGGTGATGCCCCCTACCAGCTGGGTGTTCACTATAACCAGACTCCCCCGTTCTAAAACTTGGAGCAGAGAAAGGGAGTGGGAAAACGAAAGGCTCTTGTTTGAAAGAGAGACTAAGGCTGGGGCAGACCATCCCTGGGAGCATCTGACCAGACTCTCTGTGGGGAAGGCATGGGAGTATGGTCCAGGATGGGCCTGGTGGCTCCCCACGGGCTGGGAACTTTGTGGTACATGCCTAGCTTTTTGGAGTCACAGATTCTGCAACTGTGAGATGGGGAGAACTCAGATCTCCCTCCTAGGAAGGTCCCGGATGATTGACACCATGGTCTTGTGTATAGGGGTCCTCAGAGCATGGGGTGCCTCAGCATCTCCCAGTTCTGGGGGTCCAGAACAAAACACATGTAGGACAGTGGCCATCTCTGGCTGGGAGTGAGTGGCTGCTACTTTGTTCTCTGCAGCTCTCTTGGTGCACAAACCCAGAGTCTTAAAAACAGGATGTTAGGCCTGAGCGATAGTACAGCGGGGAGGACATTTGCCTTATACGCAGCCAACCCGGGTTTGATCCCCAGCATCCCATATGGTACCCCAGCATTGCCAAGAATGATTCCTGAGTGCAGAGCCAGGAGTAATCCCTGAGCATCTCTGGATGTGACCCAAAAAGAGAGTTCTATCTCCAGAGATGCAGAGGGTTGGGGGTAGTATCCATTCTTGATTGAAAGCATTGACCACATCCAGCAATGCTCGGGTGGTTGGGCCCTAAGAGGGTAGAGCTGAGCCTGGCTCTGGCAAGAAGTCCCTGGGGGTCTGGCAACATCTAGCATCTGACCCTGCTGTGCTCCAGGGAGCACGGGGTCACTCTCAGCAGTACTGGGGGTCACCAGCCCATGCCCAAGGATGAGCAGAAGGCAAACAGCATCTGGGATCAAACTCTAGGCCTTCTCATGCCACCCATATGCTCTATCACCTGAGCTCTCACCCCAGAGTCCCCTGTCCACTCCAGTGTCTGAGCAAACATCAGATCTTATATTTCCCTCAGTTTTTTTTTAATTTTTTTGGTTTGTGGGAGTGAATTCCGAACAGGCGCCTTATACCACATGAAACAAGTACAGCCCTTGTTCCCCACCACGTGGTGTCCAAATCAGGTTGATATTTCAAAGATGCTATTGATAAATACTGGAGTTTATCAAAGCAGGGTTCGCAGAGCATCGAGTGCCTTTATAATCAAATTGTGTCATGGAGAAAACACATTTTAATTAAAAGGTAGAATTAGCTCACTTCCCTCTTGAATACCAAAAGCCTTAAACCTCAACCTCGGGCTAAGGTTGTGCGTATAAACCCACAGTATTTTTAGAAGTCATGAATTCCATTAATATTTGATGGTGCATTCAATCCAGCATCTTCCCCATTGTGTTTATTAAACTCAATATATATTCACGGCAAGTGGAACTTCTCTCATTCTTGACTGGGTGATAGTCGGGCAAGAGCCACCCATGGTCCTTTCAAGGACAAAGCCGGGTGCTGGCAACACTGACGCCAGCTGACTCTGAGCTCCTCTGCCTCTGCCTCTGCCTCTGCCTCTGACACGCCCTCCCTCCAGGGATCAGCAAGGAAGCAGCCGTGCTGCAGGGCAAACGAAAATCACTCATTCTTGTCAGAGTTTTTAAAAATGCATAAAACTGAGCGCTGAAAGGAGGTAAAATGACATGTATGACACCCTTTTAGTAACAGTATTGCAAACCACAGTGCCTAAAAGAAAGATGAGAGAGGGAGAGTGAAGAGGAGAGAAAGAGAGAGAAGAGAGAGAGTAGAGAGAAGAGAGAAGTACCTCAGAGGAAGAGGAGAGAGAGGAGAAAAGAGAGAGATAGGGAAAGAGAGAGAGAAGAGAGAAGGAGAGAGGGAGAGGGAAAAGGAGAGGGAGAGGTAGGGGTAGAGAGAGTGAGAGGGAGAGAGAGAGAAGAAAGAAAAAAAAGTGTCTGCCATAGAGGCCGGCTGCAGCTGTGGGGTGGAGTGGGGACAAGTGGGAGGGAGCCTGGGAGCCTTCCTGGTGGATGGCACACAGGGGAAAGGACAGGTGTTGGAACATTGTATGACAAGCTCAATCATGAACAGCTTTGCAAATGTTTCACTGTATCACTGTCATCCTGTTGTTCATCAATTTCCTCGAGCAGACACCAGTAACGTCTCCTTTGTCCTAGCCCTGAGATTTTAGAAAGTGCCACGTTTGAGTCTCTTTCAGGGTCAGGGGAATAAGACCCATCATTGTTATTGGGTTTTGGCATATTGAATACGCCACGGGGAGTTTGCCAGACTCTGCCCTAGCAGGCAGGCTACCGAGTGTATCCTCAATAGCCTACCGGGTTCTCCAAAAGTAAGAACCAGATAATAAGAGGTCGTGCAGCCATGAATGTGGCCGCATGCTACCAGGAGCTGGGTTTTATAGTCTCTGAGTCTTGACCGTTGATGGGATAACACAGTGCAGGGGGCAGTTGGTGGGTGTAACGCCTACCTACCATCTTCCAGTAGGAAGATGGGAGGTCTGGGTGGAGAAGGCTCAGTCCCAATCCAAGCAGGCTTGGAGATCTCAGCCCCGGGTCCCACATGCCTGGGTTCCTCTGCAGGTTCCTTCATGCATGAGGCTCATCCAAACGTGTGGAGAGTGGTCTTAAGCATGGCTGTGGCTGGTTCCGGAGGTCTTTGGCTGCCGGGGCTCTGCTTGGGGCATGGAGGGAAACTCAACCTGCCCCATTCCAAGGGGCCCCAGTGAGAACAGCCAGGCATGGGGCAGGAGACTGTGCTGTTCTCTATCAGGAGCTGGGTTTTATAGTCTCTGGGTCTTGGCGGTTGATAGGATAATGTAAATGTATATTGCATAGTAATTCAATTTTAAAAAGAAAAAATAAAGAAAATGTAAATAAGAATGCATAAAACCTAATCAGCCAATATTCATTAACATTTTGTAGCTATATTTGTGAGAAAAGGACCAGTTCATCTTCTTAGGTTCAAAGCACCCTACATGCCCACTTTGGTGCTGTGCGTGCCTGAGAGATCACAGTGTGTGGACGCTGCTCGTTTATCCGCAATGGTAGGACCAGAGACACTTAGAGAAAACTCTCCCGGAAGGATTTATTCTGGGTTTTTAGTATAGAGAAAGGAAATGTGTGTTGTATCTGCAACAACAAATCCAAAATATGATTATATACTATGTACATTTCATTTTTTCATTTTCATTTCATCATCCTGTTAATCGTCGATTGCCTCGAGCAGGCCCCAGTAACGTCTCTTTCATCCTAGCCCTGAGATTATATTCAGGGCTCTTTAGGAGAATGAGACCCATCATTGTTACTGGTATTTGGCATATTTGGTAGGCCACGGGGAGTTTGCCAGACTCTGCCCTGTGGGCAGGCTACATTCGACAGCCTGCAAGTTTGTCCAAAGTAGGAATGAGATAATAAGATGTGCGCGGCCGCGAATGCGGCCGCGCGGTTCCGGGATCTGGATTTTATAGTCTCTGAGTCTTGGCCGCTGATGGGATTACACGGCGCCAGGGGGCCAGGTGGTGGGTGTGACCCCCGCCTACTGGAATTTGGAGGATCTGGGTGGAAGATGCTCGACTCCAATTCGAGTAGGCTTGGAGGTCTCGGCCCCGGAACCCGCGTGGCTTTGTCCCTCTGCCAGTACCTTCAGGTGTGCGGAGAGTGGTCTCAGCATGGTGGTAGCTGGTCCTGGAGGTCTCCGGCTGCCGTAGCCCTGGCCGGGGCGGGGAGGAAAGCTCAACCCGCTCCCCTCCAAGGGACTCCGGGAAGGAACACCGAGGCGCGGGGGCAGAGACTGCACTGCTCTCGTCCGGGATCTGGATTTTATAGTCTCTGAGTCTTGGCCGCTGATGGGATTACACGGCGCCAGGGGGCCAGGTGGTGGGTGTGACCCCCGCCTACTGGAATTTGGAGGATCTGGGTGGAAGATGCTCGACTCCAATTCGAGTAGGCTTGGAGGTCTCGGCCCCGGAACCCGCGTGGCTTTGTCCCTCTGCCAGTACCTTCAGGTGTGCGGAGAGTGGTCTCAGCATGGTGGTGGCTGGTCCTGGAGGTCTCCGGCTGCCGTAGCCCTGGCCGGGGCGGGGAGGAAAGCTCAACCCGCTCCCCTCCAAGGGACTCCGGGAAGGAACACCGAGGCGCGGGGGCAGAGACTGCACTGCTCTCGTCCGGGATCTGGATTTTTTAGTCTCTGTACATATATATGAAATATATATGTACATATATATGAAATATCATCTCTACATCATGTATGATTGGGTATATGTAGCAGAATAAAATATGTGGCAGATTTCAACTTGTTAATATTAGTTTAGTTTTGGTTTTGGTTATGAGGCTATGCCCAGCGGTGTGCTCAGGGTTCAGTCCTGGCTCTGTGCTCAGGTACCATCCTGGCAAGGTTTGGGGGACTACATGGGGTGCTGGGGATCCAAACTCATGTGCAAGGCAGCAGACCTATCTCCTGGACTCTCTCTCTCTCTGGTCCCTTGTGAATGTTAGTGTCAAGTCACAAGAGACACCTTCTATGAGGCTGCATGCTCTCTCAGAAGAACTGCACCTACTTTCACATCTGCATTGAGTTTCTTCATGAACATGGAGGGAAGCAAACAGCTGGCCCAGATGCATGAAACTGTGCATTTAGACACCATTATTTTTTTTTCAATCAACCTGTTGAAGGCCACGACGTTACCTGAAACAGGTTCCTGTGGTCCCTCAGGGAGAAATCACAGAGGGGAGGCATAGGGCAAGGACAGGCTTCTTTGAGAGGGGCTTTTACCTTGGCAGGTGGGGCAGGACTTGAGCTGGCTCCTCAAGGAGAGGGTCACTGAGTGCTTTCGGATAAGTTTTGTATGCAAAGCGGGTAGTTTTATTTAAGGGTTGTGTTTTAAGAATGAGAGGGAGCATCTAAGAACCCCGTTCACCCCTTTGATGTCCTTAATAATTTATTGAGCTCTAATGGTGGTGGGGGGTGTTTCCATAGCAACTGAGGATGTGGTGTGTGTACCTATGTCATTTAGCTTGCTCATGTATGGCAGTTGGAGTATAATGAGGGAAATGAGTCTTTTTTAAGAAAAAATGTTTATTTTGACATATATTTATATTATTTGTGAGTTGGAATGCTTTTTAAGCTTTCATTGTTGTGGAGGTAGTGTGGTTACAACAGTGCTCACAGTAGTGCTCGCGGTACATGAAACTATTGCCACTCCAACACCGGAGTCCCCAACACCCCCCACCACTGTCGGAGTGCTGCTTCTCATCTGCCTCTATCCCCCCACCCCAGCTCAGTACCCTTGGTTCTGTGCTAGCAGTCTGAGGACTGTTCTCATCAGATACCCTCGAGTCCTTTGCTCTGTTTATTGGCAAGAGATGAGTAAGACCATCTAATGCTTGTTCTTCTGCTGACTCATGTCTCTTAACAAGATGCCTCTAACTCCACTTCAGTCTTAGCAGAAGGTGAGCTTCCACCTTCTCCGACTGTGGTCACGGAGACCACAGCTCCCGGTGCCCTGTGCTGGACAGTTGGCTTGTTTCCAGGTCCTGGTGGTTGTCAGTAGCACTGCACTGCGCGTAAGTGTGCACAGATCCTCTTGAATTAATGTTTTTGCGTTCTTGGGAGAGATGCCAAAGATTCAAATCGCTCAGTCCTGTAGGTGGAAGGAGGTCGGAAGGACTGCCTCTGGTGACCATCTTGCTGCTTTGACAGGTGTGAAACCCACACATGGAGATTCGCCACGGGGTGGCAGCACAGTGGCAAAGAGCCAGCGTGAGGCCACAGTCTGCAATTTGCTTGTCTCAAGCTGCACAACACGCATTGAAAGGCTCAACCATGTCCTTCTTTGATTCACTATTTTCATCCTTATGTATCCATATTGAAGGAGTTAAAAATGTAGGCATGGATTTTAATATAAATTAAATTTATAATTGGAGGGGGTGTGGATAGTCCACATAGCACTTTATAATAAAAAGATTCTTTTTAAAAAATTGACAGGGGCTGGAGAGATAGCACAGTGGGTAGGGCGTTTGCCTTGCACGCAGCCGACCCGGGTTCGATTCCCAGCATCCCATATGGTCCCCTGAGCACCGCCAGGAGTAACTCCTGAATGCAGAGCCAGGAGTAACCCATGTGCATTGCCGGGTGTGACCCAAAAAAGAAAAAAAGAAAAATAAAGAAATTTAAAAAAAATTGACGCGGGTGAGATCCCTCCCTGCCCCAAGAGACCCAGCTCCAGCAGCTGAAAATCTCCAGAACCTAACAGCCGCCATGCTCAAGGTCGCTCCCTATGCACTCAGACCAAGCCTCACATATGAGTGAACATATTTCTGGACACATCATAAGACACTCCCTACCCATTCTCCATGAATACCACATCACATTTGATGGGGTTCAAATAGTAGGCAACAAATCATAGAGGGAAATATATATATGCATATATACATATTTTCATATATATATATAAAAGCTCACATCACTCAACCTTTAACAACCTGTTGGTGATATCCTAAAGAATTTCTTAATGTCCCCTGCCAAAATAGAACAATCTTCACGCTGTTTCCTATATGAATAGTTTTTTGTAGCATTTTCAGCGGTTTTCCACAACAGACAATACAAAATATATTATTTCGGTTGTGCTTTGGGACAGGGACTGGGGCTTGGGATGGTGGGAAGGTGTCATGGTGGTGGGATTGGTGTTTGAATATTAAATGTAATCAAACATTGTTACTGTTACTGTGTCTGGCATATCGAATACTCTCGGTAGCTTGCCGGGCTCTCCGAGAGGGGCGGAGGAATCGAACTCGGGTCGGCCATGTTGGCCGCGTGTAAGGCGAACGCCCTACCCGCTGTGCTATCGCTCCAGCAAACATTGTGAACTACCTTATAAAATTTTTAAAAAATTAAAAGTTAATCGATTTCACCCTGCAGTGCTCAGTGTTTACTTCTGACTCTGAGCTCAGGGAGCACTCCTAGCAGGGTGTGGGGAGCTAGAGAGGGTGCTGGGGGATCTGGGGTGACCACGTGCAAGACAAGATCCCTGGCTACTGGACTCTTAGGCCCCCAGAATAATGATTGTAAACAGCCAAATCAAGCAAATGCTTGTGTGAATTTTGACTTCTCCACCTTAATCAGTTGACAGTATTTTTAAATGGTGTGTTTACAGTAGCCAGAATCTGGAAACAACCCAAGTGCCTGAGAACACGTGACTGATTAAAGAAACTTTGGTACATCTACACAATGGAATACTATATAACTGTTAGGAGAGATGAAGTCATAAAATTTCCTTATAAGTGGATGGACATGGAGGGTATCATGCTAAGTGAAATGAGTCAGAAAGAGAGAGACAGACATAGAAGGACTGCACTCATTTGTGGAATGTAAAATAACATAATATGATATGGACACCCAGAGACAGTAGACACAAAGGCCAGGAAGATTGCTCCGTAGTTGGAAGCCTGTCTCATGAGCTGCGGGACAAGGCAGCTGGGATAGAGAAGGGATCACTAAGTCAATGATAGTTGGAGGATTCATTCGGGATAGGAGATGTGTGCTAAACGTAGATAAAGGACCAAACATGATAGCCTCTCAGTATCTGTATTGCAAACCATAATGCCCAGAAGTAGAAAGAGAATATGGGGGAAATTGTCCGCCATAGAGGCAGGGGGAGGACTGGAAGGGGGAGGTATACTGGGGACATTGGTGGTGGAGAATGTGCACTGGTGGAAGGATGGGTGTTCAATCATTGCACGATTGAAACTCAAACATGAAAGTTTGTGACTGTATCTCACTGTGATTCAATAATAAAATTTTTTTAAATGGTGTGTTCAAAATAAGTTGGGGATTTTTGTAGTGTAATGAAGAATATATAATAGAGTGGAATGTTCAGAAAGCAGGATTCAAACTCTGTGTGAGGTAGAATACTGACGACGTGAAGTAAAGCATATGAGAAAGGGAGCAGGCAGGGAGAGTGTGAGAATAAGCCCCTTGCTGGGCACCAGATGATAGGAAATGTCAGTTTGTGTTTCCTGATGGATGGTATTTGCTCCCCCCACAAGGTGGATGTTACCTTGGGTACCAGCACCCCAGGTTTTGTCTGCGAGTCAATGAAACTTGCTCTCCTTGGGTTGGCTTCAGATGTACTTCTCTCTCTTGCAGCAATCTGGTTTCCGTTGGCATAGCGGAGTTTACCCCAACTCCCCCCCGCCCCACACACACACAGAGTTCTCACTTTTGGCTATAATGGTTAGAGATTAATAGAAAGCCCGCAGCACTGAGTCTCTGTGATTTCCAACAAGATTTAGAATCCACAGACCCAGCCTCTATACATTTTAAAGAGTTTCTCAGGCAGCCTCTAATTTCATATGAATTTCATTAAAAATGGATCATGGTTTTGATAAGAGGCCAAAGGAAATCCTGGCATGCCTTGTCTGGCTTTAGCTTATCGCTCACTCCACAGAAGGAATATTTGAATTAAATGCATTTTAATGCCCAAGTCCTTGCTCTGGAGAGCTTCAAATACAACAGCTAGATTTAAAATGAAAAGGAGACAAGAGAAACCATTTTTCCTTTTTTCAAAAAAAAATTTTAGAACGTATAGACAAACGGTGGCATCTTACTCATTGAGTTAATATTTTTGCTCAGTGAATATTTGAGTCCCTCAAAAACTACAGTTAACCAATCAAAAGAGGTGCTGTGGACCCTTTCTTTTTATTATTATTTTTCTGTTTGGAGGCCACACTCAGCAGTGCTCTGGGATCACTCTTGTCAGTGCTGGGAGACCCGTTTGTGGAGCTGGGCATGAAAGCTAGTTTTGTTGCAAGGCGAGCACTTTACCTGCTGCATTCTCTCTTCAGCAACCCTTTCTTGCTGTGGCCTAAGAGATTGGGGGTCTTTGGCAATAAAAGAAGCAGCATTGTGTTTCTCTCCTTGTGCTGTGTGGCCCCAATTCACCGTGGGGAAAGTACAGAGCTCTGTCCCGTTGGCTCTTACCTGTCCTGTGGGCTCGAACCTGCTCCATCCTCTTTGATCAGAGGTACCCCAAGTAGGGGGCCATCCCCCAGAGATCCAAGAGCTTGAATAGCTGTATCCAACCAGGAGGGCCTTGCGGGTGCCTGTCTACCCCGAGTGCAGGGCTGAGCAAGAAGCAAGCAAGGTGCTGAAGGGCTCCCCCCAATTTCTCCAGTGCAGCAGGGACCCCAGTGAGAAGCATCGGGGGCAGGAACCCAGCACCCTCTGGTGTCAAATGCATGGACTTAACACCTGGAATTCCTGCTCCTCCCGGCCTTCATTCCCCCAAGGACCCGCTGGGGCCCATGGCAGACCCTAGGGCTAGTCGTAGGGAAGGCCTTGGTCCATGAGGGCTCCAGGGCTTCCCCATCCAGTTGGAATTTCTGTCTGGAGCTACTCTGAGCTGCAGCCACTGTCAACCTAAACTCGTGTGTGCCTTTGGGGCTCAGGCCCATGAGTTGCCCTGGACTGGAGCTTTGTGGCGCCGAGAGAGATCCGATGAGCAGCTGCTGCTCTGAAGCCAGATGCCAGCGACCTGCAAACCCCAGGAAGTCAGGACAGAGTTCAGGGCTTGCAGACAGTGGGCAACTGCAGAGAAGGACCCTCTGCCCTCGGCTCTCAGTGCTGCCAGGAACCTAGAACAGCTCTGAAAAACTCTGACGCCTTGGGCTAGGAACAGGGTTCCATGATGGAGCTTGTGGCTGGGTGATGCTCGGGTGAAATGCATTCCCACTATCAATGCATTGATCTGTGCAGACATGCATGCGGACATGGGTAAGGGCACAGAGGACGAGAAGCGCAGAGTCGGGAAGTTTGCAGCCAACTTCCAAGACGAGGGAAGCATGCCATGCGGAATTCGAAAATACAAATACATGAAATCCACCTTGCGAGACGAACCCCTGATGGAAATGTAGCAGCGGCGCATGCACGAGTGCCTGCAGTCGTTACGCAGCAGTGCACGAATCACTGTAGACTGCAGTATGTGCTGCAGCATATGCAACAGTGCATTCTGCAGCAGATGATGCAGTGTATACAGCAGTGAATGAATCTGTGTGTGCAGCATGGTAGGCAGCAGAGCATGCAGTCGTGCATGCATCCGTGTGTGTAGCCATGCATGCAGCAGTGCTGTAGCATTGCAGGTTATTGTTTTAAGTTGTTTTCTTTTTCTAAAGTTTTACTGAGGTGCGTGATTGGCAGCCCCCACCCACCACCAGAGCCTTCGTCCCTTCGCCAGTGTCACAAGGACCCTCCGATCCACCACAATTTGTAAGCTCAGCTCCATCAGCTGACTCTTGGTTCTGCTGTGTCCCACCTGTTTGTTAATCACTTACTATGGTTCTTCACATCCCACGTGTGGGAGAGATCATTCTGTTTCTGTCTCTCTCTTCTTAACTGATTCACTCTGGCATGATACCCCCTTAGTTCCATCCATGTAGCTGCCAGTTGCATGTAGTTTTTTTTTTAAGAGCCAAGTAGTATTCCACAGTGTATATGTACCTCACAATTTTCCTTATCTAATCAGCTTTGTACTTTGGTACTTGGGCTGTTTCCAGATCTTGGTTATTGTCAATAGTGCTGCAATGAACAGAGGAGCACAAATGGGTTTTCAAAATAGTGTTGTGGGACCCTTAGAGTGGATGCCAAGAAGTTGAATTGCTGGGTTGTATGGAAGCTCAGTTCTCAGTTTCTGAAGAAATCTCCATACTGTTTTCCAAAGAGACTATACCTCCTTCCCTCCCTCCTCCTCCTCCTCCTCCTCCTTCTCCTCCTCTTCCCCCTTCTTCTCCTCCTCCCCCTCCTCCTCCTCCCTCTCCTCCTTTTTTTTTACTTCTTTGTGTTTCGATCACACCCAACAGTACGTGGGGCTTACTTCTGACACTGCACTCAGGGATTACTTCTGGTTGGCTCAGGGGACCATATGTTTTGTGGTGCCAGGGATGGAACCCGGGCTGGCCGCATGCATGCAAAGCAGGCACCCTACCAACTGTGCTATAGCTGCAACCCTCAGCAGGACCCTCTGAATGAGATCAGCACTTCCTTCCTGTTAAGTCCATATATGGGGCATTCCCAAAGGGTCCTTCATGGTCTATGGCCCGGAGTAGGGACACACAGGTGCACCTGGAGGTGTACCTTTGGATAGGCTGTCTTCTCCCCTTGACCAGCTTCCTCCTTGGGCTATAGTTGCATGATTTCCATCCCACACAGCAGAATACATGTGTTTGGATGGAAGTTACTGCCTGCTGGTGACCTACACACCCTAACTAAGCTTTGCCTCCAAAGGGGCAACAGCGTGGAAGGGAGAGGGGGGTACAGAAGAAGGGAGGCTTAAATATACAGCTCACTTGAGACATTCTGGGCCTGAAGCAGGCACAGCAGGAGCCCCGGGTAGAATGCAGATTACTCAGGTGGTAGGGTGAGCTTGAGTCCAACCTACAGGGCACATGCAAACCTTTGGCAATGCCCACCTAGGAGCCCTGCAGCCACAGTGACGTGAATAATTACACATTGATGAGGTAACAGGCATTTCTATCCGTTTTGAGAACAATATCAAAACCATGTTTGTCTTTCTCCATCTGACTCAGCAAGGCAAAGGCTGTATGGTTGCACCTTGTACAGGGTGGACGGAAACACAGCAAACCAGCGAACAGCTCTTGGACGGAACAGCTTGGTGCTCACGGCAGGGAACGGGTGGGTGGAAGGGATCAGGTGTGAGCAGTGGGTGGAAACTAGACTTTTGGTGAAGACCATGATGCCGTGGAAATATGTTGAATTACACTGATTACCCCGACACCGCGTGACTAATACCAATGTGATCTAAAGAACTACAATGTTAAAGGTTGTAATAGGGCCATGGCTCTGCGAGGTTGGTCCGGGGTGGGGGGTAGGCGGGAGGGGGTGAAACGGGCTCAGATTGGTCTGGGGAAGCGCATTGGAGAGTAGAGGTGGGCGCCCCCGCAACCCACTGTGGCCACTTCTGGCACAGATATAGCCAGATCTCCATGCCATCGGTCATTGCGGGTCTCTTTGACCAGAGCTGGGAGTCCTTCTAGCAGGTAGGCATGGTTTCTTGCCTTTCATCTGTTCTGCATCTGCGCATGTCCAGACCCAAAGGGACCAATTGGGTAAACTTGCCACACCCATGCGCTGTGAGACAGCCTGAGAGAAGATGCACCCAGCCTTCTTTGGGGCAGCTCTTAGGTGCTCGGGACCCTTCTTTGCTATGCCTGGGTATAAACAAGCACTCCAGTGCTCTCTTCATCTGTTCTAGACCAGGCAGAAAGAAGAAAGCCTAATGCAAACATTCACCTGTGAAGTCAAGAAGTGGGGGAGGGGGTGGAGCAATAGCACAGCGGGTAGGGCCTTTGCCTTGCACACGGCCAACCTGGGTTCGATTCCCAGTATCCCATATGGTCACCCAAGCACAACCAGGAATAATTCCTGAGTGCAGATCCAGGAGTAACCCCTGAGCATCGCCAGGTGTGACCCCAAAAAGCAAAAAAAAAGTGGGGGAGTCGTCAGGGAGGTGGCTTTGAAACTCGAAGGGGACCTTTCCCCTGGCTGGCTTCCTGAGACCAGGTGCTGGGGACGCCTCGAGGCACAGAGTCGCACGGCAGAGCAGGGGACACACACCCCAACGTCCCTGCACACACGTTCCTGGCAGCCAAGTTGTCCAGGCCGTTTTCTTTATGCCTCATTGCGGGCCACCAGTCTCTCCATGAGTGCCCTGGGAGAGATAGTTACATGTGTCGCTTCACAAGTCTGGGAAATCTAACACCCTGGAGAGTCGCTCGGTCATAAAGCGCCTCCCAATTAACAGAGCTGCTCACGCAGACGCCTTCACTGCTTTCTGCTGGGCCTGGGGTAAGACATACCTATTGCCACCCACAGTGTGCACCGAGGGAAGTCGCCTGCGAAGGTGCCACTGGAGGGACAGCGGACGTCTGGGTTTGCTTGGGTCCCTGGCACAGACCAAGCAAAGGCGCTGAGTTCAGCTGTTTGTGTGTCTGTGTGTTAGGGCATGTATGAGATGTAACACAACCTTTGCCTTTCCAACAGCCTGTCTCACCTGGTCCGGGACAGCAGTGCAGCCCCCAACTTTGGTTTGTTTGGGGGCCACACTTGACAGTGCTCAAGGCTTCCTCCTGGCTCTGCGCTCTGGGATCACTCTTGGTGGGCTCCAGGGGACTGTATGTTGTTCTGGATCGATAGCACAGCTGTAGGGCATTTGCCTTGCACACGGCTGACCTGGCCAACCCGGGTTCGATTCCTCCACCCCTCTTGGAGAGCCCGGCAAGCTACTGAGAGTATCTTGCCCACACAGCAAAGCCTGGAAAGCTATCCAAGCTACTCCTGACTGATATATTCGATATGCCAAACACAGTAACAAGTCTCACAATGGAGACATTACTTGGCCCGCTTGATCAAATCATGAACAACAGAAGGATAGTGCTAGTGCATAGTGCTTTATCGAATCACTATGAGATAGTTACAAGCTTTCATGTTTAGGTTACAATCACACCCATCCCTCCACCAGTGCACATTCCCCACCACCAATATCCCCGGTATACCCCCCTTTCCCATTCTTCTTATCATTTTTAATTTTAGGTAGATGACAGGGCTACAATAATTTATCGTATGGATGTAAAAACTTACTGCAGACTGCTACAGTAACTCAGTAGTCACAGAGCTCACCCCCACCCGCACTTTATACCACCTGCGGCCCAATCCCCTTCCTTCCACTGTTGATTGGCAGTCATGGTTTCCGGCCCCGCCCCCTCCACTGTTGATTGGCAGTCATGGTTTCCGGCCCCGCCCCCTCCACTGTTGATTGGCAGTCATGGTTTCCTGCCCCGCCCCCTCCACTGTTGATTGGCAGTCATGGTTTCCTGCCCCGCCCCCTCCACTGTTGATTGGCAGTCATGGTTTCCTGCCCCGCCCCCTCCACTGTTGACTGGCAGTCATGGTAGAGTGCACACAGTCACTTTACCTCCACCAACTTGACCGTGACCTTTCCCCTTTGCTCCTGTGTTACTTCCAGTCCCTCTCCTTATTCTCCCCACTCCCCCACCTCCAACCTGGTATTCTTGGGTCTAGAATCCAGTGCCCAGGGTTTATTATCAATTAATATTCCCCAAACCCTTGCCTAGTTTTTCTCTATACCGCAAATCACGAAGGTTGTCCGGTATTTGCCCTTCTGCCTCTGGTGTATTTTGCTAAACATGATACTCTCCAATTTTATCCAAATTGCTGTCAATTGTGTCTTTAATTTTTTTGTAGCTGCATATTGTTCATATATGCCCCCCTCTATATGTGTGTGTATATCACATTTTTTTATCCATTCACCTGTTGTAGGACGTTGGGGTTGCCTCCATCACCTGCTATTATACTAAGTGCTGCAGTGAACATGGTTGTAGCACACTTTCTTAACACAGCAAGTTAATAGAATTTTGTGCTTAACCCAATATTCTTTTCCCTTCTTAAAATGTGTGTTATGACTTTTTAGCTGATGTAATAGGTGACAGCCGCCACCTTCTTGACACGTGCACCCATTTGTATCGCAGCTTGTGCAGCATTTCTAAAGGTGGGGGCATATGGCCCCTCTGGGTTCTCTGAGATATAATAGAAAAAAGGGGTCACAGGTGGAAAATCACATAAATGGGTTGCATAGCATGAGATTAGGGGGTCACCCAGTGGGATAGGGAGCTACAAGGTCAGAAAGGACCATGGTTGGAAAAGGACTGAGAAATATCTATTTAGTACATACTATAAGTGAAATTTATTTCGGAACTGTTGTTATTCAAACTGTATTAAAGAAATAACATGTTAAATTTAAACCTCTCTGGCACCAAAACTCAAAAAAAAAATTTTTTTTTTGACCCTCACCTGTATACATACACGTGGCAAAACCTTCAGCTTGGTAGAATGAAAATCTAGTTAGAAAAACAAGTCACAGGCACAAATATTAGCTAAAACACTCACACACACACACGCACACGCACGCACACACACACACACACACACACACACACACGTCAGCCCAGCCTACAGACTCCACGAGGACTTCCTGCAGTAACTGATCTAATAATGCTGGGTATAGAGGGGGCCTCTCCACACCGCCCCTGAAGGGTTCAGGATCCCAGTGTAAACGCTCCCAGTTCCCAGCTCAGGACACAGCAGAGCAGGCCCAGGGCCAGCCCATGAGGAGCCATGGATGGGAGTCCGGGACTAAGAATGCTGACTGGGTGAGGCCACGGACGGCGCAACCCCTGGAGAAGGCCTTTGGCGTTGGCTCTTGGGTTTATTGTGTTTAACTGATTTTGGTTTGAGAGCCACACTCAGCGGTGCTCAAGGGCTATTTTCTGGCTTTGTGCTCCGGGTATTTCTGGCATTGCTCAAAGGATCAGGTGGTGTGAGGGATCAAACCTGTATCTCTTGGATTTGGAGTGATAGGTAAGGACAGGAAAGAGAGTACAGAGCTTAGGACTCTTGCCTGGCATGCAGCTGACCCAGGTTCAACCCAGGCACCATCTATGGTTTTTTACGCTCCACCAGGAGTGTTTTCTGAGCAGAGAGTCAGGAGTAAGCCCTGAGCACCCCAGGTGTGGCACAATAGTAGTGATGATGATGATATAAAGTAATAGGTATGTTGGTAGACAAAACAACTGAGTAGATAGATGATAAATAAATTGATGAGTAGATAGCTTTCCTAGAAATTCCACTATATTTCATTAGCATAGAGCCTAAAACTCCTGCTCTATGTTCCCTAGAGTAATTGATGCTGAGTCTATTTGCCAAAATGTTCAGTCCAATTGTTTATGAAGTCTGACACCTCTCAAACTGAAATATGAAAATAAAGAAATATCATACATCAACCCCAAACCCGTTGTCTCATTACCCTGACCCTGAAAGAGTCACCAATATGGCAGCATTAAGAAGAATGAGGAATGAGAGGCTGATAAAATCTCAAGGTCAAACTAGGCTGCCAAAATGAAGAAGGACAAAAATGACTGTTTTTCAATGCATGTACACTGGCATCGGATGCATCCACTGAGGACCTGATGGTGCAAGCATGAAAGATCAAGTACAATATCAGTGGTCTGACCAAGACGAGAAGGTATCAATTACATCACGCCATTTTCGACACTGGAGAACTGTTCCTCAGAACATGTGACAAAAGAGGCGTCGGTGGTGTCAGAGTCCTTGTCAACACAAACTTGACCATGAGCACTGATTCATTAGAATGCCTAACAACCCAAATCATACGACTACACTTGAATAGATGTGGCTCACTGCCGGCAGTTTCTCTTTGTTGTCTACACACCAACATCCAATTATGATGAAGAAGAAATTGAGAAGTTCTACATGGAGCTGGAGAAGTTCTAGAAAGAAGACCACACCTTCTACAAGATTCATTTCACCGAAACTCTTCATTGCTACCCTTGTGAACGTCATGTGGCGACTGGAATGAGAAGGAATGGGAGTGAAGATAGATGGTTGGCAACTACACCACCTCCATTTCGCTGATGACATCGTTCTAATAACACCAAACATTAGCCAAGTGACACAAATGCTGGCCAACTTCGACCATGAGTATGGAAAAGTCAGACTACAGCTGAATCTCACGAAGACAATGTTTATGACAAACAGTCTCGTTCCTGACATTCCATTTGCACTCAACGAAACAAACATCTCCGAATGCAACAGTTATGTGTAGCTAGGTCGAGAAGTCAACATGACAAATGACCTGGCACCTGAGTTGCACAGGAGGAAGAGAGCAGCTTGGAAACCCTTTCGAGAGCATCGAAGAAATAGCTAAGAGGATGAAGAACCTCCAGCTCTGGGCACATCTCTTCGATTTCATGTTCTTCCTGCATTAACATATGCCTCAGAGACCTGGGCCCTACGCAAACAGGATGAGAATGCTATTTGGGTCTCCCAAAGAGGAACTGAAAGAGCTATGCTTGGAGTATCACGCTTCACTCAAGTGAGAGAAAGAATCTGAAGTTCTGACCTCCATCGATGATCAAGAATCAGGGATGCTGTCTCATTTGCCAAGGCATCGAAAATCAGATGGGCTGGACACATAATGAGATTTAGAGACGACCGCTGGACTAGAGCCATTATCAACTGGATTCTACTGGACATCAAAAGATCGAGTGGCCGCCCACCTACGAGATGGTCAGACTTTTTAGACAAGACCCTTAACAGTCGGTTTCAGGCTCTTCATGATCCTGGAGCAAGCAGATGCCATTGGGCTACACTAGTACACAACAGGGACAAATGGAGACATTACTGGCACCAGCTCGAGCAAACTGATGAGTAACGGGATATCAAGTGATCAAGTGATCAACCCCAAACACGTAGGCACTGTCTTTGTATGCAAACACACACAACACACACACACGTTTTGTAGATACCTCCATAGATCACAGGAAGAAAGCAATATGACCTATGGAGCATGGCGTGAGATATCGCTACACAGCCAATCCAAAGCCCAGACAGTGCTGAACTAGGCTATTTGCAACTCCTGGCCCAGCAGGAAGGCGTCTACTATCTGGTCCAGATGCTGGCCATCTCTTATTCCCCGTGTGGCCTTAAATGAGCCATCCAGTCTCTGTGCCTCAATTTCCATGCTCTAAATTTAGAATAAAAGAGCATCTACTTCTTATGATAACTATAAAGTTTAAAAGCTAATAAACTCCTCAGCATACAGCTGGATCACTGTTGACACAATTATCACTAGCATTAAGACCCCAGGTGTGTTGAAAGGACACTTTATGTCCTTGGCACCTGAGTGTTAGATGAGAAAGACAAACAGGGAGTGAGAGGATTTGAATCCAGATAACCAAATCAAAAGGGATACCTGGCATGATAGAAGACTGATGGGAACAGACACTAGCAGCCGAACAGAGGGGTACCACGAGGAGTTAATACTGACAGAAGATGAAGACCACATAGTGGAAAGGCTGTGCGGCAAGACCACCAGCAAACGTGAGCAGTACGTGGAACTGAGGGCTGAAGGCAGGACCAAGTTCTGGGCATTGGCCTGGCTTGGAGAAGACCCTCCAGATGGTGAGATCCTCTGGGGTGTTCCGAAGAGAAGAGGATGTGAACACAGCTGCCTCCAAGCCCAGGGACCACTAAGCAAGACACCTTAGCAGGACAAGCAGCAGAACCCAGTGGGGCGCCTTCCTGAGCTGCGGCAGCAACACTGACTGTCTTCTCTCTGCTTCTCCATGGGAAAGGTCTGTTCATCAGGCTCCTGTTCATGTGAGAACACAGCTCCGGACCTAACCAATCTGTGTCTCCATCCCCAGGCCATGGAAACTGCTGGTCCTGTTTCCATGGCAACACCTGCTTCTTAAGGACCCTATCAGAATGCTGTGGAAGGGGAAGGTTTGGTGGGAGAGAGTCATCTCCATCTCAGAGATGCGGCTTGCCCTACATCGCTGAAGGCCATTAGCCAGATACTTGAATTCCTCATGGTCATCTCCACAGGAGGTGTCCTGGAATGTGTTGGCAAGAATTCCTGGAGAAAGTGGAGCAAGAGGGGGGAGGGGAGAGAGGGAGAACTTGATCGCCCAAGATGAAGCTGTTTCTATAGTGTAAATGAGTTGCCTACCTCACAAAGAACATGGGATAGTGTGGGAAGATAGGTTCCGGGGTTTTATCCCTGAGGATGAGGGCACTCCTCCAGGACCCCTTCAGGAAATGCTTTATACACACTCTATAATCTTTGCATTCATTAATACTCTGCACCTAACCCAGTTCTTCATGATGAATGTATTCTGAGCGATAGCACAGCAGGTAGGGCATTTGCCTTGCATGCGACCAACCCGGGTTCGATTCCTCTGCCCCTCTCAGAGAGCCTGGCAAGATACCCAGAGTATCCTGCCAGCATGGCAGTGCCTGGCAAGCTCCTCATGTCATATTCGATATGCCAAAAACAGTAACAACAAGTCTCTCAATGGAGATGTTACTGGTGCCCATTCGAGCAAATCGATGAACAATGGGAGGACAGTGCTACAGTGCTACACTTAAAAAAAAAATTTTGGGACCACATCTGGTGGTGCTCAGGGATCACTTCTGTTGGGGCTGAGAGGACCATATGTGGTCTGGGAGATCAAACCCAGGACAGCTGCAGGCAAGTCAAGCATCCTGCTCGCTGTACTTTTGCTCTGGCTCCAATTCTTATACTTTAAACATTTCCTTTTCACCACCTCTGGAAGAATATCAAAGTCTAGTTCCAAAGTTCTTTTCTCTTTCTTTGAACCTGATTATTAGGAAGCTTTTTTTATGGGTCAAAGTCTATCCATCTGTGTATTTTGCCAGATATAAAAATGAAAAGGAAATGATCTGCTTGAATTAGAGGAAAACAGGGAAAAGATTGTTTTGATATCTTTTGGTTAAGTATTCATATTTGTTCAGATTTGTCACATTAAAAACAATGAGTCAATTTTATTTTTCAGTTTTGGGGCCACACCCAGCTCAGGAGCTATAAATCAGCTTTCTTCAAGTCATGTGACCTGAAACCAGTTCAGAGTGAATAAACCTGCAATGCCCTTCATCTTTCCTGTGACATATTTAATCATGTCACGAGGCCTCAACAAAGCTGTCAGGACGGGGAGATGCTGTCATTCTTGTTAAATTTAACATCAAAAAATGGTCCACTGTAGCCTGGAAGCACGCACTTGATTAATGGCTGTAATCAAAGTAACTTTATTATGTAAGCATCATAACCCAGCCGAGCAGATATTTTAGTATGTACTAAGAAGTTATTAATTCCTGGCTGGAAAAATCATTTTCTTTATGGGGATTATAGCTGCCCAGTAGGCATCCTTCCTTGCTAAAGCTTTCATGAACAATAAGTATTTGGACAGGAGGAATTTTCAATTCTGCAGCAGTGATATTGGTAAGAGCATTGGGCATTGGGGTGGGGGGCGGTGAGCCTTCTTCCAGGGGACTCAGCACGTTCCACTCACCTAATCTCATTTATTCTCAGCTCAGCCTCAGGAGACTGGGGAGAGGGGGCTCATTCTTAGCAATGAGGAAAGGAAGGTCAAACTGAGAGGAAGAGACCCTGAACAGAAAGAAAGTTTCTCATCCTTGCAGGACCTGCCAGCCCGCAAGCCAAAATTGCAAACCACCTTCCCTCAAGGGTTCAGACATTCTCAAGAATAATCATTTGTACAGAAATTAGCAATAAAGCATCATTTGCAATAGACAGAAGGCAAAAGCAACCCAAGAGTCCACGGATAGAAGAGTGAATAGATAGAATGCGGTATCTACAGACTGACCAACAGCGCCAGTGTTGAGGGTTTTTTTTTCACCTCTTTTGTATTTTTTTTAAAGTTTTTTATTTTATAAGGTAGTTTGCAATATTTGATTACATTTAATATTCAAACACCAATCCCACCACCATGACACCTTCTCACCACCATATTTGGGATGTTTCCATCCCAAGCCCCAATCCCTGTCCCAAAGCACAACCGAAATAGTATATTTTGTATTGTCTATTATGGAAAACTGCTGAAAATGCTACAAAAATGTACCCATAGAGGAAACAGTGTGAAGATTGTTCTATTTTAGCAGTGGCCATTAAGACCTTCTTAAGGATGTTGTTAAAGGTTGAGTGATGTGAACTTTCATCTGAAAAAGCACTGTAGTACTGTCCTCCCATTGTTTATCGATTTGCTTGAACAGGCACCAGTAATGAGACTTGTTGTTACTGTTTTTGGCATATCATATACATCACGGGTAGCTTGCCAGGCTTTGCTGTGCGGGCGGGATACTCTCAGTAGCTTGCCGAGCTCTCCGAGAGGGGCAAAGGAATTGAACCTGGATCAGCCACATGTAAGGCTTTTGCTTTACCCACTGTGCTATCACTTCAGCCCATATCTGAAAAACAAAAACAAACAAGCAAACTATATATATATGTATATATATATTTTTTTTCCTCTATGATTGGTTGCCTACTATTTGAACCCCATCAAATGTGGTCAGGTACTCTTGGATTATAGGGAGGGAGTGTTTTATGATGTGTCACGCAGCCATGAATGCAGGCATCACGATCATGATCACCCTGTTGTTCATGGATTGCCTCGAGCAGGCACCAGTAATGTCTCCTTCGTCCTAGCCCTGAGATTCTAAAAAATGCCACATTCAAGGCTCTTTCAGGTTTAGGAGAATGAGACCCATCATTGTTACTGGGATTTGGCATCTTGGGTACACCACGGGGAGTTTGCCAGACTCTGCCATGTGGGCAGGTTACCATTCAGTAGCCTGCCAAGTTGTCCAAAGCAAGAATGAGATCCAAGATGTCCAAAGCAAGAATGAGATAATAAGATGTTCCAGGAGCTGGGTTTTATAGTCTCTGGGTCATGGCCGTTGATGGGATTACACGGCCGCAGTTGGTGGGTGTGACCCCCGCCTACTGGAATATGGGGATCTGGGTGGAGGATGCTCAGCCCTGATCTAAGCAGGCTTGGAGATCTCAGCCTCGGGACCCGCATGCCTTTGTTCCTCTGCCGGTACCTTCATGCGTGTGGAGAGTGGTCTCAGCATGGTTGTGGCTGGTTCTGGAGGTCTTCGGCTGCCGGAGCTCTGTTCGGGGCAGGGAGGGAAACTCAACCCGCCCCCCTCCAAGGGGCCCCAGCAGGACAGCCAGGCGCAGGGGCAGGAGACTCTGCGCTGTTCTCTTCCGGGAGCTGGGTTTTATAGTCTCTGGGTCTTGGCCATTGATGGGATTATATGGTGCCAGGGGGCCAGTTGGTGGGTGTGACCCCTGCCTGCTGGAATATGGAGGATCTGGGTGGAGGATGCTCAGCCCTGATCCAAGCAGGCTTGGAGATCTCAGCCTCGGGACCCGCATGCCTTTGTTCCTCTGCCATTACCTTCATGCGTGTGGAGAGTGGTCTCAGCATGGTTGTGGCTGGTTCCAGAGGTCTTCGGCTGCTGGGGTTCTGCTCGGGGCGGAGAGGGAAACTCAACCTGCCCCCCTCCAAGGGGGGCCCGGAAGGACAGCCAGGCACAGGGGCAGGAGACTATGCACTGTTCTCTTCTGGAAGCTGGGTTTTATGCAGCCACGTGGTCCAGAAATAGGTTCACTCATGCGTGAGGCTCGGCCCAAGCATGTGGGGAGCGACCTTGAGCATGGTGGCAGTTGGGTTCTGCTGCCGGGTTTGGGTCTCTTGGGGCAGAGAGGGCTCTCACTCACCCCCCTCTGGGGCACCCCAAGTGAAACAGCCTTAGCACCAGAGTTGAAAAGAAATGAGGCTCTAATGCCTGTTGAGGTGCACACACCCTGGTGCATGAGCTTGTGAAATCATCCAGTGAGTAAAAGATAGATGCTGGATGGTTACACCTCTGGGAGGGACCCAGGGCACTCAGATTCTTGGAGGCAGAACACAGCATGGCAGGGCTGGATAGGGAGTGGGAGGTGCCTCTGGGTGGGTGCAGAGCAGCAGCTGAGGAAGATGAAAGGGTTCTGGAATGGATGATGGCAAAGGCTACTCCCCACTGCTATGCTGCTGAGCTTCTCCGTATGGCAAGACCTGGCCAAGGTGGGTGAGGACGGTGAGGAAATCTTGCTGATTGCACCTAGGAATCCTGGGAAACACAGTTGCAAGGAAAGTGGATTAGAAATACCCCTGGTTTAGGAGTGTCTCTGTTTGCATGACTTCACGAAGCGGGGATGGGGGAAGAGAAGGCAGCTGGCTTCCCAAGCAAGCCCTCTGCTTTGAGGAGGTGGGGGTTGGGGGTCATACCCACAGTGCTCAGGGACTCTGCCTAACTCTGTCTCAGAAGTGACCCCTAGGGGATAGTGTTAAAGCAACTTTGGTACATCTACACAATGGAATACTATACAGCTGTTAGAAAAGATGAAATTATGAAATTTGCATATAAGTGGGTCGACATGGAGAGTATCATGCTAAATGAAATGAGTCGGAGAGAGAAGGACAGATATAGAATGACTGCACTCATTTGTGGAATATAAAATAACAGAGACTAACACCCAAGTGGGATAGATAAGGGACCACTAAGTCAATGATGGTTGGAGGGATAGGAGATACGTGCTGAAAGTAGACTATGGACCAAACATGATGGCCGCTAAGTACCTGTATTGCAAACCAGGATGACCCAAAGAAGAGAGAGAGTGTGTGCCTCTCTCAGGGAATGTGCCTGCCATGGAGGCAGTGGTTGGAGGGACACTGGGAACATTGGTGGTAGGGAATGGACACTGGTGGAGGGATGAAAACTCGATTATTGTATGACTGAATGTCATCATGAAAGTTTGTAAGTCTGTAACTGTACTTCAAGGTGATTTATTAAAAAAAAGAATAAGTGACCCCTAGGGGAACTGGGGAGTGGGAGCATGATATAGGGCATGACCCTGGAGTCAGCTGCACGTGAGGCAAGCATCTTGTACTCTCTCTGGTCTTCTCCATGGCCCCAACCCTTCTTCTAAGACCAAACTTGTTCACGCACAAATTCTCCCAGACTCAGCCACTGCATTTCTTTCTTTCTTGGCTGTCCCTCCTCTCTGGTAGCTTCAGGGGCTGCCTCTGAGGTTTGGTACTTCCCAGCATCCAGGGCGAGTTCTCCAGGACATGTGACCAGCGGAGAGGACACAACACCCCAAGTCCCAAGTCCCCACCCTTGTGTCCTAGCCTCCCAGGCCACCTTTTGAAACTGTCTAACCACTGTATCTTCAACTCTGTGTTCTGTAACTTAGCGTTGGATTCAAGGATGGATTAGGGACTTGGTGTTGGGTCACCCATGGCTTTCCACCCCCCACCACCTCTCTGTTGCCTCCAGAGGGATACTCCTATACCTCCTAAGCCGGTCTCTTCTTCCTTGCAGCCGCCAAACGTGGCAACTGTTCTGCACCTGCAGGGCACTGGACTATGGGCTGCAAAGTCAGCATTGTGTTCCTTGTGACACCCCCACGTGGACCATAGAAGCACCATGTGGCTCTCAGAGGGCAACTCAGGATCCCCAGGGGTCACCCATCCAAGTTTGGCTTAGGGAAGTCACGCTGTGTTAGAGGATCCCCGCAGAGGATGGATGCAGGTGTGTTCATGCTGAGTCTCGGGCTAATTCCTGGCTTCTTGTAGGAGTTGGCTGTGGCATCCCGGGTAGGCGTGATGTCCGATAGAAAACATCACGGCCACCATGCCCCCTGGGGAGAGAGTTTTCAGGAGAGGGGAAACACTTGATTCTTCAGGACATCCTCAGCGCCTTGCCTTGCTTGGCAATCAAGGGCTTCGTGTTTTCATGATCTCTGGATCCTAGATGCCTGATCAATGGGCTTGCAGAAGAAGTCCTGGGAATCTTATTTTATACCAAGGAAATGATGTTTAAGGACTTCCTGGGATGGGTGGCATGTAACCCTGAATGGCCTCAGCCCCAGATCAAGAAGTTTCTAAGGATTCCCTGGCTCCCCCGCCCCCCACCACCACCACATACTATGTCAGAGTCATGTTCCAATATGGTAGACCAAGAAGCTTTGAATATAGAGGTACAAGAACTGGCTAATTGTTTGCTTTTTTATCCTTTAAAAATGAATTGGCAAGGCTGGAGAAATTGTACAGGGATTAAGGCACTTGCCTTCCATGCAGCTGTCCTGGGTTCGATCCCTAGCCCTACATAAGGTCCCCCGTGAACACTGCCGGGAGTGGTCCCTCTGCACAGAGCCAGGAGTAAGCCCTGAGTACTGCAGGGTGTGGACCAACCCCTCTCCCGACCCAGGTATTATTGAAGAGCTTTTGTTTAGGACATTGGACATCAGGTAGATTTTAGGTGCACAGTTTTATAAATCAGCTTGTGTCTATCACCTTCATGATCAACCTTGAAAGTTAAGTTTCTATCCTTCCTCTTTCAGTTGACCCCTTTCGCCTGGTTTTTATTCACTTTCTGTCCCCCCTTCTCTCTCGGAATCACTATTGTTTGTAATGGCCTAGGACTTTGCTTTAGTTTTGTTTGAGTTGCTTCGTTTTTCACCTTCATCTATGAGTGAGGCATAACCCCACTCAGGGTGTACCCATGTGCCAGTAAATGACAAGATTTCTTCACTGTGTTTTATTTATTTGTTTATTTTTTAGTTTTGAATTTTGCCCCACACCTGGAAGTGCTCAGGTCTTACTTCTAGCTCTGTACTTGGAGATCACTCCTGGTGGGGCTTGAGGGGTGTCAGATATTGAACGCAGATAGGTCTCCTGCAAAGCAAGTGCCTCAACCCTTTTGCTGTCTGGCCCAAGGTCTATTCCTTTTATAGCTCTCTCTTTCTACTGCCCATCTAGGCCAGGTCTTCTTCATGCATCATCTGTCAATGGCAGTATCTAGGTTGCTTCCAAATATTGGGCATGATTAGGGCCTGAACACCTCAATCACTCCTATCTGACTTAAAACACAGAACAAATATTGGGTATAAAATAGTGCTGTGGGGAGCAGATGGGTGTATGATTCTCTTCCAATCAGTGTTTTTTCATAATACCTAGAAGTAGAATAGTTGGATTGTATGTTTTTTTGACTTATTTTTATATGTTTTATTTTTAAAATTTTTTAAAATTTAAAGAGCTGTGATTTACAAAGTTACTGATAGGTGAACTTTAGGTATATAATATTTCAACACCAATCCCACCACCAGTGTCAAATTTCTTCCACCAGTGTTCCCATATGCCAGCCCACCCCTAAACCTTCCCCCCTCCTCCACCTGTCTGGATCTCAGAGGCTTCTCACACTGGTTCCCGCTGTAGCTGTCTGTCTATACTCCCTGGTCCCAGTCCCCCGCGTGCTCAGTCTCCTTCCTGCATCTTTCCTTTTTGATACCTGCCATTTCTTCTGCTCTCATATGTGCCTCCCATGGTGAGTCCTCCCTCTCATGACTGTGGGGCTCGCTCAGCCTTCTCTGAGGAGGCTCCTGTTCCGCTCCCCTGATCCTTTTTTTACTGTCTTGGGTTCTGTTTGTGTGTTTTAGGGTTGTTAGACTATTGTGTCTGTTTTGGATACTAACTCCTTATTGGAAGTATCATTTACCACTAGTGTCTTCCCCTGAGTTGATTGTCCTCGCTGACTATTTCTCTTGTTGTGCAGAAACTTTTCTCTCTGTTTTTTGTCTCTAAAAGGTAAAGGTAAAGGCCCTCCCGTTGATCGTCGATTTGCTCGAGCGGGCCCAGTAACGTCTCCATTGGAGACTTTGTTGTTACTGTGTCTGGCATATCGAATACTCTCGGTAGCTTGCCGGGCTCTCCGAGAGGGGCGGAGGAATCGAACTCAGGTCGGCCATGTTAGCCGCTTGTAAGGCGAACGCCCTACCGCTGTGCTATTGCTCCAGCCCTTTTTTTTTGTCTCTAGTTTTCTTTATTTGACTAGTTTTTATTTCTGCTTCCTTTGCCATCAGAGATTTTGGCGGCCAACAGCAGCACTTACTACCTGTGCTTCCCTCCCTTTGTTGTATGGGGTTTGGTCTTAAGTACAAGTGTTTAATCTATTTTCAGTTGACTTTTGTTCATGGTGTTTGGTGATGGTCATCTCATTCTTTGGCATTTGTCTACCCAGTTTTTCCAATATTATGTGCCAGAAACTTTCCTTGCTCCATTGCACATTCGTGGCTGATCTATTATAAATATGTCGTCTATATCTTAAGAGTTGATTTCTAGGCTCTAAGTCCTGTTTTATTGCTCTCTTTGTCTGTTTAAAAGCCAATATCATGCCATTTTGATGGCCATTGCTTTGAGGCATTGTTTCAAGTCTGCGAGAGTGATTCCTTCATTTGTGGTCCTTCTTCTCATGATTGCTTTGGCTGGTCAGAGCCTTTTATGGTTCCAAAGAAATTTTAGAAAAAATTTGGTTTCATTTGTAATTCATTTGGGAACTTTATAGGGATTGCATTTATTTAATTAATCAATAAACAATTTTATTGGCATAGATTCTTCCAACTCTTGAGCCCAGGAGAACCCTGCCATCCTAACCCTGTTGTCCTGTCTTCTATTTCTTTCCAGAATGTATAGTTTCCAGTATATAGGTAATATTCCATTTGGGATCAATTCGTTTATTGCACAATTTTATTTTATTTTCAGAATTCAGGACTAAGCATCCATGTTCCCACTGAGCACATGCATGTTTCTTTGAAATCATAAATCTGAAAGTAATCGAGAATTTTAAAGGATACAGTGTAGCTACATTGCCTCAGATCTGGGCGGGGAGGGGAATACGGAATAAAGGAATGGGACTAAGGGAAATGAGGGAATTGATCATTAGAGGGACTAAAGAAGACAATATACCTGCAATACTTTTATGGTAATATTTATGTATTTGGGGGGCTGGAGCAATAGCACAGAGGGTAGGGCGTTTGCCTTGCATGCAGCCAACCCACGTTTGATCCCCAGCATCCCATATGGTCCCCCGGCACTGCCAGGAGTGATTCCTGAGTGCAGAGCCAGGAATAACCCCTGTGCATCGCTGGATGTGACCCAAAAAGAAAAAAATTATGTATTTTTAATTCCATGAGATGAAATAAGACTTTGGATTAGGAATTGGAAAAGAATCTAAAGGGAATAGGCTTTAGTTTAGTTTAGGCCTTAACCCTCTAGCTATTTCTTTAGTTCTAACCAAAATGAAAAGAAGAGATAAATGTAAAATTCATCCCAAAATTCTCCTATATTTTAAACCACTCCCCCCCACATACACATCAAAATAGGTGTTTAGTGTCTGGTTCTATTTTATCATCACACAGACATCTGTTCACATAAATTTAAATCCAATGAATCTCTTAGCAATGTTATTTCTACATCTCTCACACATATTTATAGCACAATTTGGAATCTACTTAAAATGGCACTATAATTATGTCTCGGGACATGTCTATGATCAGAATTTCTATTGCATCAAATTGTCATATCAATTAAATACAAGCATAGTAAGTGGGAAGTATCTTCACATATAGTCAGATCACATCAAGCTCAGCTATTACTATTGTGTAATGATGAAGAAGCAGAAGAAGCATGAGCGAAAGAGAGGGGAAGAAATATGAATGGAGGTAGAAAGGGAGGAAAGTAAGGGGGGAACCGGAGGAGGAAGAAAAGGCGAAAGGAAAAGGAAAGAACACTTAAAACCGAAAGAAACTTCAGAAAACATCCAGTGGACTTGTTTAAGTCTACACTATACATATAACCCAGCTCCTGGAAGAGAACAGCACAGAGTATCCTGTCCCCGCACCTGGATGTCCTCACCAGGCCCCTTGGGGGGGCGGAGGGTGGGTTGAGTTTCCCTCCCTGCCCCAAGCAGAGGCCCGGCAGCCAAAGACCTCCAGAACCAGCCACAGCCATGCTGAGACCACTCTCCACATGTTCAGACGAGCCTCACGCATGAAGGAATTGGCAGAGGAACCCAGGTATGTGGGACCCAGGGCTGAGATCTCCAAGCCTGCTCAGATAGGGACTAGGCCGCCTCCACCAAGATCCCCCATCTTCCAGTAGGTAAGCGTTACACCCACCAACTGCCCCCAGCACCGTGTTATCCCATCAATGGCCAAAACCCAGAGACTATAAAACCCAGCTCCTAGAAGCGCACAGCCACATTTGCAGCCACATGACATCTTATTATCTAGTTCTTACTCTGGAGAACCTGGCAGGCTACCGAAAGTATCCTGCCCGCACAGCAAAGTCTGGCAAACTCCCCATGATGTATTCAATATGCCAAAACCCAGTAACAATGATGGGTATCATTCTCCTGACTCTGAAAGAGCCTCAAATATGGCACTTTCTAAAATCTCAGGGCTAGAACAAAGGAGACGTTACTGGTGCCTGCTCGAGGAAATCAATGAACAACAGGATGATAGTGATACAGTGATACATTAGGATCATTTGAAAAGACTTAAGTAAAGCCCTCTTGAGCACTTCAACCAGAAATTCTGAATTTCTTGTTCTACATAAGTGTCTGGGCACTAACATATTCTAAAATCTCCCCCAAGTAAATCCAGATTCTGAGGCGTATCAGCTGTATGACTGACTGGTCCCATTCAGTCGGTGTGCAGTGAGTCAGATGAGAACACCAGGGCCAGGGTGGTTGCTGATCTTACCCCCAGAGCCTTGTATCAGTGGGCGGTTGTGCTCCCTGTCTTCTCTCTCACCTCCTCGGCCCTCACCATGCAGGCCCTGATCTAGTCC
Organism: Sorex fumeus; assembly: GCF_029834395.1. Lineage (NCBI taxonomy): Eukaryota > Metazoa > Chordata > Mammalia > Eulipotyphla > Soricidae > Sorex > Sorex fumeus. The sequence goes on along the minus strand of NW_026606098.1, from coordinate 3,652,525 downwards.
AGAAACCAAGTCACATCATCAGAGTCCAGGAGAAGGTTTGTCCAGTGGGTTAAGGTGGGACTGGGGGAGATAGGAGCCCTCCAAGACCCTGATCTTTGATGCTCTTTGACTTCTGTTTTCACCTAATTTGCTTTCAGATGAAATGATGAAAAACCATGCATTCAGTATATTTTGATTGATGACATTGGAAATGAATGTTTCATTCAAATCAATCAATTCAATGCATCTTGCACTCTGCAGGCAGTGGGTATATGTCCATTCAACCTCACAGATGTTTGGAATCTCTTATCATAAAATGTATGCAGGGGGAGGCAGAGGATGTGAGGAAAAGTTATGTGTAAACTCATTCAAATGGGGGCACACACTCAGCGGCGGTGGCTCTATCGCTCCCGCCACCCGCGTTCGGTAGTCTCACTCTTCTCCCACCCCGGGGAGGTCGATGGCGATGGTCAGGCGGAGGAAGGGAATGAGGGCCAGGCTGGTTGGTCACAGTTTATTCCAATCCTCTCTCCATCCACACCAGTCTCCCTTCTCTGCCTCTGCTCTCTGCTTCTTCCTCCCCCATGCTACTTCATTCTCCTTCTCCATTCCCCTTCATCCTGCTTCTCTCTCTCTGCTTCTTTCTTCTGAATCCCTAGCCCACTCCTACAGTTCAGTTAAATCCTCTCTCCATGAGGAATTGGGGGAACAATTACACATAGGTGTGGTCACAATCAATAGGGGTAGAACTCTTAACCTCAGGGAAAGCAGCTCCTAGGACAGATCTTTTCTCAGCAGGACAACCCACCCTGGGGCAGGAACCCATGGGTGTGTCTCTCCTCTCCTTGTCCAACAAGCATATAAGCATATATAATATAAATCATTTTGTATGGATACAGTAAGAAATATCTTAAATTTATAGAATTGCTCTCCTAGGGCCATCTCGATCTCAGACTACAGTGCTCAGGCCAGATAGTCTTTCCCACCCCTAGCAGGATCCTAGTCTCGTCGTTACTTTTGGATCATGATAGCATTTGTCTGTGATCAAACTCTTAACTTATAGTTAAGAATCGTGGCACTTTGGCCTGGCCCATTTCGCTGCCAGGGTAGCTCACCGCTTGCCCTGGGTCCATTCAGTCCCTCGTCAGGACCCTGCTTTGGGGGTGTTAGGAACTAAGGGCAACTGAGGCTTAAGTCGAGAAAGCAGATGCCCGGGAGTGAATAATATTCAAAGCCAATCAAATCCTAAATTACAAAGCATGATGTTAACGGTCTTCCTGTATCTATACAAAAAGGATATTGCTTTAAAGTAAACTGTTCATAAGGCATAAGGAGAGGAGAAAGGCAATATTTCACTTAATCATATAAAATCATAGATTTCTGGGAAACTGAGCTTACAAATAAACAGTCTGATTAAGGGGAAAACTGATTAACTGGGTGGGAAGGAGAGCATAGGGAAGACTGTTTACAGATAAACACAATGGAAGTGCCTCAGGAGCACTGTGATGGGTGTAACCAGATAAACCTAAGCTTCTTGTGGAAGAAGGACAAAGCAATGTTACCCTACAAGTTAGCTGTAAATTTGGCTCAAAGGCTTGGCATAAAACCTGTCCATGTTTCAGAGGAACTTCCTCTCCTGGATTCGCCACCCGGAGGCCTTCGTGTCTTGCTTCTGGTTTTCCACAGGTATGGGAGCACACCTGTTGCCTGGTCTCACAGCCATGTTCAACTAGGTCACCTCCAGGAAAGGTCAATGGTTTACAAGAAGCAGGACTTCCTTGCTTGGACTTGGTAAATCCTGGAAATTCCTGGAGAGTTTGGTAACATTGACATATGGAACCACTATTATTGAAAATTATAATGATGGTTTTACAAGAGGATCCATTACTTGGAAGTTATAGATCCACAGTGATCAAAAGATCATCATACAGGAATAAGGATATACTCTCTAACCAATGGGTTAGATTCTAGTACTCAAATATATGTCCAACTAATTTTTGACAAAGGAGCTGGGTACTTGAAGTGGAGTAAAGACAGCCTCTTCAACAAATGGTGCTGGGAAAACTGGATACCTTTGTGTAAAATAATAAAGCTGGATTAATATACCCTGCTTATACAAAAGAAAATTCAAAGTTGATTAAAGACTTTGGGATCAGACCAGAATCCATAAACTACACATAAGAAAATATGGGCAGAATGTTCAAAGATTTGGATTTCAAAGATGTTTTCAGTGATATGATACCATTGGTAAAGGTAGTGAAATAATAAATAAACAAATGGGTCTACATCAAAATAAAGAGTTTCTGCCTGATGAAAGAAGAGCAGGCAAAAACTGAAAGACACCTGAAAACTGGATGGGGAAAAATTATTTTCCCTCAACACATCAGACAAAGTTTTGATACCCAAAATGTATAAAGTTCTCACAAAGATCATGCATTAATTTAATACATCATTATATATAATACAGACCTTATACACATATATTATTATTATTTCAGTGCTTATGGGCTGGAGCAATAGCACAATGGGTACGGCACTTGCCTGGCATGCAGCCAACCCGGGCCAACCCTGGTTTGATTCCTCCACCCCTCTCGGAGTGCCTGGCTAGCTACCAAGAGTATCGTGCCTGCACAGCAAAACCTGGCAAGCTAACCGTGATGTATTCGATATGCCAAAAACAGTAACAAGTCTCACAATGGAGATGTTACTGGTGCCTGATTGAGCAAATCGATGAACAATGGGAGGACAGTGCTACTGTGCTTATAAGCACATGAAAAAGTACTCTCACCATCACTTATTAGGGAAATCCAAATCAAGATCACAATGAAATATCATCTCACACCCGTGAGAATGGCACATATCAAAAGTATTTGGAACAATCTATGTTGGTGGGAATGTTGCTTGGTTCAACCCTATGGAAAATACTCAGGAGATTTCTCAGAAAAATAAGAATAGAGCTGCCATAGAACTCAGAACTCCCACTTCTGGGTGTCTACCTTTAGATCACAGCAGCATTCATTCAAGATGACCTGTGCAACCATTATTCACTGTAGCACTTGCCACAGTAAGTGCTAAGATACGGAATCAGCCTCGGCATTCAGCAACAGGGGAGTGAAGGTGTGTTATATGTCACGGAATATTATGCTACTGCAAAGAATGGTGAAAGCATGCCCTTTGCAGCAACGTGGATGAGTGGAGGATACTGTGTTAAGTGAAATAAGTCAGAAAGACAAAATCAGGATGGTCTCACCTGTGGTTTATAGAATAACAGGATGAGGGAATGTCAGGTATTAAAGGGGGTTACCTAGATCACCCTTGGCATGAGGATACAAGAAATAGAAGGACAAGGAAGGAAAGAAATCAAGGTAGGAAGAAGAGGTAGATTAGAAATAAAAGGATCAGGGCCAGGAGCCTCGGGGACATGGGTGGGGCAGACGGAGGAGTGACACAGCTGCACATCTAAGCCACAGCGCCAAGAGCCCCGAAAGAAAGCATCAGATCCAAATCACAACAACCAAACTTAAAAACGTGCCTGTTAAGGAAGCAGGCTGGGGTGTTTGAGGGAACATGGGGAAACTGGTGGGGGAAACCTAGTGTGGTGGTGGGATCGGCGCTAGAACATTGTATAAGTGAAACTCTACTATTTAATAACTTCGTAAATCATGGTGCCTTTTATAAAAAATTTTTTAAAAAAATAAGACCCATTGCTGTCAGATCCTGGCAGGCACTGCCATCTGGCTTTCTGTTCTTCTCTGTTGGCTGAACGGATGAAGTCCAAGGACCCCAGTGGGAAGCTTCTGTACTTCGGGGTCATTGGAGCTGCCTAGTATTTTCTTTTTCTTTTTTTTTTCTTCTTTTTTTTAATTAGTGGCATTTCCAGAAGAGTTGGAGAGGGAGGAAAGACTTTTAAAATCTTTATTCAAAGAAGCTGGAGAGATAGCACAGCGGTAGGGCGTTCGCCTTACAAGCGGCCAACATGGCCAACCCGAGTTCGATTCCTCCGCCCCTCTCGGAGAGCCCGGCAAGCTACCAAGAGTATTCGATATGCCAGACACAGTAACAACAAAGTCTCCAATAGAGACGATACTGGACCCGCTCGAGCAAATCGACGATCAACGGGAGGGCCTTTACCTTTACCTTTATTCAAAGAAGACCTGGGGGGAGGAGGGGGGCTGGACCGATAGCACAGAGGGTAGGGCGTTTGCCTTGCACATGGCCAACCCGGGTTCGATTCCCAGCATCCCATATGGTCCCCTGAGCCCTGCCAGGAGTAACTCCCCTGAGTAATGCCAGGTGTGACCCAAAAAGCAAAAATAAATAATAAATAAATAAATAAATAACCAAAACAAAGAAGACCTTGGATCTGGTTATTCAATGTGAGGGATTTGGCAATTGTGGTACCATTTTCTCCGTGTTTTCATGGAAAGCTCAGCACAGGCTGTCACCAGTTGTCTGTGTGCTGATTCTGTGCAGTTCATATCAAAACAGGCTTTATGTTATAAATGGTAGCAGTGATTGTGCTCAGGTGAGCCCTGTCTCCACCTCTTAAAGTCACTGATATGGGGACCAAGAGATAGCACAAGGGCGGGAGACACTTGCCTTGTATCTGGCCAACCTCAGTGCAGTTTCCAGAGCCGCATGGTCCTCTGTGTACCTCTAGGAGTGATTCCTGAGCACAGAGCCACGAGTATCCCCTGAGCACTGCTGGGTGTGCAGCCAGTGGCCCCAAAACAACAACAAAAATTGCTAATGTGATGAAACTCTGTCCCTTGAGGTTCACTGGAGAAAGTGAAACCATGAGCCCTTGGCAAGCGGAGGAAGGGACAGAAATCCTGATATCTAGAACTGACCCACTTCAGGGGTGTAAATCTTCCTCCTCCACGAATGTCAAGCTGAGCAGGTAGCACACTCAGCAGCAGGGCTGCCCTAGTGAAGTCTCTGCCTCGCGATGCTTCTGAAAAGTAGGCCGGCTGCCCTGGGCCAGGACTGCAGATTTGCTGTACGCAAAGGTGTATTCCAACGGCGACCTGATTCCGGAAGAAGCAAACAGCAACGCCAATGCATTGTGATGGAGATGGCTTCCTGCCTGGTAGTTGGACGCAGAGCTCCTGGAACCAAGCCTCTCGGTCCAGTACACTTTCCACAGCCCCACTTGGCACTGGTCCCTGCGAAATCACTTCATCTTTGGTTCAGCATCTAAAACCCCTGCAGAAAGTATCTTCTCTGGCCGGCATCCTCTCTCGGCTTCAGAACAGTGGCGGGTGAAAAGGTTGTGCTGTCAAACATTGGCTTTAAGAAGAACCACGAGAACAATCTAGTTAAAAAGAGTCCTCTGACCATTCCTTTAAAGGGCTGCCCAGGAGGCGGGAGTGATAGCACAGTGGGGAGGGCATTTGCCTTGCACGCGGCCAACCCAGGTTCAATTCCCAGCATCTCATATGGTCCCCTGAGCACCTCCAGGTGTGATTCCTGAGAGAAGAGCCAGGAGGAACCCCTGAGAATCACCATTTTTTTTCTTTTTGTGACCCCCCCTCCAAAAAAAAAAAGGGCTGCTCAGAAGTCAGAGAAATAGGACAGCAGGGTAGCAGGGTAGGGTACTTGCCTGGCATGCAGCTCACCTGGGCTGGAGCCCTGGCACCGATTAGGGTCCCCTAAAATCCTCGGGAGCAATCAAATGCAGAGCCAGGAGTCAGCCCTGCAGGCAGCTGGGTGTGGCAGGAATATGTGGAAAAATAAACCGCAAAGGGCTGCTTATGCTGGGGTAGGAGAGCTCACCAGTGCGGGTGCAGGCCTTCCTGACCAAATTCAAAGTTCATTTCCTGGAACTACTGATTGTGGAGGGATGTTCTTTGACAGGAGAAATGGGAGGCCATGGAGAAGTGTTTTTGCAGGGTGAAAGAGGCAAACGCACAGAGGCCAGAGGCCGGGGGCTTGGTGTGGGGCTTTCTCCCGTGTGGAACGTGAAGCGTCTTATTATGAAGCCCCCCCCCCCCAAAAAAAAAAGACAGGAAACGCACAGCCCTGGAGCCGGGAAGTCTTTCTCAGAGAGCAGCAACGTCATTCCAGAGGCTGTTTGAAGGTCAAGGGCAGTGATGTTCCAAGCCTCGCAGTTGTCCCCTGTGGAAGATCCGAAGGAGGCCAGAATTCCCCACGCCAGGATATGTTTGTTTTCCTACCAGTCTGGAGCGTGAGAGTAGACGTTTTCCTGCGCGTCCTGCTATCTCCCTGTTGCAGACTGGCCCTGGCTTTCCCCAGCCGAGTTACCCTGAGAGGCCTCAGAGCCGGCCGAGCATCACGTTGACTGCAGACTGACTCCAGGGTGTGGCTCCTTTACAAGGGGCTCACATTTTGCTTCATGTTCCCTGATTTGAGAGGAACAAAGCAAAGCAATTACTGTCTTCTTGGGCCTCTGTCAGATTTAGTCACCATTTTTTTTTTAGTGATTTTGCTCTCCCAATTGAGCAGGATCCATAGCACAGCGGGTAAGGCGTTTGCCTTGCATGCGGCCAACATGGCCGATCAGGGTTTGATTCCTCCACCCCTCTCGGAGAGCCTGGAAAGCTACCGAGAATATCTCGCCCACACGGCAAAACCTGGCAAGCTACCCATGATGTATTTGATATGCCAAAAACAGTAACAAGTCTCACAATTTGTTGTGAGACGTTACTGGTGCCCGCTGGAGCAAATCGATGAATAATGGGAGGACAGTGCTACACTGCTGCGGTGCTAGTGATTTTGTAATTTTAATTATCCTGATCTGATGCTCAGCCATGAGGTAAAAATAAACAAAAAACACTATATTAGTTGGGTTGTGCTCCGATGAAAGATGTCACCAGAAAGGAATATGCCAGGGGCCAGAGCAGGCCACAGAACCCAGTGCCTTTGTTTCTGCCTTACCTGAAAACCCCACCCCTCAGAGACCCACCCTCCATCAACCACATGAGGAACACTGACCACAGGTGTCCCCTGGCCTCTCCCCTCCTCCCAGCCATCCTGGCTATGGCCGGACACACTGAAGTCACAGATCAGTTAAGTGACTGTTCAGGGCCATCCCTAAGCACAGGGACACACCCCAGAACGCTGGCGTTTCTAGTGTAGAGCTGATCCCTCTCAGGCTGAGACCTGGGTCAGGTGAGCTCCAGGCCCTGCTTGGCTGCAGAAGGAGTGGGCTGTCAGGGCATGCCTTGGCTGAGGCTCACCCCAAGTTCATTTCCACCCACCCCACATGGTCTCTTGAGCATCCCGGGGGCAGTTTTGAAGGTCCTGAGCACCCTGGAGGAAACAACACTGCATCCTTGGGCCCTTGGCCCAATTGACTGAGAGGCTCCAAGAGGGCGTCCTGGGCCCCCCAAGGCCTGCTTGGGAGGTGTCAATGCCCCTTCATAGGGGAAACTGTGCCCAGTTTCATGGTCATCAGTAGCAGGACAGAGATGCTTCATTTCTCATGGGAAATGTCTCAGGGCAGGCCTGGTTAGGGGTGAGAGCTTCAGGCTGACATCAAGGTGCCAGGCTCTCATCTTCAAAGCCTCTCCTGGTCTCGGATGCCCACTGCCCCTCCGGTCGGCACTTTCTTTGAACCCTTTCATTCACTCAGCCCATCCTAGCCACCTGAGTTCCAGGGTCAGTCTCGGGCTTGGTTTTCGGTAGACACTGTCCCTTTCATGGCTTGGCCTCCTTATAGTCCACATAGGAGAGACCGTTTACCGTCTGCGTTCTCCCTTCGACTTACTCCACATAGCACAGCGCCTTCCAGATCTATGGAGCTGCGGAAGGCAAGACTTTCTCTTCTTCCATCGCTGAGTCGTAGCCCAGTGGGTACACGTCTTCGGCAGCTCTTCCGTTGGGCATCTGGGTTTTTGCCAGCTCCATTGTAAAATAATGCTCCCGTGAACAAAGCTGCACGTACGTCCTTTTGATTGAGTCTCTCTTGGGATAGATTCCATCTAGAAGTGGAATTGCCGGCTCGTATGTTAATTCCCAGTGTGTGTGAGGAGAAATCGCTATTCTGTTATCCTTTGAAGCTAAGTCAAATTACATCTTCCCCCAAAGTTCCTTTTACTCTATTTGTCCACCAAAGCATGTTATTTTTTAACCTTTATATATAGGTCATTCTCACAGTTGTGGGTTGGTTGACCTCGTTGCTTTGATTCACAATTCCCTGTAAATTAGTGATGACGAGCATTTTCTTCCTGCTCCCCTTGGACTCTCCTGTCTCTTCTTTGCAGAAGTGGCTGCTCAACTCTTTCCCCCATTTTTTGAAGAGGCTGTTTTTTTGCTGTGGTTACATTTTGTGAATTCTTGATAAATCTTGTATATCAGCCTTTTGTCAGATGGCTGGTGTGCAAATATTTTCTGTTGTTCAGGAGGGTGTCTTTTGTTTTAATGATGGTTTCTTTCACGGTGCAGAAGTCTTTTATTTTGATGTCATCCCATTTGTTTGCTTTTGCTTTTGTTTCCTTGCCAATGGAGTTAAATCATCAAGACACCATCAGAGGCTACAGCAGGGCCTATTTTGCCAATGTTTTTCCCTCTGATTTTATGGATTCAGATCTAACATCTAAGTTCGTTTTCTGTTAACTTTTGTTTATGGTGTGAGATGGTGGTCTGATTTAATTCATTGCCTTTTTTTAATTTTTCCCCTCAAATTTCTATTGAGGCCCCATGATTCCACTCTTTGTACGCGGCTATCCATTCTTTCTGTTCCCACTTATTGAAGAAACTTTGCTTTCTGCATATTTTGCTCTAGGATCTTTTATTATCGATTATCTAACCCTATTCCTGAGGACTTGATGCTGAACCCTCCACATTCTATTCTATTGACCCAAGTGCCTTTATTCCAGTGTGCTTTTACTACTGTAGCTATATAACATAGTCTAAATTCAGGACATGTCATACTCCTAGACTTTATTTCTCAGGATTGCTTTGGCTTTTCTGGGAGCTTTGTGATTTTTACAAGTCTCAGTAATGCTTGTTCTATTTCCTTGAAAAGTTCATTGGAATAGTGACAGGCGCTACATTGAATCTATAGGATGTTTTGTGTGCAGTGGTCATTCTGACCATGCCAGTTCTTACAATCTAGGAGCATTACATAGTTTTCCATGTCCTCATGTCTTCTATTTAACAGTGACATTATTTTCATGTACTGTCAAGTTCAGTTCGCTAGGATTTGTATCGGACATTTGCATCTGAGTTCATCAGGGATATTTGTAGTTTTCTTCTTTGTCTTTGCTTTTTTATATCAGGGTAAGATACACAAATAGGTAGCCACAGAAACTATTTGGAAGGATTTATGTTTCTTCAGCTGTTTGAAGAGTTTGAGAAAGATAGGTGAGAGTCATCTTTGAATGTTTAGTAGAAATCACTAGTAAGCCCCTCTGGACCTCTGCTTTTATTTTGGAGGAACTTTTGGTTACTGTTTGAATTTCCTTGATTAAGTGCTGGAGTGACAGTACAGTGGGGAGAAAGTTTGTCTTGGTCACTGCCAACCTGGGTTTGATCCCTGACACCACATACAGTCCCCTGAACACTGCCACAAGCTATCTCTGAGTACAGAGCCGGGAGTAAGCCCTGAGCACCCCAGAGGTAGCCCCCAGATGGAACAAATTCCTTGCTTGTAGTTGTCCTATTGAAGTTTTCTATTTATTCCTGCTTCACCTTGGTGAAACATTTAATAAGTATCCATTTTTTCTATATTCTCCAACTTAATGATACATAGTTGCGCGCACTGGCCCAGCCAAGCTGGGTTCAATTCCTCCGCCCCTCTAGGAGAGCCCAGCAAGCTACCGAGAGTATCTCTCCGGCATGGCAAAGCCTGGCAAGCTACCCGTGAAGTACTCAATATGCCAAACACAGTAATAATTGTCACAATGGAGACATTACTGGGCCCGCTCTAGCAAATCAATGAACAATGGGAGGACAGTGCTACAGTGCTACAGTTGTTCATGAGTCTCTTATTTTCCTTTCTGTTTCCTTGGTATCTATTATAATGCCTCCCTTCTGATTGCTGATCCTGTTTGTTAAAGGTTTGCAAGTGAATAAAGTTTTCCTCTCCTTTATTCACATGCAAAGCTAAGTGTCTATCAGCCTTCTTCATCCTTTCAAAGAACCAGTCCTTGATTTCATTGAACTTTTCTAAAAAAAATTTTTTTTTAATGAATCACTGAGGTACAGTTACAGACTTACAAACTTTTGTGATTATGTTTCAATCAAACAATGATCGAGTACCCATCCCTCCACCCATACCCATTCTCTACTACCAACGTTCCCATTGTCCCTCCCACCACCCCCACCCCTTTCCACCCCCTTCCTCTGTGACAGGCACATTCCCTCTTACTCTCTCTGTCCTTTTGGGTGTTATGGTTTGCAATATAGGTACTAAGCAGCCATCATGTTTGGTCCATAGTCACTTTCAGCACACATCTACCATCCCGAGTTATCCTTCCAACCATCACTTACTTAATGGTCTCTTCTCTATCCCAACTGGCTTTTCCCCCAGCACATGAGATCAGCTTCCAAGCTGTGGAATGATCCTTCTGGCCTTATCCTACCATCCTTAGGTATTATTCTCCTATTATGTTACTTTATATTCCACAAATGAGTGCAGTCATTCTATGTCTGTCCCTCTTTTTCTCTGACTTATTTCACTTAGCATGATACTCTCCATGTTGTTCCACTTATATGCAAATTTCATAGTTTCATCTTTTCTAACAGCTGCATAGTATTCCATTGTCCAGCCTTTTGGGAAAACAATATCGATGTTTCTCAAAAAACTAGAAATTAAGTTCCATTTGACCCAGCAATACCACTTCTGGGAATGTATTCCAGAGATGCAGGAAAAAAAGTACAGTAGAAATGACATCTGCACTTGCATGTTTATTGCAGCACTATTTACAATAGCCAGAATCTGGAAAAACCCGACTGCCCGAGAATAGATGACTTGTTAAAGAAACTTTGGTATATCTACTCATTGAACTTTTGTATTATCAATTTGGTTTCTGTTTTGTTTCTTTGCATTCCAATTTTTATTATTTTATTCTCACTACTGATTTTAGTTTTTTTATTTCATTCTTCTAATTCCTTAATATGTGCATTAGATTGTTTATTTGAGCTTTCTCTTATTTTCTGATATGTTTATATTTCCTGATATAAGTCTTATTTCCTCATATAAGTATATATTGCTTTGCACTTCCCTCTCAGTACAGCTTTGGCTGTGTCTCATATGTCCCGACAGCTTATGTCTTCATTCTCATTTTGTTTTTGTTTCAGGCTACACAGACTCAGCAGTGCTTGGGGTTAACCCCTGCCCTGTACTTTGGGATCACTTCAAGCAATGCAGGGGACAAAGCAAGCCCATTAAGCCCAGTGCTTAAAAGCATATTTCCAGTTTGTTGAAATATTTGTCCCTTCATTTTAATTTTTTTTCTGGGAATCTTTATTTCCTCTTGGATTTCCTCCTTGGCCCAATAGTTATTTAATATAATGTAATTCAGTCTTCAAATGTCTGTATTTCCTACATTAGCTTTTTGTGGTTGATTTCTAGTCTTCTTCTATTGAAACATAAAGGTACTTGATATGATTTCAATCTTCATGACTTTATTAACACTTGTTAACCCTCCCAGCATATAGTCCATTATTAAAAATTCTTCATGGGCACTGGAGAAGAATGTGTGTCACCTTGGGGAGAGAGTGGAACACCCTATAAACGTCACCTGTGCCCAGTTCTCCTAACTCCTTACTTAAGGCCTTTGTTTCCTCGCTGATACACTGTGTTGTTAGTCTACTCAGTGGTGAGAGTAGGTGTTCAAGTTAGAGCTAGAGCAATAGCACAGCAAGTAGGGCATTTGCCTTGCACGCAGCCAACTCGGGTTCAATTCCCAGCATCCCATATGGTCCCCGGAGCACTGCCAGGGATAATTCTTGAGTGCAGAGCCAGAGTAACCCCTGAGCATTGCCAGGTGTAACCCAAAAAGCAAAAAAAAAAAGTCTTCCACTACGCGCTCTTGTGCCTCTTTATGAATCTGCTAATATTTGCTATATATATATATATATATATATATATATATTTCTGTTGCTCTTCCTCAGTATAAATATGTTAATATGTGTTGTCATCTTTATATATGGATCCCTAATCATCAGTGTCCATCTCTGTTTCATGACTACTGTAGTCTGAAATCTATCTTGTCTCACGCAATGATGGCTGTCACTGCATTTTTTTAGTCTATGATTTGATTGTATGATTGTTTTTCAACCTTTTACTTTCAGCCTATGTTTATCATTGACATTCAAGTGGGTCTCCTGTAAACAGAAGACTGTTAGATTTTTCTTTCTTATCTGTCCCTTTGGTTGGTTAGATCAAGTCACTGGTGCTTAGTAAGAATGTTGATATAAAGTCATCTGTTGTCATTTTTCTACATGGATTCTGGGTATTTTTTCAATAGGTCTTTGTTCTTTTCTTTTCTCCTCATACTTAGATTCAGCCTTTTGTGTAGAGAGCAGGTCTCATTTGCGTCTTATTGTTTATTTCCTCTGAGTAATTTTGTGGTGAGGTTGCAGTGAAGTTTAAATCTTAAGTTTAAATCTTATATCCCATTTTAAATTTAAATCAGTGAATCTTCTGGTGCATTCTCAGACCCACTATTACTCTGCTTCTTTTACACATTTTATGTTTCCTAAGAACTTCCCAGGAGCATTTGCTTTCCTCTTTATAGCTAACCCCATAGTGTTTCCTGCAAAGTCAGTTTATTGGCCATGAATTTTCTTAACTATTGATTGTCTGCAAGCTTTGCTTGCTTATGGGAGTTACACCCAGCAGTTATCAAGGGTCCCAGGGACACTCCCTGCTTGCCTACATGTGTGACCTGGTGCTAAGGGGTTCCAGGTTCTAAGCTGAAGTCTGACATTCTGATGCATGGTCCTAGGAGCTACTTGGGGATCTTGGTAGTACATGGGGCCACAAAAACCACATCCTGCAATGTTCCAAGGCCACCCAGAGTTGTTCCTCGTGGTGCTTGGTGCTCAGAGGGCTGTGAGTTGGCAGGGATTGAACTCGAGGCCTCACACGTACTAAGCATATGTTGAGCTATCTCCATGGGCCCCTCAAAAGCTTTGTAACATTCCTTCAAATCAGGTGATGAACTACCTTGTGGGAGGTCTTTTCCAATCAACATTCTGACCACTGGAGTTTCAGCTGATAAATATCCTGTGTCGCCTTGTATGTAATCATTTGATTTTCTCTTGTTGCTTTTGTGATTCTTTCTATATATTTGAATTTTGTCCTATTAGTTGTGATGCATCTTATTGTGTGAATAACTAATGTGGGCTTATTTGCTTTCAAACTGAGCTCTCTGAATGTGGGCATCTGTCTTTTTCTTCAGTTTAGGAAAGTTCTTGACTATTATTTCCTCAAATAAACCCTGTTTTCTCTTTCTATTTCTGTAAACCTTATGATGCAAAAGTTTTCTTCTTTTTCTGTGATAGTCTCTTTTGTAAATTTCATAAATTTTCTACATTCTTATATTAGTATTTTCTTTTTTTTTCTTTACATGGTTTCCTCTCCCTTATTCCTAGTGGCAGATACTGTCCTCTACCTTATTCTTGGGCTCACTGATTTAATCTTGGTTTTTATTGATTCCCTCAATTGCATTTTTTAGTTTTAATCCTGTATTCTTCAGATCAATGACTATTCTTCTAATTTTCCCCATACTTTATCCTTGTTGAAGTTCTTTTCCACTGATTTCTTAGTTTCAATGGCATCATTGGGCCTGTGACTTTGAACTCATTATCATAGGTTTAGATAATTCTTATGTGCATGTAATTTTTCCTAGATTTTTATCCACATTAATCAGGTAATTGCCCCCATTGCTTCATTATGCCTGGTGCTATGAGAAAGCTTAGAAATTACTTCCCAGTTGCAGGGTATTGGAGAAGGGGTTCCTTTGTCTTTAGCCTGTCTGGTTGCTAATCTCCTGTTCCCCAGAGAGAAGAGGCCAGCTAGTAGGATGAAGGAGGGGGCATAGGAATCAGATGGGGTCTGACATGGCTGGAAAAAAATGGTTGAGAAATACTGGCCTAGAGGCAGAGGTATCAAGACTAAAAGTGGACTCGTAGAACTAGTTTTGCTGCTTCTTGGATGCTGAAAGGACCATCTTACCAGTGATAGAAGTGCCTTTCCCTAAAATCTGGGTTCAAAGTGTTGCTTTTCCTCGTTTTCCCATTTTCTCATCCTATTCCATACAACGTTATTATTGTCACACATGTGCTGGTTGTTGGGAATCTTCTTGGTGTACTCCTGGGACCAGAGACAGCACAGTGCTTCAGGCATTTGCCTTGTATGCAGGAGACCCTAATGCCCGGGAACATATATATTACCCCCTGAGCATTGCCAGGAGTGAGCTCCAATCACAATGCCAGGAGCACCCTTTAAGCATGAGTAGGCACGGCTCAATACCCTCCTCACGCCCACACATACATACTCAAAGTGTGTTCACGTCCATGGGTGACCTGGTCTTGGACTTGCGGTTGTATAGCTGTCCTGGAAGACCCAGGAGCAGGTCATGACCCCATAGATGCCAGTCTTAGAAAGTCCCAATCCAGGTCCTCAGGGAGTACTGAGGAGAGTCCGAAGTGGTAATGAAGAATCTTTATCTCTGTTTCTACTTGATTGGTCAGTGGAGTGTTATCTTTGAAGATACTGTTAGCCTCAACATCATGGAGGGTTTTGCCGACCTTGTCTTCAATGTACCTTACGGATTTTGGCCTGATGTTGAGATCTTTAATCCATTTTGATCTGACTTTTGTGCATGGTGTTAAGTAGAGATCTAAGTCCATTTTTTTGCATGTGGTTGTCCAGTTATGCCAGCACCATTTGTTAAAGAGGCTTTCCTTGCTCCACTTCACATTTCTTGCTCCCTTATCAAAGATTAGACGTTCACACATTTGGGGTTGTGTGTACAGATATTCCACCCTGTTCCATTGGTCTGCGGCCCTGCCTTTGTTCCAGTACCATGCTGTTTTAATTAGGTAATGAAGAATGTAAGAGTGAGCTCGGCTTTAGAAATGAAGAAGGCTGTGTAACTGAAACCCAAGCACAAAAATTTGTAAGTCTACAACTGTACCTCATGGAGTTTCATTAACAATAAAAAATAAATAAATAAATAAATAAATAAAAATTTAAAAAATTTAAAAAAATAAAAGCAAGCAAATAAACAACAACAACAAAAAAGAAACGAAGAAGGATCATTCCCCACAGTGGAGAAAGGAAGTGAAAAATCTGGTGACCATCTAAAATTATTTGGGTTATCTTCTTGCCTCTTCTGTTGCTTTTTGATAACATCTTGTTCTTTTCTCATGTTTTCACAAAATATCTTCAAACATGAGCATATGGTGTTGTTATAGTTTGTCTGCTAAGGAGCATCTGCATCTTTGGATACCCGACTCAACCTGGGTAGATTGTTTCCTCCCAACTTAACACTTTGATTCTCTGAGCTCCAGCTCAGCTAAGGCTGATCTGGAGGATGTTTGTGTTTGGCCAGTTTCAGTCTTAACCCTTCAGCATAATTCAACTCTAAACCCATGTTAGGTCAGGCCACATGCTCAGGGGGGAACATTTGTCTTTGTTCATCGTTCAAAGAAAGGCAGGTTGTTTTCCCCTTGGCCACTGTCGGTTTAAACTTATTTACATTGGCCATCTACTTGCCTGAGCCTTTGGAGGAAAAGTCTATGGAGGTCTCACTTTTAACTTCCTGTCTTTCCTGACACCCAAGGACAGTAGAGACAAGGGCCAGGGATATTGCTCCATGGTTGGCAGCCTATCTCATGAGCTGGGGGAGAAGGCAGCTGGAATAGAGAAGGGATCACTAAGTCAATGATGGTTGGAGGGATCGTTCGGGATGGGAGATGTGTGCTGAAAGTAGATAAAGAGCCAAACATGATAGCTTCTCAGTATCCGTATTGCAAACCATAATGCCCAAAAGTAGAGAGCAAGATGGGGGAAATTGTCTCCCATAGAGGCATGGGAAGGATTGGAAAGTGGGGATATACTGGAGACATTGGTAGTGAAGAATGTGCACTGGTGGAGAGATGGGTTTTTGATCATTGTATGACTGCAACTTAAACATGAAAATTTTGAAACTGTATCTCACGGTGATTCAATAAAATGAAAAAAAACTTCCTATCTCTCGGGAAGACAAAGACTAATTAATCCCCATCTATCTTTGCAACTTCCACTGTGCATCCTGCCCTTGAGTTTAGTCTCAGCTCTCATAAATTTAATGGATACCTACAGAGTGTTGTTATGTGTGGCTCAGCATTTCTCCTGGTTTGTGGCACAGGAGGTGGATTTATGACCCCCGGGATACTGCTGACAAAGAGGTTTATAGGTTGGTACGAAGGTAGGGAAGCAGCACGTGAGAAACAAACCAACAAATGCCTCTGCTTTCTCAATGAGTTGGGCATGAAGCTCCCTGCCTTGAGAAAAGGAAGAATATCCCTGAGGTCTCCAAATATCCGTGAAAGTTTACAATCACTGGGGTCATAGGAACCTGGAAGAAATCTGCAGATTCCTTAGCAACAGCAAAGATCCTACCTTCATTGATGAAGGTCTTTGTGTCTGGAAGTGATAGAGAAAGAGTCTAGGAGGAAAAGCACCTCCCTTGAGGGCACCCTTTTGCAGCTAGCCTGCACCCCTGTATTCTCGAGCTGGGGCGTACATCCCAGTTCCCGACTACCCACCAAAAGAAGAACAAACATGAACAGACTCCCCCACATGGATACCTACAGGGTGTTGTTATGTCATGTTGTTACAACATGAACATGAACAGAGCCCAGTGGCCCTTTTTTCTTCAGGCTCATTCATCACTTCTCTGACACCTTCCCTCTCTTTAATAGGCAATATATTTTTTTCCAACAAGTTCTTTACACTTTAATCTCAGAGAGGCCCTCTTGCTGATTTAACTGAGTTTATTAGCAGGGGAAAGAAAAAAACAAACAAAAAAATGAGAAGGCTGATTTGCCAAATAGACCATATTCCTTTTGTGTTTCCAGTTCCTGCTATGATCACCTCCTATCCAAACACCACCCTGGCCACCCAGGGCCAGAAGAAGGAAATGAGCTGCACAGCTCATGGGGAAAAGCCCATCATAGTCCGCTGGGAGAAGGAGGACCGCATCATCAACCCTGAGATGGCCCGCTACCTGGTGTCCACCAAAGAGGTGGGCGAGGAGGTGATTTCTACCCTGCAGGTGAGTGGACGGCCTCTGAGGCTAGGATCTGACTGTGTACTCCTGTCTATCCCTTGAGTGGAAGCTAGTAGGACGAACAGGCAACCCCACTGGGATTTATTTATGAAGCACCATTTCTCTCCTCCACTCAGCTAGATTCCTCGGTAGCCTATAAAAAGAGCTCTGGATCATACATTATTAAGAGTAAAAGTGTCAGGAACACAGTGGGGACCCCAGCTGCAATGAAAATGTGAGAGTCTCCTGACAGCTGACCCTAGAGGGACGACCATGGGCCCGCTCAGACGTCCTGTAGAAGGAAAAATTGAATGAACTTTGGGACCAAAAAATACTAGGAGGAAAAGGATCCTCTAATTCTTTAGGGCAATGCCACCTAAAACAAAATTATTTCCTATAGCATCACAGAAGCTAGAAAAAAGCATCGTCTTATATTGTGGGCAGCATTGGAAGCCTTGGCACACACGTGGAGACAAAGCCTTGTGTTTGAAGCACTGGTGTTGATTCACTCCCAGGGTCCCATTCTGCGTGATGTATATGTGTGCGTGTGATGTGTGTATGTGTGCATGTGTGTATGGGTGCATGTGTATATATGTGTGTGTATGAATGTGTGTGATGTGTGTATGTATTTGTATGTATGTACATTTGTGTGTATGTGTGTGAGTTCATATGTGTATGTATGTGTGCATGTGTGCATGTGCATTTATGTGTGTATGTATGTATATGTGTATGTGTGTGATGTGTATATATGCGTATGTGTATGTATGTGTGACATGTGTATGTGTGTGATGTGTGTTTGTGTGTATTTGTGTGTTTGTGTGTATTTGTGTATATATATGTGCATTTGTGTGTATGTGCATTTATGTATGTGTGTATGTATGTGTGTATGTATGTGTGTATATATGTGTATGTGTGTATGTGTATGATGTGTGTGATGTGTGTATGTGAGTATATATATGTATGTGTGTATTTGTGTATATGTGTATTTGTGTATATGTGTCTATATGTATATGTGAGCATTTGTGAGTATGTGTGTATGTGAGTGCATGTGTGTATGTGTGCATGTGTGTATTAGTGTGTGTATATTACTGATGTGTGTATGTGTGTGTATGTGTGTATTAGTGTGTGTATGTTACTGATGTGTGTATGCATGAGTGTATGTGTGTGCGTGTGCATGTGTATGTGTGTGTGTCTATCTGTTGGAAGGAGGGGGCATGCAGTGGGAGAGGGTGCTTATAGTCCATAGCCCCAGCCTCGCTCTCTGGCTCGGCCTTCCCGAGTAAGCTGGTTCCCTTCTCTTTGTGTGTAGATTTTGCCAACTGTCAGGGAGGACTCCGGCTTCTTCTCCTGCCATGCTATCAATTCCTACGGAGAGGACCGTGGGATCATCCAGCTCACAGTGCAAGGTGAGGGGCAGCAGCCCGGGGGACCACACATCCACACACATACAGGTCCAAGCTCAGCATTTATGTGGGCTTGACCTGCCACGAGCCGTGTTCAGACTCTCGGGGGGGAAGAGTGGTCATCGGTCTGGCATCAGTGCAGAGGCTCAGGGCATCGGTAGGGGCGAGTCTGCCAAGGTGCAGCCTCCACAGGCAGGGAAGAAACCCTCCGCACTGTGTCGGCACCATGGGCTGCCCAGGGCAGGCTTCCCGACCCCCCTAGGACCCCACTGCAATGGGAGACTCAGCCTTAGGGTTCTAGATACTGTGTGAGTTCTGGATTCCTCGCTGGAAGGTGATGCTTCCTCCTTCTAGGGTTTCCTGCCACCTGCGGGGGTCCCGGCTGGGAAAAGGGGCCCCACCCGTCCCCACCGTGTGCTGCCAGTAATGCAACACTTCTGGTCAGGGACAGCTGTAGGGGTTTGGAACTGGGGTGAGCCCACGCCATGTGTCCTCCAGCCCCTGTGTCTGAGCCATGTGGCAACCTTCCCTGCTCTTCCCGTTCCCTTTCAGAGCCCCCGGACCCTCCTGAGATCGAGATCAAAGATGTGAGGGCGCGAACCATCACCCTCAGATGGACCATGGGGTTTGATGGCAACAGCCCCATCACGGGCTACGACATCGAGTGTAAAAATAAATCAGGTAAGTCCCTGGCTTCCTCCAGCTGTCTTTCCACTCTGCATAGCTTTTTAAAATTCATTTTTAGAGAGTTATTTGACGTGTAAGAATAACCTGTCCTGGAGCTGGAGCGATAGCACAGCGGGCAGGGCGTTTGCCTTGCACACGCTGATCCGGGTTCAATTCCCAGCATCCCATATGGCCCCCTGAGCACCACCAGGAGTAACTCCTGAGTCCATGAGTCAGGAGTAACCCCTGTGCATCACCGAGTGTGACCCAGAAACAAAACAAAACAAAACAAAACGAATAACCTGTCCTGTGCTTATGGGAGACCCCAAGAAGGGCTCCTTCTGCCAGCATGGGAAGGGGCTGGAAGAGCAGCAGTTTCCCATGGATGTGGCCTCTGGGGAGATGGGCACTTGCAGGGGTCAGCTCTGCCCCTTCTCTCTGAGTCTTCCAGGCCTCGGGCTTCCCTCCCTCTGCTGCTTTGACTTTCTTGCCACAGGGTGGCAGTAGCCGCTGCTGACGGGCCTGGCCACACATTATCTCCTCCCCCGCCCCCACCCTCCCATTGCCCCTCACATCCCGTTTCTGCCATTTGGGTGATGCTTTGCCTGCGTCTGACCCTGGGCTGCAGCTGTGCCTTGTGTCTGTCAGATGAGCTATGTGGTGGTGGTTTGTGCAGAGGAAGGGGAACACCTGATACCCCCTCCAGGGTGGACAGGGGACAGGTGCTGGCAATGCACAGGGACGAGGCATGGGGCACTTAGAGCTTCTCTGCAGAGTCCCTTGTTGTTTCTTCAAGGCTAATGTGCAGCTGAGACAGAGCCCATCAGAGCCATAACAATTGCATCTGTTCCAGGGGACCGTCCCCAGGCTGTCCTGAGCCCTGGTGGCCCAGGGTGTGTGAATCGAACACCCCTGCCAGGGTCTCTGATGGGGATTCTCCATCATCTGAGCAAGGGGACAGACATCAAGGTGCCCCCAGTGAGGGGGTCTCAGGGACCCAGAGGTGATCAGCACTCCCGGACACCTATGTAAGGGCCACTACAGATCCCCAGGGTCTTTGAGCTAGAGCTGCCGTGAGGGTGAAGATGCAGGGACAGACACGTCAGGGGCAGGGGACACGTCCAGGAGGGCAGGACAGGGACAGAGCAGACAGTGACAGAAGGTGACCAGGAGGAACTCAGGGTCTGCAGGTTAGGAAGACCATGCACTAAGCCAGAGAGAGGGGTCAGGGGGCACACAAGCTGCCATGGGGCCATCTGGGGGTGGCGTGCGGCTAACGTGGCAGCAGGTGTCCAGTCGTGGCAAAAGGTGGCAGCCAGCATGGCTGAGCAAGGGACACAGTCACCAGGAGGCCTAGTGCAGGAGCAGGACTCCTGAGGGAAGTGAGTCAGCCCACCCTGGTTCCAGAGAGGGCAGCAGTCGGGCTGCACTGTAGAACCCGCGGCTCTGAAGCACCTGCAGCTGTGCAGGCACACGGAGCCAAGGCGGCTCCATCTAACAGAGATGGACGAGGAGGGAGGCTCGCAACCAGCACCGGGCCACACAGACGCAGGCATGGACACACAGACACACTCACGGGCACACACGCAGACACATGCATACAGACACACACAGAGACACACACAGACACACACACGCAGACACACACAGACATACACATGAAGACATGCACACAGACACACACGTGAAGACACACATGCAGGCATACACATGCGGACACACACAGACCCACACACGCAGGCACACACATGCAGATACGCAACACAGACACACACAGACATACACGTATAGACACGCAGACGCAGAGACACACAGACACACACGCAGATGCAGGCACACACATGAAGACACACACAGACACCACACACATACAGATACACACATGCAGATACACACATGCAGACACACACATGCACACACACAGACATACACATGCAGACACACGCAGACACAGACATGCAGACACAGACATATAGACACACATGCAGACACACGCAGACACACACATGCAAACACACAGACACATACACGCAGACACATACACACAAACATACACACAGACACATGCAGACACACACACACAAACACACATGCAGACTAGACACATGTGCACAGTGGGCTCTGGTGACCCAGCACACGTGCAGGTGTATGTGAGCTACCAGGCACAGGGGGCAAAGACCCTGGCCCTCAGGAGACGGGGGCAGGGGGGAGTCAGGGGCCTCCTGTCTCTGGGGAACAAACTTTCCTCCCGCAGCACCATGTGTACTCAGGGCCAGGCTACCCCGGGGTCATTGCTGGCATCCTTCACCAGCCCTTCACATCCTCTGCACCCTGCTCTGAGTCAGGAGCCACAGGCCCTCAGGGCGAGGACCCCTACACACCAGGCTGGGAGTCACCTCCTTGCATCCCACAGTGACCCCTGAGTCCCACCCCAGGCCACTCTCCCTGCCCCTAGCAGGTGCCCGTGATGCCCAGGGCACCTCTCCAGGGCCTCTGCCCTGTGCTCAGGAGGAGACACCCCCGGCCGGGCACCTCCTGGTCTCAGAAAGTTCCAGCAAGTGCAGACAAGCATTCCCCAGCCAGCTGTGCCTAAGGATCCCCAATCAGCCCTTGGCCCACCCTCGTGGCCAGGCCCGCTGGTGCCCAGGCCACTCTTCCTGCCCACCGTGTGCTGTGACACTGGAGGTGTCTGGAGCAGGGGCTGTGCCGCAAGGAGCTGGGGAAGAGGCCCATTGTCTTCATCTGCCTCCAGCCCAGTTCTTGGTTCCCAGGTGGACCAGGGCTCGGACTGGACGTCAGTTCTTCAGCCCGATGGAGAGGGGTGGGGTGCACTTTCCTCCTCCCTTCCCCTCCTGTGCCCACACACACACAACCCCGAGCCTGGAGCTGTTCATGGCAGAGAGGCAGCTCTGTAGGAAGGACATCCAGCCTCAGGCTCAGGCTCCATCTGGGAGGCTTCTTGCCTTCCCGCATGGCCTCTCTGCTCACCTGCAGTCCGTGTATTCGGGGATGCTGAGCTGGGCGCTGGGTGATAGGGGCCTGGTGACAAGCACTCTGTGTCTGGGAGGAGACTTAGCAAACCCGGCAGACAGGCTGGTGTCTGCCACCCCAACCTAGGGGTGGGGGTGATACCCCCAAGGGAATAGGGTGGCACTCCCTAGGGAATAGTTCCCATGACATTCCTACGAAGAGGGTGGTGAGCACTTAGGGGGTGCCGGGAGAAGGGGAAAAGGGGCCTTCCTCATCCTCTACCTACCATCCTCCATTCTGGTGACCTCCACAACCCACCCACCCATCTTCCCTTGCCTACCGGGCCCCATCAGCAGTGGGCCAGGCCCAGAGGTGGCCAGAGCGCCAGAACCAGGAGGTTCGAGCCACAGCCCGGGCTCAGCAAATGACCCTCACAGCAGCTGTGTGCTCTGTGAAAATCAGCTGTGCCAGGAATAGTGTTGGAATGCTGATTCCTGCTAGGGCGAGGCTGGGTTTTGTTTGGTGATTTTGTTTCTCAGTTTGGGGTTTGTTCGGAGGCCACACCCAGCAGTGCTCAGGGCTAACTTACTCCTTGCTCTGTGCTCAGGAACCACTCCTGGTGCGCTTGGGGGACTCCATGGGGTCTATAAGCCTGGGACTATAAACCCAGGTTATCCACATGCAAAGCAAGCACCCCTCCCTGCTGTGTAACTCTGGGCCCCTGGGCTGAAGCTGGAAGGAGGCTTGGGAAGCGGGGGTGGCCCACTCCGGCCTGTCTCAGCCTCTCCTGGATGGACAGGGTGGCGGGAGGCGTTGCTGGTTTCCAGGCGTCTTCTGGGCTGGGATTGGGTTTTCCTTCGGGTGCAGAAGTGTGAGGATCAGAATTCCTTTATATTTT
The DNA here is from genome assembly GCF_029834395.1 of Sorex fumeus. Lineage (NCBI taxonomy): Eukaryota > Metazoa > Chordata > Mammalia > Eulipotyphla > Soricidae > Sorex > Sorex fumeus. Next base: position 3,629,378 of record NW_026606098.1, on the reverse strand, counting down.
TGTTAGTGGGTTCTCGGGTGGACCCTCTCTACATGGGCCTCCTCTGTGACCCTACCTGGGACCATGCATTAGCCAGTATCCCCCCCCAAATGTGGACAGCACAGCCCTCCCCTCCCGCACCCATCCTGCAGGGGCTTGACCGGGAAGCCCCCCCCACAGGGAAGCCACGGGGGGCTATACCTTCCTTCTCCCTTGATTTTGGGATGGAGGGGGTGGGACTGGAGGCATTTGTTTTCGTTTTCTTGGTTTGAATTCCTGTGTGTGAAGTTGGGAAGGCAGAGGGAAAAAAACTCACGTCTCTATCTCTTCTTTTTTGAAAAAACAAAACCCCAAAGACTCCTGGGATTCTGCTCAGAGAACCAAAGATGTTTCCCCTCAGCTGAACTCGGCCACCATCATTGATATCCACCCTTCCTCCACCTACAGCATCCGCATGTACGCCAAGAACCGGATCGGCAAGAGCGAGCCCAGCAACGAGCTCTCCATCACCGCCGACGAGGCAGGTATGTGGGGGGGTGGTACCTGGGTTTACAGGCAGCCCCCAGGATGCCCGCCCGCGGTGTGGGCACCTGCAGGTCCCAAAGGACAGTCACAGCCACAGCCTGGAAAGGGCGGGGAAGGGTCCAGCCTCCCTCCACGGCCCTTGTCTGGATCACAGAAGGTGGAGACCCCCCGCCCCGTGATGGAGGGGTCTGGGTCTAACCCCCAGCCAAGAATCAACTGCAGGCACCTGAAGAGGTTTCACTGCAAGACAGTGCTTAGGAGTCAGGTTGTCGGCCTGGACTTCCTGGAGCCCAGGTTCTTAAAGGGGCCCGGCCTTCCACATTGATTCTGATCCGATTAGTTCCTCTGGGCTGTGGAAGTCACTTTGGGCAGCTTGCCCAATGGCCACCCCTCCTGGCGCCTGATCCAGAAGGCAGAGATGTCCCGACCCTGTCCAGTGGGCCGGCTGTGGTTTCAAGCTGTGCCCTCCCAACTGGCCAGGAAACGTGCCTGCCTGCTCACCCTCCTCCTCCTCTTCCTTTTCCTCCTCCTCTTCTTCCTTCTCCTCCTCCTCTTTTTCCTCCTCTATCTTCTTTTCCTCCTCTTCTTCCTCTTCCTTATCTTCATCCTTCTCCCCCTCCCTCCTTCTCCTCCCCCTCCCTCCTCCTCTTCCTCCTCTTCTTCCTCCTCTTCCTCCTCTTCGTCCTCCTCCTCCTCCCACTGCTCTTGACTGCTCTCAGTCACCATGCCAACTATCCACAGCTGGAGTCCAGGGGAGCAGGCACTGTGCCGAGGTCAGTCCTAAGGGTCCCAAGGGTAGTAGCTGGGCATCTCTGGATCCCTGCACTGAGTTAAGATCACCCTGAGCACCAGCTGTTGGCCCTGCAAGGCCTCGCTGGCTCTTCCACACATGTAGGAAAGGCCCAGGCAGAGAAAAACGGCCCGGCTCTGACCGGACGAGGTTCCGGGTCAGTCGCCACGTGGGGTTGAGCAGAAGGAAGGGTGGGCAGTCCCTGGCCTTTCCCTGAGGCAGAGGCGGGGTCATCTCCCAAGCTTTGTGACTGCAGCAACAGAAGCTTCCAGAGCCTGGTCCCCAGCACCCCCCCCCCCCCAGCAGGTTTCCGGAACATACAGTGGGCTATGTCCTGGCCAGCTTCAGCCTCCTGCTGGCCACTGCTGCTTCCTGCTGCAGCCCTACCCTGCCATGGCCTCCCCCTGCGAACAGTCCCCACAAGGGTCAGCCTTCCCCTCCCTGGCCTGGGCCCATCTTGGAAGCTCAGGACAAATGTGGGATGAGAGTGAGTCGAGCTCCGGGCTGCCCAGGTGACCTGGTCCCCAGTGCCCTATTCTACGACAGAGTCCTCAGTGCCCTTCCTTCAGACAGAGGCCTGAGTGCCCTTCCACAGATGGAGACCTCAGCGCCCTTCCACAGACAGAGGCCTTAGTGCCCTTCCACAGAGGCCACAGTGCCAACCACAGACAGAGGCCCCAGTGCCCTTCCCTCAGACAGAGGCCTCAGTGCCATTCCAAGACAGAAGCCTCAGTACCCTTCCACAGACAGAGGCTCTAGTGCCCTTCCACAGAGAGAGGCCTCAGTGCCCTTCCCTCAAACAGAGGCCTCAGTGCCCTTTCCTCAGACAGAGGCCTGAGTGCCCTTCCACAGATGGAGACCTCAGCGCCCTTCCACAGAGAGACCTCAGTGCCCTTTCACATACAGAGGCCTCAGCACCCTTCCACAGAGGCCACAGTGCCAACCACAGAGGCCCCAGTGCCCTTCCCTCAGACAAGGCCTGAGTGCCCTTCCACAGATGGAGACCTCAGCGCCCTTCCACAGACAGAGGCTTTAGTGCCCTTCCACAGAGGCCACAGTGCCAACCACAGACAGAGGCCTCAGTGCCCTTCCCTCAGACAGAGACCTCAGTGCCCTTCCACATACAGAGGCCTCAGTGCCCTTCCACAGAGGCCACAGTGCCAACCACAGACAGAGACCACAGTGCCAACCACAAACAGAGGCCTCAGTGTTCTTCTACATACAGAGGCCTCAGTGCCCTTCCCTCAGACAGAGGCCACAGCACCCTTCCACAGAGGCCACAGTGCCAACTACAGACAGAGGCCCCAGTGTCTTTCCACAGACATAGGCCTTAGTGTCTTCCCTTAGACAGAGGCCTCAGCACCCTTCCCTGAGACAGAAACCTCGGTGCTCTTCCCGCAGACAGAGATCTCAGCACCCTTCCAAGACAGAGGCCTCAGTGCCCTTCCACAGACAGAAGCCTCAGTGCCCTTCCACAGATAGAGAGCGCAGTGTCCTTCCACAGATAGAGGCTTCAGTGTCCTTCCCTCAGACAGAGGCCTCAGTGCCCCTACCAGCCCCTCAGACCAAGTTCTGCAGGGCAAGGAGCCAGGCTCAGCCTTTGGGTTTGTTCCTAGAGGTCAGCATGTAGCTTCCTGTCACGTCTTCTCTCACACAGTGGGATGCAGAGGTGCATCCATATCACAGTCTCTCCTGCAGACCAGAGGGACCTCTCTCTCTCTGTGCCTGCTGTATTTTTGTGTGCAAGTGCATTATCATCCCCTTGACCTCAGAAAACAGCCCCCAAGCAGACATCGTCCCTTCTCAACTCCCCGGTGATCCTGTTCTCTGTCCTGAAGCCCCCATAAGAAGGAACCAAGTGAAAACAGATAATTGAAGAGGAAGCAAGACGAATCCCCAGTGACCTTGGCTAGACATTGTCCAGCGTGTTTCCCCACACTGACCCACCAAACTCGGCACCTGCTCCCAGCCCTGCCTGACAGTCATGTGTCATGCAGAGCCTGAGCAAGACTAGGGCCTGGTCTGTTTTCTTTACCAGTCTGTCCACATTCAGTGCAAGCTCCTAGAAAACTCCTGCTTGCACAGAATGGCAGAGAGAAGGAGGAAGCAGGGGAAAAGCTGAGCTGAGGGCTCTCCCGGTGGGTGACATCAGCCCTAGGGTAGGGTCCAGCTCTGTTCTAGTAGATTCCTGGGTGTTGAATTGGGGCCTCAGGAAAGGGCCTCGGGTGAGGACTGGAGGAAGGAAGTCCTCGACATGACGCAGGCAGCAGTGACCTGGGTGTAGGCGTGGAGGTGGCATCCACTGCCATCTCGAGGAAAAACCCAGGTGCCTCCCACCTGTGCCCTTGGTGGCACTTTCATTAATGGAAACCCTCTCAGGCCTCCTTGTTTCTCCTGCTTTATGCCTGAATACCATTTCTGGTTTCTCTGAAATGTTCTGGGATTACACTAGAATGTTCTAGAATGTTCTCTCCCCACCTTCTTTATTACTCTGCTTAGATGTTGCCTTCTCAAGGAATCCTCTCTGGGCCCTCTTTAAGGACCTGCCTGCTGAATACCCATCCCCTCTCATCCCCTCCATTCTAATCCATTTTTATAACCATCACCGTGTCAGGCAGCTCTGAGTTGTTCATGAGCTATGTTTGGCCTCAGAGAGAGAGAGAGAGAGAGAGAGAGAGAGAGAGAGAGAGAGGATAGGAGAGAGAAGGAAAAAGGGGAGGAGAGAGAAGGAGAGAGAGGGAGAGAGAGACAGAGAGAGACAGAGAGAGAGAGCTGGATCTGAGGCCCCTGTTTTCCACCATCAAACAAGTCCACCTTCCTCCTCCTGTTCGTCTCAGCTTCTCTGCCCAACCCTGCTCCCTCACATAGATCTACCTTGTCTTTTGTTATTCCTGTTCCCTCTTTTCTTCTATAATGTCAAGCACCTGGTAATAACATACCAATTTTCAAATTTTTTTTTATTTAGACACCATGATTTACATGGGTACTCATAGTTGGGTTTCAGGCATGCAGGATTCCAACTCCAATCCCATCTGCCATGCCAATTTCCCTCTGACAATGTCCCCACTTACCCTCCCAATTCCCAGCCTGCTCCTTGACAAGCACTTTTTTTAATTGAATCACTGTGAGATACAGTTACAAAGCCTTCATGTTTGAATTTCAATCATACAATGATCAAACACCCATCCATCCACCAGTGTACATTTCCCACCACCAATGTCCCCAGTATCCCTTGTCTTTCCCACCCTCCCCCTGCCTCCATGGCAGATAATTTCTCCCATACTCTCTCTCTGCTTTTGGGCATTATGGTCTGCAATACAGATGCTGAGAGGTCATCATGTTCGGTCCTTTATCTACTTTCAGCACACATCTCCCATCCCACACCATTTCTCCAACCATCATTGTCTTAGTGATCCCTTCTCTATCCCAGCTGCCTTCTCCCCCAGCTCATGAAGCAGGCCTCCAACTATGGAGCAATATTCCTGGCCCTTGTCTCTACTTTCCTTGGTTGTTAGTCTCATACTGTGTTACTTTATATTCCACAAATGAGTGCAGTCATTCTATGTCTGTCCCTCTCTTTCTGACTCATTTCACTTAGATGCTTTCCTTGTCCATTCACTTATAAGCAAATTTCATGACTTCATTTTTTTTTCAAACAGCTGCATAGTATTCCATTGTATAGATGTACCATAGTTTATTTAACCAGCTGTCTGTTCTCGGGCACTTGGGTTGTTTCCGGATTCTGGCTATTGTGAACAGTGCTCCAATGAACATACAAGTTCAGATGCTATTTCTATTGTGCTTTCTTGCACACCCAGGATATATTCCCATAAATCGTATTGCTGGGTAATATAGAAATTCAATTTCTAACTTTTAGAGAAATGCCCAAATTGTTTCCCAAAAAAACTGGGCCAGCCAACGTTTCCAACAACAATGAATTAGAGTTCCTTCTCCACCCCCCCCCCCCCCTATCTACATCAACCTGGTAGTTCTTGTACTTTTTTGATGTGTGTCAGTCTCTGTGGTGTAAGATGATATCTCATTGTTGTTTTGATTTGCATCTCCCTGATGATTAGCAATGTTTAAAAAAATCTATTTTTTTCTTCTGTCCTTTGTCCATTTTGTATTTTTTGTGGAAGTTTCTGTTCATTTCCTCTTTCCATTTTTTCATGGGGTTGGAGGTATTTTCTTGTAAAGTTCTACCAGTGTCTTGTATATCCTGGATACCAACCCCTTATCTGATGGAAATTGGGTAAATAACTTTTCGCATTCCACGGGCTCTGTTTCTTTTGAGGTACAGAAGCTTCGTAGTTTGATGTAGTCCCATTTGTTTATGTTTGTTTCCACTTGCTTGGTCAGTGGTGTTTCATCCTTAAAGATGCTCTTAGCTTCGATGTCATGGGGGGTTCTGCCTACATTTTCCTCCATGTATCTTATGGACTCAGGTCTGATGTTGAGGTCTTTAATTCATTTCGATCTGACTTTTGTGCCTGACAATAAATATCTGAGTTCATTTTTTACATGTAGCTGCTCAGTTTTTCCATCACCATTTGTTGAAGAGGCTCTCCTTGCTCCACTTCACATTTCTTGTTCCTTTATCAAAGATTAAGTGATCATATATTTGAGGGTCCATGTCAGGATATTCAACTCTATACCATTGGTCTGCGGGTCAGTTTCTAGTCCAATACCATGCTATCTTAATTACTACTGCTTAGTAGTAGAGTTTGAAGTTGGGGAAGGTGATGTCTCCCATCTTCTTCTCCCCAAGGATTGCATTAGCTATTTATGGGAGTTTATTGTTCCATATGAATTTCAGGAGTGTTTTTCCTATTTCTTTGAAAAGGGTCATGGTTATCCTTATAGAGACTGCATTGAGTCTGTATACAGCTTTGGGGAGTGTTGCCATTTTGACAATGTTAATTCTCCTGATCCACGAGCAGGAGATACGTCTCCATTTCCTAGTGTCCTCTTTTATTTCTTGTAGTAGTAGTATTTTGTAGTTTTCTTTGCACAGGCTCCTAACCTGTACAAAGGTGAAGAAACTTTAGCTAAGCTGATTCCAAGGTACTCGATTTTCTGAGGCACTATTGTGAACAGGATTGTTTTTTTTTAATCTCTTTCATCTCTTTCATTATTTGTATATAGGAAAGTCATGGACTTTTGGGTGTTGATTTTGTGATATGATAGACATATATTTGTTTGGTAGTTTGAGTTTCTGCTTTCAGTTTTGTTGGTTCTATGGTTTCAATATATGATTAAACAAAACCTCTTTACCACCAGAGTATTTGAAGGCCTTGTACCTATCCCTGTTTCCTTCCATCTATCTCTTCTTTCATCCCCCCTACCGTTTTTCTCCTTCTTATCCTTAGCCTAGGTTCCAAGGTGTTTAGGTATCCCATTTGCATGCTTTGCTTTCCCTGGTCTTGTTCCTTATTATTCCATACAACAAAGATAAGTAAGCACATTTGATATTCATCTTTCCTCCTCTTACTTCACTCAGCATGAGACTCTCGATTTCCATCCAAGTTGCAGCAAATTGCATGAGTTTATCCTTCTTTGTGGGTGTGTAGTATTCCATTGTATATAAATGATGTGTATTTTATGGGAAACAGACACAATGAGATATCATCTCACACCAGTGAGAGTGGCACGTTCCAAAACAATCTGTGTTGGCGGGGAGGTGGTGGTGAAGGAACTCTCTCTCTCTCTCTCTCTCTCTCTCTCTCTCTCTCTCTCTCGGTGGGAATGTCCTCTGGTTCAAACCCTGTGGAAAAAAGTACGTAGATTTCTCAGAAAAGTCAAAACAGAATTACCCTGTGACCCAGCACTGTCGCTTCTGGGTACATAATCCCAGGACACAAAAACATTCATTCCAAAGATCACGTGCATTCCACTATTCATGTCATTCCTGGCTATCTCCACTTTCATTTATTGAGCCTGTGGATTTATGCCACCATAGAAAGAAACCCAAAGAAAAAATTTAAGTGGCAGCAGCCTTTGAGCCCGACACAGAGATGCTAACTCCCCAACCTGGTATGACTGATTCCCGTCTTGGTCTCTCTCTGACAGAGCAAACTGTGTTCTGAGTCCTGCAGCCCCTCACCTGGCATTTATTGGGCTGCTCCTTCATCCACAGGCCTTTCACGATCAGTTTACACTCATACCCCTGATTTCTCAGCTCTCCCCACGTGCTCCTGTAGAAACGGCCCTGGTGCCGGTCAGCGTGATGGCCACCCGTGCAGGCCCCCATCAGAGACGCCTCTAAACTTCCCTCTGGCCTCCACGTCACCCCCTGGTCCATAGCCCCGTCCTTCAGGGGGAGTAGGGAGCCTCTTGGTAGATCTCAAGACCACACCTCTACACGGCACAGCAATTTCAAATGTGTCTGGGTTGATGGTAACCGGATGAAGCTGGGTTCAGAGCTGTGTTAGGCCAGTGAGCTGCTCTCTGCCGCCCTTCTGTGTTGGCCCTGCCCCCCCCCCCCCATGGCCAGCCCTGGGGTTCCAGACGTTTACTAGAAAGAGGGGAGATCGAGCGATGTCAGGGGACAGAGGCCAGCGGGCTTCCTGCCTTCCCACCCTAATTCCTCCACATCATGGTATTGAACCAGACATCCACGGAGCCACACGTGATCACACACACACACACACACACACACACACACACACACACGCACACACACTTTCACAGTGCTGCACCACTCTGAGGAGGGCCCCAACTCCAAAAAGAGGAGGCAAGGGCAGGAAATACAGGAGCTGCTGCTCTGGTGTCTCCTACTCCAGTTCACACCGGCCCCTTCTGGAAGGCTGCAGGGGAATCACTGCCCACCCCAAAGCACTGACCCCACAATGGGGAACGCCACAGCCACACTGCGGCCACTCGCCATGGCTGCCACCTCACGACCGGCCCAGCCCCTGGGACTCCATCTCAGCTGCCTGTGGCTTTTGGTTTTGCAGCTCCTGACGGGCCCCCTCAGGAAGTCCACCTGGAGCCCATCTCGTCCCAGAGCATCAGGGTGACCTGGAAGGTAAGGGGAGCAGGCACTCCGGTGTGCCATGCGGGAGGATGTGGGCATTTGCGGGGGTAGGGCAGGGTCAGGAGGTCACTCAGCTAAGTGCCAAGACACGAACATCTTCTGAAATCTTGTTTTCTGAAAAGTCCCTAAAAAGACCCTAAGACACCCCCCACTGGCCTCCCCACCCAACAAAACCCACCGTGATGACCTTTCCAGCACTTTCTACGGCTGTCGCCAGTGGGCCGGTGGGCAATCTCCTTGTTCCCTGAAGCTGAGCGAGGCCCAAGCTGGGCTTCCAAGAAACTGTGACGGCCCGTGGCCCACCTGCTCCCTTCCGGTCAGGCCAACCATGGCCACTGCTGAAGGCTGTCCTGGGGGCAGCCACACGGGGGCCAGACCCTCCCGGTCCTCACCATGACACTGAGTGGCAGCCTGTCCCATGGCATAGGGACAAGGTGCTGTCCCTGGGGCGTGCCCTTGGGGGAGACTGGGCTGGGAGGGAGGCAGCTGGGGTCGTGGGTACAGGCAGCTGCCCCCATGGGCAGCATGGTGTGTGGGCGCTGCTGACCACTCACTGGTGTCACTGAGGGGGAAATTTGGCTACCCCGAAGACCAGGGCGGCACTGTCAGAGGACCCACCAACAGGAAGCTGGGGTGCCCAGTGGGGGGTGCTGTCCGAGGACCTGCCCTTCCTGCAGAGTTGTCCTGTTTCTCTCCCCTGGAGCTGCTGGTCAGGCAGCACTGCTACCTGTGCCCCCCCGCCCCCCCCCCACCCCGCTGGCAGCTGTGCTCCAGCCCCGGAGAACTATGCCCGCGGGCACACGCCCTGCTCAGAGGAGTCTCATCCCCAGCTCTTCTTCCCCTGGGCACGGGCACCTCTGCCAGGCCTGGCTGCTGGCCCCAAGCCTTCTGCCCCGCAGGCCTCCCTCAAGGAAGCTGTGCAGAGCTCCTGTTTCATATGAGCTGGGCTTCATGTTTCATATGAGCTGGGCTTCACTGCCTCTCTTGCTCTGTGACAGCACAGTGACATCCCCAGACCCGGGGACCTGCCCTCGGTTTTGTCAGGGGTTCCAGAGAATTGGGGGTATCTCATTCAGTAGGTTACCAGTGGCTGGGATTCACTGATGCATGAATGAAGGAGGTAGTGAATGAATGAGTGTCCTTGTGAGCGGGGAGTGATGTAGTTAAAGTGCTTCCATCATCCCACTGTGACATCAGAAGCTGCTGTGGAAGGGCTGGAATGTGGCTGAGAGGGTACGGGCTGTACCTCACACGTACGAGTTCTGGGTTCAATCCCTGGCACAGGAAAGGGAAGGGGAAAGGGGAGGGGAGGGAGAGGGTGAAGGAGGAAGGGGAGGAGGAAGGAAGGAAGGAAGGAAGGAAGGAAGGAAGGAAGGAAGGAAGGAAGGAGGGAAGGAAGGACGGAGGGAGGGAGAGAAGGAGGGAGGGAGGAAGGAAGGAGGGAGGGAGGGAGGGAGGAAAGGAAGGACGGAGGGAGGGAGAGAAGGAGGAGGGAGGGAGGGAGAGAAGGAGGAGGGAGGGAGGAAGGAAGGAAGGAAGGAAGGAGGGAGGGAGGGAAGAAGGGAGAGAGGGAAGGAAGGAAGGAAGGAAGGAAGGAAGGAAGGAAGGAAGGAGAGAAGGAAGGAAGGAAAGGGAGGGAGGGAAGGAAGGAAGGAAGGAAGGAAGGAAGGAAGGAGGGAGGGAGGGAAGGAAGGAGGGAAGGAAGGAGGGAGGGAGGGAAGGAGGGAGGGAGGGAGGGGGAGGGAAGGAGGGAGGGAGGGAAGAAGGAAGGAAGGAAGGAAGGAAGGAAGGAAGGAAGGAAGGAAGGAAGGAGAGAGGAAGGGAAGGAGGAAGGCAATGCTTCCATGGAGAAGGGACCGCAGCAATTCTTCTCCCCAAACCCCAGTCTGAAGACAGCGATGCATGCAGGCTGCAGTGACCAACCCCAGAGCACAGTGGGTTCCCCCATGTCAGCGTAGCAGACAGACCCACCTTCTGATCCATCTGACGGATGGCTGTGACAATGGTAGCTTTGGCCCAATACCCTCGAGCATTCCTCAAAGGAAGTGACATCTACACATCCTGCTGAACAGAAGCCCCCAGAAGAAACCAAGCCTGCTCCATCTCCAACCATCTTGGGAGGGAGGGAGGGAAAGGGGGCTGAGAGAGTTTGGCAGTTTCCAGCCCTGGAAAGACATTAACCAGAGCTTTACCAGGAGCTCCAAAGCGGGCACAGAAGCTCCTAAAGAAAAGACAAGTGGGGCCAGAGAGATAGCACAGCAGGTAGGGCATTTGCCTTGCATGCAGCCGACCCTGGTTCAATTCCCAGCATCCCATAGGGTCCCTGAGTGCCAGGAGTAATTCCTGAGTGAGTGCAGAGCCAGGAGGAACCCCTGAGCATCACCAGGGGGGTGACCCCCCAAAAAAATACACGTAAGAGAAAGGATAGTGGAGTTCATTTTCTAGCTCTTGTGTCTACCTTTTGAAGAACTAACAGTTTTGCTTAAGAAAACTCAATACAGTATATGTTTTTTTTCTGGGATTATTCAAAATCATAAAGAACCATAAAGCTGCCGAAGACGGGTAACCGTCTCTCTGACTGAGAGTGAGAAAGTGCTCAAGTCATGGAGGTCATAACATTGCAGCTTTAGTCAGTGTCCCAGGTGCCTGCAGAAGCAGCCTCCGTCCAGGCACCTGTCCTTCCCTTCCCGCCCATTCTCATGGTCGCCGGGCCCAGCAGCCCTAACCAAGCCAAGGGCGGTTGAGAGCCTTCCTCTTTGCCCGGCTCTCATGGTAAAGCCTACGCAAATTCAATTTAAGGCAGGGATTCCAATGAGAGGTCTTAGTGCTACTCGCTGTCTTGAAAACTCTGAAATTTCCAGCTGCTCAACTATGGCGATGCTGAAAACAATTGTCAAGCTGATGGCTCAGAAGGAAACAAATAGGAGGATTTTTTTTTTCCACTTGGCTTCATACGCTTGGACCAGGCCTTCATCTCGAATGAGCCATCTTGTGAAGGAAACAGGAATCCTGGGAAATATGGAGACGGAGTCATTAAGGAGGGAATGAAATTGCAGTGACCAGAAGAACACTTTAAACCGGGACACCACATCGCCACAACCCCCAATCATTCCAGCCTGTCCGTCTGCCCCCACCCTAGCGTGTCCCCTGTCTTCTGTCCATCCCCACGCACTCTCCTTCCGGTGCTCCCCGTGGCCTATTCCTTCTCACTCACTGGCCCCTCCTCAGCAAGGCTGGCCCTCTTTCTGGGGACCCCCACCCAGGATACCCCTTAGGCATCATGCTCCCCCTTCAGGGGAATTCCTGCGCGGGACTCCTCCTTGGTGCTCTCGGGACAGACAGACGTTGGTCAGTTCCCAGGAGCTGCATTGGGCACCCCACTCCCCTAGCAGGCAGAGGGGGCTCCCGGCTCCAACCAGGAGACAACAGCGGGGGGCTGCAGGAAGTATACAGGCAGGAGCTCCCCACTGTCCCCCTCGACCCCCCCACCCCCGCTGCAGACCCCAGCACATTTCGACTTCCTTCCCCACAGAATGCGTCTGGGTCCGAGGGAGGCTGGATCCTGCAGCTCTCCTGCAGGTGCTGACAGCTCTGACATTTGCCGAGTCTCTTTGCTTGCAGTGGAAGGTGGTGTGTGTGTGTGTGTGTGTGTGTGTGTGTGTGTGTGTGTGTGTGTGCAAATACCCCCTGGCTGGTGGTTTCTGCAGAGATGCTTTACCCCTCGCCCCACAGGGGCGTGGCCCCTCGTGCACAGTGCTCAGACCTCAGAGAGGTCCAAGGTCTCCCAGCTGAGCTGGGCAGCCCTCTGAAAAGCAGAGCCCAGCAGCCGACACACAGATGGACCCGGAGGGCACAGCTGTTGTCATGGAGATCAAAAGAGCTTTCTGGAAGGGAGTGGGGGTGGGGAGGCGTGGGCAGGCTGGGAGGAAGGGGCCTTGGGCTGGAGGATGAAAGGAAGGGAGGTTGTTTGGGATGAAGACAATGCCAGGGCTGGAGCAAGGGGGAGATGGACCTGCAGGCACAGTCCCGAGGGGAAAGGGCGGAGCTGGGGAAGAAAGCTCTCCACGGCAGGAATGTCCTGTGCAAAGGGCGAGGGGCCACCAGCACCGGCAGTCAGGGAAGGCTCAGGGGCACCTCCCTGCTAGATTCAGGGGGAGCAAGATCTTCCCCCCCCCCCCCCACGGTCTTTTTCCCCCTCTCTTCCCATCCTGAGCCTTCCCTGACTCTGAGCACCAGAGGGCAGGCGAGATTCGCTCTCTGTGTGATGCTCGGGAGATAGTTCTGGAACAGGGCCAGCTGAAGCACTATGCAGGGCTGCCGGAATGAGCAAATTCTCTGGCATCTGCTTAAAAAGAAAAGGTTGCCCTTGCCCCAACAAGCCTTCTTCTCGGGCTTTTCTCCCGTGTTGGGCTGAGACCTGGAGCTGCATCACCCCAGACTTCGTCCCTGGGTTCCACCAGGTACACAGTCCCTGCTCTGCCAGAGACCGCCTGGGAGGGAGCGTGCTTCACTGGTCCTGGTGCTCCCAGGACTCCTCCTCTCCCCAGGAGCCTAGGTCTTCCCCCTCCCCTCTCCTACAGCTGAGCCCACGCTGCCCTCCACGGGTGTGTCCTGCACTTGCGGGGCCGGGGGGCTGGGGGGGACTCAAAATCATCCACAGGAAACTGCATTGATTCCTGAGCTCGTCGGTTCTGGGGGAGAGGCTGAGAGATCTGTAGGCAAAGCTGAGTAAGAAAGCCCATCCCATTAATGCCGGTTGAAATAAACCCTTTGAATAAAACAGCAATCCACTTCTGGGAGGCAAATCCAAGGAATACACTTAAAAATGGAGGAAAGGGGGCTGGAATGACCGCCGTAGGAAGGGCGCTTGCCTTGCAAACAGCTGGCCCGGGTCAGGTCCCCGGCCCCCCAAATGGTTCCCCACACCCGCCAGGAGTGACCCCTCAGCACAGAACCAGAGGGAAGTCCTGTGCACAGCCAGGTGTGGCCCCCTAAAAAAACTAAACTAAACAAGAAATGATCAGAGAGTTTCTTCACACAGCATTTTCTGTAGAAAAGAGGAAGCAGCCCTATCCCCTGATAATGACACAGTGGCTAAATAAAATAAAACTTCTATGTATGGAATGCCGTTTCCCATGACTCCAAGCTAGCATGGTGGTGTGGTTGTAACCTCAATGTTACTTGAAAATAACCAATGCTGGATTGCAGAGTATGAAGACAAGTGTTCAAAGCCCACAACAAACAAGCCTGCAACTCCGCTTCCACTGAAATGCATCACGAGCTCTTGGCAGTGGAGGCTGTGTACTCGGGCTCCCCAAAAACAAACATTTCCCTACAAAGTATTTTGCAGAAGCACCTAATAAGCAAAAGGAAAAGCATTCTGTCCTTCTAGAATGAACAAGGCTAAAATGTCGTTTTTCTAAAAGAAGAGGTAAAGAATGAGATATTTCGGGGACTGGAGCTATAGCACAGCGGGTAGGGCGTTTGCCTTGCACGCAGCTGACCTGGGTTCGATTCCCGGCATCCCATAGGGTCCCCCAAGCACTGCCAAAAGTAATTCCTGAGTGCAGAGCCAGGAGCAATCCCTGAGCACTGCCGGGTATGACCTAAAAAGAAAAAAAAAAAGAATGAGCTATTTTTTCGGAATGAAGTTTGGGAATGGAGCAAAAACAAACAGCAGCAACAAAAACAACAACAACAAAAACCCTGCTCTCTCTATTCCAGTCAGGCTCATTAGAATGTGAGTCCAGTCCACCCACTGAGCAGGGAACAGGGGGAGATCAGGTGCCACTGAGCCGCAGGTCCTCATAAAGGTGAATTCTCCCACAGAGCCACATGGCAACCAGTGGGTCCCCGTCTGGCCAGTGGGTGTTGGGTATCGATACTTTCATGGAACCGTTGGCCAAATCTCTGCCTGAACCTCTTTCTCAGCCTCTTCCCGGAGCCTCAGATCATCTACCAACCTGGTACCTAGCCTCACAGGAAGTCAGTTGAAAAGTTAGAATATTTCATGCATCTGAGCCCATTAAAAACACCTAAGGATCGTAGAGATAAGGGCCAGGCGGATCGCTCCACAGCTTGGAAGCTGATCTCATGTTCTGGGGGGAAAGGTAGCTGGGATAGAGAAAGGACCATCAAGTAAATGATGGTTGGAGGGATCACTCAGGATGGGAGAGGCATGCTGAAAGTAGACTATGGACCAAACATGATGGCCACTTAGTATCTGTATTGCAAACCATAATACCCAGAAGGAGAGAGAGAGAGTAAGAGGGAATGTACCAGCCACAGAGGCAGGGGGTGGGAAGGGGTGGGGGTGGCGGGAGGGACACTGGGAACATTGGTGGTGGGGAATGGGCACAGGTGGAGGGATGGGTACTCGATCATTGCATGACTGAAACACAATCATGCAAGTTTGTATGTCAGTAACTGTATCTCACAGTGATTCATTAAAAAAATTTTTAAAAATACATACACAAATAGACCATCTACCATTACGTTGGCGCCACTGTAGTTACCTTTTTTAAATGATGTGGAAGGACCAGAGAGGGAGAAGAAAGGGTCACGCCACGTGCCTTGCCATGTGGCCCCTCTGGTCCAGCCCTCAGCACTGCATTCGGCCTCGTGAGCACTGCCAGGAGGGATCAGTGAGCCAAGAGCCGGACAGAAGCCCTGCACACCACTGGGGGTGGCTCCAGACTCCCCAGTCAAACAAGACAAAATAGGTTAAATGTCTAAATTATCAATTTGACATGTAGATGATTTTTACAGGGAGATTAATCGGATTTCGGTGACTGCAGAAAACAGTGTTTCTGACATTGAATCCCCCAAAGCGAGGATGGTCAGATCTGATTTCCAAGCAAATTGCAGAGTCATCACTCGACAGTGTCAGAGAGGGAGAAGGGAAGGGCCAGCCTCTGAGTGAGGGCCACAGTCCCCACCGCGGGGGAGGGGCTCCTGACCCATGTCGCAGCCAACGCCCATGAGTGCCAGGGAGCTGCTCCAATCAGGGGCTTTTACACATGACCCGCTGCTGGGTCCCGCCCCTCCTGCTCTGGGTGGGAGGGAGGGACAGGATGGGGGGAAGGTGCTTGCTATGCACTCAGCCAGCCTGGGCTTGAACCCCCGGCACTCCAGAGGGCCTGCCAGGAGCACAGAGCCGGGAGGCAGCCCTGAGCACTGCCGGGTTTGGCTCAAAATCCACAGGAAGCAGACACAGTGCTTGCTGCTGGGAACGGGTCCCAGCCAAGTGCCAGAGGAAACAGGGCAGGGCTCAGCCCTCAGGCAGGGCTCAGCTCGGGGTGTGATCTGAGCAGTCTGAGGCACAGCCTGAGGTGGGAGGGAGTGGGGGCGTTGGGGGGGGGGGCGGGCGGGGGCAGCTTCCTGGGGCACTCACTACCCCTCCACCCCAGCCTCCTCCTACTCCAGCCTGGGCAAGGACTGTCCAGACAGTGCCCCCCTGTCGCGTGTCCCACCTGCCTGCTCGCCCCCACCAGCCCTCCTGGCTCCATCCCCTCCTTAGCTGTCTGGCTTCCTGGCCGCACACTGCTTCCTCAAGCACTTCCTTCCTTCCCTCTCCAACAGCTCAGCAGCTTCTCCCAGCTTGGGGGACAACACCTGCACTCGACTGAAATGTGTACGGTCACAGGCGTGAGTGTGCACGAAAACACACTCACTGTGTACACACCTGCACACACATGCACACTGCACACATTCATGCACGCATGCACACTCACGCTGAACACATGCACACACATATATGCACACACACACATTCACACTGCACATCTTCATGCACACGTGTTTACACATACACATATGCACACTCATCCTCGCATTGCACACACATTCATAATCACAATACACATGAACACACTCACACATTGAACACACACACACTGCACACAAGTACACAGCCGTGCTCACACTACACGCTGACGTGTGTATACTCTCACATTGTAGATATGATATCACACACATTTTCACTACACAGTCATGCTCACACAGCACCCACATTTATGGACACACGCGTGCATACACGTACGCACTCATGCTCACAGCACACACTTATGCACACGCAGACATTCGTGCTCACACCACACACATGCATGTGCACGCTCACAGTGTCATGCGTGCATGTAGGATCATGCTCATTGCACACACAGGCACACATTCTCACATTGCAGGCACGCATGACACACGCTGCAGGCCCCACAGACACGTGTGTACAGATTCACAGCCACATCCCAACAGGAGCCAGACCCCAACAAAACACATGTGCATGTACACACACAAATACACACATGTGCACTCATACGCACACATGCACACACGCGCACACATGCACACATGATACACACACACGCACACACGCTCTCACCCCTCAGGGACTTGACACACCGCACATCCCCTGTCTGTGCCCGCCCCTGTGGTCTCTGGTAGCACCCGCAGACTCTCCCTGAGGAAGTGCCCAGCCTGGGCTGGGGGTGCCTCCCTGCTCCAGGCTCCCCTGCACGGCAGGTCAGGTCTCCCCGGGAGGGGGACCCTGAGGGGGCTTCAGTCTTCATTTTTAAACTGTGTCGACAATTAGGCTTCTGGGGAGCAAAGTTTCTGCCCTCTCCCCACCACACAAGAGTCCAAGACCCTCCCCTCCCTCACTTCCAGCCCCCCTACCTCTGCACTCCCACCCCATCATCTTCACGAGAGCATGGGCTCCCCTTCCAAGCACCTTCCTTCTGGAATATTCCGTTTCCCTCTAAGGTCCCTGGGGACAGGGCCCTCCCTCCCAGAGTTCCCTTCTATAGCCAGAACCCTGTGACCCAGGGACCCGGTTCAGTTGGTTCTGCCGGCGAATCCAGACGATCCATTGAGCTTCCTGTGGGCACCTGGTGTCCCCGAGGAGGCCGGGGGAGCCCGGTTCTGTTTGGAAACTCACCTCCACAGGGACGGTGGGGGGCTGCAGGCTGGTGTGGACACCGCATGGGCGTCCACACCAGCCCTAGTGAATGCGGAGTCGGGGGCTTGGGCTGGGGCAGAGCTGGCCGCCAACTGCCCACTCTCGTGTCTACACACTGGGCAGCCCCCTCCTGGGTGACATGACCTGCAGGCTGGACACCCCTCCCAGGAAAGGGCCACCTGGGGTCCTCAGCTCTAACCGCCCGTCCCCTGGAGTCTGCTCCTGGCTGCTGTGACCTGTAGGCTGGACCCTCCCTCCACCCCCAGAGGGGCCACCTGGGGTCCTCAGTGCTGACCGCCGTTCCCCCACCCCGAAGTGCTTGTGCCATAGTGTCTCTCTGTGTTGCAGGCGCCCAAGAAGCACCTGCAGAACGGGATCATCCGCGGCTACCAGATCGGGTACCGCGAGTACAGTACAGGCGGCAACTTCCAGTTCAACATCGTCAGCATCGACACCACGGGCGACAGCGAGATCTACACGCTGGACAACCTCAACAAGTTCACGCAGTACGGGCTGGTGGTGCAGGCCTGCAACCGCGCGGGCACCGGCCCGTCCTCGCAGGAGATCATCACCACCACGCTGGAGGATGGTAGGCAGCGCAAGGGGCCAGGCGGGGGGGGGGTGCTGGGGCGGACCCCCGCATTCCTCTTCTCACCCCCACCCCCACCCCCACCCCAGCCTTCTCTCTGCCCACCAACTGACTTGCCATCATCTGGTTGAAATGAAGGTTCTCGCTAGGACTGCGGAGTCTGACCAAATGCGGGGGGCAGGGGGCGGTATTGATTTTCTAAGAATTTCTCTCAAATCAATACTAAGGAGAACACCCACCCACCCACCCACCCACCCAGCTTCCAGCTTTCTGAGCCAAGGAGCTAGCAAGGTGCCCGACCTGCAGCCCCTAGTACAGAGACCGCGCGCCCCCTAGTGACCACGGGGCGATACTGCCCTTTGCACCAGGAAGAACACCAAGCTTGGCTCCCCGTTGATCCCAAGGAATGTGCTGGGTGACCAGCTGCAGGTTCCTAGGCTGAAGAGAACAGGATCAGCACCTGCCATTTGTGCAGGAGTTGGAAGAGGAGGTTCAGAGAAGCACTCGCAGGCTAGGCCCCTGGGCACAGGACACCGCGGGGCCTTCCTCCAGGCTGAGCTCTCAGATGCCCAGTGTGCAAAGTTGGCATGGGGCAGTCAGGAAGCTGACTTTGCATGTTCCCCCAGGCTGACTGTATATTCCCCCAGGCTGATTGTATATTCCCCCAGGCTGATTGTATATTCTCCCAGGCTAACTGTATATTCCCCCAGGCTGACCATATTACCCCACCTCCCAGGCTGGCTGTATATTTTCCCAGACTGACTGTATATCCTCCCAGGCTCTCCTGCCTGTTTTCTCTTGTGTAACCACACTAGGTTACAGGACTGAATTTGTATCGGCTACAGTTACAGTCCTGGGTTAGTTCTGTGGGTGCTAAGTGCATCAGTAGCTTGACCCCCGTGTCTAGCATCAGACTAGGACATACGCCGGCAAACACTGTGTAAAGCAAGCGTGGCTTCAGCGGTGCTGGCTCGCAGGACTCCCAGGAAGGAAGATCTGGAGAGAGAGGAGTTTGAGCGAGCTGGCCTTGCACAGGGCTGACCCTTCTTGGCTCCTGGCACCCCTGGTGGTCTCCAAGCCCACCCTGAGCACTGCTGGGTGTGGTCCCAGAAACAAAGCAAAAAAGCCCACTTGGCAGTGAAATACCCTGTCCCACAGTGACTTGCCATGCGACCTGAGGCCTCTCTTGAGGGGAGGGCTGGCCCTGGCCCCCCTCACAAGCTGCACCCCACTCTCAGTTTCACTCACCGAACCTGGCCCAGTTGTTCAGGTTTCACTGGGAGTGAGCACAAGGGTGACCCTGAGCACCACCTGGGAATCCCCTACCCCCGGCAAAAGATTGTTCTCAGCCCTACAGCCAGGACAGCCCCCTTAAATATAAAGCCGCAGGCAGGAGGCTGACTGGGGTATGTGGGGGTAATCTTAGTTTAATCCCTGGAGTAGGGGGTGCTGCCTGCCTGCCCCCACTCCAAGCACTGCCGGGAGTGGCCTGGCACCTAGGGGAGGACTCCACCCCCCAAAAAGGTGAAGCAGCTAGGCTGGAAAGAGACTGCCTCCCGGGATGTAAACCCTCAGTCACTGTCACTGTCCTCCCATTGTTCATTGATTTGCTTGAGTGGACCCAGTAACGTCTCCATTGTGACACTTGTTACTGTGTTTGGCATATCGAATATGTCATGGGGAGCTTGCCAGGCTTTGCGGTGTGGGTGAGATACTCTTGGTAGCTTGCCGGGCTCTCCGAGAGGGGTGGAGGAATTGAACTCAGGTCGGCCGGGCCAGTCGCGTGCAAGGTAAATGCCCTACAGCTGTCTATCGGTATGGGCAAAGGATGCCTGGTCAGCCTTTATTCTGAGGGAGAGAGTCCAAACTTATTTATTGTTTGTTTGTTTGTTTGTTTGTTTGTGGGAGACACCTGATGGAGCTCAGGACTTACTTGTGACTCGGTGCCCATGGATCACTCCCAGAAGGGCTCTGGGGACCCTATGAGGTGCTGGGGATTGAACCTCTGCTGGTGCATGCATGAAAGGGCCCCTCCCACTGTACCATCTCCCTGGCCCTCAAATTTCTCCTTTGCTCGCACCTCAAGTACCGTACCGCTGGCCGGCCTCACAAGGTGCACCCAGTGTTGCTCTGCTGACGATTCTAACCAACGGACTCTCTGATGGTTTCCGCAGTGCCCAGCTACCCCCCGGAAAATGTGCAAGCCATAGCCACATCCCCGGAAAGCATATCCATATCCTGGTCAACGCTCTCCAAGGAAGCCTTGAACGGGATTCTGCAGGGCTTCAGGGTCATCTACTGGGCCAACCTCATGGACGGAGGTAAGAGGGTGGCAGTGTGTCCCAGGGGCTCGCACCTGGGGCCCAGGAGTGGGGGAGGGGGCACCGCCTGCTCCATCTCTTGGCTGGTGCCGGCTGTATCGGCCGAGATGGCTTTGCTGATAATGAGCACTGGCCGAGTCTCTGGGCAGCACCCAAATCTGATGTGTGTCCGGAAAGTTCTCTGGGGCGTTCTCTTCCTCCTTGTTGATGGGACCTGCTTAAGCTCTGCAGTTGAACTTGGGGGAATTTTGGGAAAATTCTGAGCATCGGAGAGAAATATGATTTCTTACTTCCCAGAGAAGGAAAGTCATCTCAAACTCGCATTTTTATTTTCTCCTCCAGCTCCTCCTCCTCCTCCTCCTCCTCCTCACCCCTCTCTTCCTCCTCCCCTCCTCTTCCTCCTCCTCCCGCTCCTCCTCTTTCTCCCATTCTTCCTCCTCCTCCTCTCTCTCCTCTCCTCTTCTCATTCCTCTTTCTCATCTCCATTGTCCCCTTTTCTTCCTCCTTCCCTTCCCCTTCCTCTTCCCCTTCCTGTTCATCCTCCCCACCCTCCGCCTCCTCCCTCTCTCCTCCCTCCTCTCCCTCCTTCTCCTCCCACCCTTCCCCCTCTTCTCTCTGCCCCCTTTCCTCTCCTCTCCACCCTCCTCTGTTATCCTTGCTTTGCATTTTTATTTTCCTGTGCAGTCTTGGGATAGCACTGTCCCACATGTTCGGATAAGGATCTGTCTGCAGCTCGGGGGCCGGCAGGCCTGGGGACCTGGCATCTCCTGGAGAATGGCTTGGCATGATGGTTTCCAGGCCGTGGGTGTCACGGCGTCAGGCTGTCCCCACCAGGTCGGGCATCCCGGGCTTGGCCCCATCAGCGCAGACCGGGCAGCGACACGGCCACTGCTGGTCTTGGCTCCCAGCTCCTGCCCTTTCCCTGCTCCTAGCCCTGTGGCCTGGTGCCCAGCCAGGAGAGGGGGCTGGGTCCTGGAGGCAGCAGAGAGCTCCATGCCGAGTCAAGGTGGGAGACCGTTAGCAAATCCAGTGGTGCTTTCTCTCTGTGGCCACACTTGCTTCAGGCTGTGTGTCTACTGCCGGGACAGCTCCTTGGCAAGGCACCCGGATCGGGGGTGACAGCCACCGAGTGTCTGCTCAGACTCGTGTTGGGCACACCCGCCGAGCAATTGCTTAGGGTCCAACCTGTATGGCTCACAGAGCATGTGCATTTTCCCTGTGGAATGTTCTAAAACAGGAAGTGGAGGTGGGCTATGTATACATACCATAGATCAGGCACTGCACCAGCAGTCCCACTGAAGGGCAGGTTGAAGTGTGTGAGCCTTAACTTCATACGCACATATGCACACACATGCACACACCACACACACACACACGCACACCACACACGCATTCCACAAAGACTTGAGACAACCTACAGTGTCTGGAGGAAAGCCGAATGTGGCCATCTCAACCAGGGGACCCTGGTGCTCTGCCATCACGGCCCCTAGCCCTGGTCTCTCCCCGTGTGGAGGCAGCTCTGGATCAGCCACTCTCTCTGGCCACGTGCGGTGCTGTCGCTTCCTTCCTGCTCCTGTTGGGATGTTTGCAGAACCCACAGGCACCCACACGCTAACCTCTGACCTCCCCAGACGCTGAGCACCCACACTGGCCTTCATGCCCTGCTGCTGGGCGGAGGCCTCACTTCTGTTCCCTCACTGCCCAGTGGAACGTTCCACACTCGGTGACCGCAGGGCAGGCAGCCCCCTGCACATGCACCTGCACCCTGGTGTGGGCATTGGGCCCTTCTGCTTTGTCCTGGCCTGTGTCCCCAATATGGTCACACAGAACCCGGTCAGGAACTGTGCCTGGGATCACACATGTGAGAACAGATGTGCACACGCAGGCAGGCTGGGGACACGCTCCCCACATGGACACACACACACATTGCATGTACCACCTGAATCAACCCCTGAGTGTCCTACCTGTGTGAACATGCCAACAGTGCCTGCATGAACAAGGATCAGATGTATACACACATGTGCACGCAGAGAAAACACAATATACATACACAGCACCCACACCCACACAAACATGCTTTTGTGTGCACGTGTCATATACATACTCTATGTGTGTACACATTAACATGAATTCATGTATTAGACATGTAGACATATGCCCACATGTGTGCAAGTGTGTACGTACTCAGTCATGTTGCGACATGACCCAAACACGGACATACGTGTGCACTCACACACACACACACACACACACACACACACACACACACAGGCCAAAGCCACTGAACTGGAATCTTTGGGATCAGCAGTTGTCCCAAATATTTCAAAGCTCTGTTTAAGAAGCGTATTACGTTGTGGAAGTGACCTGGTCAGATAAACCAACTCATCGGCCTGGCAGGGTGGGTCTGACCCAGGGGGTTGCTGGGATTTACTCAGAACCCGAGGTCTCAGTCATCGCTGCCCCTCTGAGGTCCTGGGATGGCCCTTCGCAGGGCCCCGCCCCCTCTCTCTTGGTGGGCCCTGCTGCAGGGCCTCTCACAGGGCCAGGGGCGGGCTCCAAATTTGTGCATGCACACAGCACGTCAGCCTCTGCGAGGAGAAAGGGTGTCGGGAAACCACACACCATCACTTGGTTTAAAAACAGTCTCAGTCCATGACCAGATCCCTCAGACCACCAGCCCCTGCGGATCCCTGCTCTGCTCGGGGGCTGGCCTAGGCGTTGGCTCAGGCTCAGGCTGAACCTGAAGGAAGGACCCTTCCTTCTCGCCCCCTCCCCCAGGCCTGGCCACAGCACGGAGCGCTGTCCCCCACCCCATCCTGGCCCGACGCTTCTCAGGGCACTTCTTACTGATTAAGGATGATCCACATTGTCCCAGAGACTTGGGTGGTGACTCCTGGCCCTTTGGACTCTGGTGCTAGCTCAGAAGAAAGGCCAGTTCCCTGGTCAGTGTGCTCCTGGGATGGCCATGGGGCCCCTGAGGTCAGAGCCCAAGTGAGAGCCCAGCGCCAAGTGCCCCTCTGCCCGTCCCCTCACCTGGGCAGCGGTCAAGATCCTGCCAAACGGTCAGTGCCGTGAATCAACTCAGACATGTGGGCTGATCTGGTCACTGGGTAAAACACTGGGCACCCCCCATTAGCCCTGCTGCGTCCTAAAGCCCAAAAAGTCACCTCTGCCAGGGCCCACCCCTCCCAGGACCCCCGGGCCCCACCTTCCAGTCCAGGTGGCTGGCTAGCTAAGAGGTTTGCAGGGAGCAGGGACACCTGCCACCCCCAAGGCCCAGGTGTGGGGGAGAGGCCGAGGGATGCTTGTGCCCCTCTCCCCAGTTCCTACCAGCCTACAGCCCCCCGGAGGAGGGCCAGCTCCCCTGGGTCCAACCCCCACACTGTCCCGCATTCCCGCTCACCCGCGCCGCGGTGGCAGCTGCATGCACCCATGCCGGCCTCACACAGTGCTGGCACATTCTTAGCCCGGGCGCTGCCACGTGGGCTGTCAGGCAGGAGCGCTAAGGGGTGCAGCCCAGGTGACAGGAGGCGTGCATGCCCCCAGCCTGCTTCTCAGCGCGGATATCTGAGAAATCAGCAGCCTAAAAATACACGGGCAGGAGTTTATCGTGTGAGAGGTACAGCGCTCGCCCTGTGGGAGTAAGAAAGAGGGATGCGGGTGGCGGAGGGATGCTCTCAAATCCCCCGGCTTGCCAAGTGGGGGGCTCACCCTGGATCACTGAGTGGAGAGGGGGTGTCCTGGGGTGCTGGTGTTGATGAGACGAGACTTGGGGTGCAGTGCAGACTTGCCAGCCTCCCACACCCATACCCAGAGTTTGGGGAGAGTTGGGGGCTGGTCTTGAACAGTGTCCCGGAGAACCTGGTCTCTGCCCTGGGCACCATATTGGGGCAAGACAGAGGGATGCAGGGCCAGTGGCAGGACCCAGCGGCCTTTGCATTATCTCTGGGAGAGACAAAGGGATGCGGGGACCCAGTGCTGGTACCCAGCGGCCTTTGCATCATCTCTGGGAGAGACAGAGGGATGCGGGGACCCAGTGCTGGTACCGAGTGGCCTTTGCATCATCTCTGGGAGAGACAAAGGGATGTGGGGACCTAGTGCTGGTACCCAGCGGCCTTTGCATCATCTCTGAGTGAGCCAGAGAGATGCAGGGACCCAGAGCTGGAACCCAGCGGCCACAGTCACTGTGCCCATCTTCCACTTTTGTCTTCCAGAGCTGGGCGAGATCAAGAACGTCACCACCACTCAGCCGTCCCTGGAACTGGATGGGCTGGAGAAATACACCAACTACAGCGTGCAGGTGCTGGCCTTTACGCGGGCGGGCGATGGGGTTCGGAGCGAGCAGATCTTCACCCGCACCAAGGAGGATGGTGAGAGGGGCCACCGGGGAATGTGGGATCGGGGGGAGGAGGCTGACGGGAACTGTTCCTGGCCATGGTCCCCCACACCCCTTCGTTGGCTGGCACCCAGAATCCCAATGCAGTTCAGACCTCGACTTCCTGGGGCCCTTTACAGGACCAATCCATTCTTCCGCTATGCCCCTATAATTTTTTTCCTTTGTGTTTTGACTTTTATCTTTTTAATTTTTTTGGCCAGGTATTATTTTAAACCAAAATGCCTTGGCTCCCAGCGCGCTCTGGCTTGCCATTCCTGCCTTGTAGGGGCAGAGCAATTTCAGTCCACGTTCTCCATGAAGTGTGAGGCGCTTTGTCCCCAGCCTTCTTAGCTGGGTTATATAACGTCTACATCCCAGGTATCTAGGCCAGCTTCAGAAGCACCTGAAGACAAGTCTATAATTTGAAAACGTTATGTTAATGTTTTTCAGTCTTTTTCTGGAGCAGGGATGATGAGGTGAGTTGAACGAGGCACAGAGGTTGTGGGCGAGAGTCTTGGGTTCCCTGCTGCTGTGAAGGGCAGGACCCTTACACACCGAAACCACAAACGTTGGGGCCGCAGATAGTACTGTGAGTAGGTGTTTGCCTGGCATGCAGCCCACACACAGGTTTGATCCCCAGCATTCCATCAAATGCCCCCGCAAAGCCCCGCCAGGAGTGATTCCTGAGTGTAGAGTCAGGAGTAAGTTCTGAGCATCAGCGGGTGTGGCGGGTGTGGCCCCCCAAACAAAAGCCAACAAACAAAAAACAACCCACGATGGACGTTAACAATATTATAAACGTGACCTAAGCTATAAGCAAAAATTGTTGTTTTCTTCCATCTGGACTTTTTTTTTTTAAATGTCTTTCAAGAAAATATTCAAAACCCCTTTCAAGATTTTAGGAGCAGAGAAATAGGAGAGGAGATAGAAGGCAGTTTCCTTGCATGTGGCCAACCCAGGGTGAATTCCTGGCACCTCATTTGGTCCCCTGAGCACTGCCAGGAACAGCCGTTGAGCACAGAGCCTGGAATAGCCCCTGAGTACATCCAAGTGTGATCCAAACTTCCAAAAAAAATAATAATACTTAGAAAAAAAATTGATGGGGCTGGAGTGATAGCACAGCAGGGAGGGCGTTTGCCTTGCACGCAGCTGACCCAGGTTCAATTCCCAGCATCCCATACAGTCCCCCAAGCACCACCTGGAGTAATTCTTGAGTGCAGAGCCAGGAGTAACCCCTGTGCACTGCCAAATGTCACCCCAAAAAAAAGCAAAAAAAAAAAAAAAGCTGTAGTGATAGCAGAGTGGGTAGGGCATTTGCCTTGCCCATGGCCGACCCAGGTTGGATTCCTTCATCCCTCTCACTCTCAGAGAGCCCGGCAAGCTACTGAGAGTATCCCGCCCGCACGACAAAGCCTGGCAAGCTCCCTGTGGCATATTCGATATGCCAAAAACAGTAACAAGTCTCACAATGGAGACGTTACTGGTGCCTGATAAAGCAAGTTGATGAACAACGGAAGGGCAGTGCTACAGTGCTACATGACTTAGTAAAAAATTAAGACTCAGGTTATTCTACTTCAGATGAGTAATTCTGCTGTGCCTCAGTGTGCCCGGGATATGTGACTATGTCTCAAACCTGCACTAAAGATGGTTTCGCATAGTATTTTAAGGGGAAACACTGCAGAGTCGTGTCCAATCGGTGTAAAGAAGGAAGTTGGTTTCAAAAGAGATTAGAGCAAGAGAGAAGAAAATGGTGTCCAGCCATGGCAGAGAACACCTTGGCCAGTGGCGCTCCCAACTGGCCGGAACTCTCTCCTCAGGAAGCTGCTGGGGTGGGAGATGGCCTGTCCACTGCTCCTAACAGCCCAGAGAGGTCCAGGTGGGAGCCAGGCTAGGGACCTACGTGTGGGGGCCTGGGCCAGCCATTTGGAGTCTGGGGGTCACAACCCATCTTCTGCCTCCCTGCCTACTCTCAGGTTCAGCCTGTCCCCGGCAACCTGACCGGCTCCTCTCCCATCCTGCTGCCCCCCATGGGGCTCTCACAGCCTTACTGTCCTGGGAGAGGCAGACTGGGCTCCCGGGACTGTGCAATTTCTACTTTTCCCCATCCAGAGGAAGCAGATGCCCCGGGAGGTTACCAGTTAGCAGAGAGAGTGCAGTCTCTGTCGTGGTGAAGAGGCCTCGACTCATTCCCAACGTGTCAGATGTGGGCCCTGTCACCAGCTCCACAAGGCGTCGGACACTGTCCCATCCTACCTCTCCTCACAGACACATGTCCCACTTGAGGATGAGGCTTCTCAGAACCCAGATTTCAAGACTCATAGATGCAAACACCTCGCTTGACACCCGGTGGGAGGTTCCTGACACGAGCTATCTGATTATTTGATCTCCACTTCTTCAAAGCGGGGGAGGAAATGCTTCTGCACTGCTAAATGATAACACAGATGTCACTGGAATTATTATTTAAAGAGAACATTGATCAGCAACATAAATTTTGACACCCTCATCTTTCAGAAGCCTGGCTCGGAAATCTCACAGGGAGGAAAGGATTACCAGTGATGGGTGATCGGGGGGTCAATGTTCAATCCTCTGGTTTTAGAAATGGTGGCTTCTCACTCAGAACTTGACCCTGAGCCTCACAATCTAAATTGTCAATAAGTTATTCTTGCTTGCTTATTTGGAGCCAAGAATTTATCAAGAAAACTCGGCTCCAAACATGCACCAGGACACCTGGTTTGGTTTCGCCTGTTACCCCCAGAGAAGAGAGGAAGAATTTCATCCCATTTGGGATATGGAACAGTTTGATGAAGGGCCAAATGTCAGTATTTACTTGGGGTACATCATCAGCATTTTCAAAATAAAACAGAGCACATTGTATAACTGAAACTGAAGCACAAAAATTTGTAAGTCTACAATTGTACCTTGGGCTGGAGCGATAGCACAGCGGTAGGGCATCTGCCTTGCATGCAGCCAACATGGCCGACCCGAGTTCGATTCCTCCGCCCCTCTTAGAGAGCCCAGCAAGCTTCCGAGAGTATCTCGCCCTCATGGCAAAGCCTGGCAAGCTACCCGTGATGTATTTGATATGCCAAACACAGTAACAACAAAGTCTCCAAGTCTCCAATGTAGACGTTACTGGGCCCGCTCGAGAAAAATCGATGAACAATGGGAGGACTGTGACAACTGTACCTCATGGTGTTTCACTAATAAAAATTAAAGAAAGAAAGAGAGAAAGAAAGAAAGAAAGAAAGAAAGAAAGAAAAAGTTTCCGATAAAAATAAATAAATAAATCAGAGCAGATATTAGGGGAGAGAGAAAAACTGGCTCAGTCATCACTCGGACCCATCTGAGAAAGTTCACTGATTTCCAAACAGTGAGGATGTTACAGCCAGTGACATACACATCACTGCAAAGAGAAATCTGAGCATTTCTAGCAGCAGATGCAATGTGGTGCCTGCCTGGAAGAAGGGACAAAGACGTTCTCCCTGAAAGCATGTTTGCATCATCAGATGGAGCCTATTCACCCCACTTGTATACCTCCAGTGAACTCCTAGAAGTTCAACGTTGGGATTATACTGCCAACTTTAATCACAGATACAAAAATTTGGTTAGAATTCTACAACAGTAAGAATTGCTGTTCCTGATTAAATTCTTCATTAACAAGGCACTATCTGAGACACAGAATGCAGTGTAAGTGTTTGTTCATGTACCAGGAGACGCATAAAAAGAAACCTCATGCCCCAGACCACACATAGCAAGTATCCCTAAGCCCTTGGCATTCAGCACCCTGGGATTTTAAGGTGTGTTGTTAGGTCACAGATCATCTTTATAAAGCAAAAATGGATTTCTTGCTGGTGTAATAGACACACATCGCCACAACCATATCCTCAACACACAGGGCATATTATAGAGTCGAGCCATGCAGCTCACACACTACTCCAAATACATATCACCACATACACTAAAATACACCAAACACACACAGCACACATCACTGCCAGCTATACCCACAACACACACAGCCCATTATATGGCTACCACATGGCATTCACACCACGTGAAACACAAACCACCATAACGTTAACACCAAACACACACCACCACGGACCATATGACACACCCAACCACAGAGACATCAAACCCTATACACATCACACAATGCATGGACACACATCCTCTCCTGCCTGTGACTGGAGAGATGACTCTGACAGAGATGAGGCCCTGGTAGATGCGTGTGTGGTGTTGTCAACCACCTCACATCTTCAGAACAAAGCTGTGTGTGCCCAGAAGTCATACAGTGTATGGACATGCTTTTGCCATGGAACAAATTTCCTCAACCTGAGCCCTGAAATAACATGAATTCATTAGCCGTGCAGGCTGGCTTTCCTGAGTGGCTCCTTTCCTGGTGCTTAGAGCACTGCAGGCTGAGGAGAGCCCGACCCTCAGCTCCCAGGCCTTGCTATCCCTCATCGGCATGTGTCATTTTGTCCTTCAAGGCCCCTGGGGTGAGGCCGCTGCTCTCCCAACTCAACCTCCGTGTCTTTTTCAGGGCCTCGCCAGTTTCCAGTCAGGCTCCCCCAGGATGTGGTTCTCTGTTGAAGTTCAAGAACGCCTGCAGGATCTGTTCCCTTTGCCACACAGTGTCCCAGAGAGAGCACAGGGCCTGGCTTGCAGCCACGGTCAAAGGGAAACATGAGCTGGCCTGGTGCCTCTGAGGCAGGAACCGTGGGCCATGTTAGAATTCCACCTGCCCTGTGGCAGCTGATCCCTTCCTTTCCCTCCCATTGAGAGTGTCTGCCTTGTGCCTCTAGAACCTTCTTTCCCAAAGTGGGCAATGCCACCTCCACCTGTGGCTCTGGAATGACACAGGAGGGTTTTGACGCAGGCACCTTTGGGACTTGGAGAGCTGCTTTGTGTGTTTGCCCACAGGATGTAGAGTTCCAGAGGGACACTGGGTGTCATTCTGGAAAGAGAAACTCAGCCCAATGAGTCTGGGTCCCCCTGAACATGTGAGTCCCACCGGCCGGCCCCGCCCTGAGGCAGTCACAGAAAAGGGTGGCCTGGCAGGCTGGTGGGGGACTCCGGTGTGTACCAGCCCCCCCACCCTATTGGACTCTGGCAGGTGCAAGAAGGAGTCTAGTTGGGTGGGGAGGTGAGACGGGAACGTGGAGAGGGTGTAGTTGGCGGGTCCCCAGAGATGAGCTGGAGTTGACCGGGAGAGGTGGGAGGTGGGAGATGCTGTGTGGTGGCTGTTTTGGGGCTCTGCACTGTCTTGTGCCAGGGGCTTGAGGTGGAAGCGGCAACACCATGACCAGAACTCCTGAGCGTTTGCAGCATCCCACCTGAATGCGGAGGACCAGACTTTGCAGGGGGCACAGAGCAATGAGCACTAGCCGCTGCAGATAGGAAGGACGCTGGCCCGAGAGGACCCAGCAGGTGTACGGTGGTATTTCCAGAACACCGGGAAGATGCGCCTTCACCGAGTCTCTTGGCTCCATGATCACAAAGAAGCCAGAAGCGAAGTTGTCACGTGTCACCAGCAACATGCCCTTCGGGAAGTCGCCTGGAGGCACGCACAGACCCTGACCCGTGCCTGAGACACAGAGGCGCTTAGGAGAGTCTGACGTGTGTCCAGCCCAGGGGAGGCCATCAGCGAGGCCCAGGGTCAAGCAGCAAGTGGATGTGAAGCCACACTCTCCACCACAGCACCCCTGGGCAGCATTGCTCGACCTTTCCAGAACCTTCTTCTGACCTTGTTTCCTTCCTATGGCCCCAACCGACCTCCCTGGGCCCCCAATCCTTCATTGATGCAACTTTCATCTGTAACCCCCTGGAATACTCCCACTTAAGAAATCCTGATCGAGGATGTTCTCTGCATGAACTTGCAAAGACTGCAATAGAACTCAGAAAGTCAGCTTCAGGAAGTCAGCTTCCTGCTCTTCACGGCTGTTGGGATCACAGCTAAAACCTTCATTTTCCTCTTTTTTTTTTTAAATCCCCATTTGGAGCCATAGCACAGCAGGTAGGGCTTTTGCCTGGCACGCGGAAAACCTGGGTTCGATTCCCAGCATCCCATATGGTCCCCTGAGCACCTCCAGGAGTAATTCCTGAGTGCATGAGCCAGGAGTAACCCCTGAGCATCGCCAGGTGTGACCCTAAAAGCAAAAATAAATAAATAAATAAATAAAACAAAACAAAATTTTAAAATCCCGATTTTATTTAAAATAATAAGATATAGAAGTCACTATCAATATTAAATTTAAAAGGCCCCATGTACAAAGCAGTGCCACTCACGATGGTCATAGAGAAAGCTTTTTCTAGCGCTGGTTTTCCATGGATTTGATGAATTCCAGGAAATAATCACGACTGCTTTCTACGGAACAGCCCCTCAGCTCCTGGGTGCTGAAGCCTGTGATCTTCTAGAAAGACGCTGGCCAGGAGAAGCCTCTAGCATGGAGGACACCGGCCAGCTGGCTGCTTGCTAGAAGGAATGGACATCTTTGGCCAACGGTGGCATCCGTCCACTGTACCCTTGGCCTTCAGAGAGTCCCCGAGAGGCTGGGAGCAGGATATGGACATGTTGGCCATTGCCCTGTCCTGGGGAAACCGAACCCCACAATCCTTCAGACCCAGGACAACAGCGCCTTAGTCCCCTGGACTTAGGAACCCAGGACTCACCCCTTGTACATGGTCCCTTCCCAGTATGCTGCACTCAGGGGACTGTCCAAAAGCTGATGCCAAGACGATGGGTTTCAGCTGGGTGGCCAGTAGCAGTTCTCCCGAGTCCCCAGGCTTTGGACTCATATTGAGGTGCCTGACTGAGACCAGACACATCCTGGGCGGTTAGACGGTGAGGGCTGGAGGAGACCCGAGGTTCCCTCATGGGACACAGGGGGTTATGCTGGCTGGCTGGTCCAGGCCTCCATGGCAGGGCTGACCATCTCGTGGCACAGCTCAGACCAGTGAGAGCAAAGCCCGAGGCCAGTGGCTGCGACGCTCTTCTCTGGCCCTCCCTCCATCCTCTCCTCCTCAACCCAGCAATTTTCCAACCTCGGAAACAAACAGAGGACAGTGGGTGTCTGCATAAGTCCAATGTTGTCGAATATTGCTGGTGCCCTGCTCCACTTCTGAGGGGTTTCCAGAGGAGTGTTCTTTGTCCATTACCAGCGGCAAATACTCGCTCACCAGAACCATGCTCAGAAAAAACCTTTCTGTGCCAGTTCCAAGGGCCACCTCCACATGCCGGGGGCTCAGGAGATGGCCACTGCTGCCCAGGCTCCTCACACCTCGCCTGGTGTCCCTAATGCAAGCGGCATAACCCTGGTGCCACAGCCAACTTTGAACCAAACCCAGGGTTCCAGAGGGCCATTCTCCAGCCACTAAGAGCCAGAAATCCCCAGCCATAGGATTAGGGATGAAGTCACCGAACCCAGAAAAATGGATACTTGGTTGTGCTGGTTCTGATCAAGAATCGCTCATGGTGGTTTTCTGTAACAGACGATACAAAATATATTATTTCAGTTGTGATTTGGGACAGGAATTGGGATTCGGGATGGAAACATCCCAGATATGGCGATGGGAAGATGTCATGGTTTTGGGATTGGTGTTTGAATATTAAATGTAATCAAATACTGTGAACTACCTTGCACTGTAGCAGTTACTGTCCTCCCGTTGTTCATCGATTTGCTCAAGCGGGCACCAGTAACGTCTCACAACAAATTGTGAGACTTGTTGTTACTGTTTTTGGCATATCGAATACGTCACAGGTAGCTTGCCAGGCTTTGCCGTTCGGGCGAGATACTCTCAGTAGCTTGCCGGGCTCTCTGAGAGGGGCGGAGGAATCGAACTTGGATCGGCCATGTGCAAGGCAAATGCCCTACCTGCTGTGTTATCACCCAGCCCTTATAAAAAAAAATTTTTAAACAAAGAAGAAGAATAGCTCATGGATCCCTCGGGGACTGGTCAGAGTGACTTGACCCCAGGGGACCTCTCACCATCCATCGGCTGCAGGGAAGGTCCGGGGTGCTGGGTTCAGAAATCAAGCGGCAGCAGTGGGAATTTGTAGCTGCTGGGAGGAGGCGGAGTGGGCAGGGCTGGGAACCACTAAGGGGTCTCCTCGGGGGACGGGGCTCTTCTGGTGAGCCCATGGGTGGGGGAGGGAGAACTTGGGTGGGGAAAGCAGCTGCAGTTCCTGCTGAGGTGCGTGGGGGGTGACCGCTGTCCGGCCCTTCAGTTCCAGGTCCCCCGGCGGGCGTGAAGGCAGCTGCGGCATCTGCCTCCATGGTTTTCGTGTCCTGGCTGCCCCCTCTCAAGCTCAACGGCATCATCCGGAAGTACACGGTCTTCTGTTCCCACCCCTACCCCACGGTGAGTGGCTCAGTGCCCCTGCCCTTCCCGCAGCCCTTCCTTTCCCTCCCACCCACGGGGTACTCTGGGTGGGGAGGGGAATCATTCCCCGTTAGGTCTACATGTGGGCCCCCAGACTCTTGTTTGCTTCTCATGTAAAAAGATGCGTCAGGGGCTGGAGCCATAGCACAGCGGGGAGGGCGTTTGCCTTGAACGCAGATGACCCAGGTTCGATTCCTGGCATCCCATAAGGCCCCCCAAGCACCACCAGGAGTGATTCCTGAGTGCAGAGCCAGGAGGAACCCCTGAGCACCGCCGGGTGTGACCTAAAAAGAAAAAAAAAAGATGTATCAGAATCTCAGAGTGGCTAGGCCTGGGCTGGGAGCTTCTCTCGGGCGCCTGGGCCCAGGGTGGAAGCTGACCCACAGCCCTCCTTTGCCTGCCTGGGGCAGTTGGTGGATACCTACTGATTTGGCTTCTCGGGAAAGGCTCATCCAAGGCCCTTCACCTCCCACTGTGTCTCCATAGAGGAGGAGCTGTGGAATCAGCCCCCAGGGGGGTATATAGTGATAAGGGGTCTCTCTCCCAGGAGGTTCAGGCACCTGCTGCACCCTGCCAACTTCCTTCCAGGAGTGACAAGTTAGAGTTCGGGGCATGCCAGGGCAGGGGGGTTCGCTCACGAGTCTTCATGCTCTGAATGAGCATCATTCGTGCTCTCTCTCTCTCAGCCCCCAGTGTCTCGTGGCAGAGTTGTGGGGAAACTCAAACCACAGTGCTCCTTCAGAAGATTCAGTTGGTTTTGCTGGATGTGCAGTGAGGTTCTGAGAGTGCCCCCGGGTTGCCCGGCCTGGCCACCTTTAGGCCTGCCCGTGCTGCTGTGGAATGACGCCTCAGCCAAGAATAAGGATTAGGAGGGTTGGTTTTCCACAGGTTGATTTTGTTTGCATCATGGTCAAACATGCAGGACCAGAAACATTCTCTTCTTGCACCTGAATGTTGTTCGGGGGAGAGGGCTCCTCTGGGCAGTACTCGGACAACCAGGCTGATGGTCTAGTGCCCCAGCCTGGGGGCGTGGTGCTCATTGGGTCCCTTGGTGCTGGGGACGTCTGGATCCTCTCCAGTGTGGCTCCCAGGACAACCTCCAGATGCTCTTGGGGGTCCTGCTGGATCAGGTATTGATTCCAAGTCAGGTGTTCACCCCAAACTCAGGTAATCTCCCTGGCCCCAGGGAATGTGTGTTTGGGGGCACAAACCCATTCCTGGTATGGTAGAACCATCCCCACCCTCCCTTTCCAGAATGTTCTCTTCCCCACTTGGATCTTTCCCCAAGTGGGCTCACGCCGTCCTCTCCCTACCCCAGCCACTGGCCCCCACTGCCCTGCCCTGGAGGCTCATGTGTCACCATCAAGGTGGGTTCATATAAAGTCTGTCTTGGGGGTCTGGCTTGTTTCACCCCACATATGCAGTTGATTTATCCAGGGCTTAGCAGCTGCCAGAATTGTCTTTCCAGGAAGCCTGAATGCTGTCCCCAAATCTCTTGATTCTTTCGTCAATCCATCAATGTGCTACATCTTCCCAAGCCTAGAGGGGCTGGATATCCCCTCCCCCAATTCAGACAAGACCAGGGCATGGCTGCCAGCCGCTCCTTGGCTAAGAGGCTGAGGGGTGCATGTCTGCTGGTATTTCCTAGCTGCAGCCCCTTCGGAGATGATGGACTCAGGGTCTCCACGTGTCAGAGTCCAGAATGGTTCTGGCCTCAGTCCCCTGACACCAGCTGGCAGTGCAGAGAGGGGCCGGGGACCCCCTGTTGGAGGTCTCCCCGACACAGCACCACTGCGCCCTGAGAGCTCGCTCAACCCCCCAACACCAGGGCTGGCTCCCTGTGCACCCACTGTGGATCCTCACTGGCCAGGGCTGGAGCAGCCATGCTGGGCTCTGTTGCTTGCCCTGGTTCTATTGGGTCTTTCTCCAGAACCACATCAGATTCCTCATGCATGGCCAGCTCACTCCTGAGCAGTTGGGATCAGCCCCAAACACTGCTGGGGGTAGCCCCCTGCACCCTGCGAAAAGACTGCCGTTGGCTTATCTCTCCCCACCAAGTGGAAATCAGGGCCCCCTGTAAGCGCACATTGAACACACCTCGTGGTCCCTCTCTGTGACATGCTTTTCCGGGCTCCGCTCTCCCTCAGAGTCTTCCCTCCCTCCTGCTCACATCTTCCCAAGGAAGTGCCGTTCAGTAACAGTCACCTCCCTCACCAAACGAATGGGTAGGAGCCAGCAGGGCGTGGGGGAGCCACAGCTCTGCTGTCCCGGGCGTTCCCTCTTTGCTGACCACCCTCACCCGTATCTGTGAAGCTCCCCCGAGGGACCGAGGGACGGATGTGTGCTTCTTCCTCCTCTGTGGACAGCGGGTGGGAGGGGAGGGGGATAGCGGAGGGTCACGGACACTACATCCCTGGTACAGTCATGCACCATCAGAGAGGTCATGACCCCACATTCCCAGTACAGTCAGGCACCATCAGAGAGGTCATGACCCCACATCCCCGGTACAGTTACACACTATCAGAGAGGTCATGGCCCCCTCCCCTGGTACAGTCACACACTATCAGAGAGGCCATGATCCCACAACCCTAGTACAGTCACGCACCATCAGCAAGGTCATGGCCCCCCACCCCCGGTACAGTCATGCACTATTAGAGAGGTTATGACCCCCCTCCCCCGGTACAGTCACGCACCATCAGAGAGGTCATGACCCCACATTCCAGGTACAGTCACACCATCAGAGAGGTCATGACCCCGCAACCCCAGTACAGCCACACACTATCAGAGAGGTCATGACCCCCATCCCCAGTACAGTCACGCACCTTCAGAGAGGAAGCCTCGCCATCTTGAAAACAAGAATGTGCAGACTGATGGGTGGAGGGGAGCTAGGGTTTCCTCTCGTGTCCATGGAATGGGGGATTCCACCACTGGGACCTTCTCTGCCAGACCCTCCATGAAGGCAGAGTCCCATCCAACCTTTCAGAAAGGGTGAAAATGCGGCCGGTTCCGCCCTCGCAGCGTCCTCTCTGCTGCCTCTACCACTGGAGCAGCATGCCAGACCCGGGAGTGTGGACAGTGCCCACCTCAGCATGGCCAGGAGGGCAGTGCCCAGATGTACGAGGGAAGACCAGGCAGTGCCCGTCCCCAGACCCCACAGCGGTGCCCCTCTGCGGAGCAGCATCTGAGACCACAGCGCCTATTAATAGACTTTATTTTTAGAGCTGATTTAGGTTGACAGCAAAATTGAAGAAGAGGCACTGTGATTTCCCATATGAGGCCTATTTTTAAAATAAAATAATACCATTGCAAGCAAGAATCGGGGAGAACAAATCCCTTTCTCTTAGGAGGCAAAGATATGAACATCCCATCGGACTATATGGGGTTCTTGTTAGAATGGAATTAATAAGAAGTTACAAAGTGCCCGGAAAGAGGGTCCTTTTCCATATCATAGTTGGGGCAGCTTCATTTGAAGCCAGAAACTGTCGGATGCATTTCCAGGCTCCTGCTTTTCTGCCATAGAGACACCAGGGGGCAGCACCAGCCCTGTATGTGCCGCTGGCGCGCCCAGATTCTCCCCTCTGAAATGATTCCATGGTTGAAGGCAGAGCTGAGGAGGATAAATGGGGACACGGTCTACCCTGTAATTTAATCTTCTTCAGAAGAGGCCCTCAGCTCACCTCGTTGCTACCGTAACTTCTCTCGAGATAACCGATTTATCTCTCCAGTAGAAGGCACGGGCATTTTCTTTCATCTGCAAAATATATCACTTGTCTTTGTTTCAATCTGGGTGTTCCCTTGAGTCCTCTGTTAAATAAATTTTTTTAAAAAAGTGATTGAAATTCTGATTGCTGTAAATGAACCTACAGACCGGTCCAGCCAGGACCAGTGCCAAGCCAAAATCTTCATCCAGGGCCTTACACAGGGGAGGTCACTCTGGGACTGTTGGTTTTGATATGGGATGGTTTGAACAATCCCTCCACAGAACTACACGTTCTCATCAACAATCTAAAGGGTCTCCTTTCGGTGGAAAAGCAGGATGAGCTTTATCATTTATTAAACACTGTCTTTAAGAGACTGTTGTCTGACAGAGCCATCAATATGGGGCTGGAGACACTTTCTACTTCACAGAGCAAATGTGAATGTCCACGGCGAGAGAGCAGTCTACCTCAGCTGCACCTCAGTTTCTCTAGAGTGAGAAAAGCATTCTGCCTCAGCTTCACCTATATTTCTTCAGAGTGAGAGAGCATTCTGCCCCAGTTGCAACTCAGTTTCTCCAGAGTGAGAGAAGCATTTGCCTCAGCTGCACCTCAGTTTCTCCAGAAAGAGAGAGAGAGAGAGAGAGAGAGAGAACATCTGCCTCAGCTGCTCCTCAGTTTCTCCAGAGTGAGAAAAGCATTCTGCCTCAGCTTCACCTCAGTTTCTCCAGACTGAAAGAGCATTCCACCACAGTTGCACCTGTTTCTCCAGAGTGAGAGAAGCATTTGCCTCAGCTGCACCTCAGTTTCTCCAGAGAGAGAGAGCGAGAGAGAGAGAGAATATCTGCCTCAGCTGCACCTCAGTTTCTCCAGAGTGAGAAAAGCATTCTGCCTCAGCTTCACCTCAGTTTCTCCAGAGTAAAAGAGCATTCCACCCCAGTTGTACCTCAGTTTCTTCAGAGTAAGAAAAGCATTTGCCTCAGCTGAACCTCAGTTTCTCCAGAGTGAGAGAGCATTCTGCCCCAGTTGCACCTCAGTTTCTCTAGAGTGAGAGAAGCATTTGCCTCAGATACACTTCAGTTTCTCCAGAGAGAGAGAGAGAGAGAGAGAGAGAGAGAGAGAACATCCACCTCAGCTGTATCTCAGTTTCCCCAGAGTGAGAGAAAATCTGCCTCAACTGTACCTCAGTTTCTCCAGCTGTGGTTGACAGTCCTGTCACTTGCCTCACACAGTCCATGTGGCTGGATGTTAAGACAGGACTGGTCCAGGGTCAAGAAAAGACTTTCAGTAACTAAGTTCTCCTCCTCCTGACCCGCCACTCAAAATGAAGCACGATGGGAAGTGAGGAATGCAGAGCCCACCAGGTGCAGGACTCCTTAACCCACGGCCACAGGTGTGCTGCCTCCCTACAAACAGCCACAATCGACTGAGGCCAAGAGAATGAAGACAAGACAGATACAGGCATGTTCCGGAACCTCAAGTCAAAATTGGCAACATGGGGCTGATAGCACAGCGGGTAGGCCGACCAGGGTTCGATTCCCACCATCCCATATGATCCCCCGAGCACCACCAGGAGTAATTCCTGAGTGCAGAGCCAGGAGTAACTCCTGTGCATGACTGGGTGTGACCCAGAAAGAGGGAAAAAAAAAAAACACAAAAAAGGCACCATAATGAAATCCGACAAGTGCCTCTCGGTGATTGTGCATCTCCAGGAGCTAATCGCCCGGTTTACTGTTTCTTGCTTGGAAGTCACTGGGGCTCAGTCATTCCCCCCCTCCTGCCCTGTTTAATTTGGTGTAACATGCATGTACGCTTGGGGCTGTCTGCTCTGGCTTCTGTTCCCTTCTTCGTCTCTTTGGTACCTCCTCGTTCCCTTGAGTATTTCTAATAACTCTCCCTTTAGCCCCTTTTTTCATGCCTTGATCACCTCCTTGGGTCACTGAGTCTCTTCTCATAGTCAAACTGTTGTCTGGAACTCAGGACTTCCATGCTGTGATCTCCCACTCTGACCATCTGACAGAACTGGGCTGTCCTAGGGTTTCAGCTTCCTTTCCTGCACGTCTTAGTGAAGACCCATCCAGACTCCAAGGCCAGCACCCCTGTACCCCAGTTTGTGTTTGCTCACCTGCTCACCTCACGAGCTGGCAGCAGCACCCACTGTCCTCTGGTTTGGAGCCCTGAGGTTACCTTTAATCCTCCTTTTCCTGTCCCCTCATCATCTGATTGGCTACCCAAGCTTTCCTTCAGGTGCACAGTAGATCTAGGTAGAGAGACCCCCCAGGGCCGTCGCTGAGAAGTCCAGAGAAGCCGCGCGATGCTGACTGACAGTGCGAACCTACCTGCCCGTGACTAACTCCAACCACTGTCTCCTCACTCATCATCTGTCTTCTGTCATTGGCAGTCGTTGGCTCTGTTCCTCATAACTGTCAATCCAGGAAGGACCCACGTGGGCTGTGTGGCAAAGAAAAAGTCATCTCTGGAGGGTTTGACATGGGCACAAAATGCTTCCTCACAAACCACTGGCTGGAATCCACCCTGTGCATCGCCCAACCACAAGGCAGCCAAGAGAGGAAACCTCACAGGCAGTCGGCAGACGAGCAGAGCAAATTGTCCCTTGAGAGGCCTGGTAGTGACTGGAGGCATGAAGGAAGGGCAGCCAGCCAGAGAGGCCACTGGGCTGTGGCACGGGCAGAGGACATCCTGGGGAAACACAGGGCAAGGCTTCTATATCAGGGGGAAGTGGGGGAAGTCTGCCAAGGGCACAGGCAGCCCGGGTCCGTGAGAAAAGAGACTCACCTAGTCCCAGTTATCTGGTGGGTTCGTGATTCGAATCATGAGGCGGGAGTTTCTCTCTCCCATCACCCCTCCCCCTTCACCCCATTGCCATGGGCTTTGCTCCATTCCCCCTCTGTGCGCCCCAAGCACAGTGGGACCCCTGTCCTCTCCCAGACCCCCTTCTGGTTGGCCACGCTTCCACCTCGGCTGCCATCGTCAGCCTCTCAGACTCTAAATCTGAGGTAGCTCTTGCTCCCCTCAGGGTCCTGAGCAATATTTGCCTTGGAAGAAAGGTTTAAAACGCTCCATGTAGGTAGGTTCCCACAGTCCGGCTCCTGCGGCCCCAGTCCAGCTGAGATGCTACCAGCCGTTCCCCTGACCATGCCTCAGGCACACCAGGTCTCGTTTGTGCGTGCGTGTGTGCATGTGTGTGCATGTGCATGTGTTCACATGTATGTGTGCGTGTGTGTATGTGCATGTGTGTGCGCGCATGTGTGCATGTGTGTGCACATGCATGTGTGCATGTTCGTGTGTGTTCATGTGTATGTGTGTATGTGCTTTATGTGCACATATGTGCATGTGTGCATGTGTATATGTGTATGCGTATATGCATGCGTATGCACATGTGCATGTGTGCACATGTATGTGTGTGCATGTGTATGTGTGTGCACATGCATGTGTGCATGTGTGTATGTGGGTGCACGTGTATGTATGTGCACATATGTGCATGTGTATGCATGTGTGTGCACATGTGCGTGTGTGTATGCGTGTGTGCACATGTGTGTGCACGTGTGCGCATGTGCATGCGTGTGTCTGCACATGTGCATGTGTGTGCACATGCATGTGTGTGCATGTTCGTGTGTGTTCATGTGTATGTGTGCATGTGTGTGCGTGTGTGCACGTGTATATGTTTGTGCGTGTGTGTGCATGTGTATGCGTATGTGTGCACATGTGAATGTGCGTGCTCACATGTGTGCAGATGTGTCCAAATGTATGTGTGTACATGTTCATGTGTGTTCATGTGCATGTGTGTATGTGCATGTTTATGCATGTGTGTGTACATGTGCCTGTGTGTGTGTGCACGTATGTGTGTGTGTGTTTGGGCATATTCAGGGCTAGCATTCCTTGTCTTTCTCATCCTCTCATTGAAAGGGAAAAAAAAAAAGGATTCATTCCTTAAATAAAAAAAAAACAATCAGGAGTAACACCCAGCGATGCTCAGGACTTACTGCTGACTGCCGCAGGAACCACACCTGGTGGGGCTTGGGGGATCATATGGGATGCTGGGAATTGAACCCGGGTTGGGGCAAGGTAGTGGCCCTCCCTGCCATACTGCTGCTCCGCCCCCACATAAGGCTCTTTCTTCTGGCTCAGATAAGTGCCCTGCTTGCAGGCCTCCATGCTGGGGGTTTCCTCTGCGTTTTAGGTGCCGTTGTCAATGTGCTATGCCCGTGGCTTCTGCACTCATGTTTTTGTTCACACCCCACAAAGCGCAGGTGTTAAACTTTTCCATTGTTTGTTGGTTTATCATTCATTGGCAATACTAGCGTGGGGCGACAGTGTAGAACCCCAGAGGTTTAGCTTGCCGTTCCTGCGTGCAGCCGGCACCTCACCCACCACAGCTCTCAGCCTCATCCCTCGACCCGAGAGACGCATCCACCAGGTGCTCCCCAGCCCTCCCTGCCGCACATCTCCGGAGCCCTCAGGAGTCTGGGAGCTTGTTCTGTCGCTGTCTCTCGCGGCTTTCTGGGTTAGGGATTCAGAGTCCACAGGAGAGGGAAACCGGCCAGTAACTATCTCCCATGTCCTAACTTCTTCCCCCGAGCACTGTCACATCCACTTCCGGCCATGGCGTCCCAGAGGGCAGTGTGACGTTGTGTGGACAGCAAGGCCATGTTCCAGGGGTATGGAACCCACAGCTTCTCTTCCCTCTCCTGCTCTGGCCCTGCAGGAGGATGCTCGGCTTTCTCCCACAGGCACTGCATCTGTGGACGTCGGGCGAGTACCGTCCTTTCAAAGGCGTGTCTTCGTGCCCTTCAGAGAAACGCTGCTTATGAGTGGCATTTCCGGGTCACGTGGGATTTTTGTGGTGCCCCTCCCCTGCCACCAGGGTTTCTCCACCAGCTGGGCCAGAGGGCCCCTGAGAAAGTCATGTCCCATGCTACTCACGTCACCTTGCCCAGCAGGGCCCAGGGGCCCACAGGGCTGCGCCTGGCAGTGCTCAGAGGTCCATGCATGTGGTGCAGCTCAGCACTTGCTCTGCATGTGCCCTGGCTGCTGTGTTACCTTGAGACACTTGCTTTTTTTTTAAATTTTTTTTTTTATTGAATCACCATAAGATAGAGCATTATAAAGCTTTTCCCGGTTGGGTTTCACTCATACATTGTCCCAACCAGTGTCATTTCCCTCCCCCCACCAGTGTCATTTCCCAGCACCGATTCCCCAGTGTCACAGTGTCCTTCCTATTGCCCCAAATCCCCGACCACAGCCTGCCCCTATGGCAGACACCTCTCCTCTCTCTCTCTTTCCCTCTTTCCCGCTCTCCCTCTGTCTCACCGCTCTCTTGCTTGCTCACTCTCTCTCACTCTCACTTCTCTGACCTCCCTCTCCCTCTCTCTCTCCCTCTCCCTTTCTCTTCCTCTCCCTCTCTCTCTCTTCTCTCCCTCTCTCCCTCTCCCTCTCTCTCACCTCTCTCTCCCTCTCTCTTCCTCTCTCACTTCTCTCTTACTTTCTCTCTCACCTCTCTCTCCCTCTCTCTC
Organism: Sorex fumeus; assembly: GCF_029834395.1. NCBI lineage: Eukaryota > Metazoa > Chordata > Mammalia > Eulipotyphla > Soricidae > Sorex > Sorex fumeus. Next base: position 3,587,196 of record NW_026606098.1, on the reverse strand, counting down.
CTCTCTCACCTCTCTCACACCTCTCTCTCACCTCTCTCCTCTCTCACCTTCTCTCTCTCTCTCTCTCTCTCTCTCTCTCTCTCTCTCTCTCTCTCTCTCCTTCTCCATATACTTATGGAAAGACATTTCCTGGTTTTCAAAGAGCTCCTCCTCCCTATCATCCCCCAGAGTCTGTCCCCAAATCCTCCCCACAGTGCACATGGCGCCTTCCACCCCACATCCCTTCCACATGTGACGTCTGTAATTCTTTGACGTGGATGCCCTCCCAGGGCTGAAGGGCAGCTCCCTGCGCTCTGGTTTTGCATTTTATCATCACAGTCGACTCACCTGGTGAAAACCTCACCAATCAGCTTTGTCAGACTCACCCTACGGGACGAGCTTCAGAGCCTGCGTCCCATTTAGGTGTTGGATCTGTTTCATTTCTCGAGTGAGCCCTGCGACCTACTAATGGTTTGCTGACCCACATTTCTTCCAAGGCTGTTGGAGCGGGCTCAGAGAGCAACTCATGCCTGTCCCGTGCAGGGCCGGGTTGGGGGAGGTGCAGTCTGGCCATATGCTCACTCCTGCACCGTGTGGCGGGGTCTGCACCCCAGCCCTAGTGTCCTGCCTCTCAGCTCACAGCCCTGACATCCCCACCTCCTTGGGCATTGCCACAGACTCTGCTTTGACATGGAAGCTCAGGGGCTCTGTTAGGCTTTGCCCCTGAAGCACAGGGTTTAGGATTTGTTCAGACCAAGGTTCTACCTTTGGGAGCCCCTGAGTCCTGTGAAAGTTGCCTGTTCAGCGGATGTGTTGAGGCATGGAAAGGGAGAAGCCGGAGCGCTAGTATGGAGAGTAGGGCATTGGTCTTGCACGTGGCTGGCCTGGGTTTGATTCTCAGCACCCCATAGAGTCCCCTGGGCCTACCGGGAGTGATCTCTGAGTGCACAGTGAACCCTGAGCACCTCCTGATATACTGTAGCACTGCCCTCCTATTGTTCATCAATTTGCTCGAGCAGGCACCAGTAACGTCTCCATTGTGAGACTTATTGTTACTGTTTTTGGCATATCAAATACACCACGGGAGCTTGCCAGGCTCTGCCCTGCGGGTGGGATACTCTTGGTAGATTTCCAGCCTCTCCGAAAGGGGAAGAGGAATTGAACCTGGGTTGGCTGCGTGCAAGTCAAACACCCAACCCACTGTGCTATTGCTCCAGCCCTCTATACGTATAACCCCCCAAAACCAGACTAAAAACAAGGTATGGATGGTAAAGCCATCTTCCCATGTACCCGCCTCGCTAAGGGGCTTACAACAGCAATGCTAGACATTTGGCAGCTCCTTGGAGGCAGTGTCAGGGCTCAGCCTCCTTCCTTGTACACCAGTGAGTTCAGCTGCGCACTGGTGCATTTTCATGGGCTCTCTCGAGGCTTGATAGATATCCAGGCTAACTCTGCACTAAGCACCTTATCACGGCCAGAAGACTCGGGGGAAAGTGCCCTAGCACTGTTGAGTGCCACATCCCATCAGGTTATCCTGGATAAATGAAACTGATTACAAAAAGGACGCTCTGGGAAGCGTCTAAATTTTCTAAATTTTCTCTCTGGTTTTTGTGCTCTCAGATCTGGATTCTCTGGGCATGTTGTTTGTAATTCAATCCTGAGAGGCTTCTTCTTTCCCCTTTAACTGACCCTCCAAGGTCTGGCCAGTCAAACTCCATCTGGTGTTGAATCCATACTTGAGACTTGGCCTCTGTCTCATGGTCATTCGTTTCACTGAGCATTTGGCCACTGCCCAGTGGCTCTCACTGTCAGAATGCAGGAGACACTTACTTGAAAGTTGAGAGCAAGGTGACCATCCTGAGCCCAGCCTTGAAGTTGTAAAAGGGAAAGAGAAAGGGCTGGAATGATAGCACTGGCAGGGAGGGTATTTGCCTTGTACATGACTGACCCAGTTCAATTCCTAGCACCCCATATCATGCCCTGAGCACCTCCACGAGTAATTCCTGAGTGCAGAGCCAGGAGTAACCCCTAAGCATCACTGGGTGTGACCCAAAAACCAAAAACAAAGCAAAAGGTTGGTTGGGGGGGGGGGGCGGAGAAAAACAGATGTCCAGATGGAACACATTTTCCAAAACTAGCCCCAGAATCTCTTTGGCCACACAATCCCACAGAACTGTCTGCCCAAGATTGCAGCTCACTTGCCAGTTGGCTCCAGGCGTGGCCTTGGTATTGCCTCACCCACAGCAGCTGTGGCCACCCTCAAAACAGACCACGGGCGTGCAGAAGCTGATCTTATGCCTCATCCTGCTCTGAGGTCCACTGCAACCCGCCTCCAACGTGATTACCCCGCAAGGGCACTGACTCCCCTTTCCACTGGGCTCCTTCCCAGCGGGGGAACTTTCCCACAGGACCTGGAGCAGAACTCAGTGCTCCCTGAGAGCAGGGTCCAGGGAGGACCATCACAACTCAAAAGGATGTGGCCATCGTGGTCCACAAGAATTATGTACCTTATAAACTTCAATCCTCAGAGTTTCCATCCTAACCTATAAACACTTCCTGGAACACAAATCTGCCTATTCACTTTCGAAACTTGACATTCAATGCTCTGATTCAGAGTTCATTAAAGAGGGGCCAGAAAGAGAGTACAGAGGGTAGGGTGTTGGCCTTGCACACAGTCAACCAGGGTTCAATCCCTGGCATCCCATAGCATTCCGGGACCCTGCCAGGAGTGATCGCTGAGCCCAGAGCCAGGAGGAACGGGCTGTGGCCCAGAAAGAAAAATTTAAAAATTAGAATTCAATAAAGGGTAAAATCAGTCCAGTGGTTTTTAAACCTTGGAATACACAGTCATAGGTTATTGCGTTGAATAATATTCCCCTCTTGATCATACAGCTGTTCATGTTGATGGTTCTTATACCTAGACACATACATGTCATAGTCCAAGGGTGTCTTGAAGACATATTTATATTGTGATCTTCCCCATCATATCATAACTTTTCATTCATTTCTGAATATTTCTCAAAGGACTGTCTTGGCAGAGATCAAAAAAATAAAACCGAAGGCCGAGGCTTTCCATTCAAAGTAAATTTGTATTCACAACAGGTAGGACGTTTGCCTTGCATGCGGCCGACTGGGTTGGATTCCTCCTCCCCTCTTGGAGATCCCAGCAAGCTACCAAGAGTATCCCGCCTGCACAGCAGAGCCTGGCAAGCTCCCCGTTGCATATTCGATATGCCAAAAACAGTAACAACAAGTCTCACAATAGAGACATTACTGGTGCCTGCTCCAGCAAATTGATGAACAATGGGAGGACAGTGCTATAGTGCTATATATTTCTTTTTTTAAAAATAGGGAGTAGAAGTAATTTATGACAACCTTCTTTCTTTTTATATTTAACATTTTCATTTTTTTTTATTTTCTTCCAGTGACTTCTCATTGGCTTACAATGCTAAGGGATTTCAGGGGGTTCGTTATACAGCTCTGGTGTGTAGAATTATCAGCCCTGACCCCCAGCACCAGCATTCCAGGGTGGTTGCTCCCCGGAGAGACCCTCCTCTCACTCCCCTGTCCCTCTAGTCATCACCATAATTTTCACGAAGTCCAGATTTCTTGGTTCTGGCCTGTTGGTTTGCTATAGTAAATCCTCATTTCTTTCTCACTTAGAACAGTGGAAATACGCACACTTTTCCCAAATTCGCGTTTTATGCACCTCTTATTTTTATGATTAACAATAGCCTTTCCTACTAATTTTTCTTTTGTGAGATGTAGTGGGATGCCAATAAGTCTGGCACAGAACTTCTAATTTTTTTTAAGGTTTGAAACTTTATTTAAGCACTGTGATTTACGAAGTTGTTTGTAACACAGGAGTTTCAGTTATTCAAAGTTACAACACCAATCCCACCACCAGTGTGACCTTCCCTCCACCAATGTCCCAGTTACCCACCTAACCAAACATGGACCTTAGTGGGCTCAAAATAATTTATACTGCTTATAAGAACATATATCTAACAATGGTGATACTAACGGCATTACCTGAGTATTTACTGAGCTGTTAGGTACTAGTTGAGCCGTCTGTGTAGTTGTTTTCACTCATTGAGCTTATTAGGCTTTTACGCAAATTTTACATCTAGTCTTTTGTGCTTCTACTGGCCTGTCAATACTGTAAAATTTGGAGATTGCGTGTGCAGCCATGTGCTCTACATGCTGTGGAACTAGAATGATTTAGTAGTTTGGCATCTCGGCGCAGAACTTCTTGAATAGGACCTTCCCGATGTAGTTAAGTGGGTCATGCAGGGGGGACACATCGTTTGTTTGGCAGGTGGTTGGTATGACCACAGGGCTTGGTAAAGGGCAGGCATTAAGACTCAGGGTAAGAAGGACCTTAAATTCCAAAGACTTGGGTTAAAGAAGGACCCAGGGATAGTGGTCTGGCTCACCGCAGTACCCCAGGTCCTAAACAGTACCCGGGAGAGGGGAGTTTCTTCCCTGCCTTTCCTAGACAGCAACTTCAATCCACTTATGAAATGTTCTAACGATAATCTTTCCGCTTAGAAGACCAACAATCTGATGTTTTGTCTTTGGGAGGTTTTTGCTGAGGTAGCCGCTGGTCTCTCGTATCTGGGCAGATACCCAAGGGCCCAGGAAGCAGCTTGAATTGGTTCTCCTTCCTGTGACACTGGCCACGCCAGTCCAACCCTCCGGAAGCCCTCTGTGCCATAGCATCTTCATTTAGAGGTGAAATAGTAAACTAAAGTGTCCACGAGGGAAAAACGGCACCTTACACGGGAATTTAAACAGCAGACAAATCTCAGTTGATGCAGTCAACTGCTTATTCTCAATATAGCCCAGGCCATTTCTCTGCCATGGAGCAGATTCATACCCTCTGCAAGTGTTTATGTCCTATAATTAAAAGCGCTATCTGTTGTGTTTATTCTGCTTTGGGGGAGGTTATTTAATCACTGCTGTGAAACGTTCCATCTACGAAATCAGAGCAATCAAGTTTTTTTTTTCTGAGCTGCACGTTAATAATCGGATATTAGAAATTCTTCAGGCACCATCTTTCTTTGATAGAATTTGTTTTTCATTAAAAAGTTAATTGAAAAATTTTAAGTGGAATTCTTTTTATAGCTATCAGACATGCTGAATAATTTGATATGAGCCTACCGGCCCTCCACCCTCTTTCCCTACATATTTTTTTTAATTCAAATAATTTCTAGGTCATTGTGAGACTCACCAAGCATGTGCTTTCTGGGGACAGTTCAGATGGTGGCTGATGGGAGCCACTGAGGGTTTCTGGGGAATAAAAGAGGGAAAGCCAACAGGTTCCCAGAAGGAGATTGAGCCTTGCCCAGAGAGGCTAGAACTGGAGACAACATGCCAGAAGCCCCTGAGTGGAACCCAGGTAGGGACCCCAAACACACAGGGACGGGCAAGGACCAGGCAGGGTGTCAGGGATGAGACACACAAAGACTCCCAAGCTCAGAGCTGAGGTGGCCAGTGTGGAAGATTCGCGACGAATCTGGCCATTATGGCTAAACATCTGATTCTACAGGCATTTCTCTCTTTTCTGTTTTTCAGTCACACCTGACAGTTCTCAGGGCTTACTCCTGGCTCTGCGTTCAGGGGTCACTCCTGGCAGTGTCCTATGGGGTACCCAAGATTTACCCAGGCCAACCATGTGCAAGGCAAGCACCTTACTTGCCGTTCTATTGCTCCGACCCCTGGTTCTACAGAAATTTTAAAAGAGCACTTAAATAGTTCATTGGGACTGATTTTTTTTTTGTTATATTTATTTATTGAATCACTATGGGAAAAGTTAACAAAGCTTTCAGGTTTAAGTCTCGGTCATACAATGACCAAACACCTTTCCCTTCACCAGTACTTATTTTTCACCACCAAGAACCCCAATATACCCCCCTCCCACCCCTCCCAATGCCTGTGAGGCAGATGATTTCTACTTAACTCTCTACTCTGATTACATTTATTATTTTGACAAATTATGCACCATTATTGTTTAGAATTTCCACCACTGGGACTGATTTTTATCTTATGAAAAAAATTAAAACGAGTAGCACCAGGTAAAGGTAGTGTGGGACGAAAGTTGATCTGGGAGGAGCCAGGGTCAGCTTATGTCTGGGATGGCCTGAATCTCAGGGTCCAGCCTGTCCCCACCCCAAACCCCTTTAAATGTGCTTGTTGGTAGTTGTGGGGTACTTCAGAATTGGAGATCCACCATGCAGACCTAAAACAATCACCGAGAAAGGGGAGTACCTGGAAGGGAGCGCAGGTGTGGGGACCCCTATGCCAGCACTGGCCTTTGCCATCTCAGGTGTGGAGTGGACCTGTGTATGAATAAACCTGGGCCTGTCCCTACCACATAGCCACAGCCGGGAGCTGGACCCTGCGCTCATCTCTCCAGGATGAGCCCAGAGATAAACAACGAGGCTGTGACTTTTTAAAAAAATATTTTGGGGGGGTTCACACCTGGTGATGCTCAGGGGTTACTCCTAGCTCTGCACTCAGAAATTATCCCTGGCGGTGCTCAGGGGACCATATGGGATGCTGGGAACTGAGGTCGGCCGCCTGCAAGGCAAAAGCCCTACCTGCTGTGCTATCACTCTAGCCCCGAGACTGTGACTTAGAGCTGGTTTGGGGGTCTGGAATAGTTCCCCTAAGGACGTAGGTCTCCTTGCTATCCCAGTGGTGTCAGTGGGAGATATGGGGAGCGAGGGAGGCAGTAGCAGAGACAGACAGGCAGGCAGGCAGACAGACAGACAGACAGACAGGCAGGCAGACAGACAGCAGGAGAAGGGGAGGGGTCACTGCCCTCCTGCTTGACCACCTCAGTCTCCTCGAGGGTCAGGATGGGAAAGTCTGAGCAAGCCCCTCATGGTGCAACCCCACCAGCACCCCAGGGCGCATCCAGCAGCCCAGGGCCCTCGCGGTCTGCACTCCGGTCCTGGTCCCCAGCACCCCAGGCAGTCATGGTCTCTGCTGGAGTGAGGAGCGGCTTAGGACGGGAAAGACAGTGGGCACCGTGCGGGCCCGGGGCTCTTCCCTGCGAGGAAGACTTGTCGGGAGGAGAGGACTGGCTCACGTTTGCCTCAGGGGTAGGGGAGGACGAAAGGAACGGACCTGGGGATCCTCCGGGGAGAGCCCAGGCACCCCACGGCGAGGCGTGGGGTCTCGCGAGGCTGCACCTCCCGAGTAGGGGGGCGGGCGGCTCAGAGGGGTGCTCGGGCTCCTTCTGCAGGTAGGGTTCCAGGGGCCCCCACCTGCCCATGCGACTCTCTCTCCACGCAGGGGAGCGGCCGTGGGACGGCACTGTCAGGAGAAAGGTCTGGAACGCACAGCCCCTTCTACGTCCTCTTGCACCCCTCTACGTCGTCTCACTCCCCGTCTACATCCTCTCTCGCCCCTCTTCGTCCTCTCACTCCCCCTTCTACATCCTCTCACACCCCTTCTACGTCTTCTCGTGTCTTCTTTGGTTGATGCCTCGTTTCTTCCCCCCACTCCCCCCCCAGTGGTTCATCCGGCTCCAGCCTTCCCTGGGTGGGCACTGGTACCCCGGAGCCCCCTCTCCAACCTTCATCTGCATCTCGGAGGGTCTGGCCTTCATGCATAGGACTGGCCCCGAGTCACTTCTCGGATACATGTCCTGACTTTGTCATTTCTGAAGAACCACACTGTCAACCCCCGCCCCACCTCATCTCCTTACCCACCCTCAAAGCCGGTTCAGTCCAAAGTGATTCATAAGTTTCAGATTGCAGCATCAACAGGTTCTAACATGTTTATTGTGTTTCATTTGGGGGGAGGCCTCCCAAGCGTTGCTCAGGAAGCACAGGGACCCTTTCCTCCAGGCTGACAGTGTGATCCAAGAGCTCAAAGTTGTGGTTGCTGCTCAAGTCTTGGGTGCCAGGGATTGCCCAGCTAGTCCCGGGGTGTCCCGGCATCCTCGGGCACACACCGAGCAATGCTGGGATGACCAGGGATCCAACTAAGGTGGGGCACAAGCCAGACAGATGACTTAAGCCCCGCATTCTCTCCTGGCCTCTCCAGTACATTTTAGATGGGGAAAAAAATAAAACGGCATGTTTTCTCAAAGGCTAACAGGAATTTATGACAAGCTGGGAATAATTGACAACCCCAGGCCACAAATGTGCGGGGCTCCTGCTTCATGCTGCCACGGAGCGGAAGTAAGAAGGAATACTAGACTGTGGGGAAAAGAAACAAGCTGATGCCAGTGCAGGAGAGTTCTTTGGTTAAAAAATTGTGAGCTTGGGAGCCTGGAGGTCGCTCCTGGCAGCATTCGGTCGAGTTGTGTGGCACTGATTGGTTTGCTGCTCAGGTCCAGTGGTGTGATGCTGGAGATGAACCAGAGGACTGTATAGTGCCAGGGACCACCCAGGGTGCATGAGTGACTGTATGGTTCCAGGTATCAAGCCCTGAGCCTCGCACATGCAACCAAAGGTTCTCCATGGTTCTTCCCATATTCACACAGTCATGAAGTCATCCCAAGTCTTCTCTTACAACAAATGTTTAACCAAGTTAAAGCCATACATTTAAGATTAGTTCACATATATCAGGTCTAATAAAATCTAAGTGGCTCTTTTTCCTGCATTGTGAAGACAGTAGGACTAGACAATTTAAGAACTACCCAAAGAAAAGTCGCATTTAAAAAAAATTTTATTTTATAAGGTAGTTCACAGTATTTGATTACATTTAATGTTCAAACACCAATCCCACCTCCATTACACCTTCCCTCCACCATATTTGGAATGTATCCATCCCAAGCCCCATTCCTGTCCCAAAGCACTGTCACTGTCACTGTCCTCCCTTTGTTCATCAATTTGCTCGAGCGGGCCCAGTAACATCTCCATTGTGACTCTTGTTATTGTGTTTGGCATATCGAATACGTCCCGGGTAGCTTGCCAGGCTTTTCCATGCGGGTGAGATACTCTTGGTAGCTTTTCAGGCTCTCCGAGAGGGGTGGAGGAATCAAACCTGGGTCAGCTGCGTGCAAGGCAAACACCGTACCAGCTTTGCTTCTCAGCTTTTTTGTCCCAAAGCACAAACAAAATAATGTATTTTGTGTTGTCTGTTATGAAAAACTTCTGAAAATGCTATTAAAAAGTATCCATAGGGGCTGGAGCGATAGCACAGCGGGTAGGGCATTTGCCTTGCACGCAGCCAACATGGCCAACACAGGTTTGATTCCCAGCATCCCATATGGTCCCCTGAGCACAGCCAGGAGTGATTCCTGAGTGCATGAGCCAGGAGTAACCCCTGAGCATTGCCGAGTGTGACCCAAAAAGCAAAAAAATATAAATAAATAAAAGTATCCATAGAGGAAATAGAAAATAGCATTTTTAAATACCAATAAAAGTATATTTTCTCAAAAGCATATTTTCTCAAAAATATTTCTCTCTCCCTTTTTTTTGCCTTTTGGGTCACACCCAGCTATGTTCAGGGATCACTCCTGTCTTTGCACTCAGGAATTACTCCTGGCAGTGCTTGGGGGACCATATGGGATGCCGGGGATCGAACTCTGGTCGGCCGCGTGCAAGGCAAACGCCCTACCCATTGTGCTATTGCTCCGACCCCTCCTTCTTTTTTTAAATATTCTGTTTATTTTTGTTTTAGAGCCAGACCCGGCAGTGCTCAAGACTTACTCCTGGCTCTGCACTTGGGGATCACTCCTGGTGGGGCTTGGGGAGCACTATAAGGTGCAAGAGATCAAAACAGACCTACAACATGCAAGCAAGTGCCCCGCCGCTGCCCTACCTTTCTGGCCCTAAGTCCTAAGAAAATGCACCGTGCTTGCTTATTTTTATGCTACAATTTTCTGTCCGGTTGGCCCTGAAACTGAAGCTCCCATTTCCTCCACGCTTACTTAATGCTCTTGCATCTTTGGCCAATCATGCGGGCTTAGGTAACAGGAGCAAGATGTAAATGAAGTAAACCTCTTCTCACTGAAAGCCCAACCTTTCAAGGGAGCACCCCACAATCAAATGGAGATTTAATTAATTATTTATTTTATAAAGATCCTTATTTTGTGAATATTGTCTAATGTTCTGTGGATGCCTCATGTTCCATGAGGGCAGAAAAGAGCACCCACGTCACTGTGAGCACAGATTGCCCCGTTTAGGGAATTTGATAGACAGGAACAGCCAATTAATGAAATGTCAGCGAAGTTAGTGCCTCACAGCTCATGTTAAAGCAGTGGGGAGAGTGTTTGCTAAGGAAGTCCCCCTCATTGTCCCCTTCAGAATAGGCATCTTTGCCTGAACACTTAGGAGGAGAAGGGTTTAATCATACAGATTTGCTTGGCTGCCGAAGGAGCTTGGGATTGATTCTGCCCCCCCCCCCCCCCCCCGCCATTTAGCTCTTTTGCTTCTCGTCGTTAATGCTGGACCTTGGTGACCGTAGCTGACCAAGCATTCTCGCAGATAAGTGCCACTGTCAGAGAGAAAGAGCATTTGCATGTTGGTGTGGCCCACTCTGAACACCGTCCCTGCCAACACAGCCCATATTTGGGGTCACATGGGATGTCCTAACCCAGCAGAGGGCCCGTCAGCTCTGAGCAGACCTTGTCCCCCACATGGACTGGTCCAACATGACTGCTCCACCGGCTGTTCCCCCCCTCCCCCGCCTCCGCCGCCCTGGGGTGTGGTCACCAGCCCCTTTCTCTCCAGACTCCCAGCTCCCCGCAGGCTTCCTCGAAGCTCGGTGTCTCTCCAGAAGCTCGGCTCCTCCGAGACACACACACACACACACACACACACACACACACACACACACACACACACGCTCCCACTTTTTGAGACCTTTGCGGAAACTCCAAGAGAAGAAGTAAAGTCTTACGAGCACTCTGGATCTCCTGAAGAAAGCAGGGAGCACTTGCGTCATTTGGATGGTTCCCCCCGGACGGTGTTTTGTTAAGCCCGGAATTTTGGGTTCCCAAGCGGCAAGACGGACAGAGACCTGAACTCGATAATGCAAAAGCAGTAGGAGTTTTATTCCAGTCAACTGGGGTCAACACTCTCACCCATAGAGTGGTCTCTTGATAGCGACCCCAATTTCAGGCAGCAAACAGTTTATATAGGGTTTGATTACATAAGCAGTGCATGCCTTATTGTTTCAGAAAAAAAAACCTTACCTAGTTACCAAACAAAGGTGTTTTGGCAAGTAATAGTGGTCAGGCAATAGTTAAACAATCATTTCCAGTAACAGTTCATGGCTACATAAGCTACTCTTTCCTTAGGGTTGACAAAAGATAATTTGGGGGGCATTATAATTGAGGCATAGTGAATGATTGAGCATGTATTGGGCCCAGGAACTTCCCAGGTGGGTTCAGGTCGGCTAGTTACACATTGTTTCATTGCAGGGAAACTGAATCTGTTTCAGTTACAGAAACTGAATCTGAGGCCTCCCTGATTTTTCTCATTTCTGGGCCTATCATGGCGTCAGCTTTGCCCTTCCAATCTCTGCTTCCCTTCACCCTGGAGACCTGTCCACAAACTGAGTGGGCACAAACCTGTTTCCTTTTTCCTCTGTTTGATCTCCTCAGGAAGTGGAATAAGTTTATCCTTGCGTAAGAAAGCATATTTTTATTATTGATTTAAAAAAAAAATCCCTGCACTGGTTGCAGGCAGGGGTTAAATAAGATGCATATTTTAGAGGTAGTCTAGGACCTATTGTACCATATAGACCAGAAACTTGCCTGAGTTTCCACTAATTGTGAAGTGCTCTTCACGGAAATCCTTATTTGGTAAATATTGTTTAACATTCTGTGGATGTTTCATGCTCCGTAAGGGCAGAAGTTTGAATGTGTACAGCATGAGGCTTGGTCAAAGTAAGTCAGCAAGCCCACAGCCATGGAGCATTCCAGAATAGGAGCAGACACACAGCCGGGGGTCATTTCCTCATCTGGCCAAAACCAAACCCCATCTACACTTCTGGCTGGAGGCACTCTTTTTCCCGTAGTGTTATAAAGAGTGTGTGTGTGTGTGTGTGTGTGTGTGAGACAGTTGAGACTATGGAGTGTAGATGTGTGTCTGCACACACACATCACACCACCATGCACTCACCTCATCAGTGGATCTGGGCAAGAGCTCTGAAGCCCTCTTTTTGCCCGGTGGACACTCGCTTTGCTCCTAGAGGCCAACTGGTGGCTATGGGCAAGGCTCTGCCCGGGGAGGGACTGTTGTCCAGTGGGCATTTGTACCTGTTGTGATCTTCAGGGCCGGGAGCACAGTGGTGGCAGCTGCATACCAGGCAGGATTTACTCCACCATGTGCAAGGTGAGAGTGGGTGGGCCTGAGGTTTGTAGAAGGCAGGCAGTGTAGACAAGCAAGTTACAAGACTGAGCCGCCACTCCCCCTTTCTACACCTGGACCCGACCAAGCTTATGAGGGGAAAAAAAGCCACACTTGTGGGCTTGACCCATACTTATTCCTGGAGGCTGGAAAGCCCTAATGACGGTGCTGACCGGCTGGAGTGCGGTGAGCACCGGGGGCCTGGTTTTGTGGTTGTAGTTCTTACCCCTCCCCGTGGGGCTGAGGGCTGTGCTGCCGTTGCCCCTCTTGAGGCCTTATCCCGTTTGAGAGGGTTTCATCACCCCCGGGAAATCTCGTCGCCTGAAACCACGCTGGGGAGGCCAGGCGGCCAGTATGCTGGACACTCTGGGGTCCTGCATCCCGCCCCCATCACTCAACCCTCAGTGTTCCATGTCCCCACTCGTCCCCCAGGCACCGACTCTGCAGCCTGCCTCCCTACAAGCCACCCTCCCACCCAGGAGTGGGACAGAGAAAGGAGATGCGAGAGACTTTAAGGGGTCTCAAGTGCACCCAGGTCCCAGTGGGGCTGCTTCTGCAGGAGAAGTGGGCAAATGAGCCAAGCTCCCTTTCATGCAAGACTATGCCCCAGAGGCCTAAGGGAGCCCAGATCCTTCTCTGTGTCCCTAAAGCACTGTCCACCTGCAGCTCGCCCTATAGCAATTCCGGGGGTGGAAAAGAGCCCCCAGGCCCCACCCCTGATGGCTCCAGGCGACCCCACCCAAGGCTGCAGTTCAGGATTGTTGGGCTATGGAGCCCAGTCCTAGGTCCTGCCGAATAGCTCCTGGACCCGGTTTCGCTCCCCTGGAAGAACGCCAATGTGGGGACAAACTGCTCCACGGCCCACCCGCCGTAGCATCTCTTCACCCCTAATCCTACAAGGCAGGGGGGTGCCTTTCTCCTGGGGTGGCAGGGAAAGCCCACCCTATACACCCATATCTGCCTCCTCCTCATGCAGGTGCCAGTCTGCACTCATGTGTGTGTGGGGGGGGGTCCCACCCTAACATGCTCTCATCGCCCACATGAGGGAGAGCCTTGGCGCTTCCAAACCTACATCCTGGTCTGACTTTCTTCATCTTACTCACTTCTCTCTCCTTGAATCTCCAACGCTAAGCTGGCAGGAGTCACCAAGCCGTTTGCCTCAACCGTTTGCTCACAAGTATCCTCAGTGCAACGCACAGTGCTGTTGCCATCATCGTCCACAAAACTCCACACATGAACCCAGTTCAGCCAAATTTCTTCCCTGTTTAACGAGAATAGACTCTCCATCATTCCCAAACATACTCCTCACTTCCACGTCTATTCTGTTGTGTACACCCATATTTCTAGCTGATGTCATTTTTTCTTCTGCTTGGAGAAAACATGCTTCACATTTCTTATTTAGGAAATGATAGCACAGCGGTAGGGCATTTGCCTTGCACACGGCCAGCCTGGCCAAGCCAGGTTTGATTCCTCTGCCCCTCTTGGAGAGCCTGGCAAGCTACCGAGAGTATTCAATATGCCAAACACAGTAACAAGAATTTTTTGTATTTTAATTATTATAGCTTAGTAGTATTCTTCTGTTCGTAAGAAGTCTCACAATGGAGATGTTACTGGGTCAAATCAAATGAACAATGGGAGGACAGTGTTTGTTTTGTTTGTTTGGTTGGTTTACATGACTGTATATGTTTTGGGATACAATTGGCACCTTCTCCAAAAAGATGTGCTATTCGCCACAAAACTGTGTTACTCACCACCAACATCCTCCACCACTGTCCATTGCACCCTCCTGCCTTCATCCACTCCCTCCCGCCGCTCTTCCTCTCATCCTCTCAGTTCTGTTTGTCCTGAATCCACGGCTGTTTGCCCATGGTCTGTTTCCTCCCTGCCTTTCCTTCTTAGGAACTGGAGATCAGTATTTGCCTATCTCCTGATGACTTATTCCACTTAGCATGAGCCTCTTCCATTCCATCACACTGGAGCAAAATGCATAGTTTCCTCTTTTTAAAAAAAAAAATTAAATATTTTAAATGCTAGCAGTGCTCAGGGGCAAAACCAGTGTTGATGCTTGGGGGCTCACTCCTGGCAATGCTAATGGAACCATGTGATACAGGGGATCAAACCTGGCCGCCTGCACCTTTTATTTTTGTATTTTAATTATTATAGCTTAGTAGTATTCTTCTGTTCGTAATGTCATTTCCCTTCCATTTACGCATCTGCAGGCACTCGCTTCCAGATTTAATTGTGGTTCCGTGCATGATGAATTCCTTCAGTTTGTTTTTGTGTTTGGAAAACTATTTCTCTTTCATCTTGAAATATGTTTGTTAGGTTTAAAATTCTAGTAGTTGGGTGCCGGAGTGATAGTACAGCGGGTAGAGCGTTTGCCTTGCACATGGCTGACCTGGGTTTGATCCCCAGCATCTCATATGGTCCCCTAAGCACCACCAGGAGTAATTTCTGAGTGCAAAACCAGGAGTTCCCCTGAGCATCGCTGGGTGTGACCCAAAAAGCAGATAAATAAATAAATAAATAAAATCTCTAAAAAAAAAATTCTAGTAGTATTAATCTTCTACTTTCAGTTCTTTAACAGTGCCTCACTAGACCAAAGAGATCGTCTAAACATTAAAATGCATGCATTGCAGGTGATGGACCTGGATTTGGCCCCCAGCACCAAACGTGACCCCTGATTGCAGAGCTAGGAACAAACACTGAGCACCCTGGGGCATGGCCCCAACCCCCCCTCCCATAAATAAATGAATAATTAAAATGTACTGCTTTGTCTACACACTTGGGGTCTTAGCTCAGGCTTCAACAACACAATTGGGATACAATTGGCACCTTCTCCAAAAAGATGTGTTATTCGCCACAAAAGTGTGTTACTACTCACCACCAACATCCTCCACCACTGTCCATTGCACCCTCCTGCCTCTATCCTGATGTCATTACCTTAGGTGGAATAGTGTTCTCAGAGTTCTAGAGGCTGAAAGTTCGGGGTCATGGTGCCATAGTGGTGGGTTGAGGAGGAAGTCATCCTCCAGGAACAGGAACCCTCATGCCAACCCTATGACCCAGTCACCTTCCCAATGCCCACCTCTTACATTCCCAGGGCCTGGGGTGGAGCATAGAAGGTGGGGATGGGGGACGTTTGACTCTTGGTTGCTTTAGCAGGCTCTCTGTGGGCATCCTTACCTTGTTCTTCCCTATCTAGCAGGATGTCCTGGCTGCTGTTCAGGTGGTCACTGGTTGACTTTGAATAGTATGAGTATGTATCTGGGTGTGTTTTTCTCCCTATGTGCTTGGACTTCAAAGAGGCTTAGTTTTACGGGTCTCTGGTTCTCATCAAACCTGTAAATTTTCAGCCCCTATTTCTTCACTTTTTCCTGTTCTTCTCCCCACTCTTTCTCTCTCTCTCCCTCTTCCTCTCCTCTCTCTCTTCTCTCTCTTTCTCTCTTCTTTCTCCCTCTTTCTTCTCTCTTTCCCTCTCTCTTCTCTCTCCCTCTTTCTCCCTTTCTCTCCCCTCTCTTTCCTCTCTCCCTCCCTCTCTCACTCCCTCTCTCTCTCTCTCTCCCTCTCTCTCTTCCTCTCTGTCTCTTTTTCCCTCTCTTTCTCTGTCTCTCTGTCTGCTGTCTGTCTGTCTGTCTGTCTGTCTGTCTCTCTCTCTCTCTCTCTCTCTCTCTCTCTCTCTGTGCCTCTCTCCGTACCTTTCTCTCAAGTTCACTGACCACTTCCTCTGCGTGTCTGACATGCTATTTACCTAGCACGGTGCCTTGTTCCCTCACACGTGTGGTTTCATTTCCAGTCTGGCTGGGCCTTGTCGTCCCCTCCAGGTGTCGGCTTCAATGCTTTAACCTGCACTTGCAATCAATCCTAATACGGTCTCGGTAGCTGTGTCTGCTAAATCTGATCTCTGTCTGTTATGGGTCCATTTTTCTTGACTAAATCAGATTTTCTTTATGATTCTTGTGTTTCAGCTTCTCTGCATTTCTGGACTTTTTATAACAGTCTGGACTTTTTGTAACACTTTTTAGAAATAATCCACAAACCATACAATTCATGCTTCTGACATGTACTATTAAGTGCTTAGTATTACTAAGATTTTTACTGAATTGCTATATTTAGATGCAGCCTCCAATTTTAGAAGATTTTGCTGTCCCCAAAGGAACCCCTTACCTAACAAAATTGCTTCCCAGGCCCTCCCTCCCCCATCCCCAGCAATTACCAGTCGACTTTCTAGTCATAAAAAGTTGCCTGTTCTGGAAATTTAATACTAATGGAATCATAAATAGCTGGCCTTCTGTGATGAGCCTCTTTCTCTCAGTATGTTTTTGAAACCAACCCAATGAAGTGCATGCAAGCAGTATATTTCTCCTTCTGCTCTTGCGTTGTAGATATCCGGTGCATCTCCCTTATCCATTCACCACTTGGTGGAAATTTGGGTTGTTCAGATCTATAAAATGTCTTTGGCCAGAGGGATTCTTGCAAGCCAGACTCAAGGACCCTGGGGGCTCTTCTCAGCGATCGTTGGCCAAGCAGGCCAGAGGAATTCTCACGCTCAAGGCTGCAGCTCCAGGGACCACCTGGGCCACCCACGCTGTGCCCAAGGGTCTCCAAAGCCACACTCAGTAATGCTCAGAGTGCCATGTGGTGCCAGGGATCCAGCCCGGTTCAGTCACGGGCAAGGCAAGCTCCCGGACCTCACTCCTAGCTCCCCACCCCACGGAAGCGCCATATCCAGTGTAAATCAGGAAGTTCCCCTGGCTGGATGGTGGATATTTGCCTTTCCTTTCAGTATTCATGACTTGTTCCAGAATGCAGTTACGGCCCAACAATCTGATCTTTTATGAATCTTGCTCTTCAGCATGTTAAGCAGAGCATGCTCCTGGGCTGAATATCCCCAATCCCCCGTAAAACCCTTCTCCTTTGTGTCTGTGGCCCTTGTGGGTTCTCAGGGGGCCTGGGAGTGATGGCTCGAGCCTTTCAAGCACCCTTCCCTCGCCTCACGTGTCTCCTCACTGCCTGCCCTGGCCTCCGCTCCAGGCTCTCTACCTTGTGCTCACTTTCTACAACTGTACTGCCTCTCCCTTCTGGGACCACATTCTGGGTTTTTCTCCCTGGACCATGGCCGGGACACTCAGAACCATACAGGCTCTACACTTGTGGATCAGGATTCCCTGTCCCCTTGCCAGCTCTCCCTTTCTGAGCTAGCCAGCAGCGTGGCAGTGTGACAGCATGGCAGCATAGCAGCATGGTAGTGTGGCAGTGTAGCAGCATGACAACATGGTAGTGTGGTAGTGTTGCAGTGTGGCAGTGTGGTAGTGTGGCAGCATTGAAGATGGCAGGTGGCAGCGTGGCAGTGTGGCATCATGGCAATGTGGCATCATGGCAGTGTGGCAGCATGGTCGTGTGACAGTGTGGCAGCTGACAGTGTGGCAGCGTGGTACATGGTAGTGTGGCAGTGTAGCAGCATGACAACATGGTAGTGTGGTAGTGTTGCAGTGTGGCAGTGTGGTAGTGCAGCAGCATGGCAGATGGCAGGTGGCAGCGTGGCAGTGTGGCAGCATGGCAGTGTGGCATCATGGCAGTGTGGCAGCATGGTCGTGTGGCAGTGTGGCAGCTGACAGTGTGGCAGCATGGTACATGGTAGTGTGGCAACATGGTAGTGAGCCAGCATGGCAGTGTGGCAGCTGTCAGTGTGGCAGCGTGGCACATGGTAGTGTGGCAGTGTAGCAGCATGACAACGCGGTAGTGTGGTAGTGTTGCAGTGTTGCAGTGTGGCAGCTGGCGGTGTGGCAGTGTAGTAGTGTGGCAGCATTGCAGATGGCAGGTGGCAACATGGCCATGTGGCAGCATAGCAACGTGGCAGCATGGCAGCATGGTAGTATGGCAGTGTGGCAGCGTGGCACATGGTAGTGTGGCAACATGGTAGTGTGGCAGCATGGCATGTGGTAGTGTGGCAGTGTGGCATAGCATGATTGCAGCAGGGGGAAGTGTGACAGCTGACAGTGTAGCAGCGTGGCACGTGGTAATGTGGCAACGTGGTAGTGAGGCAGTGTGGTAGTGTGGCAGCATGGCAGCGTGATAGTGTGGCAGTGTGGCAGCATGGTAGTGGATAGTGTGGCAGCAGGTAGTGTGGTAGTGTGGCAGTGTGGCAGCGTGGCAGGTGGCAGCATGGCAGCATGGCAGTGTAGCAGTGTGGCAGCATGGTAGTGTGGTAGTGTGGCAGTGGGGCAGTGTCTCTGAGTCAGCCTGTTGTTGCCTTGTGCCTGATCCTAGTGCTCTGAGGTGGAAGGTTAGTCTGGTTGGCCTGCAGAGGCACCCGGTGTGGAAAGCCCCATTTCTCAGGAGAGGAAGCCCATGCATGGCAAGCCCAGTGAGAGCTTTGTGGGGAGACCTGCAGAGAGAGGGGGTTTAACTCTGCATCTGAGGTCCCCCATGGGCGCAATGCCAATGACTCTTCCCCAGGCAGACAGGTGGCGTCAGCCCTGACTCTGGGAACGTTTGTGTCTCCTCCCACAGGTGATCAGCGAGTTTGAAGCCTCTCCCGACTCGTTTTCCTACAGAATCCCCAACCTGAGCCGCAACCGGCAGTACAGCGTCTGGGTGGTGGCAGTCACCTCGGCAGGGAGAGGCAACAGCAGCGAGATCATCACGGTGGAGCCCTTGGCCAAAGGTGGGGGCTCCCCTGCACACGGCCCTTGCAGCTCTGTCCCGCCTGAGCTGGGCCCTGGCTGTGCTGCACCCGGGGAGGGCCCTGGAGAGAGCCCAGTGGTTAGACGCACTGTGGGCCAGCAGTGCCTCAGTCTCCCTTCCCACAGCGCTCAAAGCAACACAGCTAAGACAAGACTTTGGGGACCTGGGGCCACGGCTGCTCACGCCAGTGGAGGTCCTAATGGTTCTGGGCATCCCTTCCTGACCAGAGCCCAGAGCTTTCCAGGGGTGTCTGGTCTCCACCCGCCCCCAGCAGCCCAGGATAGCAGCTTCTCTTCTCCGTCATGGACCCAGGCTCCCACTGCAGTGGCCTTCCAACTGTGCCCCATGTCTGTGTGTCCAGTGGAGCATAGCCGAGCGTCTAAGCTGGCTTCTAGCCAGGCAGTGTCCTGGGACAGCCCCTTGGCTTCTGGGGGACTTGAGTCGTGGCATGTTCACCGAGCTGGCTGTCCCTGCTGCTGTGTCACTCTGTTGATGCTCTGGTGGCCCTGCCCACTTGGGCCTCGGGTGCTGCTTCCTCCCGAGAGGCCCAGCCTTCTGCCTCTGGACCCACCAAAGAGGCTCCTGGCAGCCTCTCCACTGCCCACCCAGCGCCCTCTAGGTTTATCAGAGCGGGTACCTGCTCCTGCTCATCCTAGCGGCTACTGCTAGAGCCAGTGCAGGCCATGAGCGCGTCTGAGGGCCGTGAGCCGATGCAGGGGCCCCTGCAACTCCTCCTCCTCCTCCTTGTCTCTTCAGGGCCTTTCTATTTCGCATTACTACTGGCTCCCACGGGGAAAGGCACCTCTAAGGTGCCATGTGGGATAGTCGAGACAAATTGCTTAATAAACAGCTTTGGGAAATGATCGGGCTTGAGGAAAGCGCAGCTCAGTTCTGCTGGGCTTAGGAGACCCCAGATATTTCATCGAGGTGTCTCTGATTTAGTCTCGGAGTTAGGGGAAACGGGGCTGATGGGGCGCTTGGCTGTTGGTACGATCTCACCGCTCTCGGGTGAGGTCGGTGATCAGGGGCGGGTGTGGGTGCAGGGTCTTCGGGCTGTGCAGGAGGAGGTGAGTGGGCTGACCGGGCTCTGTCTCTGCCCAGCTCCAGCGCGAATACTCACCTTCAGTGGCACGGTGACCACCCCATGGATGAAAGACATCGCGCTGCCCTGCAAGGCCGTGGGGGACCCGTCACCAGCAGTGAAGTGGATGAAGGACAGGTAACCAGTTACCCAGTGTAGATGCCCGTGGGGAGGCGTGGGAGGGACCAGGACTCTCGTATGCTGTGTCTAATGCGTGGGTTTCACCTCCCTCTGACTCCACGCCTGGAAACCGGGGAGCCTCCCGGCGCTTTGTGGAGTTTCTTTGAATACAGAGAGAAGGTCAAGGGAGCAGAGGGAAGCTTAGCTTTTTCACTCCGAAGGATGTGATCTCTCGCCCTTCCTGTTCAGGAAAGGAGACAGCATCAGCTGGTCTGAGATGCTCGGGGTCCTCATTGAGGCCCTGAGCCCCGGACCCCGGAGTCAGGAGAGGCTGAGCTCACCTCTGCCCTGGCTCCCCCAGCCCCCTGCTCTGAGAAAGCATGTGAAGACCTAGAACGTGACTGTGCTGGGGAGATCTGGCCTCCTGTGCTCAGGGGTTATGGCCAGAGGCAGCAGCTAAGAGGGGAGGGAGAAAGTGAGTGAGAGGCTTCCTGTCCATGGAACTTTTCTGAGTGCTTTCTCCCTTCAGAGGAAGAGCTGGGCTCCGAGACCCGGGTTGAGAATCCACAAAGGAGCAGAGAAGAGATCTACATAGTTGTGCCTGAATTTCAGATCCCCAATTGTGGAGAGACCCAGTCCACACACCATAATGCAAAAGCACTGTAGCACTGTCCTCCCATTGTTCATTGATTTGCTCGAGCGGGTACCAGTAACATCTCACAACAAATTGTGAGACTTGTTGTTACCGTTTTTGGCACGTTGAATATGTCATGGGTAGCTTGCCAGGCTTTGCCGTGCGGGCGAGATACTCTCAGTAGCTTGCTGGGCTCTCAGAGAGGGGGGGAGGCATCGAACTTGGGTCAGCCGCGTGCAAGGAAACACTGTACCCACTGTGCTATCGCTCCAGCCCAATGCAAAACCAAAAGAACTTTATTACTAGCCCGAGCCAGCGCTAGCTTGAGCTAGGGTCCAAGTCTCATCCAACGGAGTGGAGTCTTGACAAGGACCCTGACTCCATATCACAAGCGGTTTATATGGGTTCAGAGTTGAGAGGCAATTTATATACTGGTCTGTCTTTAGCATTGGCCCTATTACAATGGTGGTCAGCAATTGGACAATGGTTAGCAACAGTTTCTAAGGAGGGAACGGTGACCCCCTCATGACCAGCCAGACCCAACTGCCCAATTCCTTATCTTGGCATATTACTCAACTGGAGGGTCTACCAGCAACTGCAAGTTCTGCTTCCAGGAAACAGAAACTGAGGCCTAGCTGAGACTTAATGTTAGTTGCAGCTTGTCATGGCATTGGTTTTGCCCTCACAACATGGATTCCTGAGAGTTGCTCTTGCCCAACAAAAGCCAGAAACGCTTGAAACTCGGGTCTTAATCTATGTCTGGACTCAGCATCTCATTTCTGCATCACTTAGCCTCAGAGCACCATCCACAGACCCAAGGTCAAGCCTTCTGGATGTGGGCTGACCCTAGGGAGCCAGGGGACACGCTCCCACTCTCACTGTGTTGATGAGGAGGCTTCAGAGGTCCATTCACCCCACCCCCACCTCGGAGATAGCGCCCTTCCTGCTGACTGTGTCTGGGGGGGTCGTCTCCAGGCCCTGTCCCCACCCGCCAACCCTCACACAGAGAAACAGAGAACAAACAAGTTCTGTGGCTGGGGGTTTTGTTGTTGTTTTTTTCACAAAGTTCAGGCTTGGATGAGTTTTGACCCCATTAACCATCACTTAGTTCTTCTATGCCTAACCTGTGGTTGTCGAGTCTCGATGGTTTCTGCCAAGCTCAGCCAATGGGGATTGTAATCTCTTTAATCTGTGCCCTTTTCTTCCTGTGAGGCAGTAACGGGACCCCCAGCCTGGTGATGATTGATGGGAGACGGAGCATCTTCAGCAACGGGAGCTTCGTCATCCGGACCGTGAAGGCCGAGGACTCGGGCTACTACAGCTGCATTGCGAACAACAACTGGGGCTCTGACGAGATCATCCTGAATTTACAAGTGCAAGGTACAGAACCCAGGCCCCGGGCCCCGATGTTCTGTCACGGAACCGGGGCTCCAGTGCTCTGTACGGAATCCGGGCTCCAGAACTACTAAGCTCTGTATGTGTGACCAGGGGTGAAGAGTAAAACCAAGTAAAAATCCATCTTTACGAAGAGCTGTTTCTATTTTAAAAGAATATATGTCTGTTTGGAAAAAAATAGGGCTACACAATAATACAAAGCATCTTTAATCCCAAGAGAACACAGAGTGTTTGGGTGTGTACACAGAATCCCTTCCCTGGATGTGTGCGACTCTGAAAATGTTATTCTGAATAGCTTTCACCAGTGACACGATTTATAAGATGTGTGTAGGAGGTAGAAAACACCAAGACGAAAGCTGGATCCCATGATCGCACACAATGAATAAAAATTTTTTTTTAAAAAGGCCATTTACAGGAACTCTAAGCAGAGAGCTATAATCCTTGGGCAAGTATGTGCTCAGTACTGCACATAATAAAATATGTGGTAGGGCGTTTGCCTTGCACGCAGCCAACATGGCCGACCCAAGTTTGATGACCGTGGCAAACCCAGAATGTCCGTGTTAGTGGTCCTTGGGGGGACCCGGTATGAACCCAGTGCTCGATTATTAGTGGGAAAACAGAATGCATGCTTCTCTGCCTAGCAGTGCTCCTGCACTGAGAAGCCACAGCAGGAAAACGAAAATCAGGATTGTGCCCAGGGAGGATAATATTCTCTCTTTTTTAAAAAATAACCAAAAAAACTGATCTGGAATTTCAAGTAAATGGCTGGGGTGAGAATGAATGACTGGGCCTTTCTGAGCACACTGCTCTATGTCTGGGCCCATCTTCCTGGTCTCTGGGTTCTTCTCTTGGGAACAGAGAACAGTGTTTTCAGGGATGCTTTCTCTCCCACTTGGACTCTGATTCTCAGTTGCCTCAGTGTGTCTGTTTATCCTTAGAGATGATCCCCAATAACACGGAGACCCATTGGTTAGGAGTGTGCATTCTGCAGCCCTGGTATAGATGTTCAAGTGTGTGGGCTGCTTAGGGCCCACCTTGAAATCCAGGAGCAGCATATGTGTGTGTGGTTGTGTGTGTGGTTGTGTGTGTGTGTATGTGTGTGTGTGTGTCCGCATGTTGCATCTTGAGGGAGGAGCTCAAAAAACAGGAATGTTCGGGGCTGAAGCAATAGTACTGCGGGTAGGGCGTTTGCCTTCACGCAGCTGACCCAGGTTCGATTCCCAGCATCCCATATGGTCCCCTGAGCACCAACAGGAGTAATTTCTGAGTACAGAACCAGGAGTAATCCCTGTGCATTGCCGGGTGTGACCCAAAAAGAAAAAAAAAAAGGAATGTTGCAGCTCATTTTCCCTCTCGCCCCTCTTCCTCTGACACATTCACATCCTGGGAGAAAAGAGCTAAGGATTGCCATTTGACTTTCTCCTCTAAATCACAGCTAAATTGCAGCATAGAATAATGCAGATATCCTTAGCGCATTTAAAGAGATTTCAGTGAGTGATGAACAACTCATAAATCTAAGGAATCTGTGAGGAAATGAGAATCTGTGAGGAAATGAGTTAGCAAGAAATCCAAGTAGGAATGGAGTTGAATTGTCTTTAAATAATAGATTCACTCCCTTCTATCTCTTTAGCCCAGGATATCAACTAAATAGACATTTTGACAGAAGTGAATTGCATATTTTGGCAACCTAAAACACTTATTTAATAAATGGCTGTTGGAAATGATTTGGTAAATGACTGTTAGAGGAGACTAGAGATGAGAAAAACTGATTCTTGTTTTCTAAAAACTGTTTCCTATTCAGTCCCACCAGATCAACCCCGGCTCACCGTGTCCAAAACCACTTCCTCCTCCATCACTCTCTCTTGGCTCCCCGGAGACAATGGCGGCAGCTCCATCCGAGGTAAGGTGGATCCGGTCATCCACAGCAGCTGATTGTGATTATCCACACACTGCTAAGTGCCACACCTCCACCCAATCATGTGCGTTCCTGTAGGTCTCCAAAAGCACAGCCTGTAATTATTCCATTTTCACAACAATAAGCCACGTGTCTAATTTTTTTTTAATAATGTTGGAGTGCTATCCGAGTTCGATTCCTCCGCCCCTCTTGGAGAGCCCGGCAAGCTGCCGAGAGTATCTCGCCCACACGGCAGAGCCTGGCAAGCTACCCGTGACATATTCGATATGCCAAACACAGTAACAACAAGTTTCATGATGGAGACGTTACTGGGCCCACTCGAGCAAATCGATGAACAAGGGGAGGACCGTGACCGTGAATGTTGGAGTACTGCTATTTGTTCAGCCATTGATTAAGCTGATTGAATTGGGCATGAACTCCACATTACTTTTTTATTTTATTGTATCATCGTGAGATAGAGTTACAAAGCTTTCATGCTTGAGATTCAGTCGTACAAAGATGGAACACCCATCCCTCCACCAGTGCACATTTTCCACCACTGATGTCCCCAGCGTCCCGCCCCTCTCCATCCTAGTCCTCACCCTGCCTCCTTGGCAGACAGTTTCCCCAATATTCTCTCTCTAATTTTGGGCATTATATTTTGCTCAAATTTTCCCACCACTATTTAAGCCTACCTGCCAGGGGCAGATGCTAGATAATTTATTTTTCATTACTCATTTTGAATATCATGAGAACTCTAATGGCCACAATGTAAATGTAAATTTCTAGATTGTAAATGGTTGGGTTCCAGAGATATCTCTATATGGCACTAATACATTTTGGAATTCAATTGGGAGTCTCTGGGCCAGGGCTGCTGGCATGCTAAGATGGCACCAGGAGGCAAATAGTGAGTGCCACACATATGTTTTTATTGCCTTGAAACTCAAGTCATCCACCTGAGGAGTCCCATTCACAAAATTCTTGTCCAACCCATCTGAGTGACATACATGTTAGCCAAGGTCTCTCTCTGTCCCAGCGTCCACACACTGCTTCTTTCCTGTGTTGGCCCTGCCATGTGCATCATTGGTTCCCAGGAGAGGCATTAAGTAGCCACTCAATGAAGTAGCCAACAGGATCTTTTGGCCTATAGAGGACCATCAGGTGGAGAACCTGAAGTCTGGACGGGAAGCCAGCTGTGTGCATGGAGCTTTGGGGAAAGGAATTCAGGAAGCTGGTACTAAGTGAGGAGGGGAGATTGTCCTAGCTCTGTGGGATGGGGAGGGCATTGCCCTGAGCACAGGTTAACTAGGAAACTGAGGAAGCCCACGGAAGGGACTTGAGGAATGTGAGCATCAGGCTGAGTGAGGAAGGGTGTTCTCAGGGGAGCCCTGACTGGTAGACTTGAGCTTCCTAAGGCCGAGGACAGACTCCTGAAGGGGCAGGGAGAAGATGGAGCTGGAAATCCCTGGATGTTTTAAGAGGAAGCCAGTGGTGTGCTGGACCCCTCCAGCATTCCGGCTCATAGGAGCACCTGATTACGGTTCTTCATAGCCTGATGCTCGGGGACCCCCAGCTGGGAATGTTTACACACCGCAAAGTCGTATTGGCTCCCACTCCAAGTGCTCTCTTTCCCCCAAGAGCCGGTTGTTAAATATTTATTAGCACTCCACCGGGTGTGGGGAGGATCTTCCCTTTTCTCAGGAAAAGGAGAAGGTGAGATTATTTTTTAAAAATAGTCGGATGATTAGGGGTGAGGATGCACTGTGGGCTTGAGGAGCGTGGGAAAGCTTCGTAACGGCTGCCTTGTGACATGCACAGGGAGTCATTAATAGATGAGCAAAGTCGTTGCCACGTGGGAGCGAGGACCCAGCTGCAGGCAAATTGCACAGATTGTCATGGTCACAATCATCACAGCAGAGTGACTTTCCCGAGTCATCTTGGACAGCTGGGCAGAGCCATGGATGGCAAGGGCCGGGGTGAAAGCCAGAAGAAGAAGGAGATGCACCAGCCTCCTCCGGTCACGTGGCTGAAGGTCCTAGGACACTTAGAGAAACTGAGGGAAGAAATGGGGCATGAGGGGAAGGGTCCAAGGGGACCTGGACCCCTAGAACAAGCCTTTTGGTTGCCTACAGATGAAACCATCAGGGCAGACGGTCTGGGAGGTAAAGCTCATGTAGTGATGGAGATAAAGTTTCCAAGTTAACGGGGACCCTGAAACGCAGTGGTGACCAAACCATGAGCGTGGGTGTTCCCATTATCCAGATTAGAAACGCTTGCTGGATAGAGACAGATGGCAGATGGCAGACGTGTCACTGCCCGGAGCATCCTCGCTCTGAGAGAACCGAGTGGAGCCAGAATGTGAGCATGGAGGCTGAGTGTGCATGTCCCCCAGCCCGCCTGGCAGCTTTGAGGGAGGGGTGCATGGGTACAACCCAGGGGAACAGAAGAGGAGGCCCAGCTCAGGAAGAAGGAGCCGCAGAGGCCAGAGCCGCAGAGGCCAGAGGAGAGGGAGAGAAGATGGAGCCCTGTTGGACCCCGGGCAGAGGACCCAGTTGAGGGGTCAACCAGGTGAGAGGCTGAGGTCACTCAGGTGAGAGGCTGGGGTCACTCAGTGGCACCAGTTAGGGGTGAGGAGCATTGGCTCAGGGCAGGGATGTTTTTAACTGTGTTCGCCATGGAAGGAGATTCTGGGGCCTGTGCAGAAGTCTGCCCAGACAGAGACATTGAGCTGCGCTGAGTGGGCAGCACGTGTATGCTCTGGAAAGGGGCCCAGGAGAAGCAGGAAGCAGCATGGTTACCCCGAGGGGGGTCCAACCTGGGAGGTGAACACATGGGCTCTGGGTTGGAATCTTATCTTGGGGGCCTCGGGATGCTCAGCTAACTGCCTGCAAGCCCTTCATCCACACGAGGAGACGATGAGGTGAAGCTCATGTAGTGATGGAGTTAAAGTTTCCAAGTTAACTGTCTGGGAGGGTTTCCTGGAGGGCCTGGGAGAAGGGCCAGGGCAGTGCTGGACCTGGAAAGAGTGTTCCAGAAGCAGCTAGTTGCCGGGAGAAGGAGGACAGAGGCAAGGGGGAACAAAAGTGAGAATGGCCGCTGAGCCATGGTCACTCCCTGGGGCCCAGTCCATGACCATGATCCATCCTCAAGTGTATGGGCATCAGGGCTGGGCACTTTGGCTTTGTTGATGGCTTTGCCCTGGTCAAGGGGTTTAGTTCGCTTACAAATCTCTCTCTGCTTTAAAGGCCAGAGAGCTCACGCAGAGGTTAAGGTGCTTGGCCCCTAGTGCCATACACTGTCCCCTGAGCACCACTAGGGGGCACTAGGTTTAGCCCCTGAGCACCTCTGGGTGTGGCCATCAACCAGGAAAACAATATGGTGATAATTTGAAAACAACAACAACAACAACAAAAAAACATAACTCTGCTTGACACCACACCTGTTTTTAAGGATTGGGACAAGTGGGTTCTCAAGGGCAGATTTTCTGTTCTTTCTCCATGAATTTTGGGAAGGGGGTATAGGAGGTGGTTTTATTGTGGACTCACAAAGCCTCCCTGTCACCAGAATATATCACCATTGCCTGTGGTTTGCCTTCCTCACAGTCAGTCATCATTATTTTATACCAGTTCTTGCGGTTTCATTCAGCCACGGGGGAAATTTCCTGGAATCCAAGCTGTTATCCTAGAGTACAAATGTTCTTGGGAAGATGAGCTGCTTCTTCTTCTTCTTCTTCTTCTTCTTCTTCTTCTTCTTCTTCTTCTTCTTCTTCTTCTTCTTCTTCTTCTTCTTCTTCGCATTTTAAAGAAATTTTAATGAATCACTGTGAGATTCAGTTACAGATTTTCGTGATTACATTTCAATCAAATAATGCTCAAGAACCCATCCCTCCACCAGTACCCATTCTCCACCACCAATGTTCCCAATGTCCATCCCACCAGACCCACCCATTTCCACTCCCTGCCTCCATGGCAGGCACGTTCCCTCTTTCTCTCTCCTTTTGGGTGTTATGGTTTGCAATACAGGCACTAAGCAGACATCATGTTTGGTCCATAGTCTACTTTCAGCAC
Source organism: Sorex fumeus (assembly GCF_029834395.1). NCBI lineage: Eukaryota > Metazoa > Chordata > Mammalia > Eulipotyphla > Soricidae > Sorex > Sorex fumeus. Next base: position 3,559,022 of record NW_026606098.1, on the reverse strand, counting down.
GCATCTCCCATCTCGAGCCATCCCTCCAACCATCATTTACTTAGTGTCTCTTCTCCATCCCACCTGCCCTTTCCCCCAGCACATGAGATCAGTTTCCAAGCTGTGAAGTGATCCTCCTTAACCTTATCTCTACTGTCCTTGGGTGTCAGTCTCGTATTATGTTATTTTATATCCCACAAAATGAGTGCAGCCCTTCTATGTCTGTCCCTCTCTTTCTGACTCATTTCACTCTCCATGTTGATCCACTGATATGCAAATTTCATGGTTTCCTCTTTTCTAACAGCTGCATAGTATTCCATTGTGTAGATATACCAAAGTTTCTTTAACCAGTCATCTGTTCTCGAGCAGCCCCTTCTTAGAACGCTCACGCTGTACAGAACGTGAACAGTGCCTCACTTGGGGCTGTGGGCTACTCGCATGGCCTGGACCATCCTTTGCTTCCCCCATGGCCTGGACCGTCCCTTGCTTCCCCAGGCTACATCCTGCAGTACTCGGAGGACAACAGTGAGCAGTGGGGCAGCTTCCCCATCAGCCCCAGCGAGCGCTCCTACCGCCTGGAGAACCTCAAGTGTGGCACCTGGTACAAGTTCACCCTGACGGCACAGAACGGGGTGGGCCCCGGGCGCATCAGCGAGATCATCGAGGCCAAAACGCTGGGGAAAGGTGAGCGGGTCTGCCCCTCGGAGCTCCCTGTTCTCAGTCTCCAAGAGGGGAAGTGTCACCCCAAAGGATGGGCAGGCGTGGGTGTTAGCGGTTTGCTGGTGCAGCTGAACTTGGTGATTTCTGAGACAAACCCAGCGGTGATTGTGGGGGGAGCTGGGCAGGTCCTGGCTGCCCTCTGGTTCTTTTGGTAATGTCTTGACTTTCAGTGATAAAGAAGTACGTCCATTTGCAAACCAAGGGCTTTCCCACCAGAGTTTCAGACCTTAGAGTCCCCGAGGGCCATGTGGTCAGGAGCGGGGGTGTTTGCCTTCACACCGGCTTGGCCCAGTCAGGACCTGGCTCTCGCCCCTTCTATCTAGAATGGTCACTTGTCCTCATTGCCCTGATGTTCACATGGAGATCGGGATGAATTGTCACTCTTTCATGGGAGTGGGATTTTTTGTTGGAAGTATCGTCCCCAAGAAAATGCCGTTCCATGGGTGACATTTGTAATGGGAGACCAGAGGTGGACATGAGCGTGGGCAGGTGATGATAAGGCCATGGGTGGGCTTCACCTCTGGCTCCTCCTTAGTGGGGCATCCTGGATGACAGGAGAGTGGGAAAAGGGAGACTGAAAAAAAAAAGAAAGAAAAGAAAAACAAATACATAAAAGGGCCAGAGTGATAACACAGCGGGTAGGGCATTTGTCTTGCACGCAGCCGGCCTGGGTTCGATTCTTTGCATCCCATATGGTCCCCCAAACACCTCTAGGAATAATTCCTGCGTGCAGAGCCAGGAATAACCCCTGATCACTGCCGGGAGTGACCCAAAAAGCAAAACAGAAAAAAAAAGAAAAGAAAGAAATGGGAGACTGAACTTTAGGCTTGGGTGATGCTCAGTGAGGGTTCCGAGGGGACCAGACTCATTTCTGCAAAAATCTTTCTGACTCCAGTGGGAAGCATTTGATGATGCAAGGGGTACCTGGGGCCAGGCCCAACTCCCCCCTGCTCTGAGAAAGGTCCTTCCAGCCGTGGAAATGGGTCAGCACTCAGCGCTGGTGGGTCTGAACCAGGAGCGAAACCTAGAGGAAACACAGCAGGGTCCTTCATGGCATCCACAGTGCATGGAGAGAAACACACTCCTCACCTCCCCTCACCCCTCCCACTCCTCTCTTCACCATGGCCCGAGAGTCTACTGGTCGCTAAGTTCCCCTAGGGAGGGGTCACAGTCACCACCCTGTGCCCAGGCCTGAGCGCTCCCCCCAGGGGGTGGCAGCCTGGACCTGCTCTGACCCCTGCGAGCTTCCCCCAGTGGGCTGGCAGCTGGGGGCCCTCTCTGACCCTGCACCCCCCCACCTCCCCGGCAGAGCCCCAGTTCTCCAAGGAGCAGGAACTGTTCGCTAGCATCAACACCACCCGCGTGCGGCTCAACCTCATTGGCTGGAACGATGGCGGCTGCCCCATCACCTCCTTCACACTCGAGTACAGGCCCTTTGGCACCACAGTCTGGACCACGGCCCAGCGCACCTCCCTGTCCAAGTCCTACATCCTGTACGACCTGCAGGAGGCCACCTGGTACGAGCTGCAGATGCGGGCCTGCAACAGCGCCGGCTGCGCCGAGAAGCAGGCCAACTTCGCCACACTCAACTATGATGGCAGTAAGCACTCCCTGCCCCCTCCTGGGTCACCCCTGTCCCAAGGCATGGCGCGACCAGAGCCCATGGTCCCCGTGTCGGGATGGGGGCCGACAGCCCCTTCCCTGCAGGGTGGTGCTCCAGCACTGAGGAATCTTATCAGGAAGTCAGAGTCGGAACCTCAGGCATGTGTAGGGTGAGCGTGTGCCCCCCTGAAATTCTTTCTGGCCTTGGTGAACGCCTGGGAACCAACATAGCTTTGTGCCCCCCTGCCCCGAGCCCCCACCATCCCAATCCACACCACAGATTTCTTTCTTGATCCCTGTAAAAGCATTTTCCCCCACAGTACCAGAGTTTGTGCCAGTCTCTGAGCAGAACGAGGAGTACAGAGAAAGGAATGCTGTCGGGTATTATTGCAAACACATGAACAGAGGCATGTGACAATTGCAAGACATGCGTGCACACATGTATAGTCATGCATAACAGCTAGCACATGCAGGCTTGTCTGAACTCTGACAACACCTCCATGTATCCTGCTTTCCACACATACATGCACAGACAAACACAATGCGTGCACCCATAAATGCAGATTTGCATACACATTTCCATGGTGTACACGTCATCACATGCAAACACAGGCATAAATACCCACAGAGCTTTCACTCTACACACAGAGAACTTGGAACCCAAACATAGTAAACATATATGTGCACACACACATGCAGCGCATACACATATGTGCCTACATGTGTTCTCACACGTCTACTTTGCATGAGCGTGGGCAAACCAAAAGGGGTGCTTCCTAGTGTCTGGTTGTCCAGGTAAGTGAGGTAGATTTCTGCCCCTCTTTCGACAGCTGTAATGTGGGGTCCTTTCTTCTCACAGGGCATGTGCCTAGCAGGTGTGTGTTCCTTCCCTGGGCAGGTGTTGGCAGGGCCAATGTTTGCTCATGAGAGTTGTCATACGGGCATAACCTCATTCATTGTGTGCCTCAGGGGCCTGCAGGATCAGCTCTCCTCTGGAGTGTTCTATGGGGACAGTTCTACCCCACTAAGACAAGCGGGTGCAGGAACCCAGGGGCCCCACGCTCCTCCTGGACATGGGCCCTGAACAAGAGCCACTTCTTTCTGCCCTGAAGCAGGTGGACACCCCTCCACTCCTCCCTCCCCAAAAGCTCCTTCCTGGGTTCTTTCTGCACAGCACCCAGGGGCACCCAGCATTTCAGGGAAAGTAGCAAGGTCCTGGGGCTGTTCTCAAAGATGCTTCCATCAGCCCGAGGCTCTGCAGAGAGCAGGACCCCAGTCCAACGCCCCTGCGGGCACTCGCCACCTGGGCCAGCCCTCTTGGAAGGAAGGACCCGCGCCTGACACTGGCCCTGGGCCACAGGCTTCCTCCGAGCCCAAGAGGGGAAGGTCAGAGCATCCGTTTCTTGCCTTGGGTTCAGGGCTTGGAGAATCATGCCCAGGCTCCAAGCACCGCTAGTCTGTAGCTCAGGATTTCCTTTGCGACTGCTCATCTGCAGAGTCCAGACGGTCTCTCTCGCTTCCAGGGGGCCCCACAGGCTTCCCACGCAGCCTGCCCACTTGGGACAGGATTTCAGAGTCGATCACCCAAGTCCAGTGAGCTGGAGGCACTTTTCTGAAGTCGGAAGTGATGGCGTCACCCTAAGAAATGAGACTCTTGAGTTACATTTTCCCTGGGGAGGAGAAAAAAAAGATGATGGATTTTTGGGAAGCCAATTTCACGGATCTATGGCTTTAATATCTCTGTGTCACATCTGCCTGGAGAGATTTTTATTTTTTATTGGGAGGAAAAACAAATAGTGGCAATTAGGCCCCTGCGTCTCTGCCCTTAGCGCCAGCTCTTCCCCCACCCCAGCTGTCTTGGACCCTCGCTCTCACTTTCCCTCCCGCTGTCTCTGCAGACACCCCCAATACACCCTGGGGGAACCCCTAAGCATCGCTAGATCTGGGGCCCAGCCCCTCACACTGTGTGCTTGACAGAGAGCAGGAGGCCCGAGGTTCTCCCCTTCCTGCTCTGCCCACTCAGGCAGGAGAGCCTGGTCTTTGCTCCACAGGAAGTTGCATTATTTTTGCACGGAGTTCCAAATGTACAGCTTCCTGTTCCTCACCTTCCATAGAAATCCATGAAGGGGTGTTTGTCACATGCCCCTCTAAGGAGACTCTCAAGGTCTGCGTCCCTGTGGGCTGAGCTGCATTCGGCTTCTGCAAAGATGCCAGGAGGGGCAAATTAGGTCTCACGGATACCGCAAAGGGCCGGGACAGCCAACCACACAGCATCTGGTCCCCTGCCTCCACCTCTACACCCCAGGGTCCCCCAGCACCGCCAGGAGGATCCCAGAGCACCGAGTCAGCAGTGGCCCCTGGTATACCAGATGCGGTCTCAAAACCAAAATAAAATTAATAAATGTCTTAAAGAGTAAAGAATCTAGTCTCCTTAGATTTTTGTCTTAACATTCAAAATGAGGGGCTGGAACTATAGCACAGCGGGTAGGGCGTTTGCCTTGCACGCAGCCAACCTGGGTTCGATACCCAGCATCCCATATGGTCCCTTGAGCACCGCCAGGGGTGATTCCTGAGTGCAAAACCAGGAGTAATCCCTATGCATCGCCAGGTGTGACCCTCCCCCCAAAAAACAAAAAAAATTCAAAATGACCCATTTTTTTTTCTGGAATATTCACTATGCCTGATCCTGGAGAAGCTGAGTCAAAGGCCTCTGTGGTTCCTCTTTGACGAGTTGTAGGTGCTGGACTATAGCCTGGATATTTTCAGGTAGATCTGCTCTTGAACCTGCACCTTGCATCCTGGGCTCAAGTGATAGCACAGTGCGTAGGGTGTTTGCCTTGCACGCGGCCAACCCGGGTTCAATTCCCAGCATCCCCAAGTACCACTAGGAGTAATTCCTGAGTGCATGAGCTAGGAGCAACTCCTGAGCATCGCTGGGTATGACTCCCCCCCCCCCCCACCCAGAAAAAGACCATGCACCCTGGGCCATCTCCTGCAGAAACTACTGTCCAGTTCTCAGACCTATTATTCCATCTTTGCTCTGCCTACCCTGCTCACCAGTGACCTCTGTCCATGATGCCAGGACGTCCATACAAGTCGCCTCCCTCAGTCCTCAGCCCGGGCATCTCCCTGCCCGTCCGCTATGAACCTAAGAGTGGGCAGTGCCGGTATGAGGGAGTGAGTTGAGGGTGAGGGGAGTGAGCAGGTCCAGTGACCTACCAGGACCGAGTAAAGTGTCCTCCCCTGGACACCCCTGGGTCCCAGACATGACTTTGGGAACCCTCATCCCCAAGCCTTCAGCTTCGCCTCCCTCACAGCCACCCATGTGACCATGCCACCCTGCCTGCAGGTACCATCCCTCCGCTCATCAAGTCGGTGGTGCAGAGTGAAGAGGGGCTGACGACCAACGAGGGGCTTAAGATGCTGGTGACCATCTCCTGTATCCTGGTGGGCATCCTGCTGCTGCTCGTGCTCCTGCTGGTGGTGCGGAGGCGGCGGCGGGAGCAGAGGCTCAAGAGGCTGAGAGGTGAGTGCGTGCATGTGTCTAGTTGCAGGGCGAAGACTCAGCCATAGGGAACACCTTGTCCCCGCGCCTGTCCCCCCTACCTGCTCCCCCATGAGAGATTTCTGCAACAAGACTGTCGGACTCAGGGCAAAACCTACAAAGGTGACTTTGGGTCGGTGCTAAAGGACTGCAGACCAGCCTGTTCCCAGGCTCTGTGCCCTCCATGACTGCAGGTGGACCCTCGTGTTGACACCTGCTTCCGGACCCCACTCCCAGGGATGGGCCCCCTATGCCAGCGAGGCCATAATTGGGGCTGCCTTTGGAAAGTCTGGTGTGGTTTGCTCTGAGAAGGACGAGGGTGTTCTTGCCGGGAAGAGGCACTGGAGGGCTGAGCACCTGGGAGAGCGTTAGCAGAGTCGAACTAGACCCAGGGCTGTCTAGGATTCTGCGGATGCAGTGAGGAGCAGAGACACCCCGGGAGCTGGTCTTATCGTTCACGTGTCTGGCGCTGTGCTGCTGGTGCCAGGTTACTTGCAGCCTGGACACTGGCCCTGGTTTGCTCTGGTGCTTCAGTTAAGGGACAGAGTCCTCCCCACATGCAGCCTGCATGGGGCAGGTGTGCCCAGGCCTCCCTGGCCAAGCCCCTCTGAGTGAGACTTACGTGCCTGCTGTCCTGTAGTCCTATGAGGGCACATGGACTGAGGCCAGGAACATTGAAAAGAGTCCTCAGGGCAGGGCTAGAGAGACGGTGGGAAATGGGCATGGGGCTTACATGGCCCAGGCTGCCCTGGGTCCATCCCCAGCATCCATACAGTCCTCCAATCCTCACCATGAGTACTCCTTGAGCACTGCTGGATGTGACCCAAAGCCTGAAAAAAAAAACAAGCCAAACACAACTCCCAGTTGCAGTGGGGGTAGTATGGTGGTACTTCCCTCTAAAATATCTCAGTGACACCACAAAGGGCTCTTCTGTAGGTACAGGAATTCCTGACTTCACCACCTTGATAGGTTCTTCGAGATGGAGTCTTTAATTAAAATAACATATTTACAACCCAGTTGACCAGACTCATTGGCATCAACAAGAATTCAGCTCCCATGCAGACTTTGGGTCACATTAATATCACCAAACTTCCATGGAAAGACCTCAAACACCGCTAAGGAATACCCCAAACACTGTCAAGAAAGACCCCAATCTCCTTTGAGAGTTAAGAATAGCCAGGAGTGACCTGCCACTTATTTTCCAACTGCTTAGCTCAGGGCGGAGGGGAGCAGAACCCATCCTGGCCACTCAGTGCACGGACGGTACCCTGGACGAGATGGTGTCTCTCCACTACAGGGTGTATGTACACACACACACACACAGGTACTCTCTACTTACATGCATGTACCCTCAGTTTCACACTCATGCTTACAGCCACACACTCACATACTCACACTTAGATATACAGTCATATACACACACTCAGATATATACACTCACACCCAACCATTCACACACACTCAGATACATATCAGATACTCATACACACATACTCACACACCCAAATACTTACATACTCAAAATGCACACACTGAGATACACACATACTTTCATACTTACACACTCACACCCTGATACTTAGACACTCGGAGACACATTCACACTCACACAAGTCAGCTACTCACATCCAACACACGCAGATCCATATTCAGATACTCATTCACACCTAAACGCGCATCCACACTTACACATTCAGATACTCACGCAAACACATCCTCAAACTCACTGACTCAGATGCACCCATGCTGAAACCCTCATACTCAGATACAGTGAGACTCACGCTCATGTAGCCTCCCACCATGCCTCATGCATTTGCACTGGGGCAACAGAGCGAGCCCAGGAACATCACCAGCACATGCTGAGGGGCTGAGGGGTGGGAGGAAGGCGGCCCCCCTGAGGAAGCCTGTGTGGACAGTGGTTCATGATACCCAGGGGGGCTGAGAAGTTCCCTCTGCATGAGCTGTGTCATGTTCTATCTACAAGTGCCCATCCCCAGAACACCAAGCGAATGTAGCTTGAAAGACAGACTCCCCTGCTCTGGACCTCAAGGACCAGCTAATCCTCACTGGCTCCTTAAAAAGGGAGAGGAGGGGAGGGCTGGAGTGATAGTACAGCGGGTAGGGAATTTGCCTTGCACGTGGCTGACCCAGGTTTGATTCCCAGCATCCCATAAGGTCCCCTGAGCACCGCCAGGAGTAACTCCTGAGTGCAGAGCCAGGAGTAACACCTGTACATCGCCAGGTGTGACCCAAAAAGAAAAAAAAAATCAAAACAAAACAAAAACACAAGGAGGGGGAACAGAGGACTTGTATGTGGTGCCTGGGACATTTTTTAAAGACCTACAGTTGGGGCTGGAGCAATACCACAGTGGGTAGGGCGTTTGCCTTGCATGGGACTGACCCGGGTTCTATTCCCAGCATCCCATATGGTTCTCCAAGCATCGCCAGGAGTAATTCCTGAGTGAAGAGCCAGGAGAAATCCCTGTTCATCACTGGGTGTGATCCAAAAAGCAAAAAAAAAAAATGCCTGGGACATTTTTAAAAGACCTACAGTTGGTTCATTTCTGTGTGTTCCTAAGGGTTTGGTAGCAGACGGTTTCCACGTCCAGGTGAAGCTTCCAGCATGCCCCACTCCATCCTATATCCAAGCTTCTGCGCCCTCCCGCCCAGGTGTACTGTTCACGCATTACAGTTTCCCGCACTTCCCTAGTCTTCCTATAACCTAGCAGCCCTCTCCATGCTTGGGCGTTCATTCTCCATCATCCCCAGCGATTCAGAGAGGTGGCACCATCCAGACAGCCTCCTGGCACGGTCCCAACACTGCCTTTGTTATGTTGGCATTTCCCCTTCTAGACAGCACTACGTTGTAGCTAATACATCACCTCAGAGAGCTGGACCTTTCATCCCCGGAAACAGTTTGGTTTTCTTTGTGCCAGAGAAAGAATAGATCCGAGGTATAAGGGTCAGCAGGAGGAAGGGACATTCTGGAACAAAGATGCAGCAGCCCAAGAATTCCTGAGGAGCAGCTGACCAGGGCCCAGCGGGCCCTGCAGAATGTGGGGGACAGGTGCTGAAGGCAGGTTTCGAAGGCAAGGCTTGTCTCACAAGAGTGCTGACAACTGGGGCAATGCTTAGTTCTGGATCAAGCAGTAAAATACTCCAGCTTTGGGTCCTCTCTCTCCCCCAAACTCAAAGGACTCTGGGATTAAGAAGCAGAGGCAGCATTTGTGGAATATAAAATAATATAATATGAGACTGACACCCAAAGATAGTAGACATAAGGGCCAGGAAGATTGCTCCATAGTTGGAAGCCTGCCTCATGAGCTGGAGGAGAAGGCAGCTGGGATGGAAAAGGGATCACTGAGTCAACGATGGTTGGCGGGATCCCTCAGGATGGGAGATGTGTGCTGAAAGCAGATAAACAGACCAAACATGATGGCCTCTCAGTATCTGTATTGCAAATGATAATGCCCAAAAGTAGAGAGAGAGAGTATGGGGGAAATTATCTGCAGGGGGAGGGTTGAGGGTTGGAAAGGAAAGGACGGGGATACTGGGGACATTGGTGGTAGAGAATGTGCGCGGGTGGAGGGACGGGTGTTCAATCATTGTATGACTGAAACGCAAACATGAAAGCTTTATAACTATATCTCAGGGTGATTTAATTTAAAAAAAATTGCAGAGGCAGTCTGGCCTTGGCTTGCTGTTTGGGGTGTGGTGAACCGTCTCTGGGTGGACTAGGTTTCTTCTTTCCTTTGACTCTCATTTGATCGGCCCACAGCAGAGCCTTAGGAATGAATGATTTGGACCCCAAACCCGGCTGGACAGTCCCAGTGTGGGGACAATATGCCTAAGATCTGTCCTTCACTGCCCATCATCTTCTCCTCATTCACGTGCTGAGAAGTCACCCCAGTGGCCTTTCCTTTCTGTATGTCCACTATAGGATCTTTACCTGCACACACCCTCGAACCCCTGGCCTGCTCTCTGCAACACTGCTGTGTCTACATAGAGACATCCCCCTTATTCTACCAGCACCAACCCAGCCCCCACTTTCAATATTTTTAAGCTTTCTCTCCTGTACTTGTAAGCTGTCTTCATGCCAGCAGAGCCCCTCTTACCTTCCCAGTGGGCCCTGTGATCTGGGGGAGGAGCTGACTCCATCCACGACATCATGCCAGGTAGGCATAGAGCCTGAGAGAAACCCAAAGGCACAGAACATGGTAATTTGGCTGCCATGCACCAGGGCAGTGTCTTCAGAAACCCATCAGCAGAGCATTCCTGTGTATTTCTGCTTGAGTCTGGAGAGAAAGCGGGTCACTAAGACCCCGGCCCAGCCCTACAGAAACCCACACTCGAGTGGCAGTGATAATGGTTTATGAGGGGAACTCACATCTCTGGACCAGGGAGAATGTTCTAGAAAAGGGTTGGCTCCAATAAGGACTGTCCTAGTTTTTTGGGTTTTTTTTTCTTTTCTTCTTCTTTGTAAAATTTTTCTGAATCTATGTGACACATGGTTACAAAATTGATTATGATTGGGTTTCAGTCCTACAATGTTCCAACACTTGTCCCTCCATCAGTGTACATTTGCCACTACCAGTGCCCCCGTTCTCTCTCTCTCTCTCTCTCTCTCTCTCTCTCTCTCTCTCTCTCTCTCTCTCTTCTCTCTCTCTCTCTCTCTCTCTCTCTCTCTCTCTCTCTCTCGTCTCTCCTTTTGGGAATTATGGTTTTCAATATAGGTAGTGAAAGGTCATGATGCTTGTCCCTTACTTACTTTCAGCACTCATTTCTTATCCAGTGATCAATTACAGCTAGCATTGTCATAGTGATCCCTTTTCCATCCTAACTGTCCTCCCTATCACCACTTGTGGTAAGCTTCCAACCATGGGCTGGTCCTTCGGGCCCTTCTGTCTACTGTCCTTGAATATGAGTCTCATACCATGTTTTTTTTCATATCCTACAAATGAGTATTATCATTCTATATCTGTCTTTCTCCGTCTGACTCATTTCACTCAGTATGATACTCTCTATGTCCATCCATGTATGAGCAACTTTCATGACTTCATTTTTCCTAGTGGCTGTGTAGTATTACATGATGTAGTTGTACAATAGGGTTGGAGCAATAGCACAGCAGGTAGGGTGTTTGCCTTGTGCCTGGCTGACCTGGGCAACCTGGGTTCGATTCTTCCACCCCTCTCGGAGAGCCTGGCAAGCTACCGAGAGTATCTTGCCCGCACGGCAAAGCCTGGCAAGCTACCCATTATGTATTCAATATGCCAAACACAGTAACAAGTCTCACAATGGAGATGTTACTGGGCCCGCTCGAGAAAATTGATGAACAATGGGAGGACAGTGACAGTGACAGTAATAGATATACAATAGTTTCTTTATCCAGTCATCTGTTTGGGTAATTGGATTGTTTCCAGATTCTGGCTATTGTGAGTAGTAAAGATGGCATTTCTGCTGTGCATTTTTGCATCCCAAAAGTGGTATTGCTGTGTCATAAGGATACTCAATTTCTTGCTTTTTGATCAACGTCCATATTGTTTTCCCAAAAGCTGGACCAGTCAGCATACCTGCCAACGATGCATGAGAGGTATCATCTCACACATCAGAGACTGGCACATGTCAAAAAGAACAAGGCCTGTGCAGGGCTGTGCCTTGCAGGTCCCCTGGAATGTTACTTACCCAATGAAGCCTCTTCTCTCACTGTGGAGAGGGACAGCAAGGAGCTGAATGTAGTTCATTAGCAGAATCACCCAGGTACAGCCTGACCCACATGGACTCATATCCAGAAGCTGGGTGAGAGCTGGTACAAATGTATTTACATATTTGATAAATTCATGTAGTGATTCCATTGCTGTCCCCCAGTAGGGACTTCCTGATCCTACATTAATGTTGTCTGAAAAAATCACCAATAAAAATCAATGCTGTGAAAAAGAAAATTGGGGTTGCAGAAAACTCTGGAGTTTCTTACATGACTTACGCAGAGGTTGGGGTTGCCAGCAAACGCTGTGATGGTCACTCTGGGAGCCGACCTGGGGGACTAGGTTTGAATCCTGGAAATTCTTCTATGTTTGCCAGCAGGCAACCTAGTTAGATAAGTACAATATAATGTTCTTTATGTAAAAACTGGGGGGAAAGAAAAGAAATGGGACTCAAGTAATTTAGCCAACCTATATTCTCGCTTCCTGAGTGCTCTACTAATTTTAGAGCACAGCGACCTCCTAAACTCCTAAAGTCTAAATTCTCTGCAAGTGCAACCGTTTTAAATCTATAACCTTAGGCAGTGCAGAAACCACAGTTCACTTTTAACGATGCCCCAATCCCACCACCGAGTCCTTTGAAGCAAAAGGTGATGGAAAAGGGTCAGGAACAGAGCCCACCTCTCAGCAATGCCAACCTTGCAGAAGTTTGATTCCCATGTCAGGCAGTCAATCCTTGGGTGAATATGAGCTTTGGTCAGAGTCTACCCAGGAGGGCAAAGCACTGGGCTGGCAGCAACTAGCCTGGGCAGTTGTCAGTGCCAACAAAACAGCACCTTCCAAACTTCCAAGAGGCTGTGGTCCAGTCAGTGAGTGGTATCAGCCATGACCCTTCAGGTGGGGCTGAGTAGCCCAACTGCAGTCAACAGGCTTTGGAGTCATTGAAGAGTATTAAAAGGAATCCTTCCTCAGGGTGCCCATTTCCAGAGAGAATTAGGGTTAACAATTGGGCACTGTCATGGTTTCGCATGATCTCATCATCTCTAGAATGCCATTACCAGCTCTGCCAATGAGAGAAACTCCCTTTGGGCAGACCAAAACTTGGCCAATGGGTCGATCCAAAGGAAGATCAGAGTGAGTCCAGGAGCCTCGTGGACTTGTGGTGAGCTCCCAGCATGGAAACCTGGGTGTGCGGCAACCCACAATGTCCACTCATGAAAATGCTGGGAGTGTGCAGCCCGGAAGCTGGCTGGCCAGCTAAGGTGTGTCCAGGCCCTGCTTAATGGGGTCAGAACCCACATACTGGAGATTTTTCCTTTGCCCTGTGCTTTGGGGACCCTCCCTCCCCTCCTTTCTACATTCTATCATCTTCCTTCCATCCCATCTTCCTTCCTTCCTTCCTTCCTTCCTTCCTTCCTTCCTTCCTTCCCTCCTTCCAACCTCCCAACTCTCTGACCATCTTTCCTTCCCACCCACTTTCATCCCCACCTCCCTTTTATGCCCCCCATTTTCTCTCTTATCTGCATTTGTTGCTTTTTCAAAAGTTACCCTTTCAAACCCCCAACCCAACCTTTCTGTTAGGATAGAATTTGTCAGAGAGGGATTCTGTCCTTGAAAATTGATGCAGAGGAGCACAGAAGGTCTCAAGCAGAGCCTGAACAGTAGAAGAGAAGGTTCTGGACAGAGTCCCCTGAGACTGTGGGCAGGCTTCAGTTTCCCTGTGTTTGCACTTTTATCTCTTTCTGGTTGCAAGATTCTATGGTTTTCCTTTGCATGTGTCTCTGTTGTCATGGTTTTTAAATCAAACTCCCCTGGGATTTACTATTCCTGAACTGGAAGAAAACCCAGGACAGGTTTATAGCTCTTAGGAAAACAGCTCTCGTGTGAGGTTTATCTGAAGTGCAGGGTCTGTAGTGTGACCAGTATCATGACCAGTATCATGAGAGAACTTACAAAGAAGAGCTTGAGTGGACAGAGAAGCAGGACCCAATTTCCCCCTCCAAGTTTTCCTTCTGGTCTTTATTTCCTCTGCACAGACAGAGCATCAGCACATGGAACTTTTGGTATTCTAACCCCTTCCTTCCACCTCTTAACCTAACGAAATCATCCTGGCAGTATTTCTCCATTGCTTCTACCCCAGAAGGTGCAGGGAACAGCACAGAGCCCAGGATGGAAATGGAGGTAGTGGAGCCAGGAGTTTTAGGGAGGAAAGATGCCCCAAAGTCCAACACATAGCTGGAACTGTCATTTGTATGGGGGAGAGTAATGGGCACCACAAAAGGGCATTCAGCTCTATTGGGGCAAGAGGAAGGCTCAGGGACTGGAGTGATAGTACAGTAGGGAACACGTTTGCTTTGCATGCGACCATCCCAGGTTCGATTCCCAACATCTCATATGGTTCTCCCAAACACTGCCAGAAATAATTCCTAAGCACAGAGCCAGGAGTAACCCCTGAGCATCACTGGATGTAACCCTCCCCCCCAAAAAAAGAGGAAGGCTCAGAAGAGTGTTATCAAGTTGGCAGATGGTGAGAGAAAGAAAAGAGCTCAACCTCTCCTTTCTTTGATGTGCCCCAGGAGAAGCACCAGTCACACCAGAAAAAAAATGAGTCCTCAAAACAGGAGGAAGGGATAAAGAGAGAAGGAGGGATCTAGAATAAGGAGAAGGAAACGGGAAAGAGGGATGAAGGCTGGAAGGAGGAAAGAAGGGAAGGGAGCGGGGGGTCTCTGCAGGAAGGCACAGGAGAGGCCACACAGCTGGGAGCCAGCATGGGCATGCAAGACTGCTGTATGTTCCAGAGCTCAGGATTACAAGCCTGAACTGTCTGCTGCTCCCGGTCCCTGTCAGGGAAGGTCATCAACCCATCCTAGCCTCCCCCAACCCGTGAGTACAGAGATGAAGTGCAGGGTCTGTAGTGTGACCAGTATCAGGAGTCAAAGGAACAATGACTCCGAGTTCCTTCTCAGCCAGGGCCCCAGCCAGCTTGTGCTGCCTCTCTGCAGCAGGCTGGCACGCAGGGTCCCTTCCGCCAGCCACACCACGCAGACCCCAGCCCGCTGCACCCATCTGCACTGCACCCCAGCTCCTCAGCTTTCTCAAAGACGTATCCACACGACAGTGCATCTCAGGGTGTGCTCAGCAGCATTCCTTCTTGGCAACCCGCTTGGGAGCCGAGACAGAGCAAGAAAGGGATCTTCTGGAAGAGGGCCCGTGCCGAGAAGGTGGACCAGGGTGGATAGCTGGGCCTCGGGGAGAATGAGGGCATTGCTCAGGTGTGGACATTTGTATGTAGTCTGTGTTTGAGGAGACTTTGTTCCCACCTGTGGGCCAACTGCAATTCCTTAGCTCTTGGGTCTGAAAACCAAAGAAATTCCTAGGAGGGGAGGCTGTGAGGATTGACTTGGAGTAGCGAAGGAGACATGATAAGGGCAGCAGATACATCGGGCAAAGCTGAGATCTCTGTTACCTTCAAGCTGCAAGCCAAAGGGCAACACCGGCTCCTTCAAAATGAGCCCTGCTTTGTAGAGTATTGAACTGGATAGCTTAGTGGTTTGGAACACATTGCTAACCCATTCCAAGCTCCTGGCATTGCCTCCTGCACCCCACGCCCCCCACCCCCCCCCCCCCCCGCGCACACAGTCACTCACTCACTTTGCCAGTGTTAAGTCATTCAGGAAGAGAAGGAACTCACCATATTTACGTTGTCTGTGCAGATAAATATAACGATAGGAGCTGGAGAGTAAATGCCTTTTGCTAGGGCTGGAGCAATAGCACAGCGGGTAGGGCATTTGGCTTGCACGTGACCAACCCGGGTTCGATTCCCAGCATCCCATATGGTCCCCTGAGCACTGCCAGGAGTAATTCCTGAGTGCAGAGCCAGGAGTAACCCCTGTGCATTGCTGGGTGTGACTCAAAAAGCAATAAATAAATAAATAAATAATAAATGCCTTTTGCGTTCTTTGTTTTGGGACCAAGGGGACCTGCTCTACTTACAGACTAAACCCCTCTGTGCACACATCAGCACCCTGTTGCGTGCTTGAGAATTAGTAGGGCTAACTTGAACTGAGCTGGCTTTGGTGCCCACATTGGTCGGCCCACAGCCCTCCCCTTTCAGGGATCCCCAACATAAACATGGAAAATCATGAGATGCATGTCTCCCAAATATGGGATTTTAAATGCCCCAGTGCGAGCATTCTTGATCAACTCAGTAACTTTGTCCACAGAACCCATTTCCAGAAAGTTCTCTTCATTGACATGACATTGAATGTCAAGACTTTGTAGAGAACAACGAAAGAAAAACAACAGTAAAGGGTTTTTTTGTTGAAAGAAAGAAAACGTTTCATTTTCACTGGGACAAATGTGTAAAGTGAACACGTTCTATTTTAAAGAATACGAGAACTTCAAATCAATGGCACTGAAAGGGAGAATTTTTGTCTAGATCATTTTCAGGCAGGACTTTTTGTTTGTCGGGAATGGTAACCAGGTCTCTGTAAACAACAGCAGGGGTGGAAATAATTTCCTTCATGAGTTTAAAATAAACAGCCAAGTTTCCAGGCTCAGGAATATGTCATTTATTCCATTTTTTTTTATCAAACTGTGGTACTCATAGATTCATAATAATGCCTTTTACAGTAATTTACAGTGCTGTGAGCTTTTAGATTTTGATGTTTTGATAACAAAGAATAGAATTTGTGCTACATGAATGAATTGCCTTTGAAGTGTTACCATCATAAAATTATTTTTTCTTACTTATTTGAGATATACTTTTTGAAAAATGACAAATAGCTCATAATAAAACCTTTACTGGGTGTTTCAGAATTTCCCTGCCCCTGAATGTTTATATACTCTTACATACACAAATGCACACATATACACAAAGACGTACATATACCCATGTGTATACAAACATATTCACCTGCCTGGTTGGATACATGCCTACTCATACGTGTATGCACACCTGTATATGTGAATGTGTGCGTGGATGCATGGATGTGCTTACATGTGATATATGTATGGTGCATACTCCAATATATGTGATATACAGACATGTGGTACATGTACCGAAAATGCATGAACATTTATATCCCATGTAGAAAAAATAATCCATAGATCTCTAGGTGGTTGGTAATGATTTGGATGTATGATGACCTTAAAGGTGGCTATAGTCTTCTCTACAGAATGCTTGTTACACATGCCTTGGCGAACATGAGTGCATTATTCATGCATTATACTTGCCCCGACCCGCAGGACTGGTCAACGTGGATAACAGGGAGAGGGTGCGTGACTGGGAAAAAAGAGAGACAGAAGAATGGGAGCCAGACAAGACTCTGATCAAGCTCCAAATTCGTTTCTCCCAAGCTAGCCTTTTATAATTGATTACATGAGGAAGTGGGCAAAATGGGGAATTAACAAAGCATGCAGATATTCAATAAATCAGGATGTGAGCCCTAACGGTGGGCTCATGGCAGTTATCCTGGGCGTAGCTCAGAAACTTACACAATGTATTTTAATATTTTTCCAAGAAGAGATTAGTTCTTAAATTGCAGGTCAGGCATCTTGGCTCCTGGCAGTACTAACACTGAGTTTTCTTTCCACAGATGCAAAGAGTTTAGCTGAAATGCTCATGAGGTAAGAACCCAGCCTTCCCAGATAACATGTTTCAGAGAATGATTTCCAACTCACCTTAACCCATTTTTTTTTTTGTAAATAAGATACTTTATTTAACACTATGGTTTACAATTTGTTCATAATGCATTCATTACAGGCGTTCGATGTTCAAACATCAATCCCACCACCAAAGTGACCCTCCCCCTGCCATAGCCCCCATTTACCAAACCACCCTCCAGGCCTGACCCTTTAGCAGGCCCACAACAACTTATTTTATATTGCTTATTGCAACTAAGTAGCTAAAGGGATTATAAAAAAATTCTTCAGTAAAGGAAAATATGTAAAAAAAAAAAACTGTTATATCTCACCAGGGGGTTGTTAGGTCCTTTGTCTAAGGATTTACTGAGCTGCTGGTTGCTAGCAGGTCGAGCCTTTCGTGTTACTGTTCTTGTTTATTGAGTTGAGTTGGCTTCTCTGCTCCTTCCCCATGTAATTTGGTGTGCTCCTACTAGAATTTCAGTATTGATGAGTTGAGAGGTCTCGTGTAGCCGTGTATGTGGCTGTGTGGTCCCGACACTTTAGGATTTCTGATCTGGGATCAATGAGTTGGCGTGGTGGTGCTGCAGGAAAGTGTGTGGGGCTGCAGGAGCTTCCAGAACTATCTGCACCCACTCCAGAAAGACCCCAGAGTTCTCAGCCTGGAATACCTGAGATTTTTCGAGATCTGGTGTCTCTGCAGAGGATATTAGTGGAGCAGTGGCATTGAGCCATTGGCATGGCTACAATGGTGGGTGTGGTTGCTGCAGCAGGGCAAGGACTCAGCCCACCTGCTCCCAAAGGCGCCCCACAGTCCTCAGCCAGAGGGCCCACTATGTCCGCGAATCTTAGCTGCTTGGCCTGCATCTCCTTAGAGGTTTGGTTGTGTGAGTGATTGGCCTGGTGGCAGCTGTGAGCAGTGGCCTGAGCTTCCGGGGCTTCCGGAAGTTCAGCTGCTGGGTGGAGAGGGTTGCCTTAACATTTTCTTTTTTTAAGGATAGCCTGACACTGACAATACTTACGTTTTTGACTTATGATTTCTCTTCTATGGATCAAAATCCCTCCAGCAAGATATACAGATACCAAGTAATATGTTTTTACACTCCCCTCCCAAGTTGGACTGTTGACTAGCCTCAGCCCATCGGCTATTTCCCACTGGCTGGGAAGAGAAGCAGGAAGGGGGGGAGTGTTGAATGAGCTTCCTGTGGGGGCCTCTCCTTCCTAGCAGAGGGAGCCACATCCCAGAAAGCTGTTAGAGAAGCGGATCCTCAGGAATCACGGCAGCCTGAGAAAGGCTTCCCTCGCCCCAAGCTCCCCGCCCAGCTCCGGGCTAGAAACCTGGTTCCAGAGCTGCTCAGGAGGGAAAGACTTCACCTGCAGCCCTGAGCATCCTTGTTCTTCAAGTTTCTCCCACTCTGCCTTTGTGCCTCTGCCAGGCTCTCGAGCTTGCTTCCCGTGCCAGTCATGCCAAGTAGACAGACCCCTCACTGTGGCTTAAGTCTCGCCATGCTCCGGGTCCGTAGCTGTTTAACAGCACACTTGCAACGCCTCATAACTATTCATGATCCTCGGAAGAAACTAGCTCACACTTCTATTTTTGGTCCAAGGACGAGTTCAAGTCCCTAATGAAGTTCCTAAGCAGGTCTTTGAGATATTCACAGAGGAGGTGCTCCCCATGTGTTTGGGGGGGTTGGGTGGGGGAGACGGGGGGAGGGAACTAAATAAATAGAGCTGGTCTGGGCCAGCATCAGCCCTCCTCCCTAGCGCACACTAAGGAGCTTTCATGAGTACACGTGTCGGACTCACTGATTTCAGAGTCTGTAGCCCATGGGAGAGATTTAGGCTGCGCACGGCTGTTAGCACACAGGCTCTGCCTGCCTGCCCCAGTTCCTGAGCTGCAGGATGAGCAATCTGGTTCAAGGTCAAGCACCACCAAGGCCGTTCTCCGAAGCCATCCAAGCTCCCCCGGGCGGGTCTGTTGACATGCACAGGAAGAAAGGAAGGACCTTGACAAAACGCACAGAGCCATGCCAGGGAGGACACACAGACCTCTGACGGGATTCTGCCCATCACTGGGCTCCAGCGGGCTGTCTCCCCTGCTGTCATGGGCTCAGCAGGACATGTGCCTTCCGGGACTAGGACGGTCCAGGGCTCCTGGTGACGGCTGGATGGGACAAAAGAGCTCTTGACCTGTAGAGGAGACCATCTCTCCCTTCTCTATCCCTCTTGAAAGTGGCTAATAATTGTTCCTCAGGGTGGCAGGCATTGGAAATACGGCTCCAAGCAGATCTTGACATTTACTGAGCTGTGAGTGGCCACGGGTGCCACCCATGAGCCCCTGGACTTGGTTAAGCAGCTTCGGAGTGAGGAACTTCTCAAAAGGCATTGTTGACAATGTAGCTAAACGGGAAAGTCGAGGGCATAAGGCACTTGCCTTGAGTGTGCCCGCCCCCAGTTTGATCCCTGGCATCTCCTATGGTCCCTTGAGCACCACTAAGAGTGATCCATGAGCACAGAGCCCTGGGCACCTCCAGGTTCCAAAAACCCCCCTCCCCAAAATACTATATATATATATATATATATATATATATATATATATATGCTGGAGCAATAGCACAGTGGTAGGGCATTTGCCTTGCATGCAGCCAGCCCAGCGGAGCTGGGTTCGATTCCTCCACCTGGCTCAGAAGTCCAGCAAGCGACTGAGAGTATCTCGCCCTCACAGCAAAGCCCTCTGGTCCTGACCCACCTTCGTGCCAGGTGGGCTGCTGGTCAAGCCCTTTGCCGTCTCTTCCCAACTTCCAGGCAGCGGGCAGAGCTTCCTCCCCAGTACCAATGGCAGCTGAGCTCGGTCAGACCAGGCAGTTTTACTACCTGTTTTCATTTTCTGAGAGAAGACAGATCTCCCCCACCAGAGTGATTTTCCGGTACACAAATTTTGAGATAAAATTCTTAATAGTAATTGCTTTCCTTCTTTTCTATCCTCAAATGTAATTTTGGCTAGGAAAACAAAACTCGTATGGAGGATGCTAACAAGGTTTATGATTTGTTACCGGAACAAAAATAAGACAACACCAGATGTAAAGGCAAATGCTTTCATCAAGCTCATCCGGAGAAAGCCAGATACTGGCTCGCCATTATTGGAATAGCTCAGATTCGAGAGAGGAAACTGTTATTAGTTTCCAAATGACATTTTGGCCTTATTTATATTATTTATATTTTTCACAAGAAATGGGACACTACATAGCCCCTATCTATTGATAATTTATATATTAATATTAAAATTTATCACTGTCACTGTCCTCCCATTGTTCATCGATTTGCTCGAGTGAGCCCAGTAATGTCTCCATTTTGAGACTTGTTACTGTGTTTGGCATATGGAATACGCCACAGGTATCTTGCCAGGCTTTGCCGTGTGGGCGAGATATTCTCGGTAGCTTGCTGGTCTCTCCGAGAGGAGTGGAGGAATCGAACCCGGCTTGGCTGAGCTGGCTGCGCACAAGGCAAACCCCCTACCACTGTGCTATCGCTCCAGCCCAT
Organism: Sorex fumeus; assembly: GCF_029834395.1. Taxonomy (NCBI): domain Eukaryota; kingdom Metazoa; phylum Chordata; class Mammalia; order Eulipotyphla; family Soricidae; genus Sorex; species Sorex fumeus. The sequence goes on along the minus strand of NW_026606098.1, from coordinate 3,538,295 downwards.
ATTACAATTTATAATTAATTTGGGCTGGAGCGATAGCACAGTTGGTAGGGCATTTGTCTTGCATGCGGTCGACCCAGGTTCGATTCCTCTGCCCCTCTTGGAGAGCCCGGCAAGCTACCGAGAGTATCCCGCCTGCTTGGCAGAGCCTGGCAAGCTCATCGCGGCATATTCGATATGCTAAAAACAGTAACAAGTCTCACAATGGAAGCTGGTTACTATTACGGTGCTCAGTCAAGCAAATCGATGAACAACGGGAGGACAGTGCTATAGTGCATGTAATAGTTTGGTTAGGGGACACACCCAGCAGTGATCATGACTTATTCCTGCCTCTGTTCAGGAGTCACTCAAGGGATCTTAAGTGGTGCCAGGGATCAAACAAGGGCTGACTGTGTGCAAGGCAAGGACCCTACTCACTGTACTTTCTCTCTGGTCCTATAAATATGTATTTCCCAAACCTAAAATTCACTGCTATATTCAATATTAATAAATAGCATTCAAGCAGAGCTCATGGACACTTACGTATTGAGCTCTTCCCCTCCTCTTTCTCTAAGACACTCGTCATTAGGTAATAAGCCAAGTTGACCCACAGGGTGAATGAGCAGAGCCATGTATGCTCACGTTCTCTTGCTCCTTGCTTCCCAGTAAGAACACCCGGACTTCAGACACCTTGAGCAAGCAGCAGCAGACTCTGCGGATGCATATCGATATACCCAGGGCTCAGCTTCTGATCGAAGAGAGAGACACCATGGAGACCATTGGTAAGGCACCCTGGGGGGTCGCTGCACACAGCAGGGCTGCCACGGGCCTGCCCTCTTGTTTCAGGCCCGGGGCCAGGGCCTCATTCAATACGGTAACCTCTGGAGCACTGCATGAACAAATGAGCAGCTCTCGGAGAACACAACAGCTTCCCCACGAGCAGAGAGCTCCCCTCTGATCCACCTGGGGTCTTTCCTGGACAGACTGTGGGTACAGCTCCCAAGAATGCCCACCTGTGATGGGATAAGTCAGGAAGCCCCAGGTGGGGATTCCTGGGTGTGCCCTCCGTCCTCGCGTCCCCTCTCTCCCCTCCCCTCCCCTCCCCTCCCCTCCTCTCCTCTCCTCTCCTCTCCTCTCCTCTCCTCTCCTCTCCTCTCCTCTCTTCTCCTTTCCTCTCCTCTCCTCTCCCCTCCCTTCCTCTCCTCTCCTATCCCCTCCCTTCCTCTCCTCTCCTCTCCTCTCCCCTCCCTTCCTCTCCTCTCCTCTCCCCTCCTCTCCTCTCCTCTCCCATCTCCTCCTCTCTCCCATCCTCTCCTCTCCCCTCCCCTCCTCTCCCATCCTTTCCTCTCCTCTCCCCTCCCCTCCTCTCCTCTCCTCTCCCATCTCCTCCTCTCTCCCATTCTCTCCTATCCTCTCCCCTCCCCTCCCTTCCCCTCTCCTCTCGTCTCCCCTCCCCTCCCCTCCCCTCCCCTCTCCTCTCGTCTCCCCTCCCCTCCTCTCCTCTCCTCTCCCCTCCTCTTCTCTCCCCTCCACTCCCCTCCCCTCCCCTCTCGTCTCCCCTCCCCTCCTCTCCTCTCCTCTCCCCTCCTCTTCTCTCTCCTCCACTCCCCTCCCCTCCCCTTCTCTCCTCTCCCCTCCCCTCCCCTCCCCTCCTCTCCTCTCCTCTCCCCTCCTCTCCTCTCCTCTCCTCTCCTCTCCTCTCCTTTCCTCTCCCCTCCCCTCCCCTCCCCTCCTCTCCTCTCCTCTCCCCTCCTCTCCTCTCCCCTTTCCTCCTCTCCTCTCCCCTCCCCCTCCTCCTCCCTCCCCTTCCTCCCCTCCCCTCCCCTCTGTTCCCCTTACCCCTCCTCTCCCCTCTCCTCTCCCCTCCCCTTTCTTCCTCTCCACTCCTCTCTTCTCCCCTCCCTTCCCCTTCTCTCCTCCCCTTATCGCCTCCCCTCCCCTCTTCTCTCCTCTCTCCTCCCCTCTTCTCTCCTCCCCTTTCTTCTCCTCTCCTCCCTCTGCTCCCTCCTCCTCTCTCCCCTCCTCTTCCCCCTTCTCTCCTGCCACCTCCTCTCATCAGACTCAGTAGATGGGAAGATGCTAAAACTCAGGCCACTGCAAGCCCCCAGGCTGTCAGCGCTGCCTAAATGCCTACTCATGCAGAAACGCTGACAGCGCTGCTCTTCCGTCTTTCCAACCCTGTACTCTGAGCCCAGTCCAGGGGCCAGGCCTAGGTTCCCGTGTCTGACCCCCTCTCTGTGTCTGCAGATGACCGCTCCACCGTGCTGCTCACGGATGCTGACTTTGGAGAGGCGGCCAAACAGAAGTCCCTGACCGTGACGCACACGGTCCACTACCAGTCGGTGTCACAGGCCACGGGGCCCCTGGTGGACGTCTCGGATGCTCGGCCGGGAACGAGTGAGTGGAGACACCCAACCCCGCCCTTGTGCCCTCCCCGCAAAGCTCCTGGTGGCCTCGGCAGTCTGAGGGCTGAGACTCGAGTGGGGACACTGTGGTTTTTTTTTTGGTTGTTGTTGTTGTTGGATCTTAGCGGCCACTGAGATAGTGTCCAGGGAAACTGAGGCCCCTTGGGGCTGCCTGCTTCAGGGCAAGAGAACTGGAGACACATGGCACAAGGCAAGCAGGAGCAGGATGAACTCAGACGGGACTGGGGGGCAGGAGCCATGTGTGACCCCAGCCCTGCAGAGCTAAAATTAGAACACTGGTCTGGGCAAGAAAGATTGTTTAGTATTTTAAGTTTTACCTCCCACCCCATCTCTCCCTCATGTTTCTTTAGTTCTTTTCGGTGAGAGGAAAGGGTGGGTTGTGTTCTACCCAGCAGTGTTCAAGGGCTACTCCTGGTTCTGTGCTCCAAGGTCATGCCAGGTGGTTCTGGGGATCCCACAACCTGAGGATTAAACTGGGGCCGGCCCCATGTGAGGCAAGAGCACTGAGCCCTCGAGCTCCTCTTTGGATCCCGGGAGTTGTCGGCGTCCAGTAGTTTGTTGAGAAAAGACATACCATTCATTTTCCCTTCCTATTCTCCGTTCCCTGAGACATGGAGTGGGCGGGTGTGGACACCCAAAACCCCTTTAGAAGGGCCCTTTCAGAAGCACGTATTCCCCCACACGCTTTACAAAGCTTCCCCCGGGAGAGCTTAGACCCATTCTCCTTGGGGCAGGGAGGGGGGTGGAGGGTACAGGGAGGACCCTTGAATCTGCTTGGCTAACCAGGTGACAGTTCAATGCAGAGGCCCAAGGGTACGGTGCTGCCCAGGGATTACCTGTGATGCCAGGGATTACCTATGGCCACATTCTGTGATGCTTCAGGGACCGTGTGGTGCCAGGGGTCTAACCCACCTGCAAGGACCCCTGTGCTGTCTCTCAGATCACACCCACACCACACTGAACTCTTGCAGAGTGCTGAACTCTCGCAGCAGACCACTTTGATTAATCCAAGATGCCCAGGCAGGCAGAGAGGGGACTGGACACGAGCAGGGCATGATTCCTGTCCTACCCAGCTCCGTAGTTGGGCTTCTCCCTGCCCCTCTGCCTCCTCCAGCACCTACCTTTATCGTTTTTGTGGGTCTTTTTCTTCTGACTCCTCTATGGAAGTTTCTAGCTCCCCACACCTGCTCACCAAGCTTCTCCCACCTTCCCCAAGAACAAGACGGATCCATCTCATGCCAGTGATGGTCAGTTAGCGAAGTGGAGAGACCCCCAGATTTCTCGATCTTTTGCCTCTCTCTTACCATGTCTCTGCAGGGTTGGGGAAGGGAGTGTCATAATCACCCACGTCCCCTCTCTCAACTGCCTTCACTGCCATTTAGTAGAGATGATGGGCGGTGAAGGTCATAGAAAGAGAGCTGCACCCCATTTTATTGGTGTTTGAACTGAGGAGAATCCCCAGGATGGACAGCATCTTTGGGGGAGTGGGCACACCTGGCAGTGCTCAGAGTTTACCACTGTTTCTGCATTCAGAGCATTTAGGACATTCAAGAATCAGTCCCGGCATGGGTCCAGGGCACCCTGTGGGATGCTGGGCACTGAACCCGGGTCAGCCATGTGTAAGGCAAGGGCCCTACCCACTGTACTATCCCTCCATTTCCTGAGGGCATATCTTTTTCGTTTGCAATTTTGCCCACCCTATCACCCAGCGTGGCACCAGATATCATGGAAATGGGGTAGAATAAGCCCTTAATAATATTCACAAAATGTGTTCACCAAAAAAATAGGGACGCTCCAGGCACCCAGCTCTACCCTCATCGGAGGACAGCCAATAGACGTACTCTTCATGCCAAGGCCCCGGATTTGAAAGCCAATAGCAGGGGATCAAAACAAACAGCAGACTCACACCACAATTGCAGTGCCTTTGGCAGCTCTGTGCACAGAGACTTCTCTGCCGCAAATGCAGGATCCTTCCAATAATTTGATTCAGGGGGCAGAAGTTTAGCTCAAGATCAGGAGCCTTGTCGGAAGGCCGAGCGATGCTTGCATCACACGCCCTCTGGTCTCTGGCTGTCGAGCCTGCCAGGTGCATGCTCGATGAGCTCTACAGAGAGCAGGATGTTGGGGAGGCAATGCCAACATGGCCCGAGCTGGAGCCGTAAATCCTCACACTCATGTGGTTCGTAGATTAGCTCATAAATATGCACAGGAGTCTCCAGAGTGGAATCCAAGTGAAACTTGTATTTTAGCTGAGCTCCCAGAAGCTAAGCAGGAGAACTCAGCTGAGGTACAAAGCAGCTTCATCAACCTCACTCATCAAAAATAGGGAGGATATGTGGGCAAGTTGATGGGGGGCCCTGAGTTTTTAGGAAATAAAACTAAGAATACATTGGGGCTAGTGAGAGAGATAGTGCAGTGTGTAACCCACTTGACTTGTGTGCGATTGAGTCAAATTCAAACCCTGGCACCTCTATGGACCCCCAAACCCACCAGCAGTGATTCCTGAGCACAGAGCCAGGAGTAAGTCCTGAGTACTGCTGTGGTGACCCCGGAAACAAAACCATAAAATCAAAGAATACTAGACCTGGAGTAGCCCCAAGGCGTGAGGGACACCTCCCCGTGAGAAGCCGGTACTGAGCTCTGGGAGATGGGGACACCCCCACAACCCAGAGAAGGGAGAACCCCTCCAAAGAGGAGAGGAAAGCAGGAAGTAAAGGCCGTGGTAAGAATCTCAGAGAACCACTGAGACAAGCCTTTTCCTGTGATAGCACTTGGAATAGCTGTTATGAGTACAGAGAACCCCAGGCTAAGACAACTTGGAGAAATTGTATATAACCTTCTCCCAAAAGACACAACAACACACAACACTGTCCTCCCATTGTTCATCAATTTGCTCGAGCAGGCCCAGTCACGTCTCCATTTTGAGACTTGTTGTTACTGTGTTTGGCATATTGAATACATCACAGGTAGCTTACCAGGCTTGACATTCTCTGCTTTTTCCCCTCTGTAAAAGCCCATGTTGTCTCTTAGTATATATGTACCCTATACTTTACATATAGTATAGGTATATAGTATATATCATATAGTGTTAGTGTCTGATATATACTAAGAGTACAGTATATAGCATATATTATAACACACACACACACGCACACACACACACACACACACACACACACACACATACACACCCTTTCTCTCTGAGCTCCCAGAGAAAACACCTAAATTTTGAAAGAACCCAACAGAAAGTAGACCAGCAACATTATCACATGGGCTATCTTCATAATATTTTACCTACTGAAACCATTTTGCCTTTAGTATGATTGCTGATACAAAAAGGAACTTCAAACCCTGATTCAAGAAAGTCAGATCTGACCTATTTCAAGCCTCTAGAAAAAAATGTTTCATCATCTAAGAAAAAAAAAAAGAGGATGATGAGCAACGTTGACATAAAAGCATTCTGACTTTGGACCAAATCTGACATGTGCCACCTGACTTTGGAACTTTGCGTCTCAGAGGGCAGCCGTCTGGCCACCTCTGGTGATGAGCTGGGCAGGAAGAGACCCAAGAGAGGCCCTGAGGGCTGGAACTCACAGTGTCCTTGAAGTAGCCTCCACAGAGCCCCGCCCCCAGAAGCCTGTACACAGGCATCAACTGATCCACAGCTGTAGCTGCAAGAAACTCAAAGAGGAATGAAAACGACTACCCGCCAAACTTATGTAAGGGAATGGGTAATTTTCTGGCAAAGATTCATTAGCATTTAAATAACAAGCTCCACTATTTAAGCTCCACTTATCAAGTCGATAGTGCCTGGAAGACATTCCGCCTCCTACCCGCGAGAATGTTTTTCTGTCTCTTTGCGGACCTGTCTCCTGGCTTTTCAGGGGAGAAACCCAATTATCATTCATACTTTGCCGTCCAGAGAGCCCGGCGCTCTTGAGCGACTCATTTGCATTCTAAGCAAGCTCCCCAAAGCTCTTCCAATCAACTCTTCTGCAGAATTTTTCCAGGAAGCCATGAAAGATGTCTTAACAATCAATATCCAGAGAATCCAATCCAAGAAGGATCATTTTGATGATCTGGGAGATCTTAAAATATCACGATTTGGCTCTTTATGGAGTAGGGGGTTGGGTTCCAAGTCCTAGAACCAGAAACTGGCAAAGAGGAAAATCCTCCCTTTAGTCTTTTTGTCCCCCCTCCCCAACGTCTTGCCCCCAGAACCCAATACACCAGTCACATGGAGTCAGAGTGGGCTGGGGCTGAGCCGAGGGTGTTCTTGGACAGATGGGTGACAAAGGTTCTAGTTTCCACCACACTGAGCTCCCAGACCCTCATCCATCAAATAACCTGGGGCTGTGGGTACCTGTGGTTCGAGTTGGGTATCTGGTCCATCCAAGCATGAAGCCCATACCCCCCTCTAGGGAGACATCCAGCTCAGAGAGCACAGAACAAAGCCCATGTATAACGTTGCCAGTCAACTCTCTGTTGGGTTCTCTCAGAACTTAGGAGTTTTCTCTGTAGGAGCGACTGTAGAGCTTAGTTAAAAGTGGCCAGCCATGATCACAGACAGCTGTCTGCATCTCCTCTTTGTGAAGCGGAGAATTCAAAGGTCAGAAGGGGTCATCTAGGTTGCTAGCTTGTCCCAGAAAAAGTCGCCCCAGGGAACTGAACCCTCCCACTTCCAGAGATCCAGAAAAGGTGGTTCTCCCAGAATACTCTTCACTTAGGTGTTGGCATATCTTGGGTGAGGAAGTAGGATCTACTTTAATCTATACATTTACTTCAGAACAGAAGAAATTTCTATTATTTTATTATTATTATTATTTATTATTATTTTGGGTTGGGGGTCCACACTCAGCAGTGATCAGAGCTTACTCCTGGCTCTGTGCTCAGGGGTCCTTCTGGCAGTTCTTGAGGGACCATGTGGGGTTCCAGGGATCGAACTCAGATCAGCAGCATTCAAGGCAAGCAACTTAGCACTGGTCTACCTTTCTGGTTCTTGTAGAACTTTTAGGAAGAAAATGGCATTAAAGCTCATTTAGCAGTGTTCCTTCATTTCTCAGAAGAAGCCAGCTTCTCAATAAGGTTTAATAAGTCAGCTCCCAGGACCACTAGCAGCCACAGGCAAAGGCCAAACCCATATTCCAAGTCCTGAAATTGTGGCGTTTCCCCACTGGGATTTGCTAAATGCTTTGGGTCTCCCAAAGACAGTGCTCTAGGTGGGCGGGACGTGCTCAGAGCTGAGTTGGGAGAAGCCCACAGTACACTTCGCTCCCAGCTGATCCACGTTCCTCGAGACAGGGAGCAATGATTTTTGCCATCCACAGATCCTACCACACGGAGAAACGCCAAGGCCGGGCCCACGGCGAGGAACCGGTACGCCAGCCAGTGGACGCTCAACAGACCTCACCCCACCATCTCCACACACACGCTCACCACAGACTGGAGGCTGCCAACACCCCGGGCTGCCGGGTCCATGGACAAGGAGAGCGACAGTTACAGCGTCAGCCCCTCCCAAGACACAGGTGGGACACCCTCCCCCGAGACACAGGCGGGGACCCCCAAGACACAGGTGGGATCCCATTGAGACACAGACAAGGACCCCCTTCCCAAGACACAGGTGGGACTCCTCAAGACATAGGTGGGGATCCCCTCCCAAGACACAGATGGGACCCCTCAAGACACAGGCGAAACCCCTTCAAGACACAGGTGGAACCCCGTCAGACACAGGTGGAACCCCTGCAAGTCACAGGTGGAACCCCCCAAAACACAGGTAGGACCCCCTAAGACACAGGTAGGGAGCTCCTCCCAAGACACAGGTGGGACCCCCCAAGACACAGGTGGGACCCTTCAAGACACATGTGGGAACCCCCTCCCAAGAGACAGGTGGGACCCCTCATAAGACACAGGTGGGGCCCCCCCAAGACACAGGTGGCACCCCCCTGCCCCATCCATTCATCTATCCCAGGAAGGGTCAGTGCCCACCCCCAGGAGCCTGACGTCCTCTCTTTGGGTCCCTTTGCAATGGTCTGGCCTCGTCTCTCCCTCATGCCTTAATATCTGCAGGTCCCTGACTCCTTCTGGGGCTCAGTGAAACTTTGCAAAATTGGAGGCCAACAGTGTGGACTTGGAGACCCTCCTGATTCGCAGGCCCCCTCTCTCTGCCTTCCCACCCATAACCCGCTAGGAGAAATGGGGCAGTTGTCAAATGTTGGCCCACATGCTGGTAACCATTCCTGGGCGTCTGCCCCATGGCCATTCTGGACTCAGACACTGCCCTGGAAGGGACGTGATCAGGTCCGATCACCCTCCCCTGACACATCGTAGGCTGGTCCATTTGACCATGAGTGATTACAGTAAGCTATCTCGTCTCTGCCACCAGTCACCAAGGCTTCACTTTGAGAGAACACGGGGCCTAAGAATAGCGCTGGGTTGCCCCCTCTCCACACCTTAAACTTTGAAAAGAAATTATATCTAAATCTAATCACTGTAGGAAATTTTCATACTCATTTTCTTTTGTTCTGGATGATCTACTTCAAAAATAGCGCTCCAGAGGTGGCATGTCAACCGTGCACATGGATTTTTATGACTGTTATTTCTTTTGCAAGAGTCCCAGAGTTCCACAGAGGTGACACCCAAACTTTCCAGGTGGCTTCAGAGGCAGCTAATGGATGCTCTGGCCCCGAGGTACCCCTTCTGTCTGGGGGAGTCTCGGTTGTCTGGCACATGGGAAGGATGGGTCTGCCTGGAACAGGTACCTCCTGCCTGGGGGACAGTTTCTGTGCAAATCCACAACTTTTTAAAAAAATGTATTGATTTGGGGCCTGGAGCGATAGCACAGCAGGTAGGGTGTTTGCCTTGCACGCGGCCAACCTGGGATCGATTCCCAGCATCCCATATGGTCCCCTGAGCACCGCCAGGAGTAACTCCTGAGTGCAGAGCCAGGAGTAACACCTGAGCATCACCAGGTGTGACCCAAAAAGCAAAATATATATATATTAATTTTTTTGTACTGAGTCACTGTGAGATACGCAATCACAAAGCTGTTCGTGATCAGGTTTCAGTCATACAATGTTCCAGCTGGTGCACATCCTTCCACCAGGGGACATTTCCCACCACCAATGGCCCCAGTTTCCCTCACAATACCCTTATCTCACCCCAGGCCTCTATGACAGGCACTTATCTCTCCTTCTCTCAGTCTCTCTGTCTCTCCCTCTCTCTCCCTCTCCCCCCTCTCTCTGCTTCTCTCTTCCCCCTTTCTTTCTCTTTCTCCCTCTCTCTTTCTCTCTCCCTCTCTTTCTCCTTCCCCCTCTCTCCCTCTTCCTCCCTCTCTCTCACCCTCACTCTCTCTCCCTCCCTCTCTCTTTCTCTCTTCCCCTCTCCCTCTCTCTCTCCCCCTCTCTCCCCCTGTCTCTCTCTTCCTCTCTCTCTTCCTCTCTCCTCCTCTCTCTCCTTCCCCCCTCCCTCCCTCCCTCCCTTCCTCCCACCTTTTGGGGGTGTCATGGCTTGCAATCCAGCTTTGCTTCTAACCCACATCAGGCCTTCTGAGGCCAGAAGAGCAAAGTGCAGTGTCCTGCCAATTGGAGCCCCTGAGGACTCGCTGACCTTGGGGTTAGAGGGCAGAAGGGGGACAGAGCAGGGAGGGGACAGCCTTTACATTTCCCCTGCAGCTTCCCCATGACCTTCACCAGGAGCAGAATGTCTTAAAGGGCTGGACCCCTGATTCATGGAGACGTCCCAGGCAGGGGGCAGCAGGTGTTGGTGGGGACTTTCAGCAGGGCTGCAGTTCCCAGAGCCACAGAATGACCTTCCAGTGACAAGTGACCTCACCTAGAGACCCAGCCCTGCCCCCACCCCGGGGTCGCCCTGGGGTCCAGGAGGAATCTCCTGTTGGGAGACCCGCCCATCGTGCCAACGTCATCCGTCTGTCCAGTAACCCTGTGTTCACCCGCCCACCCTCTCCCCCACATGCCCTGAGCTTACCCGCCCGTCCTCTCCCCTGCACTGCAGACCGAGCACGGAGCAGCATGGTCTCCACAGAAAGTGCCTCCTCTACTTACGAAGAACTGGCCCGGGCCTACGAGCACGCCAAGATGGAAGAGCAGCTGAGACATGCCAAGTTCACCATCACCGAGTGCTTCATCTCTGACACCTCGTCCGGACAGTTGACGGCAGGGACAAATGAGTACACAGACAGTCTGACCTCCAGCACCCCTTCAGAGTCGGGGATCTGCAGGTTCACTGCGTCTCCCCCCAAACCTCAGGATGGAGGGCGGGTGGCCAACATGGCGGTTCCAAAGGCACATCGGCCAGGTGAGATGAGGGGTGCATTGGCTGGTGTTGGCAGCAGTGGGAGAAGCCCTTGGAGGCTAGACGGGTGCTACTTCTCTGTCTGGGAAGTACACCCTCCCCCGAGGCTGGGACTGTCAAGTGCCAGGCATTATTCCTTGATCATTGTGGGCCCCACCCATCTCTGTCCCACCCTGTTGGCTGGGGGGTGGGGGCGGTGCTTAAAGCAGGGGTCTACTTCCCAAATGGTCCCTTGGCCTGGGGAGTTGGTGCTGGCTGTGAGTTGGGGGGGGGGGGGGGGAGGAAGGTGCAAACTCTCCCCTGAGGTGGGTTTCTCTGGAAGATGGGGGAGCTTCTGCCCATCACTGAGCCTTGGTTCATGCTAAGAACATGAAGGGTCCCAAGAGTGGAGAGAGCAGAAATAGCCACAGGGTCGGGGCACACACCCAGAGGTGCTCAGGACTCGTCCCTGGCAGTACTTAGGGAACCCTACAAGGTGTGGGGAATTGAGCTTGGATTGCCATATGCAATGGAAGCAACTGGCCCCTGTACTGTCTCTGGACCAATACTCACCTTAAGCTGAGGCCTGGACCCTCACACGTATGCCACGTTGTGTTGTTCAGTAGAGAGAGAGACCCCAGACGCCACAGAAGGAGACCCCCCCACTGTTTGATGACAGACGCCTCACCAATGTGTGTTCAGACTCTTGTGGGGAGGACTTCCTGAGAGAGTTGCTCCCAGCTCACAAGCCCCGGAAACCAGTCTTCCCGGCTGTCCTAAGTGACCGCTGGTCTTGGCCTTGAGCATATGGGAGGACGGATTTGTGGGTGACAGTTGCAGGGTCTGGCAGATGCTGTGCTGGTGGAAGGAAGTCAGGATCCAGGGTCCATGGATAGGAAGTCAGGGAGCAGAGTCCATGACAGGAAGTTAAGGAGCAGGGTCCTTGGACAGGAAGTTAGGATCCAGTGTCCAGAGTCCATGGACAGGAAGTCGGAGTCCAGGGTCCATGGACAGGAAGTCAGGGTCCAGGGTCCATAGACAGGAAGTCAGGGTCCAGGGTCCAGGGTCCATGGACAGGAAGTCAGGGTCCAGGGTTCATAGACAGGAAGTCAGGGTCCGGGGTCCAAGGTTCATGGACAGGAAGTCAGGGAGTAGGGCCCATGGAAAGGAGGTCAGGGAGCAGGATCCATGGATAGGAAGTCAGGGAACAGAACCCATGTACAGGAAGTCGGGGTCCAAGGTCCTTGGATAGGAAGTCAGGGAGCCGGATCTATGGACAGGAGGTCAGGTCCAGGTTCCATGGACGGGAAGTCAGGGTCCAGGTTCCATGGACGGGAAGTCGGGGTCCAGGGTCCATGGACAGGAAGCCGGGGTCCAGGGTCCATGGACAGAAGGTCGGGGTCCAGGTCCAGGGTCCATGGACAGAAGGTTGGGGTCCAGGTCCAGGGTCCATGGACAGAAGGTCGGGGTCCAGGGTCCAGGAGAAATGGACACGTCGGTAGTGGAAGAGGTCAGACTGTCTTGGGGAGTCGGACAACAGCAAGCTCCCTGCTCGGGGAGTTGGTATGAAAGAAACTGCTGAGAGAAGCCAGAGGTTGTGGTTGTATGTGAAAGCATCATTTTTTGATGGGCGGGTACAACTCGTGGCAAAGCAAGTCATTAAAACACATCTTTCAGCTAAATCCAGCCATGGCAGTCCATGGCCGTGACTCCCAGAAGAATCAGAGCTTTTCTTTCCTTCCTTTCTTTCGTTTGTGGAGAGAGAGAGAGAGAGAGAGAGAGAGAGAGAGAGAGAGAGAGAGAGAGAGGTGTTCACGAGGGAATAAAGGCTTCTCCAAAGTGGAGATAAGCAAGCCAAGGAATCAAGAAGAGAGACACATGTTCCGGGGAGCACAGATTCTGGAGGAGTGTGCAGGAGAAGCAGCTTTTCTTTTCCTTCCTGGCATCCCTGCCTGAGCCTTCCCTCCAAGCCTGGCCAATCAGCAACGCAGCCTTCTGTCTGCCACCCGGTCCTCCTGTCCACTATGCGGATTCCATGTCTTTGCCTTTAAATGGCCGTGACTCCCTTGGATTTGAAGGCAGGAGACCCAGAGCAAATGAGCCTTATAAATGCATAGAAATGCCTAAACTAGGCTTGGTGTAGCCAGCAGCTGATCTTCCCAGCAGACTAGAGATTCGTGCCAGCCCCCTGTAAAGAATGATGGCTTCATTTATTTTCACCATGTCTACCTCCTCGGGCAGAAAGACGAATTGTTCTTGGTAGGTTTGTTTATTGCAAGTGTTTCTGGTTGTTGGCATCTATTTTCGAGACAAATGCAGAATAACAAGTGGGAAAATGCCACTGCTCCCTGTGGCTGGACAGCCGGCGGGGGTTGGGGGGGTGTGAGGGTAGCAGGACATATACCCGTGGGCTCGCTGTCTTGCCCCAGGGATGTGAAGAGGTGCCTGCAACCCTCTCGTTCTCTGTGGTCACGTGATCAGAACCATCACAGAGGTCTCCAGGAGGGGCCGTGCCTGATGGGTCCACCTGTGCCTATCTTCCCCCTCTAGTTGGTTTGCGTTCCTTGACCACTGGTATCCAGGAAGTATCCGCCTCATGCGTGTGCCCCCAGTAGTACCTGTGCTCCTGACTCTGTCCCCGGCTAGTGGTGGGCAGATCCCATGGTCACTCAAGTGTCCCCTTGAACTCACGGTGCCCGGGGCTTCTCTTTCTATGTCTGGGATGTTCCACCCATTAGATTTGTTTCTTTTGTTTGTTCAATTTTTCAATTTAAATGATTTTCACAGGCCTTCCTGTCCACAGCTGCTGAGCCATTAGAAGACCACAACTAAATGATCAATGGCTAACGATAGTATCAGACTCGGTGTCTTCCTAACCCTCACTGTGGGACCTATTTGAAAGCCACTGTGAGTTCTAGTGTCCACTAACATGGCTTGAAGGGTTCAGAAGCCTTTTTTTTTTGTTTTAACTGAACACTGGACATGCTTCTTAAAGAAATATGCCAGACATCTGTTCCCCTGTTAGGATGTGATTCAGTTCCATGCTGAGCACAGAAATGAGGGGAGAATTCAGCATTCTGCCAACTTGGGCCCTGTGGCATCAGCAGTTCCCAGGGCTGGGCACCTCTGTTCCCGGAGGTTCTGGCTGGCTGGTCGCAGGCTTGGCCATGCAATCTGTCTCTCCAACAAACCCTCCCCCATTATGTCTGTGGGGTGTTTTATTATTGTTTGCTTGTTTGTTTGGGGGTGACAACAAAATCCGGTGTTCGTGGCAAGTTATTGGCTCTGTGCTCGGGAACACTCCTTGCGCTTGTCAGGGGGGGTCGTATGTGATGCCAGGTAGACCTTGGGTTGGCCTCATGCAGGACATATATCCTAGTCTGTCATATCTCTCCAACTCTTCATTTTGGGGGGTATTTGGAGGGGGTGGTTTTGTTTTTGTTTTTGTTTTTGTTTTTTGCTTTTTGGGGTCACACCCGGCGATGCTCAGGGGTTACTCCTGGCTCTGCACTCAGGAATTACTCCTGGCGGTGCTCAGGGGACCCTATGGGATGCTGGGAATCAAACCTGGGTCGGCTGTGTGCAAGGCAAACGCCCTCCCCACTGTGCTATCGCTCCAGTCCCTCTTCATTTTGTTTTGATGGCATTTTCTTCCTGCATTTGTGGTTCCCCATTTTTTAGCTCTTCAAGTGAAATGGATCTGGCCAGATTCCAGCTCCAGAAAGATAAGAAATGTGTCTCCATCGGCTGTGTTTATTCCTCCCCACATCTAGCAGTTACCTGACCCCATAGTGTGTGTTCGAGAATTGCTTCTAAGTGACCCAATGGGGTTGAATAGCGCCTCCAAACACTCCATGCTGCGGAGAGGAGGTGTTTAATCAACACTCTGGAGTAGCTGCATCCCACTTCTCAGCCTGACAAGACCAAGCAACCGGCTACAATTTCCCACTTCCAGTGACGCATTAGTCAAATACAAGGGCACACGTGTCTATGGCCCCTCCCTCCCAACTTTAAACAAATACTTTTATTCTTAAAATATATATATATAACTATATATATATCACTATATATATATAGTAATAGCAAAAGAGAAAGCAGGGCAGACAGTGGGGGAGGCGCTTGCCCTGAACACAGCCCTCCAGGGTCCCCTCCCTGAGCATCGCTGGGTGGGGTCCCTGAGCACTGGGCACCGAGCACCCCTGCTCCATCAGCTCATCTCTGGTGCTCTTGGGTGACAGTTGCTTGGCTCACACTGCTCGGCCTATGCCCTTCACTGATCCCGTTGCACCAAGCTATTTGATTCTATTTAAAGCTTTGAAAATGCAAGTGGATCCAGCCTGGCTTCACTGCGCAGGGGCCTGCAGCAGGCACCTGGGGTCCTCACGCCATGCCACCCGCTCAACCGCATGGAGCGCCCGGGGCCCACTGTCACTCTCGGGTAGGCAGGGATATGAGGAGCCGCGGGGGGGCACCCAGAGATGTGTGTGTGTATATGTGTGATGTGTGGTGTGTGTAGTGTGTGCTGTGTGTGATATATGCAGTATGTGTGCTGTGTGTGCTGTGTGTGGTGTATATGGGAGAAATGTGGTGTGTGTGTGTGTGTGTGTGTGGTGCATGGGTGGGGGAATGTGTGTGATGTGTCTGTGGTGTGTTTGTGTCTATGATGTATGTAGTGTGTTGTGGGATGGTTTGGTGTGTGTGTGAATAGTGTGGTGTCTGTGTGTGATGTGTGTATGGTATGTGTTTGTGTGTGATATGTGTATGGTGTCTGATTTTGTGTGTAGTGTGTGTGGCATGCCATGGTGCGTGATATGTGTGTGTTGTGTGTGTGTTGTATGTGTGTGTATGTGTGGTGTCTGGGGGCGATGTGTGTAATGAGTGAGTGGTGTCTGTGTATGGTATGTGGTGTGTGTGTGTGTGTGTGATATGTGTGTGGTGTCTGTGGGGGGATATGTGTATATGGTGTGCTGGTATATGTGTGTGTGTGTGTGTGTGTGGTGTCTGGGGGGGATGTGTAATGAGTGAGTGGTGTCTGTGTATGTTGTGTGTGTAGTGTGTGTGTGTGATATGTGTGTGGTGTCAGTGGGGGGATATGTGTATATGGTGTGTTGGTGTGTGCTTGTGTGCGTGGTGTCTGGGGAAATGTGTGTGCATGGTGAGTGTGTGTGTGTGTGTGTGTGTGCACGCGCGCGCATGCTCAGAGCAGAGGCGCCCGCCCCCTCCCCAGGCAGCAGCATCCCAGACTCCCCCCCCCCCAGATGTCTGTTCTCAGTGAGCAGAGTGTCTCTCTCTTTCCGGGGCGCCTCCTGGCCCCCTTCCCCTCCCGCCCACCATGCTGTGTGGTCACTCTGGGCAGACCCCTGTGGGCTTCCTGTGGGAGCCACCGCCTCTGGTCTCACTGTCCACCCTCCTACAGACTGTCCCCTGCCCCCTCCATGCATCCCACTTTTCTCCCAACCCCCTTGGTTTTAGGAGAAACATGTACACAGCCCCCGCGGTCCCCCTGCGCAGATAACTCGCGTTCTCCGTTCTCTGGGGAGCAGGACGAGCTCTTAAAAATGCATGAGGCTCCCGGGCAGCCAGGAAAGGAACGGAACACCAGCCCGGGGCCGCTGCCTGCCTCTCGCATTACTCATGCCGGGCTTTTCCTGGTGTGGGGAAGGAATGAAGTTTCCCCTGAGGGAGATGGTTTACGCATCATCTTCCGTCGCTGCCACATTAATACTCGACCAGGAAAGTGCTGGAGCCTGTCTGTCCTGGGAGGTGGCCCCTGGCCTGCTCCCGCCCGCCCTCTGAGCAACTGAGCTGGCAGAGCTGGGAACGCGGCGTCTCCCTGCGCAGCCCAGCCCAGCCCGTCCCCGCATCGATTTCAAGCCTTGTTAGAAATTGATGAAAGCTCCCGGCCAGACACAAGCCTCCAGGGTCTCTGATTCACTTTAATTCTGCACAAATTTGTTCTGAGAGCAACTTGAGCTTGGCAAGGCACCAGCTAAGTTCTGCATCACAGCGGGGAATGGTGGCGGGGAGGCACGGGGGCCTTCAGGCTCCCTAGGAGGTGCCCTGTGCTCCATCCTTAGCCCTGGGTCATCCTTATTCCCACCGGGGAGCTGCCCGTTGTCAGAGGCATGAGTTGGGGGCAGGAGACGAGATCCCCCGGCTGCCAGAGAGTAACATTCTGGGGCTGGAAGATGGCACAGAGGGTAGGGCACTTGCGTGGCACAGGGCTGAGCCAGGTTTTATCCCCAGCACCTCATGTGGTACCCAGAGCCCCACCAGGAGTGAGCCCTGAGCACTGCGGGGTGAGACCCAGAAACTACGCAGAGACAGAGGTGAAGGTCCTTGATGTCGCATCCCTCCCTCTCCTCCTGCCTTGTCAGGAGGAGCCTGAGCCTTGTCCCCTGGACCCCCCACCCCATTGGGGGGAACAAAGCAAGTCCTGACAGAGACCCAGGAGCACTGTTCTTTTTGCTGGCCGGGCTCAGTGTCTTTCGAGGCCTAGTAAAGTGAAATTCACACATGCACTCACGCACATGCACATACCTGGACACACATGCACACACTCACTCACATGCACATACATACATACATACATACACATGCACTCACACACATGCACATACACGCACTCATTCACATGCACACACACGCACACATACGCACTCACGCACATGTACACATATGCACATATATGCTCAAATACATGTACGCATATGCACTCACACACATGCACGCACACATGCACACACATGCACTCACGCACATACACACACACATACACTCACACATATGCACACACGCACACACAATGATAATATCTATAAAGGGTTTCACTCATTTGCACAAGCCTCTTGGGAAGCAGGTGGGCCCCGCTGGGACCCCCATCTGGGCTGGGTGCCTTTCTGTCTCTCACAGGGTGTGTGGGACGAGACCGCACTGTGCGCCCCTCAATGGCTATTGCCGAATCGATCAGGCCTTCTGTTTCACTATTGATTTTTCCATCTTTCTTCCGAGGCTGGAATGCCTCCCTGCTGCGTGTGAGGCCGCACGACTGGAGAAAGCCCCGGGAGTCTGGCCGTCCTGGTGGGGCACGGGGATTGAGGGGTGGGCTTCTGATGTCCAGCACATGGGCAGGTCAAAGATGCTGGTTTGCAGTTGCAGGCACCCACAGACAGCTGGCAAGCTTCGGGTGACATCCTCCCGGGGGTGGGGACAAGCACAGACAGCCACTGGAGGTGAGGCGGCATCGGGGTGGGGCAGGGAGCAGTGAGGGGCTTTCAGAAATGCCAGGAGTGCCAGCTGTGCCCAGGACGGGGCACGGTGAGAGGCGGGCCTTTTTGTTCACTGAGGGGCCCGTGTTGGCCCTGCTTATCTCTGCAGCACCTGCGGAGGGCGAGGCCCAGGCTGTGATCTGAGGCACAGTCCTTGATCTGGGGGCGCAGTGCATTACCTGGTGTGCACTTTATGGCCTGGGTGTGGGTTATGATGGTTATAGAGCATAATCAACGAACTCTTATGGTCTAGTTCTCACTCTCAGACAACCCGGCAGGCTACCAAGAGTCTCCTGCCTGCATAAATGTCTGACTGGGAACACCTGTAAAGGTGATTAGAGGCTGTCCCAAAAGCCTCCATCCCTCTTGGAGAGCCTGGCAAGCTACCGAGAGTATCCCGCCCATATGGCAGAGCCTGGCAAGCTACCCATGGTGTACTCAGTATGCCAAAAACAGTAACAATAATGGTCCTCATTCCACTGACCCTGAAACAGCCCCCAATATGCCATTGGGCTACACTAGCACGTGACAGGGATGGATAGAGACATTACTGGTGGCCGCTCACGCAAATCAATGAACAACAACGGGGTGATAGTGATAGTGATAGTGATAGAGCATAATCTGGGCTCATAGATCATCACTGGCATGGCCATGTGTGGGAGCGGGGGAGTCTGTGCTGGTGGTGCTGTAGGGTAGAGTCTAGGGGCTGGGCAGATGCGGCAGAGCCCTGGACAGTGGGCCATTGCACTCGGGGTGGCCTCGTAGCCACAGAACCCATGTCTGCTCTCTGGGCCTGGCTCTGGGCCTGCTCCCCTGTCCTGGATCCAGCCATCTGCCAAGTCTTGCTCTGGATGGTCGGCCCTGTCTGCCCCTGGTCAGTCTCTCTGGGTGGTCAGCCCTATCTCCCCCCATCAGTCTCTCTGTGTCTCTCTGTGTGGTCGCCCCCCCCCCACCTGTCAGTCTCTCTGGGTGTCGGCCCTGTCTCCCCCTGGTCAGTCTCTCTGGGTGGTTGGCCCTGTCCCTCCCTGGCCAGTCTCTCTCTGGGTGGTCAGCCCTGTCTCCCCCCATCAGTCTCTCTGTGTCTCTCTGTGTGGTCGCCTCCCCACCTGTCAGTCTCTCTGGATGGTCGGCCCTGTCTCCCCCCGGTAAGTCTCTCTGGGTGTCGGCCCTGTCTCCCCCTGGTCAGTCTCTCTGGGTGGTTGGCCCTGTGCCCCCCCTGGCCAGTCTCTCTCTGGGTGGTCAGCCCTGTCTCCCCCCATCAGTCTCTCTGTGTCTCTCTGTGTGGTCGCCCCCCCCACCTGTCAGTCTCTCTGGGTGGTCGGCCCTGTCCCCCCACCCACCGCCGTCAGTCTCTCTGGGTGGTCGGCCCTGTCTCCCCCCGGTCAGTCTCTCTGGGTGGTCAGCCCTGTCTCCCCCCTGGTCAGTCTCTTTGGGTGGTTGGCCCTGTGCCCCCCTGGCCAGTCTCTCTCTGGGTGGTCAGCCCTGTCTCCCTCCGGTCAGTCTCTCTGGGTGGTCGGCCCTGTTCCCCCCCCCCACCGCCTCAGTCTCTCTGGGTGGTTGGCCCTGTCTCCCCCCGGTCAGTCTCTCTGGGTGGTCAGCCCTGTCTCCCCCCTGGTCAGTCTCTTTGGGTGGTTGGCCCTGTGCCCCCCTAGCCAGTCTCTCTCTGGGTGGTCAGCCCTGTCTCCCCCTGATCAGTCTCTGGGTGGTTGGCCCTATCTCCCCCTGCCCATTCTCTCTCTAAGGGCCTCCATACACCTGCAGACAGGTGTTCCGCATTTGTGGGTGAGCCTCAGGACTTGGCTGTGTTCACTGCACACCCCCTTCATGGCCTCAGCACAGGCTGCTGGTCCCCTTCCTCCAACGCGCAGCCTCCCTCCACAAAGGGATCCTCTGGGGGTGCTCAACAGAGCACACCCTGCTGTCAGAGTGAGTGAGAGCAGCGAGCCACTGGAAAGATGCGGAAACTGAGTCTTGGCAAGTGTGCGGCACACAGAGACCAAGTGTTTGTGTGCGACGCGGTAGCCCAACGCTGTCGCTTGATTAAGGCATCCCAGGTCTGGCCAACCCGCTTCAGCTGCCTTACCCCTGGACAGCACCGGGGGCAGCGTTGGACCTTCTTCGGGCTGGGGGCATTTGTCATGGGCCTTTTTGTCTTTCAATTATAGACACATTTGTTCCAAGCAATCTAGGAGCCGAGCAGCCTGCAATCCAGTTGGGGCCCAGTTGCAATTGCTTACCCGGGGTTTAATAAGCTGTGTGTGCTCGGCGGGGAGTCGCCAGCAGCCGAGAATGCTACCCGCTCTATCAGGTGCCGGAAATTTCTCTGGGTCTCAGAGACCACACTCGGCCTTCTGCACCGCACTGAGGTCAAGCATCTTCCACTCTGGCTTATGTGCTTGAGCAAAACAATCAAAGAAACACGCTGCATAAGTGAGGGGGAAATCAATATAATGGGCTTTTAGGACTAATGAAAGACCATCACTGTTAGGAAATTGGATGAAGGGGCTGGAGTGATAGCACAGCGGGAAGGGTGTTTGCCTTGCACACGGCCGTCCCGGGTTTGATTCCCAGCATTCCATATGGCCCCCCCCAGCACCGCCAGGAGTAACTCCTGAGTGCAGAGCCAGGAGCAACCCCTGTGCATTGCCGAGTATGACCCAAAAAGAGAAAAAAAAGAAAAGAAAAAAATTGGGTGTAATCGAATCCACGCATCTCAGATTGGCAAATTTAAGGGGTGCTGATGCCATTGCAAAATGTCCCTCACCTTAGGCAAAAGTTTTTCAGGGCTTGTCTCCAAATATTGAACCATTTGGGGAAGGATAAGGAATTCTCCTACTAATAAGAGAAGAGCTATTTTCTGCTTCCCACGGAAGGCTTCAAGATGCTTTCTTTTCCTTAGTAGATTCTTTCCTTTTTAGTCAGCATCTCATACACATGCATGGCCAGGACTCCTCTACCTTCGCTGCTGGAATCTTTGATGGCAGATCCCAATCATTATTTTTTCTACCCCAAACTCTGATTCATCGAAACTCCTCTCACAGGAATGCCGAGTGGCGTCCTGGTCTTTCTCTAAGGCTGCCACAGCTCTTGTGTTGCCGGCGCATTTTCTGGATTTTCCTCTGATCCCATTGACTGTGCACAGCCACTGGCGAGCGAGAGCATCTTTGATTTCAGTGGGCTAAAGCTGCAGGTGACTTGGACCATTTTCATGAAATGCACGTTGCACTTCCAGCTAAATCATATCATCACTCACCCTCACTGTGTGGGATAAAGACATCCAGAGAAGTGAGGAATTCTTGCATTGTAAAAATAAAATGGCAGGACAGGGGCTGGAGTGATAGCACGGCAGGGAGGGCGTCTGCTTTGCATGCGGCTGACCCAGGTTCAATTTTCAGCAACCCATGGGGTCCCCTGAGCACTGCCAGGAGTAATTCCTGAGTGCAGAGTCAGGAGTAACCCCTGTGCATTGTCGAGTGTGACCCAAAATGAAAAATAATAATAATAATTTTTAAAAAATTAAATGGCAGGACAGTGGTGGGCAAAGACAGAAAAAAAGACAAAGTCTAAAAGAAGGTTTCCTTTTCTTTCATCCTGAGAGGGATAAAATCTTTTTTTTTTTATCTATTTTTTAAGGGCTGGAGCAATAGCACAGCAGGTAGGGCATTTGCCTTGCACATGTCCGACCCAGGTTTGATTCCCCCACCCCTCTAGGAGAGCCCGGCAAGCTACCGAGAGTATCCCTCCCATACGGCAAAGCCTGGCAAGCTCCCCGTGGAGTATTCGATATGCCAAAAAACAGTAATAAGTCTCACAATTTGTTGTGGAACGTTACTGGTGCCCACTCGAGCAAATCGATGAACAATGGGAGGACCATGCTACAGTGCTATTTTATTTTATTATTTTTATTTTTAATGAATCACATTAACTGTATAAGGTACTGTATAACTGTATAACTGTGTAAGGTACAGTTACAGACTTACAAACTTTTGTGATTACATTTCAGTCATACAATGATTGAGTACCCATCCCTTCACCAGTGCCCATTCTCCAACCCCAGTGTTCCCAGTTGGGAGGGTTAGAGTCTTAAGAAGACATATTTGAAGATAGTTAAGTTCATCCAAAGAGTCTAAGATGCACTAGAGCCTCCGTGCACACCCTCTTTCCGGGCCCATCCTACTTGCTCAGTATCTCGAGTCCTCAGGTCATCAGCGCGTCTCCTGGGTCCCCTGGGAAGCAGCAGCTCAGATGGGCACTGGCGACTGGGCACATTGTACAACCCACACTCCGCGAGGCTTGAATTGGGTGGGCGTCTCGCTCTGACTCACTGGCAGACGGTGGAGACGGTGGCATCTAGGTGGCCACTTCCTTGAGGACACCAGCAAGAGGCCTTCCTACAGCACGCAGGAAGGCCAGCAGGGGGAACCCTCCTGGCCATGGGGCGTGGGAGTGGGGAGGAGTTGGCTAACTCAGCTGGGCTGTCAGCGGGAGACTAGTTAGCAAACAGAGCTGGCAGCTTGCGTTTCTGGAGCCAGGAAAGCAGGTGAATAAGGGGGCAGAAGTAGACAGGGCGAGGCCGCAGGTGCAGAGGCAAGCCAGGCAGGAAGGACCCCAGATCTCACGTGCAGCAGTGCGGGCTACGGTGGACTGTCGCAGATGCCCTGGGCCAAAGGGCCATCTTCGGCACCCCCGTCTCTCAAGGGCACCTGGGTGGCTTCTTTTGGGAGTCGCATCCTGGGGAGGCTCCGGGAGGGGGATCTGCTGCACCCCGAAAGCTCGAGGACCCACCCTGTGCTCTTGGGGGTGCCGGTCACCCAGCTCACTGTCTCTGTCTGCCCGCAGGTGACCTCATCCACTTACCTCCATACCTCCGCATGGACTTTCTATTGAACAGAAGCGGCCCGGGCCCCAGCCGGGACCTCAGCTTGGGACAAGCGTGCTTGGAGCCTCAGAAAAGTCGGACCCTCAAGCGCCCCACGGTCCTTGAGCCCATCCCCATGGAGGCCGCCTCGTCCAGCTCCTCCACGAGGGAGGGACAGCAGTGGCAACAGGGAGCCACCGCCGCCGCTGCCGCTGCCGCTGCCGTGGCCACCCTACCTCCACGCGAGGGGGCCGAGCTGGGCCAGGCGGCCAAAATGAGCAGCTCCCAAGAATCCTTGCTCGACTCCCGGGGCCACTTGAAAGGAAATAACCCCTACGCGAAATCCTACACCCTGGTATGACACACAGCAGGACTGGACAGCGGTTGTAAATACGATTTAAAAAAAAATTCAATCCAAGCTACCTTTTTTTTACGGAATTCCAATATTTATAATTAAAGAAAATTGCCAAAATATATTAAAAAAAAAAAAGGAAAAGATACTGAAAACCCCAGACAGTGCAAAGACTCTCCCGCGTTTTTTCAGTCTGAGTGTGAACTCCATCTGCCTGGGCGTCTGATTTTTGGGGAAAGAAGTCCAGTTTTATGATCTTCACAGGCTACTGCATTTTTACTGATTTTCTACAAAGTGCATGGGGACTAATTCCACCTTCTGACTAGAAGTTTGAGCACACAGGATTCAAGAGAGAGGATGGCAGGGGGGCAGGGGGACGCACCCCCCCCCCCCCCCGTTGGGAATCTCCGAGGACCATGCGTTGGGGGAGGGGACGAGCTGTCGTGTTTGCACACTTTGCTTTCCCATTGGACACGGGCTCTTCAAGCGGACCTTCTTCTGTTGTTAACGAGGACAAGTGCCGTCGGGGGCAGGGCGGGTGGGGGAATCGATTTGATTTTCCTTCGGTTTATTTTTTAATTTCCTGAGACACTCTTTGCATTTTGTCTAAGCGAAATAAACAAGAAAAGGTGAGCTGCCTTCATTCCGCTGTCTGCTTCTCTCGCTGATGACACTCAGGCCTGCCTGCCACGCCCCGTTTCCCAGAGAGGCTGGCCGGGACCCAAAGGACACAGGTGGCCCCGGTTATGGGAGGGCTGACCGGGCGTCCTAAACCTCCCAAATGCTCTGCTCCTGGCTTCCCTCACAGCTCTGGGAATTCACGCTACACCAGGATTCCACACACTCGGGAGTCGTCAGGCCAGACTCGGCCCACTGCTCCTTATCAATAAAATTTTACTGGGGGTCCAGAGGGATAGCACCGGGTCGGGTAAGGCACTTGCCTTGCATGCAGTCAGTGGCCCCCTAAGATTCCCCCTGAACACCATCAGGAGTGATCCTGAGTGCAGAGACAGAAAAGTAAGCCCCGAGCACTGCCAGCTCCCAAAGCCCAATAAATGAATACTTGTTTAAATCAAGTTTGATTTGGATGTGGCCACATGCACCATTTGGCTGGCTCCCTGCTGCCATGGTGGAGGGGAGTAGTCATTCCCTGGGGGGTCTGGCCTGCACAGCTGACAATACGGACCAGCTGCCCCTTCCAGGAGTGGCTCAGACCCCTGCTCTGCAGGCCTGAAGTCCTGCCAGTTTGCAGGAGAAAGGGAGAGTCCCTGCCCCACGGCTCACACCGGCTGGTGTCTGAGTCGGCAGTGGACGCTGGCGTGCTTGCTCTACGCCCAGGTCAGCCGTCAGGAGAAGCCGCCTTTCCCTGTGCCTGGCTCCAGGAGCCTCCTACTCGTATCCTGTGGATGTTTTTCACGTGCTTGTCTGGGAGAGGACAAACTCCACCAGGGTCTGAGGCCCCTGTGGGCTGCCTCCTTCCCGCACCCCACGATGCCTTCCTGTGTGCTTTGATGAGTATGTGGAATCATCCCATGCCCCCTTCCTTTAGAGTAGGGACACAGGTCTCCTGGTAGGGTCTGACCTAGTACCTCCCCCCACAATTCCCCCCCACAACAGGCTCCAAAGGCCTGCAGCTGCCAAGCTACACCTGCTCCTGTAAGTACCTACGGACACCTACAGGTACCTGTGAGTACCTGTGGGTATCTGCAGGTACCTGTGAGTACCATCAAGTACCTGTGAGTACCATCAAGTACCTGTGAGTACCTATGGGTGCCTGCGAGTATCTGTGGGTATCTCCAAGTGCCCGTGAGTACCATCGAGTGCCTGCAAGTACCTGTGAGTACCTGCAGATACCTGTGAGTACCTGTGTGTACCTGTGAGTACTTGTGAGTACCTGCAGGTAGTTGTGAGTGCCTGTGGGGCACCTTGCTCCCCTTTCACATTTCTCATGAGGCCTGTGAGACTCCAGCACAGGCTGTTACTGAACTCGAACACTTTTCCTCGCCTTCCTCCTTCCTCCTGTCTCCCTCTCCCCTTTCCCCCCTCCCCCCTTCCTTTCTTGCCTCCATCTGTCTTCCCACAAAGCAATGTCATCCAGCAAAACCAAAGGTCCAAAATTGTGTGATGATTCCTTCCCCAGCCCTATCCCCAGGTGAGCCCATGAGTTTGACATGTGCGTTTTATCCCTTTCTCCTTGTCATGATTTCAAGAATTTAATCCCTGTTGACAGCTTCTGGTTTGCAAACCTCACCAATGCTCACAAGACTGATTTTTTTTTTTATGCACAAGAAATGAAATGCTATTTCTGGGAGAAAATTAAAGCTCAAGCTTTCATCAATCAAACTTTTTTATTCCCCAAACTTAAAAATTTCACTTTAATTTTTTTTCCTCTTGATCTGTGCAAAAATAAATAAAAAGAAATTCTACATGGTGTCTGCCTCTGGATTGGATCGTTTGCGCTAACCCCCTCTTGGAGACGCTCCTCACGGCAGGTCTCCTCACAAGCCGGTTAAAGGAAGTGTTTGTGTCCCTGCAGGGAGGGCCTGGGTGGACATCGGGTACCATCAGGGTCGTGGCTGTGCCCTGCAGAGGCTGTCCTGGGGAGTGACCCTCAGTAATGGCGAGCAGGGACTCTCCTGTCTCTAACTCTGATCCATGATGCCTTTGCAGTGTTGCCTTGTCAGTCTACAGCTGCCACCAGGCTGCGTAGCTTGGAGGAGAGAGTCTTGAGCATCTGGCCCAGGGACTTCGTGGAGCCCATGGACAACACTGCCCATTGACTCAGTGTTGTCAGTGGACAGTAAGTGGGCATCAGTGAGCTGGGCTTCCATGTCCTCCAAGGCATCCACCTGACCGGCTGCCTCTATGAAGCAACCAGGAGGGGAAACTGTAGCCAGGCAGCTGCTCCAGCCACTGGGCTCACACGGCAGGAGCTTCCAAGTGGGTCTGTCTACTGTGTGGAGGAAGGGGAGGAGGGTGAGGAGGAGAAAGGGGGAGGAGGGAGGAGGAGGAAAAAAGTGGAGGAAGAAGAGGAGGAAGGAGGATAAAAAAAGTGGAGAAAGAAGAGGAGGAGGGGGAGGAGGAGGAGGAGGAGGAAAGAGGAGGAGAAAGAAAGAGGAGGAAGAAAGAGAAGGAGATGGAGGAGGAGAAAGGAAGAGGAAGGAGGAGGAAGAAAGAGGAGGAAGAAGAGGACGAGAGAGGAGGAAGAGAGGAAGGTAGAGGAGGAAGAAAGAGGAGGAAGAAAAGGACGAGGGAGGAGGAAGAGAGGAAGGAAGGGGAGAAAGAAAGAGGAGGAGGAAGAAGAGGAGGAGGAGGAGGAGGAGAAGGAGGAGGAAGAGGAGGAGGAGGAGGAGGAGGAGGGCTGAGACTGGAGGTGGAGAAGCCGAGTCCCGGGGCTTTGGGGACTGGCACAGCAAACTCTGAGCTCTGCTGACCTGTGCCCTCACTCCAGAGCCTCCTCTGCCCCCTGGAGACACAGAAACCGCTCTTACTCAAATTGCTGTTCATGTGAGCAGTCACCAGCCCCAGCTGTGTTTCCTCTGACCCGGGACCCTAAGCCCCCATTTTCAGAGCTTCCTGGGAGTTTGGGGTGATGATTGAGGCCTTTTGGAGGCTCCTTGGTCTGTAACTCTCCTCTCAGAGACATAGGGACAGCCTGGGGGACCAGAGTACATGGGCATCCTGGTCTGATCACATCCCCACAGTGGTTCAAGGTGTAGGGCTGTTTATGGGGGGGGGCGGGTCTCATGGGGGCCACAGCTGTTGGTGCTCAGGGATCACTCCTGTGTGCCGTCGTGGACATTAAACCCGGTCAGCTGTGCGCAAGGCAAGTGCTTCACGCCTGCCCATCTCTGCAGTTCTGAGGGATATGTTTAAGGGGGGAGAGAGTCCACGTTCAAAGTCTTCTCGATGGCCTAAGGAAGGGGACTCCGGGGGTTCTCAAGTGGTCATTTGGAAAGACTAAATAGCATCCACGTGATCTTCAGGGGGCCTGAGTCCCACTTTCCCTGCCCACCCAGACGACCGTCAGCCAACAGAAGTAGCCAGTGGAGGAGAAGTGTACTGCATCTCGTAGGAGCTTGGGTCCAACTTCAGTGAGAACTCCCATGAGAAGCAGCCTAAGGACAGCCTGAAACAACATGTGTTCACTGTCTTCATGCAGCAAGCAGATCCCTGTTGGGGAATGCGTAAGTGACCTGATGGAGCCTGACGACCGACCAGGCTCGGGCCAAAGGACAGGTCAGCTGAGGTCAGAATCCTGGCCAATGCCCAGTGAGCGGCCTGGAGGATAGGCGGTGCCCAGCACATCCAGAGTGAGGTTATATCTATGCCGTCCCCTCTGCCTGGCTCAGTGTGCCCAGCAAATAGCGCTGCCTGGGCTTGTTGTGTCCGTGTGGGGTGGAAGCCCCACGGTTTGCTGGCCAAGAGAACAAATCACAGTCTCCCTCTGCAGCCAAGGTCAGCAGCTGGACCTGCCGCCCCTTCGCTAAGTTGGGGGTCTAGTGGCTGGAGAGATCAATGGTCAAGTGGGTGGGGCACCTTGTCTTGTGTGTGGCTGACCCACGTCTGATCATGTGGTCACCTGAGCCCTGCCAGGAGTAAGCCCTGAGCACTGTCAGGCCAGGCCCAAGAAACAGAAACTCGAACAGAGCTATCTAAATTGGGGCTTCCCTAGGCATTCGACTCAGCAGGGCAGCCCTCACCCCTGCCCAACTCTCTGGAAGGGGCTGAGCAGACCCGCCAGCCCTCACCCCTGCCCAGCTCACTGAACAGGACTGAGCAGACCTGCCAGCCCTCATCCCTGCCTGGCTCTCTGGACAGGGTTGAGCAGACCCGCCAGCCCTCACCCCTGCCCGGCTCTCTGGAAGAGGCTGATCAGACCCGGCAGCCCTCACCCCTGCCCAGCTCACTGAACAGGGCTGAGCAAGCCTGCCAGCCCTCACCCCTGACTGGCCCTCTGGACAGGCCAACTCTAGACCTGCAGTCATGGTAAGTTTCGCTGGGACGCTGGGATGAGCCTTCGGCAGACTCAGGACAGTGCTGGCTGGCTTTGGGACGGTCAGACCCCAGCCCCTCTCCCCCGTGGCCAGCCAACGCTGTCTCTGTTCTAACCCCAGCTCAGCAGCGGCGATTCTGGGTGATCTATTCCCGTAGATTCGCAAAGGAGTGGAGAGCAATGGCTTCTTCCTTCCTCTTCTCTGGGGCCCACCCTTCAGAAAGAAAAGTCATCACTTGGGGGAAGAAACCTTGGGCTCAGCAGTAAGGGCTACCTATTTATTTATCTCCCGCGATGGGCTGGGCAAAGCCGGCGTGTTCTTTGTACCCCAGAAACTTCAAACTATTGTAGGAAGAAGTGGCAATTCTGCTTATTTCTGGTACTATATGGCCCCCGCCCGCACCCCAGAGGCCTCAGAGATCAAATTTCCCTAGAGATGAGGAATAGCTGGTTCAACTCTGTGTCTGCATCTTGGGGACAGGCCCTATAAAGTCACTTGGAGAAAATAAGATGTGACCGCCTCCTCCTGCCTGGTGGCCCCCCAGAATACCCAGCTGTGCTGCGGGTGACCACGGACACCAAGCTCTTAAGGTGCTTTTGTTTGATATTTTCCTCCATCTCTCTGCCTCTGGGGTTCCCCTTGAAGCAGACAGCCTCAGTAAATGAGACTTCCTCTAGCAACTACATGAAGAAATATTTTAGCATCCAATTTAAAAAAAAAAAGATTCCTTGAAGATGCCTTTAGCATCAGTGTCATGGAGAGTTCTATCTACATTTTCCTCTGTGTACCTTATGGATTCAGGTCTGATATAAAGGTCTTTACTTCATTTTGATTTTTGTGCATGGTATTAGAAGGAAGACCACTGACCAAGCAGTGGAAGAAAGATGAACAAATTGGGATGGTGTTAAACTCAAGAAGCATCTGCATTTCAATGGAAATGATGACCGGGATACAAAGACAGCCCACAGAATGGGGAAAAAATTATTTACCCAACACTCAGCTGATAAGGCATTAATATCCAAGATATGTAAGGCACTGGTAGAAATTTGCAAGAAAAAACCATGCAACCCCATCAAAAAATGAGGAAAAGAGATGAACAGAAACTTCCCCAAAGAAAAAATACAAATGGCCAAAAGGCACATGAAAAAGTGCTCTCCATCACTAATCATCAGGGAGACGCAAATCAAAACAACAGTGCCATATCAGCTCACACCACAGAGTCTAGCACAAATCAAAAAGAACAAACAGTGCTGGTTTAGAGGCAGAAATTCACTGCTGGTGTGAAAGTCAATTGATCCAACCTTCCTGGAAAACAACACGGACATACCTCAAAAAGCTAGAAACTGGGCTTCCATATGACCCAGCAATACTGCTCCTGGGAATACAGCCTGGGGGGTCCAAAACAAAATGCAGAAAAACCATCACATTCCTATGTTCACTGCAGCACTATTCACAATAGCCAGAATCTGAAAACAACCTGAATGCCCAAGAACTGACGACTGGATAACAAAACTACATACAAACTACAATACATCTACACAGTGGAACACAACACAACTGTTAGGAAAAATAGTTATGAAATTTGAAGTCAGTCTGAATGAAATGAATAAGAGGGAGAAGGACAAACCTAGAATGATTTCACTCATGTGTAGGGTATTTTAAAAGAAATAGCACGTGAATAATACCGACTTGTTACTGTTACTGTGTTTGGCATATCAAATATGACATGGGTAGCTTGCCAGGCTTTGCCATGCGGGCAAGATACTCTCAGTAGCTTGCCGGGCTCTCCGAGAGGGACGGAGGAATTGAACTTGCAAAGCCTGGCAAGCTACCTGGGACGTATTCGATATGCCGAACACAGTAACAATTGTTACAGTGGAGACATTACTGGGCCCGCTCGAGCAAATTGATGAATAACGGGAGGACAGTGACAGTGACAGTGAATAATACCCAAAGTCGAGATGGTAGGAACAAGGTCCAGGGAAGGAAGCTTTCCACAAAGCGGGGGATGATATTGCTAGCTGGAAATGATCACGCTGAACAAACCTGAATGCTGAAAGGAGGTAGAATGCTATGCATCGTACCTTTCAGTCGCAGTAACTTTGCAAACCACACAGTGCCTAAAAGAAAACTAAGAGAGAGATAAAGAAGGAAGAGAGAAGAAAACTGTCTGCCATAGAGCCGGCTGCAGGGGAGGCAGGAGGGAAACTGGGGACATCGACGGTGGGAATTGTACACTGGTGAAGAGATGGGTGTTGGAACATTGTATGACTGAAACCCAATCGTGAACAACTTTATAACTGTGTATCTCCGTGATGGTGATTCATTTTATTTATTTATTTATTTTTTTATTAGTGAAACACCATGAGGTACAGTTATAGACTTACAATGTTTTGTGTTTGGGTTTCAGTTATACAATGATCTAGTACCCATTCCCTCCACCAGTGCCCATCCTCCACCACCACGGGTCCCAGCATCCCTCCCACCCCCCTGTGCCCCCATCCCACCCTGCCTCTGTGGCAGGGCATTCCCCCTTGTTCTCTCTCTCTTCTTTTGGGTCCTGTGTTTTGCAAGAGAGGCATTGAGTGGCAATCATGTTTGGTCTATAGTCTACTTTCAGCATGCTTCTCTCACCCTGGGAGGATCCTCACAACACCCTTTATTTGGTGCTCTCTTCTATATCTGAGCTTCCTTTTCCCCTAGCACTTGTGGCTGGCCTCCAAGTCATGGAGCAAATTTCCTGGTACTAATCTCAGGGGTGTTAAGTCTCCCATTTTGTTGCTTTATGTTCCCCAGATGAATGCAATCTTTCTGTGTCTATTCCCTCTTTCTGACTCATTTTGCTCAACTTGATACTTTCCATGTAGTACCACTTGTATGTAAATTTCATAACTTCATCTTTTCTAACAGCTACATAGTACTCCATTGTGTAAATGTACCAAAGTTTCATTAACCAATCATCTGTTCTCGGGCACTCAGGTTTTTTCCAGATTCTGGCTATTGTAAAGAGTGCTGCAATGAACAAACAATTGCAGATGTCACTTCGACTATATTTCTTTGCCTCTCTGGGATATATTCCCAGGAGTGGTATTGCTGGGTCAAATGGGAGATCAAATTCTAATTTTTTGAGAATCGTCCATACTGTTTTCCAAAAGGGTTGGACCAGCCGGCATTCCCACCAGCAGTGAAGGAGGGTCCCTTTCTCACCACATCCGCGCCAGCACCGGTTGCTTTTGTTCTTGTGGATGTGGGCCAGTCTCTGTGGTGTGAAATGATATCTCATTGTTGTTTTGATCTGCATCTCTCTGATGATTAGTGATGTAGAGCATTTTCTCATGTGCCTTTTTGCCATTCGGATTTCTTCTTTGCGAAAGTTTCTGTTCATTTCGTCGCCCCATTTTTTGATGGGGTTGGAGGTTTTCTTCTTGTGGAGTTCCACCAATCCTTTGTATATCCTTGATGTCAACCCCTTGTCAAATGTGTATTTGGCGAATATCCTTTCCCATTCTGTAGACTGTCTTCGTATTTTGGTCACTGTTTCTTTTGAGGTGCAGAAGCTTCTTAGTTTAAGATAGACCCCCAAGCACAAAAGTTTGTAAGTCTACAACTGTACCTCATGGTGTTTCACTAATAAAAAATAAATAAATAAAAATAAATAAATAAAATTGATTCCTGTTTCTGGATCTATATTAGCACCGTTTCTGAGATGGAGCCACATAAGGGCCCAAGTGCTGACCCGGCTCTAAGCCCAGGGGCCGGGAGAGCAAGGACCCGCCCACAGAGCCTGCGCCAGGACAAACAGCATGCTCAGAAAGCCTCTGCTCTCATGCCCAGGATACCCTGGCAAGCCCATCCCGCCGGCCTCACCCATGGCTCTGCCCGCCCAGTGTGAGTGACTCTGCCCTTGCCTGGGATGATAGTGACCATGTGAGACACACGCACAGCAGAGTAGGGCTCAAGGCATGTCGAGTGGCCATGTGGGACCTGAGTCACTTCAACAGGAGCTCAGCCCAGCCCCCACCGGTCCTCCCTCGGCAGAGTTGGGTGACAAGAGCCCGCGCCCGGGTCACTGAAGCATCTCTGCATCTTCCCTGGCCAAACTGCCATTATCTGTCTGGAGGGTCTTAGGGGGTGACACCCAACATGGCTGATGAAATGGGAGGGAACCACGGCATCTAGGTGTTAAGTGGACCTGGAGAGGAGAAAGGACCTCTAGTACAGAGCCGGCATGAAGAAGATGCTTGCAGGGGTGTTAGCGGGGCAAACAGGAAGGGGCTGTTCTAATGGCCAAGGCGGTAACTGGGCCAACCTCCCCATGCCTGTCCTTGGCCAAGACTGTTCTGGAGACATAGGCTTGTCTGCCTCCTGCATCTAGTCTGCTGACCACGGGGTCTTGACACTGGCACGACACAAAGTGGGAAAGCAGGAGGCTGGCACTCCGCAGCTTGGCCCCTGCCCAGCCATTCGGGGAGCGCATGTGAGGTCTCTGACTGGGTAGGTTAGGACGTGTGGCTGCTCGCCCAGGCGCTTCCAACTCAGCCGAGGTGGCTTTGTCCATGTTGATCCCTCGGGCTAAAGGTCTGAGACCCTGGAGGTGTGTGTGTGGGGGGGGGGGGGGGGAGGAGCCTCATTTCATTCATTTTCTATACCCCAGACCCACTCAGGCACCAACCCAAACTGACCGATGTTTAAAAACCAAACAATGCGTGTGAAGTTGATGTCAGTGAGCCCCAAGGGTGATTTATGTGAAGTGGGGAGGAGAAAGACGGTCACTTTCTCCCCAACTGCCTCTGCCACCCGGGACCCAGGGTCCTCGTCTCGCAGAAAGGAATTTCAGGAGTAGACAAGCAGTGAAATAAATAGATTATATTTGGAGGATTTTTAAAGTGTGGAGGGAGAGAGAGTGAGAGAGTAACGTGCTCAAGAGAGAACACAGGTTTCTCCAAGGGTGGAGAGAGAGCCCTTACACACATCCTAACATTAGATACGGAAGCATGAAAGTACACATCTCAAGAGGGGAGATGTGGGCAACACATGTGCTCGGGCACCACATGTGTTCCACCACGTGGGCATAAGCAGCACATGGGCTCAGATAGCATATGTGCCCTTCCTTTGTTCAAGGTGGCCTTTATAGGGTTTCTCCAACCTGCCCCACGTGGGCCCATTGCTATGGAGGTTACCAGGGGGTTGGAAAAGGTGATGGTCTTTGAAATTCCTTTCCTGGCCTTTTGTTTCTGCAGGAGCTTCCCTGGGTCTGTTGCTGTAGATAGGTGAGTATCTTATCAGGCCTTCATTCCTTTTTTTCCCTATTTTCTGCAGGGCTTGCTTTTGCCATTGTCTTGGGAGGGGGCCTTCCCTGTCTACCTGCCTACATCAAAATGAGCATGTTTGTGTAAGTGCGAATGTCTTGTAATGCAAAAAAAAAAGGAGTTCTAAATATTCCTGATCCGGATGGAAAACAATTTTGTATCTTTTAAATAAACTTCAAAATGCAGCTAGTCATGTTTGTTCTTTTTTTTTCCCTCCCCACTCTCTACCCCCCTGGGGCAGAGAACAGGAAAGGAAGTAAAAATAATAATAATAATAATAACCTGATTATCTGAAGCTTTCAGATTGCTTAAAATCTCACCAACTCCTGTGGAAAAACATGACCTTCCCTCAGGCCCTGCTAAACAAAAAGCTGTTTTCAGGTGAGCTTTGTCCAGCCCGCACTCAGCAGATTTCTCTGTGCTGGTCACCCAGGTGAGCCTGTCAGCAGAAAAGGGATTTTTGTCTTGTCTGGCCTGGCGGTCAGTGGGAAGGACTCAGCCCTTAGCGCTGCTCCCCTCCAGCTTGGAAACATGAAGCGGACATCCTGAGCTCAGCCAGTGGCCCCCCACCCTGTGGGTCCCAGGGGCCAGGACCCCTCTCCCTCCACTCCCAGCCCCGGCAGCCACACAGCCAAGGCCATGGGACTGGGTCTCTCTTTGGCTGCATGCAATTCCTAACTCTTGTGAGCCTCCTGGAGATTGAGTCCCTCTCCCAGTTGCCGGGTCTCAGCGCCTCCCCCCTCCTAATGTGGGTCTCACAGGTGGCTCACATGAAGCAGGGAGGAGAAAGATGGTCACTTTCTACCAATCTGCCTAGGCCGCCCAGGACCCAGGATTACTGGGTTCTTGTCTCGCTCACAGAAAGGAATTTCAGGAGCAGTGAAATCACATAGTCTTTATTTGGAGGTTTTGGAGGGAAGGAGGGAGAGAAAGCGGGAGAGAGTGGAGAGTAACCTGCTCAAGAGAGTGCCCGGGCTTCTCCGAGGGTGGAGAAAGCCTTACACACACCCCAGCATTAAACAGAAGAGCATGAAAGTCCACATCTCAAGAAGGGAGATGAGGGTGACACATGTGCTCGGCCACATGAGTACGGGCAGCACATGGGCACAGGCAGCATATTTGAGCCCTTCCTTTGTTCTAGATGCTTTTTTAGGGTTTCTCCAACCTGCCCCCACCTGGGGCTTCTACCTAGGTCAAAGTCCTTTGCTTGGGCGGTTACCAAGGGGGATGGGAGTGGTGATGGTCTTCTTTAAAATTCCTTTCCTGACTTTTGTTTCTGCAGGAGCTTCTTTTGGAGGGGGTTGGTCTGGCCTCCTCAGGGTCTGTTACAGAGAGGCACCAGTTCTCCATGAGGTCAGGGCTATGGCGTCTCAGGAGATTTGCTGCCATTGCCTTGTGAAGGGCCTTTCCTCTCTGCCTGCCTACATCAATGGGACTGGGTCTCCCTTTGGCCACTGTAATTCCTAATTCTTGTATCCTCTGGGAACCGTAGAACAAATCCCGCTCCCAGATGCCAGGTCTCAGCCTTCCTAAGAGGGCACGGAGGTTCCCCTGGGCACTAGAAGGTTCTCCCCCACTCAAGCCGAGGCATTTGTTCCCCCCATCAAGGACAGACAAGTGGCTCCTGCCTTGTAGACACTGCTCTGTGTCCCCCACCTACATGACGATGCAGAGACCAGCTAACCCAGGGTCCTGCTCACTCTGCTGTGCTTGCCCACATCTCCTTTCCCCAGAAGCTGTTCTTCTAGGGATGACTGGGCACAAACAGCACCCGCCTACCTGGCCGTCTGAGCATCTCCATCCTGGTCTCAGCCTCCTGAAGTGCATCAGGGTCTGTCTTCGTCCCC
Organism: Sorex fumeus; assembly: GCF_029834395.1. Classification (NCBI taxonomy): domain Eukaryota; kingdom Metazoa; phylum Chordata; class Mammalia; order Eulipotyphla; family Soricidae; genus Sorex; species Sorex fumeus. The sequence goes on along the minus strand of NW_026606098.1, from coordinate 3,502,973 downwards.
GTCTCATTTCTTGAGCATCTTTGCCTGGACGCTCTTCAAACAGCAGATTCCTTCAGGTGAATTCTGCTCATTTTTCTCCTTCTCCCAACCTCCTTTGTATGTCTGTGTTCCCAAGGTCAGGCCGTCATGCTTGTGCGTTTATGACCCTACACAAGCCTCATTTCTTGCCTGCCATTGCGGCGTGGGTGAACGCTGAGGTTCTCCTGATTTCTAGACTTGGATGAGCAACGTGAACTGCATTGAGTTCTGATGCGCCTCCTACTCATTTCCACCTGCATGGCCCACACACAACTCTAAGTCAGCTGGGTCAATGCTAAAGACTTGGTAGCCCCAAGGCTCCTGACTGCCCTGCTCTTGGACCCTCAAAGGGCATTTGGCATCCCACCCAGAACTCTCCCCACACCCTCCCGTGTCTCTTACTATCAACTCCTCTCTCCACATCAGTTCAGGTACTGGTGCTTCTGCACATGAATTACCGAGTCTCCCTGGGTGGGTCTTGTAGCTCTCACAGTGACAGCTTCCTGAATTCCGACTCCAGAATGGTGCCAACTTAGCTACCTTCATATGTGTTCCCAGTGAGTCACTCATGCTAAATATCTGTCCACAATCTTCCCATCGCCTTAAGTTGGAGCTCCAGTGTTTGCCATATTTTGCCTTGTAAGACCAGCAATATTGGTGCTGGTGAGTGTGTAGAGAAAAGGGCAAGACCTGGACTGGGTTGGAAGGACTTTGCGTCAGCACAACCACCTTCAAAATCAATATGGTGCCTCTTCAGAAAACTGAAACTAGAGCTTCCATATCACCGGGCAACGAGCAACTCTAATCTGGGGCTCTATCCAGAGAGCAGGAAATCAAGAAAAAAGCTCTGTCCACCCTGATGTTCGCTGCAATTTTATTACACTGACTAGGATGTGGAACCCCTAAGTGCCTCTGAGACGGTGGTGTAGACACCGTGTACATCCACCATGGGAAAAGAGATTTTGTCTTTTTTTTTAGCAAAGTGGAAGAAACTGGAGGAGGACTATGAAAAAACAAAGTCGGAAGGGGAAAGACAAATATTGGATTTTCAGCCATGTGTGCAACATAAGGAAATAAAATTGATTAATGGGCAAAGCGCAGTGAAAATAAACCCGTTGACAAGGCAACTGAGGTTACCTGAGGGGAAGGGGAAGGGGGAGAGGGAGCCAGAGGGGAGGGCAGTAGGCATTAACTCTTTTAAATGATTTTTTGAAAATAAAGGAAAACATCTGTCTTTTTCCTAGTCTGGTCTGTGTAAAACAAACTTCACGCTCACCCTTCACCCCACACTTCTCCATCTGTCTCCCCACCCCAACACACACACACACACACACACACACACACACACACACACACACACACAGAGCTTTGATAAGTTCTGCCTACTTTCCTCTGGATTTCCATTATGATTTCTCCATCAGCTTATTCTGCTCCTTACAGAACATTATTGTTTTATTAATAATCTTACTAGGGAGCTGGAGTCATAGGACAGCGAGGAGGGCATTTGCCTTGCAAGCAGCTGACCCGGGTTCAATTCCCAGCATCCCATATGGTCCCCTGAGCACCGCCAGGAGTGATTCCTGAGTGCAGAGCCAGGAATAACCCCTGAGCATCGCCGGGTGTGACCCAAAAAGCAAAACATTAAAAACAAATCTTACTAGGATGTTTCTGGAGTGAAGCAGATCAGCTCTGTATGAATCTCTACATGTATAAAGCAAGTAAATCTTGTCCCCAGCTAAGGAGAAAATATCAGATTGAAGCCCTGTGAGGTCCCTGATGCTCTCCTGAGTGCCCCAGGGGAGGGGCACAATAGAGCCACAGGGAGCGGCTGGAACGCAGCCTGGGTGCTGCAGATATTGTGCCCACAGAGCTCGGTGGGCTCCAGCCCTGGCTTGGGTGCCACCCCCTAGGTCCCCTCCCACAAAGAAATGGCCGAGCTCACCAGAGTAGCCGCACTGCAAAGGACCATTTCCTCAAGAGCCACAGGCTGGGCAAACGGGCCCATCATTCAGAGCTCTGGAGCCTAAGAGCGGGAGCCTGTTGGTGTCTTCACGGGGCTGAACTCAGTCAGGAAGCGACCCACTTTAGCACTACCTTTGAGGACCAGACTCACTCCAGTTTCATAACCTAATGAGGATGAACATTTGGACCCGCAGTGCAGGCTTTCAGAGCTAGGCATGGAGCTATTTCCAGGCCTCATGCTACATGGGACACTTTGAACACCACTCCCAGAAACAGGGCTCTGGACCCTTCCGCGGCAGCTTTGTGAGGAGCTGATGCTTCTGACATCTGGGCCACGAGATGGGGCCCTGGGGCTGACCGGGGTGTTCCCATAGAAAGATCCAGCCCATCCCCTGAAAGACGGGGTTTCACGCCAAGCTTGCGGGAGCTGCTCTTGGACCCAAACCAATGACCCTGGGTCAAGCTTTCTCCCGAGAATCCATCCCTTCCTGCAGGAGGAAGCAGCTCCGCCCCTATGTAGCCACCCAGCTGGGTCCATTCAGGTAGGATGGAGACTTCCAGAGGCAGCTCAGTAGCCTATGGCATGTCCTTCTCATCTGTCCTTCTCATCCCTGAACTGCAAGGTCCGGCACACCTGTGAATCCCACGGAAGCAAAATGAGCTGAAGAGGGAGTGAGAGCCAGCAGGCATCTAGGCTCTAGTGGGCCCCAATAACCGTATCTTGGCGCGCATATGCTGCCCAAGCCCATATGCTGCTTGTGCCCACATGGCCGAGCACATGTGTCAACTGCATCGGCCCTCTTGAGATGTGGACTTTCATGCTTTCCTGTCTAATGCTGGGATGTGTGGATGTGTATAGGGGTCTCTCCGCCCTTGGAGAAGCCCGGGTTCTCTCTTAAGTGTCTCTCTATCTCTCTGTTTCTCTCTCTCTCTCTCTCTCTCTCTCTCTCTCTCTCCTTCCCTTCAAAACCTCCAAATAAAAAACTGTGCAATTAAACTCAATGCCTCTTTAGCAAACCACAACACTCAAAAGGAGGGAACAGAGGGGAATGCCCTCCCACAGAGGCAGGGTGGGATGGGGGGGATGGTGGGTGGGAGGGATACTGGGATCCGTGGTGGTGGGAAATGGGCACTGGTGGAGGGATGGGTATTTGATCATTGTATAATTGTAACCCAAGCACAAAATTTGTAAGTCTACAACTGTACCTCATGGTGTCTCACTAAGAAAAACAAACAAACAAACAAACAAAAAACAACTGTGCAATTAAAAAAAAAAACCTGTATCTTTCATGGGGGACACTGCAGCAGCTCCCACAGAAAAGTCGCCAAGAGGAGAGCCATGAATGCAGCAGGAGGCTGACGATGTCACCTGGCACCTGGGAGGTTTTTCCATCAGCTCTAAGTCGTCACCTCCTCCTTGGGCTCACTGAAGAATGTTGGCAGAGGCGAAGGGAGGGGGGTCAGACAGAGAGGCCAACGGCAGGAGCACCAGCCTGCCATTTTGGACCCGTGGCACTGCACACAGCCCAGACAACACCAGGGGTGACTCTGGTGGGCCCCCAGTCCTGCTGGATCTGAGCACAGATAACTGAGCTGACCAGCCCAGACAACTAGGCTGAGAAACTAGGCAGGAGGCGAGCCCTGGGCCCTCAGAGCACTTCTTGGGAGCACACCCATCCATAAAGGATGCTCAGAGACAAGTGTCACTGCAAGATAAACTCCACTGGGGGCTGGAGAGATAGCACAGCAGGTAGGGCTTTTGCCTTGCACGCGGCCTACCTGGGTTCAATTCCCAGCATCCCATATGGTCCCCGGAGCACTGCCAGGAGTAACTCCTGAGTGCTAAAGCTAGGAGTAACCTCTGAGCATCGCCGGGTGTGACCCAAAAAAATAACTCCACAGGCTCAGTCTCGGTCTTTGGACCGATAGAGGGCTTCTGTTACACTTGGGTTATGGAGACCAGGCACTCTGGGGGGCAGTCCATGGGCAGGCAAGCCTGTTCCGGTCCTGCAGTGTGTGTGTGAGTGTGTGAGTGTGTGTGAGGTCACATTAACTGCAGTTCTTCCCGTTTCTGTCCTGTTTTCTGTTTGTGAGCCACGTGGGTTGGTTCATACATGCTAATGATATTAGCCAATTTGTTTTTAAAAGAGGAGGGAGGGACGGGAGAAGCTAATCACATCCACTGCTTAAAAGATGCTCACCCAAACCCGACCACGGCAGCATTACGGCTCGAACAGCAAAGCTGTTCCCTCCTCCCCCAGGGAGAAGCAGCCTCACCATCTTTAAAGAGTCATTAACATCACACATGTTCTCATTGGTTTCTAATTTATAAGATTTAATAAAAGTAATAAAAGGCAAGTTCTTGTTTCTATCGTGCCGTATCTTCCTTTAATAGGCAGTTAATACCAAGCAACACAAGTCCAAGAGGGAACAGATGCGGGTGGCCCCTGGGGGTCTGTGGTGCTGCAGCAGACGCCCTCCGGCTCAGGAACCAAGAGGAAAATGTTTTCCCGCTCGAAGAGGGGCCTGCATGCCCACCCTCACCATCTCCAGAGCCCTGCAAGCCCAATTGTTCCAGCCTTCAACAGTCGGGATTTAACCAGATTAGATGCTGCAGCCGTGGAACGGGTCCTAATGTTGCCTTTAGCATAATTCCAGGCAGTGGGCAGACACCCTCCCTGAAGCAAATGATCCCTTACCCTGGAACGCAAATTAAATGCCGCCAGCTGAGCAGGGAGCCAGCTGAGCCTTTGCAAGTGCAGCAGTCCTGGCCCCATACTAAGCCCAGAACCCTGATGGTGAGAGCCAAGGTCACTCCCAGGCTTCTCTCAGACATCACCATGCTAGCCGGTTCACTTCTCTTTTTATTTTCTTTCTTTCTTTTTTTTCCTAAATGAATCACCATGAGATATACAGCTACATAGCTGTTCATGACAGGGTAGGGTTCAGTCATACCATGTACCTGCACCAGTGCACATTTCCCATCACCAATGTCGCAGTATCCTCCCGCCCCACCTACCCAGACACCCAGTATGCCTCTATGGCAAACACTTAAGCTCTCTCTCTCTCTCTCTCTCTCGCTCTCGCTCTCGCTCTCCACCCCTCTCCCTTTCTCTCTCCCCCTCTCTTTCCCCTCCTCTCTCCCTCTCTCTTTCCCTCTCCCTCTTCTTCTCCCCCCCACTTCCTTGTGGGCCTTATAGTTTGCAATACAGATACCGAAAGGTTATCATGTATATCCCTTTAGCTACTTTCAACCCTCAGTTCTTGTCCAAAGTGATCATTTCCAACTATTGTCATACTGATCCCTTCTCTATCCTAATTGCCCTCAGCCCCCCACACACTTGTGGCAAGCTTCCAACCACTGACCAGTCCTCCTGGCCCCTGTTTTTCCTGACCTTGGTTGTTTGTCTCATAATATATATATGAATACAAATATAATATATATAACATAATATATACAAGTGAATGTAGTCATTCTATCTGTCCCTCTCCTGACTCATTTCCTTCCGCATGATATGCTCCATGTCCATCCACTTATAAGCAAATTTCATGACTTCATTTTTATTTTTCCTAACGGCTGCATAGTATTCCATTGTGTAGATGTACCATAGTTTCTTTATCATTTCTATACTGCTGTCAGCCTTCCAGAGTCAACCGTCATATGAGAGACTTCCCAAGGGCCATGTCTTGGGAACAGAAGTCACCTCTGATACTCTTCTAAATACTAACTCAAGAAAATTATTTTCTGCTGACAACCCAAGAGCTGAGAAATGAACTTCTCCAAAGAGCATTCCTGCCCGCCCACATCCTCGATTTACACCATTACACAACCTGGGGCAGCTCTGAAGCAGGGAGCCCTGGAAGGGGAGCCCCAAATCAATGGAAACTGTGAGATATTCTTAGCACGTGAATCGCTCTCCACCACAAAGTCTGCAGCCATGCGCTCTGTAGTAGGGGGAAGCTAACCTGTAGAGAGAGACTTGGTGCATCCAGGAGGGAACGGTCTGTTCTCCAAAAATCAACTCAGTGTCCATCTGGACTGTTGGCTAAATTGTTGGCTAAAGTCAAAAAGAACCAAGATCTGGAACCAGACCAAGTGTCCAAGAGCAGAGGACTGGAGAAGCAAACCGTGCCATGCTGACACCGTGGAATACCACTTAGCCATAAGGAAAGATGGAATCATACAGTTCACCACTGTGTGGAGGGAACTAAGTGTGTCGAGCTGAGTGTCATCAGCCAGAAGGAGGGGGATGGACACAGAATGGTCTTGCAAATGTGGGAGATAAAGAAGAACCATGAGGAAATAAGCAGTGGCCAAACTGGTCTACAGAAGTGCGCTGACCAGGAGGGAGAAGGAGTCAGAGGAACTCAGGGCAGAGATGGGAGGACGTGGAGACTCAGGAGGGGGTGTGGAGTTGAAACAAGATCTGCCTGGACCCCATCATCAAGCCTGTTGGCAATCTCGACGCCTCCATTAAAATTGGAAGGGGAGTCTGGAGCCATAGAATAGCGGGTGGGGCGTTTGCCTTGCATGCAGCCAACCCGGCTTCAATTCCCATCATCCCACATGGTCCCCTGAGCACCTCCAGGAGTAATTCCTGAGTGCAGAGCCAGGAGTAATCCTTGAGCATCACTGGATGTGACCCAGAAAAAAAGCAGAAAAAAAAATTGGAAGTGGAAAAAATAAAGCACAAGTTAAGGAAAACCATCCTTCCCACTCAGAACTCAGCCTGCTGGGCATAAGTACTTATCCAGACGTAGATTTTTCCTGCCCCTTTGAGTCTGTCTTTCTGGCCATCCTCAGATAGGGGAGGGGGCCAGAACCCACCCGTGCTCAGCACGGGCTCCCTGAAGTGGGGGCTGAGTGCCGCCACGGTCTCTGGGCACCCATTAGATTGCCCAGCCAAAGCCCCAGGCAGACCCTCCCATATTGCATTCCAATTCCCACCTCTCTGCATTTTGGGCTACCTTGGGGTCCTGTTTCTTCCCAGAGATGGGGAGCACCTGGGACAGCCTTCGGCCGCTCCAGTTAGACTCTCCCCCCCCACCCCCCACCCCCCACCCCAGCCTGTGCTCGAATTCTGCCCAACTGGCTCCCAAAACCCTCGGGCGCTGTTTAGGAGCTTTCTCAAGCCCTGGGGGCACAATTCTGGCCCCTTTACAGATTCAGCTGTGAAAAGAGGCTGGTCAGCTGGATTCACCTCAGTTGCCTCCTCCAGCTCCAACCCTGCCAACTCCGCTTGCCTCCGTATTGAATCCCGGCTTTCCACGGTGCAGGGGGAGATGCTGATTTTCCATCCCATTCCGTGCCCTCTCTCCAGCACTCAGGCTGATTCCACCCACTCTGGGCTCAGCCCTGCACACACTCTCACCAACTCTGAAGCACCCTTAGGTCTCGACGCAGCCCAGCTCGCCTGAATCAAAACCCCTCTGCTTGCAGACGAGTCTCCTCACAGAAGATTCCAAGATCCAGCTTTGGAACTCAAAAATCAGACTCTGGATTTTGTTCTAGACATTTTCCCGCTTCCACCCTGATTGCTGGGAGGCAGACGCTACCTGGATGCGTGCGGAAGAGGCGAGGGGGTGTTTGGGAGGGACTGAGGAGCTGTTTGGCCAGGCGCAGCTGTCTGGGGCTCTCTGTGGGCGAGGCGGGAAGATTATTCCCCCAGAGAGGCTGGACCCTAAATCTGGTGCCTGTGAATGTGACCTTACTAAAAACAGCCTCTTTCCAGCTTCAGCTGAAGCAAACTAAAGTCACACTTCGTTTGGGTGTGATCTGCCTTCAGGACTCCCAGGACGCTTGTGGGAAGAGCAGAAGCACGGGGCCAGACACCCAGGGACAGCTCCCACATGGCACAGGAGACAGAACTCAGGGCGAGTCATCTACCAGCTGCAGAACATCAAGGGTGACCAGCAGCACCAGACAGAAACTGGAGGCAGACACAAACGGACTTGCTTCTGGGGCTGTCGGAGTTCAGTCCTACCAAGTCTTATAATAATAACAATAATTAATAATAATAATAATAATCATTATTATTGATTTCTAGGTCACACCCGGCGATACTCAGGGGTTACTCCTGGTTCTGCACTCAGGAATTGCTCCTGGCAGTGCTCCAGGAACCATACGGGATGCAGGGAATAGAGCCTGGGTCGACCTCTAGTGCAAAGCAAACGAACACCCTACCCACTGTACTATCACTCCAGTCGCTCCCCCTACCCCCGCTGTCCACACCCCCCCAAGTCTTGATATCACCTGACTCAAAACTGAGCAGGAGGGCCTTTCCGCTGTCCCAAATCATTCCGTTGGCGTCTGCCATTTCCGAAGCTCTAGGAAGCTGAGTCAGCAAGGCAGGGCTGGTGAAGCCCAGGAGATGATAACCACCTCTACCTGTCTTTACCAGACCCGACTGCATGGACACCGTCCTACCCCCACGCATGGGCAAGCACCAGGCTATCTCAGCTGAGGCAAGGGATTTAATTGGCTTGAGTGTAAACTCAGGGACTAGATCTGTGGTTTCAGGAGCAACTGGATCTAGATGCTGACCCACTCAAAGCTTTTCTTTTCTCTCGGTCATTTGCCTATTGAAGGTCAGCTCTTCCATGTGGAAAAACAAATCCCACATCTTCTTTCCTTCCTTCCTTCCTTCCTTCCTTCCTTCCTTCCTTCCTTCCTTTTTTCCTTCCTTCCTTCCTTCCTTCCCTTTTTTCTTTTCTTCCTTTCTTTCTTCCCTTTCTTCTTTCTTTCTTTTTCCTTTTTATTTCTTTTCTTCTTTATTTCTTTATCTTTCTTTTCCTTACTCTTTCCTTCTTTTTTCTCTCTCTCTTTTTCACTCTATTTTTCTTCCTCTCTTTCTTCCTCTCTTACCTTTCTTCTTTCCCTTTTTTTGTTTCTTTCGCTCTCTCTTTCTACCCCCCCCCCATCCATAAATCACCTTTCTTTTTTCTCTGTTCAGCCCATTGCTCCACCAAATAACTGGTTATTTTTCTGAGAGCTCATTTGCATGGGGCAATATGATGCAATGCTCAGGAGCACAGAGTACCCAGAGATCATGAGTCACTTGTCCTACCAATCTCTATGTTCTTGGGTGAATGATTTCGCCTCTTTGTGCTTTGTTACTAGAACGGAGATGGTAAGCGCAATGGCCTCATAAAGCTACTTTGAGGACTGAGTGAGTTCAAAGATAGTGCCTGATTGGGTGCGTGTGTGCAGGCACCGTGAGGACCACCAGCCAGCATTTTCCTTGTCCCCGGTGTGTCCAGGCAGGGAGATAACAAATTGCTCAAGCACAAACTTGGCATGCAAGAGGCCTGGGTGTGATCTCAAGCACTGCATGTTCGTCCCTGCCTACCACCAGGAGTGACCCCAATACCAAGCCACGAGTAGTTCCCAGCATTGTGGGTATGGCCCCAAACTACTCAAATTCCCAAATAATGGGTTTCCATGTGTGGAGACCTCCTACTGCCTTTACTTTGCTTCTTTTTCCTGTCAACCTACGTGCCCCAGTTTCCCCACATTCAGATGTGGAAATGTATCCCCTTAATAAAAAACCCTGAGGTCAGGACAGTTCCCTGGGTAAAATAAGTTTAGCTTGGTTTAGACAATGGGGGCTATAAATGTACATCCGAGCAGGAAACAGCCAGCTCGGGCATGACAGGAGGTCACCACAACTTCAACGCTATACGTCGAAGGTACTTGCTGATTGTTTATCACCCTATGGCCATGGCTATGTAAGTATCACAGCCTTTGTTCTTGACTTATACGCTAACTCATGAACAATAGCACTCCTCATGGGAGAGTTGGCAAGACTAAATAAAAGAGCCTTTTGGTGTCGAGTCTGGCTTGCTGCCTCACGGTCATTGTGTCTGCTCATTCTTTGCATCCAAAGTTGATGGTTTGCGTATATAAATATACCACACCTTTATACCACTGAGACCCTTGACTTCCTACCTGCCTCTTCTTACATCCCTCCTCAATTCCTTTCCTTCTCCTTCCTACACTCTAGGTTCAAGAGTCATATCGGTCTTCCCCCTTTAATACCTTGCGTTGTCCATTTGTTCTATAAACCACAGATAAGTGAGATCAGCCCGTGTTTGTCCTCTGACTCACTTCATTACACATACCCTCCAATCCCATTCCAGTTGCAACCAATTGCATCATTTTATCATTCCTTGCAGCTGCAAAGAACGCTTAGCTGCGTAGTGTTCTATAGGATTATTAGAGCAAGGACAACCCAATGTTAGCCAACAGTATTTCTTTGTGTATACATAACACACCTTCATAATCCACTTACCTGTCACTGGACACCTAGGTCAATTCCATGCCTTAGCTACTGTACCAAATGCTGCAGTGAATAATGGTGTAACTGTTAAATGAATGTTTTTGTGTCCTGGGGACTGATGCCCAAGGTATATATCCAAACCACAACACTGAAAGCACGACATCCAAACTACAACAACCCAACGTAAAAAATGTGCTGTCAGGGAGGCAGTCTGGGGGGTGGGAGGTTAACCTGGGGACACTGGTGGAGGGAAGTTGACACTGGTGGTGCTGGAATACTGTGTGCCTGAAACTCAACTCTGAATAACTCTGTAAATGATGCTGCCTGAATAAAAAAAATAAGAGCCGACTACTGTAGCACTGCACTGTCCTCCCGTTGTTCATCAATTTGCTCGAGCGGGCCCAGTAACGTCTCCATCGTGAGATTTGTTGTTACTGTGTTTGGCAAACCGAATTCATCATGGGTAGGTTGCCAGGCTTTGCCGTGCGGGCGAGATACTCTCAGTAGCTTGCAGCGGGAGAGGGGAGGAGGAATCGAACCCTGGGTCAGCTGGGCCGGCCGTGTGCAAGGCAAATGCCCTACCGCTGGGCTATCGCTCCAGCCCTGACTAATGAAGAAAAATTTGTTTTGATTTTTATCTTTAACCTTATCTTTATTGAATTTTTGAAGAGAGAGACAGAGAGGGGGAGAGAGAGACAGAGAGGGAGAGAGAGGGAGAGAGAGAGAGAGAGAGAGAGAGAGAGAAAGGCTCAGGTGACAGAAATAGAATAAAAGAAAGATGAAACAAAGTCGATGAAGACTTGTACTCTTTTTTTTTTCATTCCACAGAGTCAACAGCACTGAAATCCAGAGACCCAAACTTTAACAACCAAACTTAGAAAGGTGCCTGTCAAGAGGGCAGGCTCCGGGGGGAAGTGGGGGAGTATGGGAGGAAACCAGAGAACACTAGTGGAGGGAAGTTGACACTGGTGGTGGAATTGGTGCAGTAATAGTGTCTGTCTAAACTTAACTAAGAATAACTTTGTAAATCATAGTCCTTTAATAGGAAAAATGCAAAAACAAAATCAATGGCTTTTTTTTTTTGAAAAACCATGGTCGACCAGTTTAAGGGCCATGATTAGATGCACCAAAAATAAATCCCCTCCACCTTTTTGGGGCCTAAGTTCCTGCAGCCCTAAGCCCCCTTACCGCCTTTGATTCTCTGGGCCCAGGTCCCAGGGGAGGAAGCAGCTGGTACTCAGCACTCCCAACTCTCGGCCGCCCACGCACTTTTCAGTATCCTGGGTCACTCTCCCCAAACTGTTCCCCTGAAGGGTGCCCAAAAGCCAGCCCCGTTGAGCGTCCAAGCCAGGGGCTCCCTGGGGGCCACATCTTCTTCTTCTTCTTCTTCTTCTTCTTCTTCTTCTTCTTCTTCTTCTTCTTCTTCTTCTTCTTCTTCTTCTTCTTTTTAATTTTATTGAATCACCACGAGAAAGTTACAAGCGTTCATGTTTGGGTTGCAACCACACAATGATCAAACACCCATCCCTCCACCAGTGCACATTCTCCACCACCAATATCCCCGGTATATCCCCCCTTCCCTGCCCTCCCCCTGCCTCCATGGCAGACAATATTGGGGGCCACACATTCTGCTCTTCTGCCCACGGAGGCCCCACTTGGAATCATTTATGTCCACCATGCCCCAGTCCTGTGACACGTCTCTCCCTTTGTGTGCAGCTGGGAAGCTCCAGTGAAGGTGCCAAGAGTTGCTGGTTCCTGGTCATGCAACTTCTCCTGACTCACAAGTGCTTCTCCTCATCATGTCCTTAGACGGCCTCTCCTGGTACTCGTGCACAGAGAGGGAGGAGCCTGGTTTCTCTTCTTCCAAGTTGCAGGTCCCAGACCTCCTCTCGCGTCTTCCCCTGGCCCCAGCCTCCCGTTCCCAAATACCATCACCCCATCACCCTGGGGGTTAGACCCTGCTTCCTCAGATGAATGGGTATTGGTAGGCCCAGGGGTGCTGGGTATTTTGCACGACTGACGTTGTCCTGTGTCACTCTCACTGCCCTGGGTCATTAAAGGGGGTCTATGATGTGGTTCCCCCCCCCCCACACACACACCACCACCACCACCACCACCACCACTACATGGCCCCACCAGCCTTTAAGCCTTCCCGTGCTGCAAGGACAAAGTCTTAGGACATCCAGATGAGCCTTCAGTTGAAAATCAAGATGTCAAAGTTCTTTATATCCCAGCCCCCCTTTCTACTAAGCTACAGCCCAAAGAAAAACATGAAAAGATTTGTTTCTAATGCCTCCTGCTTCTAAGAGGGAAGATAAATCTCCCCGCTCAGGAGACGGGGAGTGCCGAGTGCACACAAAGTCTCTCAGAAGGAGCCACCATTCAGGCCAGGACAGGTTCCAAGATGAATGTCTGGAATGGTGGAAGCCTAGGAGGTGAGGGGCCCCTTTCTACCAGGAGCCCAAGGCACCAGGACAAGTGGGGGAAGAGTTCAGGTGGTCAGGGGGTGTCCAAGACCCCCAGTGCTGAACAGGAGCTGAGGGGTGATAGGTAGCAGCGAGTGACACAGGAAGGGAGGGGGTTGGTGGATCAGACAGCCAGGAGACACTGCCTGGAGTAGGGACTTGCAGGGAGCCGGGGTCTCTGGACACCATCAAGACCCAGTGCCTTTGAATAGATACCCTGACACCCGTCCCCGAAATATGTGTCATCTGAGAAGAAGGGAGGTGGCAAAGGGACCCTGAACCATCTCTGTGAATCCTGAATCAGGGGAATGATGCTTCTGTTCCTTGAGGAAAGGAGCCCGGGGAGACCATGACCCAAGCAATTGTGGAATCTATTTTTTGGGGTTTTTTTTTCCATTTTTGGGTCACACCCAGCAATGCACAGGTGTTAATCCTGGTTTTGCACTCAGGAATTACTCCTGGTGGTGCTCGCAGGACCCTGTGGGATGTTGGGAATCAAACCCGGGTTGGCCACATGCAAGGTAAACACCCTCCCCGCTGTACTATCTCTCCAGCCCTTGTGGAAGCTGGTTAAACAGTCCTGGCATAGCTGTTGTCTTTGTGCCTGGAGGCGCAGGGCTGCCGCAGGGAAGCACGGGGAATAGTTCGGGGAAAGAGAGGGCTAATGGGCAAGAACTGGACCCCACGAGAACCCCGCCCCTTTGGTGCAAAGGGCATCCTGTGGTGGGATTACTAAGAGCACCAAACACACGGTACCTGATGCTGAGCCCATGAGGACAACAGCAGCCAGGATGACAACACTTGGAGCCAGAGGCAAGGACAGCAATGCCACTCAGGGCGACTTCTCCCCAGAAGCCCCCTGGCGGGTCTCTGCTGAATGTGCCCTTCCCCCTCTGCACTCCGGGCATCTGCACCCTCGGAGACGCTGCTTTGCAAGGAACTGGGTGCTCACAGTTTGTGCCTACCCATCTTCCCCATTCCTGAAGGCGTGGCTGGCCAGACCTTATCACGGATCACCTCTAACACGCCCCTGTCCCCCAACAAACAAACCTAGTCTCGGGGAAGAGAGGCCACGCAGGGAAGGAAAGACCCTCAGCGGTGAAGCCCACCATTTTTGGAAGAGGTGCCACCTAGACTTCTCTGATCAGTCTGACGGGATACCTCCCACCATCTGTCAGGAGGGGCGCCCGTATCGATGAGCCGTGCTCAGGGTCAGAATGACAGTCAAGCATTCCCTTTGGATTCATTCGTCTCCTTCCTGACTTCGAGGGGGACCTGAATGGCCCATCTCCGTGCTGCATCTGTGCCCCATTCTGCGCCCACGCCACAACAGACCAGTGAAGGTGGCCGCACCCCCGCAGTCGGGCGGAGACTGCTCCCTGGTTGCACGCCGAGACAGAGGCAGATGGGATTCCAGCAGCCAGGAAGCCTCACCCGCCTCCAGAAGTTGCTCTTGCTCCCGGGCCTGCAGCACCAGCAAGAACCAGCTGCCACGCTTCCTCTGGCTCCTTCTGCCTACCATATGCCTCTTCCCTCCTTCTCTCCTCTGGATGGACTCCTCAGCAGCCGCCTCCAGTGGGTGCCACGTGGTGTAGGGGGTGGGGTGCTTTCCCAGACTCTGCCTCCCTTGTACTCACTGTGTGCTTGGTATCCAAAGCCCCTCGTGGTCCTTCCTGCTTCCGTCTTTGCTCCAGATCACCCCCTTCACTGGGACCACAGGACCATGCGCCTCTTCCCCGCCCTTCAAAATTCTTTCAGATGGGGCTGGAGTGATAGCACAGCGGGTAGGGCATTTGCCTTGCACGCGGCCCGACCCGGGTTCAATTCCCAGCATCCCATAGGGTCCCCAAACATGGCCAAGAATAATTCCTGAGTGCATGAACCAGGAGTAACCCCTGTGCATCGCTGGGTATGACCCTGTCCTCCCGTTGTTCATGGATTTGCTCAAGCGGGCTCAGTAACATCTCCATTGTGAGACTTGTTGTTACTATATTTGGCATATCAAATGCATCATGGCTAGCTTGCCAGGCTTTGCCATGTGGGCAAGATACTTTCGGTAGCTTGCCGGGCTCTCTGAGAGGGATGGAGGAATTGAACCCGGTTCAGCTGGCTGGCAGCTTGCAAGGCAAACTCCTTACCACTGTGCCATGGCTCCAGATCCTTTGTCTGGGTGTGACCCAAAAAGCAAAGCAAAACAAAACAAAACAAAAACAAAGATTCTTTCGGGCTTCTTCCCACCCACAAACTGCACACAGACACCCCCGGGAAAACCTGTAGCAATCCATCCTGAGCACTCATGGTATACCCATTCCTCTGCTCCTCCCACCAGACTTTGAGCTTCTGGGAGCAGCAGGTTCATTTCATCTTAATACACCAGCTGGCCTGGCTCAGGGTGTGGAACATCAAAGCAGGTCCATAAAAGCTTTGTGGAGTAAGCATCATCATAAACCAAACATTGCAGAAGGATTCAAGGCCTAGACATTATCCCCAGTAATCCTCCCTATAGTCCTTGGTCCTCTTCTTTGTGCAGATGCTACCACAGAGGGGGCTCTCCTAACTTCTTTCTCATGCCTGAAGTCAGGGGTAGAGCTGGATATTAATTTTATGGCTCAGATTCCTAGCCATGACCCCTTACCTTGAGCTGACTGCAAAGTCTTCAACCACCTGGGCCTACAGCAGATGGAAAGCTGAGCACCGGACCCCTGGAGAAGCATGAGTTAATGTCTCCAAAATAAGTTGCACTGCGGGGCTCTTGAAGACAGCAGGGTATTATTTAATGGGGCTTCTTTCCAGAGTCTAAATTACAGAAATTAACCAGCTGGGTTCAGGTCCAGTTAGGAACACATGGGGCTCTCTTGAGCCTTAAGAATCAGCAGCCTTAGGAACAAGAAATAATGGGACATATCCAACAAAGAGCCGAGGGTTATATTCATCCCCATTTTATTTAGGGGGGAAATGTGATCCGAGGATTCCCAGAAGCAGAGCTGATACAATCACTTTGGGAGGATGCGTTGCTTTGAGGGTTGAGCACTTATCCCCTACAAAAGAACCACAAACCCCATGAGTCAATAGACTCTTTTCCTTTAAATATATTTTTTCTGAATGTTTTGAAGATTTAACATTCAAGTGAAAGGAAATTTGATGCTATAAACAGTTTGAGGATCCTCCTTAAAAGGGAAGCTCTCTCAGTAGTAAACACTGGCTATTTTTAACTAAACTTTCACTGCTAATGTTCCATGACTTTGAAGTAACTCTCAAGTTGACATTTTCAGCCAAAGAATGCTCTGAATATAGACCCAAAAGAGCAATTTGTGAGACTGCTTTACCCAAGGCCTCCAGATCAACAAGGGGTAGATTTGGGGACTTCGCAGGGAATGTTTTCACTTCTGTTTTCTTTTACCTTGTATCTTGGGTTAATAGGGCTCTTCCGACATCTGGTGCAACTTCTGTTCCCTCTCTCAGCCACTCGGTACTCTTCGTCTCTCACACCCAAGTACCACCATCACCCTCCATGCTGAATTCTCCTCAGAGCCAGGGTTTCCACATGGTGAATACTATGAGATCCCCGGAATGCTACAGATCTATCCCTTCCTTCAAATTCAAGAGGAGCCGAGATAAGTCTATAGACGTCAACAAGAATTCTTTTGTAGAAACTATTTCAAACACTGAGGGAAAATAGTAATAATAAATGTCAGCCTTCTTTACCATCAGCAACAATATTTGGAAGTTTGCTTCAAATTAGCAGGCACCACTTTTGATTTACTGTATGAGTAGATGTGGACACAAAAGCATTCAATGCAACAGCTGCCTTAGTCTGCTCCCACAATTAGGTTGGGGACCTTGATCATTTTTCAGCCACCTCCCCCTCCATAGATAAAAGGTAAGGGCTGGAGTGATAGAACAACGGGTAGGGTGTTTGCCTTGCACACGGCAGACCCATTTTTGATCCCTGGCATCCCATATAGTCCCCCAGTACTGCCAGGAGTAATTCCTGAGTGCAGAGCCAGGAGTAACCCCTGAGCATCACTGGGTGTGACCCAAAAAGAAAAAAAGGAAATTGGTTGGCAGAGTCATGAAGACACATTACGAATCCAGATGATTTGATCAGACACATACCTGACAAATGAACAACCACTTATAGGCTGTAATTCACATGAATGGCCCCAGCCTTTGTCTACTCAAGAGTCAGAATAGATTCTAGAAGCCAGAAACTGAGATGGGGAGAAAATAAGAACCAATTCTGGCCAGGAGTGGCCAAGAAAGGCAGCTGATTATGTATAAGCTGCCTCGAAAGAAAAATCACACTTGTGAATTTCTTGAAAGAACCGCTGCATTGGCACAAACGATGGGAGTTAGTTCATGAAAATTCTTCATTTTAAAGTTAACGTTTTGAGTTGGAATACCCAGCGGGATGAAGGCGTGGCTGCCAGTTTTATATGACCCAGAACACAAGTCATTGCCCATTCAATGTAGTTGAGTGAAGCACCAGAAATAGAAGTGGAAACACCACCAACCTGAGGGGAACAGAGGAAAGAGTTCAAGCAAGAACATACAAGACACAGACCTGCCTACATCGCCCCAGACCTCAGGGGAAATAAATTTTCACTAAGAACCAGTATCAGACTCTTCCTATGACTGAACAGAAATGCATATTTCATATGGGGTCCGTATGCTCACGTTATAGCTAGTTTCCTGTTTCTTAACCTATCCATCCATTTTCTGTGGTAGGGTTTTTCCTTTGCGACCATTTCCTTAAACACACCTGTGCATCCATGGAGAGACCCCTTCCAGGGAGACTAAGAAGGTTGTCAAACAGGAGACCCTAGACCACCACTGCTGTTAAGTTCTAGATCTCAGAATAGATGTACCAGGATAGTCCCCACTATTAGAGCATTAAATGGGGTCTTCTCTCTGTAGAATCCACCAGAGGGATTGTATTTGTTGTACAAAAATAAAACTGATAGGTAGTTATTAACTTTGGGTCTTAACCTTTCCAAGGTTAATAACTTGGGTTATTGACCCAAGAAAAAAAAAACAGTTGAAAGAAATATATGAATAATCCAATCTTCTAAACACAGCACATTCTAATCCATCATAACTATTTGAATTACTCACTAAATGTCCAACATTTTCTTGTCAAGAGTAGAGTAGAAGTTTTGAAAGATAGGATTCTCTTCTCTAAGTATTTTAACCATCTGGTTAGAGAAATAAGACAACCACATTTGACATATAAAATCAGATAAAAATGGATCAAATGTAGTGTCAAACCAAGCATTCTAGAAGAAAGATCATTAAAATTAGCTTCATCATGGAGAATTCAAGGCAAGTTATGTCAGTCTTAAAGGGGGGATGGGTGGGAGGATATAGAGGAGGGTGTGTGGGGAAAGGGTATGTGAAGAAAATATGGGATGAGGCATGCTTGAAAATGCGGACATCCACTTTATAAGTCTGTAGAATTTCTTAGAAAAACAGACCTACGTAGATGGTGTGTTTCCATTAAAGATGGAAAAGAAGAGAAACTCCATGGGGTCCCAGGGGAGGGGGATTCACCTCATTATGCCTCAGGAGGCCATGGCATCATGAATTTAGTGGTCCTTCCTGCCCCGACGGGCCTGCGGGCTTCCCCATATCAACAGCTGCTCTACCACAGCTTTCTGCAGAGTAGAGAGAGGACGCTGTGTGCTTTTCCACAAACATAAATTCTGGGTCCCTTGATTCTTCCCGCCCCGAGCAGAGCCCCAGCAGCTGAGGACCTCTGGAGCCAGCCACGGCCATGCTGGAACCACTTTCCACACATCCGGACGGGCCTCATGCATGAAAGAACTGGCAGAGGAACCCAGGCATGCGGGTCCTGGGGCTGAGGTCTCCAAGCCTACTCGGATTGGGACTGGGCCTTCTCCAACCAGACCCCCATCTTCCAGTAGGTAGGTGTCATACCCACCAGCTGCTGCCAGCGCCAGGTTGATCCCATCAACGGCCAAGACGCAGAGACTATAAAATCCAGTTCCTGGAAGTGCGCGGCAGCATTTGCGGCCGCGCAACATCTTATTATCTTTTTTTTTTCCTTTGGAGAAGCTGGCAGGCTACCAAAAGCATCCTGCCCACACGGTAGAGTCTGGCAAACTTCCGTGTCATATTCAATATGCCAAATACCAGTAACAATGATGGGTCTCATTCTTATAATCCTGAAAGAGCATTGAAATTGCTCTTTTAAAATCTCAGGGCTAGGATGAAGGAGATGTTACTGGTGCCTGCTTGAGGGAATCGACGAACAACAGGATGCTTGTGCTTGCTTGTTGATTCTCCCAACCACCCCACACAGGCTCACCTCAGGGAGTTTTCAGGTTCTGCACTTGGGGAAGCCTGAACCGTCACTGCAGATTGTGCTGACTTGTGGTGACCCAGCCAAGAGGAAGGTCCCCCACAGGAGTTGTGAGAATCCGAGGGAGGGACTTCCTGTCGTGGAGGCTGAGGAGGCAGCAGTTCCTGTTTGGTTCTTGAAGGAACCGCTCGAGTGCCCCCTCATGCAGGACTCAGTGTTTGCTTTCTGGGTGTAGGAAGAACCACCCATAGCCCCTCAACACCCACCAGAGAGGCGATAATTGCCAACTAGAAAGACTAATCTCACACTCCCGTCCCCACCCCATTCTCAGAGGATCTGGTGCTGAGAAGAGGGATGGAGGGAGAAGGAGGACAAGGAGAACCAGGGGGAGGTGGGTAAGAAACCGACCAGAGAAAGGATGGAGCTGCTCTTTGGGTAGATCGATGTGACTTGAAGTTGGGCACAAGTCCCCACCCCTGAGTCCAGCATGAGCATGTTCTCAGTGAGAGGGCAAAACTGATGCCATGACAGGCTGCAGCTAACATCTAAGTCTCAACTGCACTCAATTTCTGTTTCCCCAAAGGAAGACTCGCAGTTTCTGGTAAAATTCCAGCTTAATAAAGTGCCTAGATAAGGAATTGGGCAGTTGGGTCTGACCGGTCATGAAGGGTCGCTGTCCCCTCCTTAGAAACTGTTACTAACCATTGTCTAATTGCTGACCACGGTTATAATAGGGTCGATGCTAAAAGTAACCCAATATATAGACTGTTCTTAACCCTGAGCCCAAATAACCCATATAACCCATAACCCATCTTTTGATTTGGAGTCAGGGACCTTGTCAAGACCCCACTGTGTTGGATGAGACTTGGACCCTAACTCGAGCTAGCAATGGCTCGAGCTAGTAATAAAGTTCGTTTGCTTTTGCTGGAGCGATAGCATGGTGGGTGCGGCCATTTGCATGCGGCCAACATGGCTGACCCCAGTTCGATTCCTCCACCCCTCTCGGAGAGCCCGGCAAGCTACCGAGAGTATCTCGCCCGCAAGGCAAAGCCTGGCAAACTGCCCGTGACATATTCAATATGCCAAACACAGTAACAAGTGTCACAATGGAGACATTACTGGGCCCACTTGAGCAAATCAATGAACAATGGGAGGACAGGACAGTGACAGTGACAGCTTTTGCATTATTGTGTGTGGACACGGTCTCTCTGCAATTGGGGATCCGAAACTTAGGCACAACATCAGGAGTGAGGGGCAGAGAGGGGTATAGAACCACTCAAAACCCTTCCCAGTGCCTCTTCCTGGAGGTGGGGGACACTTACCCTAGCCCAGATGGGAAGAGAAGCTATAGGGAAAAGCTGCCTCTGCATGCAGACTTCTAGCTTATCATCCCAGGGCGCAGAGTTCACAGGAAGCCAGTCGGTTTGCTTCTGAGAGTGAATAAATTTGTTCAAATGTCCAAAACCTAGAACTTGAGATTCACACACGAATCTGATCCAAGCTTAGGCGATACATTCCAGAAGCTTCTTTGGAAGAAACAAGAGAGAACACACGGTTGGACCACAGATCGTGCACACATCTGCGTCTGCTTCAGTCCTACCGTACCATGTCCCCCCCCACCCCACGGCCCCCTGAGCACCACCAGTATCACCCTAAAGTGCCCAAGCACTGCCGGGGTGGTCCAGGTCATCCCAGTTCCGTGGAACCCGAACCACACACATCCCCAGCCCTCACCATTAAACCACCAGCTCCGTTGGCTGAGAATCTTGGAATGGACCCCAGGACCCTGAGAACCCCCTGAGAATCCCCAGAAAGAAAGACCACGTGACAAATCGTTAGTCCGACATCAGGCACAGAATCACAGTGCCTGTCCCTGTCCCTGCCAGGCCTCCAACAAGCTCTCAGGGAACCACCTCACAGCCATTTTCTCTCCTTCCTAGCAACTCCAAAGTCAGCAGCTGTTCCACGAACACCTTAGTCTAGACATGTCCTCTACAGGTACAAAAGGCCGAGTTTAAACACACAAGCACCCTCCAAACCCAGTCACTCACCAGAAACCAGGTAGGAATTTCTTTACCAGGGATGTGGGGGGTGGGGTATTAGACACCCAAATATCAGAAAGTCCTGTGACCCTGAGAAGGACGATTCACATAAAACCATTGCCATCTTTTCCGTGATGTTCTATTTCCTTTGTCATACCCGCGGTGATAAAGGACAGCGCCCCCCCCCCCCCCCACAAAGCACTAAGGGACATGTTCCAGAGGCAACTGCAAGTGCCCAGGAGGGCGTTGGCACTGGGCCCCGGAGGTTCTGCCGAGTTGTTCTGGCACAGAACAAAGGGGAGACTTCCTCCCGCGCTTCCACCTCCCACCTAACGGGCAGCACAGGAAGTCGAACAGCTTCGCTCCAGCCCTGCAGTGCACGCCCAGAAGAACTAGACCTCTGGGGCCCCCTTGCCAGTGCAGCGTCCGTGCCAGCAGCCCCACGCCCCGGGTGCCCAGATGAGGCTGACTCTCCTCTGGCGATGCCAGGAGTACCCCAAAGGCTCCCAGCCTGATCTGCCTCACCAGGCCCTTTCCAGGAAGAAAAATCTCTTAGCTCTTCACTGGAAATCCATCTTCTTTAAGCAATCAGTAAAACCTCCTGCCATGCCTCTGAGTCTGTTACCACTCCACTTGGCTCATTTTAGTGCCTGCAGGGGGTGAGGCCAGAATTGCCTGTTTGGGGTTGGGGGGGATTTGGTGTGGGGGGCCCACTCTCTGATGGTACTCAGGGATCAACGCTACCTAGTGCTTGGGGGACCATATGGAAAGTCAAGGATAGAGCCCAGCCACAGTTGGAAGCCTGCCTCGGGAGCTGGGGGAGAAGGCAGCTGGGATAGAGAAGGAATCACAAAGTCAATGATGGTTGGAGGGAATCGCTCGGGATGGGAGATGTGTGCTGAAAGTAGATAAAGGACCAAACACGATGGCCTCTCAGTATCTGTATTGCAAACCATAATGCCCAAAAGTAGAGAGAGTATGGGGGAAATTGTCTGCCATGTAGGCAGGGGAAGGGTTGGGATTGGGGGGGATACTGGGGACATTGGTGGTGGAGAATGTGCACTGGTGGAGGGTATGGGTGTTCCATCATTGTATGACTGAAACTCAAACATGAAAGCTTGTAACTGTGTCTCATGGTGATTCAAGAAAGAAAGGAAGGAAGGAAGGAAGGAAGGAAGGAAGGAAGGAAGGAAGGAAGGAAAAGGAAAAGGATGGAGCCCAGATCAGTTCCTTGATCCCTTTCCATGCCTCCAGTCCCATATTTCCCACTTTGGGAGACACGTTCCAGACAATAACCCCATCCTGAGAGTGGGGGGCATGAGGCACAGCCCAAGTTGTAGAAATAGCTTAGACATAGACTCGAAATCCTTGTGAAAAGCGTTCATGCTTTCCCGCATCCCATGGGCCCTGCACGCTGGGCCTGACTGAGCCGCCTCTCAGACACAGAGGTGCCCCTGCTCCGGTCTGCTCAGGAGGGCGCTGTCCTCAACCAGATATGAAGGCAGCAGCTGGGAAGTGGCCAGTGTAGCAGCTGTCCTTTGTGTATCACTGATCGCCACACACCCAAACCCAGCCCATGTTGTATTTGCCATCTTCGTCCCGGGAGACAGATGCCTGCCGCCAGGCTGACTTGGAAAGCCCGCAGCTTTGCAATCCTTCCTAGCTTCAGTTTTGGAGGCAGCCGACAGGCAAGCACAGCAGACAAGGTTGGAGTGTGTCCCCACTGGGACTGTGTCCTGCAGAAAGGCAAGTGGAGACACAAGCTCGGCCCTGGCAGAGGCCTTCTTTGGAGAACAGGTTTTCTGCAGGTCAGTGAGGCGAGTCATGCAGACTTAGAGTGGACCTCAAGGCCAGCGATGGATGTCCCCAGGAAAGCAAAACTAGGGACAGAGATACACACAGGAACTGGAATGACGGATACGACCAGGAACCAAGGAGCTGCACTTCTGGGCTAGTGGTGAGGAAGGTGCCCAGGGACTCAGGGACCCGACCCCCCCTCCACTCACCTCAGACCTCTGACCCCCGTGCTCTTGGAGAAGCCTCTACTGCCTAAAACATGCGCATACCCAGGCAGACACTGGGGTTCACACTCAAGTGTCCTATAGAGCGCGTGTACCACCAGTGGCTCACATTTGGTGTTAATGGAGTGTGTACCACCAGTGGCTCATACTTGGTGTTATATGGAGAGCGTGTACTATCAGTGGCTCACACTTGGTGTCATAAGGAGAGAGTGTACCACCAGTGGCTCACACTTGATGTCATCTGGAGAGCATGCACCACTGGTGACTAACATTTGGTGTCATATGGAGCGTGCGTACCACCAGTGGCTCACACTTGGATGCCCCCAGACAGACCGAACCAAATATTCACAGTTGTTCATTCAACTGTGATTCAACCATTCATTACTGATTTGGTAAATAAGGAAAAAAAATACTGTCTCATAGTCGAAAATTAATTTGCTAATTGATAATTTCAGACCTGTAACTCGTGTGTAGTGAGTGAAGACAGGGCTTATTGAACGGAACTGCCGAATGGCTAGAATGCAAATCACAGCTCTCTCATCATGTGATGCCTTCTAATCATGCCATGCTGTTCCCAGGACCCAGTAGCTACGAACTAAGCAGGGGCTGCATCAAATCCATATTGTAGAGGGTCTCATCCAGCAATGCTCAGGATTTCCTCCTGTCTCTGTGCTCTTGGGGCACTCCTAGCAGTGCTAGCCATGAACCGGTTCAGCTGAACCAAGGCAAGCGCCTTGACTCACCCTGGACTCTCTCTGGCCTACACGCTGTGCTCTGTTTATTTTGTTCATTCCAGGCTCCATAGTGCAGAGGTGCAGTCCCGGGTTGTTCTATTGCCGAAGCTCGCAAAGGGCAGACCTGCAACCCCAGACCCCTTCCCCTCAGCCCTGCCTGGTCTTCACCAGCTCTGGCTGCCCGAGGCCTCATGGGGGATGGGCCAACGTGTCAGATGCACAGGCTGTCACCCGCCTGGCTCCTGGCCCAAAGGCAACCTGGCATCTGCGTGGCTGACAGCAGGACCCCCCCCCCCCCCACCCAGAACACCAGGGTTTGGGAGAACCAAGACAATTGATGTCTGGTGCAGAGAACCCTGGCCAAACTCCCTGGGTCCCCTGCAGAAGGCGTGCCTTAGAACACAATCCAAAGCCACCCCAGCAGACGTCTCCAAATTTGGGCAACCTCAGGAGAGGAACACGGAGCCAGGAGTCAGAAACGCCGGCGTCTCTATTTCTGTCTCCTCATCCCATGGTGCATCTGCCCATGAATCACCCCCGTCTGTCTGGACTCCAGTCACCCCAGAAGAAAGGCGTCTGAGCTTCCCGCGTAGGCCTGAGCAGGGCCAACAGCGAGGGCTCACGTGAGACCTTACAGCAGAGGGTGTGAGGGCCTTAACCACCAGAGGGAAGAGCCTATTCTGAATATCAGGATCTGTGAAAATAAAAAAAAAAATCAACCCACGCCTGGATTTCAAGGGAGCAGATGCTGAAAGATGCAGCTATTCTGCCCAGGATGCCGATGGAGTGGTTCCCGTCAGGGTCCTGAACAGGCAGAGGCTCCTTCCCGGCCTAGCGGGGGTCTGGGAGAGGACTCAGGCCTCATCCACGTAGCCAGGCACTCAGAGCCGTCAGGGTGGTGAGGAAAACAGGAATCAACGAAAGTAGACAGCGTCAGAGATGAACTCAAAGGTAAAGAGCGCTTCCTGGCCAGAGAGACCAGACAGGGCTAAGGTTCTGGCCTTGCACGGGCCACTCCCAGCTCTATCCCAGCACCATATCTGGTCCCTGAGCCCCACCAGGAAGGACCCCTGAGCACTAAGTCAGGAGTAAGCTCTGAGCACTGCCAGCTGTGGCCCAACCCCACCCCACCCCCCACAGTTCACAGTAAATAAACATTAAAATGCGGCTCTCCTGCCTGGAATGTCTGTGAGCAAATGTTTGTGTCTTTTAGTTCTGGTCACTGGGACTCAAGAGGGCCGGACCCAGGCGGGGAGGAAGAATCAGAGGAAGGGGACATCACCCCCAAGGCTCAGCTCCGACAGGCCACGGGGACAGCAGAAATGCAGGAGGTGGTACAGACCGACCTGTGGGCTCCCTCAGATGCGGTGCTGACGTCCTAAGCCCAGAGCATGATGGGATTGGAGGGGAGTCTTGGGAGGGGGCTAAGGGGGCCTGGCTCACTATGATGACATGCAGAGGGAGGGTTCTGGGCTCGGGGCTGGCAGAGAAGGGAGGAAGCATATGACCCGGTTGTGTGCCCGTTGAGAGGCTGGGCTAGGTACCCATGGACTGAGGAAAGCACGGGTGCCCACCCCCAACTGGGCCCACCCAGGGCTTCCAACGGACCCATAGCTGTGGCTCATCTCCCACAGATGGTGAGACTTTGCTGACCACTTAGTGCAGTAGGTAAGGAGCTGACCTGGCTAGTTAAGGACCTGGCCTGGTTAGTTAAGGAGCTGACCTGGTTAGTTAGGGAGCTGGCTTCTTAGTTAAGAAGCTGGCCTTGTTAGTTCAGGAATTCACCTTGTTGGTTCAGGAGCTCACCTTGTTAGTTAAGGAGCTCGCTTTATTAGTTAAGGAGCAGGCCTGGTTAGTTAAGGAGCTGGCTTGTTAGTAAAAGTGCTCACCTTGTTAGTTAAGGAGTTCACCTTCTTAGTTAAATTGCTGGCCTGGCTAGTTAAAGAGCTGGCATGGTTAGTTAAGGAGTTCATCTTGTTAGTTAAGGATGAGGAGCAAGAAGAGAAATAACCAAGCAGGAGGCACCGGGTGGGATCCAGAGGAAGAGGAGTCTGGATGTGGTTGGAGGGTTGGAAGGGAAATTCGCTGTAGGGCATGCCACCCCGTTCTTTTGTCTCTCCAAGGAAGAGTCAGGAAAACCTAGAACCTCCTGCCCCGGATCTCAGGAGCATAGGCAAGGTGAGTGTGCGGGCATGCACGCATGCATGCATGTGAACTGGGCGTGTGCATGTGTGTGTGCGTGCGTGCGTGCGTGCATGCATGCATGTGTGTGTGTGTGTGTGTGTGTGTATGCCACAGGCCCATGGCAGTAGCTGCAGAGCTCAGGGTCCTAGTGGGGAGCACAGCTGGGGAGGGCAGGAGTGGGGTCACCTGACAGGGCAGGGAAGTGGTGTCTGGCCCTGGGGAAGACTAAAAGGAAGAGGACCTCAGGGAAGCTGCTGAGCGGGGTGGGAGGGCTCTGAGCAGGAGCTCAGGGTGAGTAGCCTTGGTCAGAGGCACTCAGATGCAGTTCCATCCAGCAGGAACGTAGGAACCTGAGCTCAGAGCTCAGGAGCCAAATTCAGGCTGGAGACGGGTTTAGAGCATCGGCACCTGAACTCAGAAGGGCACGGGGCCAGTCTGGAGAAGGCTGGCCGTGGAGGAGAGCCAGGTGGGCAAAAAACAATGGATGAGAAAGAGATGAGGTGGGGGGAGAGGGAAGAGGTTGGGGAGACAGAGAGTGGGGAGAGGGGGAGGGAGATGGAGAGGGAGGAGGAGGAGAGCGAGAGAGAGCAGAGGAGGGAGAGCAGGAAATCGATAGAAATCAAGTTTCTCAAGAGTCCAGGGAGAGAATTTACAAAAGGAGCCAGAAGGTAGTGACAGCCAGCCGGAGGCAGAGTGGACAGAAGAAACGGCCAGCGGGGGCAGAAATGTGGCTCACTGCCAGTCAGGAAGGGACACATCACCAGGAGGGGCCTGTGTGCAGGAGAGGGAGCGTACCCTGTCTACAGGAAAAGAGTCCCAGAGGCTGGAAAGACAGCACAGGGGTTAAAGTGCTGAGAGGCCAGTGCCTGAACACTGAGTGGGAGCACCCCCAAATAAGGAAATAAGATTCCCTCAAATTGGGTCCTGATCCCCCCAATCTCCATCGATGATTCAAGACCCTTGTTGAAATTCCACCAGGTCCCCACCAGGAACTCTCTTGGTCCTTTGAAGGAAGGGACCCCTCCCTCCTCAACACTTTCTTCTCGGTCCTTGTCTCAGGCCAAGAGGAGAGGGTCGGTGTGTGGACATCCCAAAGCACAGAGGTCATTACCTCAGTGGGAGGGAGGGTAGAGACTGAACACAGCCAGGAGTGCCGAGGCAGGATTATACTTCCAGGTTGGCTGAGCCAATGGGTGTGAGCTGACACGCAGGGGCAGTGCTGGACTTCCACCAAGGCACCGTCCCCCGAACCTCCCGCAAGTTAGAGAAGAGTTCTCCTTTTCGTTGATGTAGTATGGCATTATAACCTACGTGCCAGCACCACCACTGACCAAGTTACTGCGCATAGTATTCAGCACAACGTAAGCGTCCGTTAAATGCACATGGTCAACACTTCATAACTCTGAGAAGCTCTATGGACTCTTTCTCCCTGGTGGGAGAAATGCACAGAGAACTCCTACAATCACTATGTACTCCAAACCGGCCCTCGGATTCACGTACAAAGCTTTGGTCTCCGATGCAGTGCCAATGTGTGTCTGTAGTTGCAAAGTGGAGGAGGGCCAGAGAGGTGCTCTGGGGAGCACCAGCATGCTTCTGGACAAACTTGTGAGCACGGAGACATCCCCTGAGAAAGAGGAAGACCCTGGAAGTACAGCAGATGGAGGCAGGAACTTGACAAGAGTTCATCGCCCAGACAAATGGGCGAGGAATGCAGGAATGAGGTCTGTGAAGAGAGGAGGAAGAAGTTCTCCCCAAAGCCGAGAATTACATAGAGGCACTCAGCTTTTTTCATTGCCCAAGGATGTCTTAGGAACACCAAGCAGCACCCTGAGAGCTTAGATGCAAGGACTCAAATTCCCCTACTGCTCCATCATCCCTCCTTCAGCCTTCTCAAGAAGTGGAATTCCCCCCACTTGTTTGTTTCTCCAGCTATTGAACTGAAATGCATCCCTTAATGTCTTTTCCCAAACTTGGATTTCCCAAATCAAATCCAAGGTCCACATTTAGAAATGAGAGTATTTTTATGACTTATGAATTTATTTATGAGGCTTTAGAAGCACACAAAAATAAAAATCATTGCATGCTTTCAGAAAATTGATTTTATTGAAAAGAACATGAAAAACTTCTCATAAGTTAATCAGTGAAACCACTAGGATGCTGGATAATCCAGGGCATATGCAATTCGGGCTTTGGGAGTGCACAGGGGGCAGAGCGGTGATCAGGAGAATTACAGGGCAGGTTCACTTTCTTCCTGGACCTCAGATTCAAAAGGAAGGGAGAGAGGGAAAGAGAGAAAAAAGGAAAGAAGGGAGGGAGGGAGGGAGGGAGGAAGGAAGGAAGAGAGGGAGGGAGGGAGGGAGGGAGGGAGGGAGGGAGGGAGGGAGGGAGGGAGGGAGGGAGGGAGGGAGGAAGGAAGAGAGGGCGGGAGGGAAGGAAGGAAGGAAGGAAGGAAGGAAGGAAGGAAGGAAGGAAGGAAGGAAGGAAGGAAGGAAGGAAGGCTCCTTAAAATGTCTTTTCAAGCTTGGTTTGGTCATGCATTTCCCCTCTTGGGAAGAAATTCCTTTCTTCAAAGGAGAATTAAATGACAATAGAGCTCAAAGTGACCTAGTCCAACATTTCTGCTCAGACTCAGGCCTTGGAGCCTGGAGCAATGAAAGGTACCTCTCTGCCTGGGCTCATGGCAGAGCCAGAGCAGAGACGAAGCTCTGGTAGAAGACAACTCTCCAACCAAATGTTCTCATTTATGACTGTGATTCTTGGCAAGCTCCTGCTGAAAGGAAAATCACAAAGCAGGGAGTCTTTGAAAAATGACTCTCCAAAAATATCACTATTTTCAGGCAAGCTCTGCTGGTGTGTTGATTCCGAGCAAAGCTAATAGGGTCAGCTAGGACTGTGTGGCTCTGGTGAAGAGTCGGGAATAATGGGTCATCCTCACCTTTCTCGAAAAGCCTTTCCATTTGCCTAGACCTGTCAGGCATAGAAATGCTTCTGTACAACATGACGCCTACCTACGTGACTGGTTCCAGTGACAATAATTGTGACTGGGGAACTGGAGCAATAGCACAGCAGGTAGGGCATTTGCCTTGCATGTGGCTGACTGGGATTTGATCCCCAGTATCCCATATGGTCCCCCAAGCACCACCAGGAGTAATTCCTGAGTGCATGAGCCAGGAGTAACCCCTGGGCATTGCCGGGTGTGACCCAAAAAGCAAAAAAGTAAATAAAATAAAATAACTGTAACTGACAAGCATACCATGTCACAGCAAGGTGTGAGATCTGCTTAAATGAGTTCCAAGTATTGGACACTTGATACTTGATCGAAGCTTTTCCTCTTGAGCTCCAACTGTTAGTTGAATAGTCATCCAAGGAGACTGGCCCTAAATGGTTGTAACACAACTGGTAAACACCTTAGGAAGATGCGTGGGTGGGTGCAGGCCAGCTGGTGCAAGAGAGGGGCAGAGGAAGGTCTCCCCTAATTGTCTTAATGGATGCAGCAAGCTGCTATTCCGAGCCCAGAGCCACTGGAAATCAGTTGCTAATACCAACGGCCACTTGCTGGAACAAATTTTTGGTTACCATGTGTTTATTTTCTAAATGGAAAATGCCAATTAGCATGAATACTCAAATGGCCCAACAGACCATTAAGAGCCCATTTCTTCTACAAACAGAGCTCTTGATCATTTTGGAATGGGCCCCTTTTAGGTAGCAGTAACCATCAAAGCTTCTAGATCTTCAACCTCAGCCTTTCACAAAAAAAAAAAAATAGGATTTTCACTGGACACCACCTGCTGCCCAAGGTGGGGGTGAGGGTGTTGGTCACTTCTTGATTTCGCAAGAGCACAAGACTTCTGACCTGTAAAGCTAACTCCACCTCACGATGGCAGTCAGTAGAGCCTGGGTCATGCCATTGGTGTCTGGGGTTTAGGAGAGAGTCGCTTAGAGATGGGCTGAGACCCCTGGAGTCCCCTTGAATTCTGCCCAGATATTTATAGCTCTGAAACATTACCTCTGCCCACAGGAGTTCTGGGCTGTGCTTGCCTGGAAGAAAATCCCCCGCTGACTGCAGGTTAGGGCTGTGAGGAGACTCAGAAGGGAAATCGCTCTCTGCAGAGCTGGGGTGTCTGAAAAGGATCATCTTGCTCTGACCCATGCCCGATTCTTTTTCACTTTCCTCTGCTCATTGCGACCTTGTTTTCGGGGGAGCTGCCCGGGAAGGTGGGGGCAGAGGAAACCGTGAGTTTCCAAAGGCCGCCAGCAACCCAGCACAGTTCAGCATGACACTACCTCCCCGGAAGGCTCGGCCCCTCCTTCATGGCCCATGGGAGCCGCATAAGTCCAGGGACATGGTCTCATCCCACACCTTCAGGGTCCTGAAGGAGAAAGCGGGTTTTGGTGTTGCTGTGGTGAAGGATCTCACATCCCAACAGGGAACATGGCTGGTCACCCGCCTTGCCTGCCCAGAGACTTTCATCTGACCCTCGGGGCACGCAAATAAACCAGCCAGGAAGGGACTCCCCTGGTGTTGAAATGTCACTCAGTCTTTCTGCAAATGTAAGGTTCCCCCCTCCCTCCCTCCCTTTGACCCCTTCCTCCCTCTCTCTCTCCCTCCCTCCCTTACCCCCTCTCTGTCTCTCCTCACTCTTTCTCTATCTCCCTCTTCCTCTCTCCCTTTCTCTCTTTCTCTCTTTCTCCCTCTCTCCCTCTCTCCCCCTCCCCCCTCTTTTTCTCTCTCTACCCCCTCTCTCTCCCTCTCTCCCTCTCTCTCCTTCTCTTACTCCCCCTCTCCCCCTCTCTCTCCTTCTCTCTGTCTCCCTCCCTTTCCTCTCTCTGTCTCTCTGTCTCTGTATCTCTCTCCCTCTCTCTTCTCTCTCTCCCTCCCTCTCTCTCATCCTCTCCTCTCTCTGTCTCTCTCTCTTTGTCTCTGTCTTTATCTCTCTCTCTCCTGTAAGCAATTATGAGATTATTGTGCTACTAATCAGTCCCTTCTCGTAGGGAGGAATGGCAGCCCGTGGGCGAGTGTCTTCCACCCGTGTGCTGGCAGGAATGTGGGGTCCCTGGGGCAGGGCCGGACGTAGAAGCTTCCCCAGTTCCACATTGCTCAGACAAACCCAACCCTCCCAGCTAACAGACCCGCACCCGCGACCCAGCAGCGCCTGGCCCGTGCTCCACGCCACACCCCACACAGCTGCCCCTCACCTTCGCAGAGCCAGACACAAGCCTCCCCCTCCAAACAGAGCCACTCCTGCCCACTCACTGCATGGTCGACATGTCCTCCTGCTGTTTGAGGCCCTCAGAGTTCCGCGACCTCCTCCCTCCAATGCCCTTTCCCTGCACAGGGTGGGAGGTTCTGCCATAGAATCTGAAATGGAGAAACGTGAGCAGGGATGAGAGAAAGGAGAACAGGGGCTGGGTGAGGAGAGGGCTCCTGAAGCTGAGGGGCCACATCCCCGAGGGCCCATTGGAGGACAGCAGGCAGCCTGCAGCCAGACAGCACCTCGGTCAGGGAGTCCTCCTTTTTCTGCTCATCCTGTTTGCTGGGAAGCTCCTCAGCATCTGTCTTGCAGGGGCAGATTCTGCTCTGCCCTCACTTTGCTGCCCTGCAGCTCTTGTTTGTGCAGCAGACTCACTTGTGCATGTGCATCGTAGTTGGCAGTCAAACTCTGCAGCATTCCCTGGGCCCCGGGGGCCACCGAATTGCTGGATGCTTGAGCCACGTTGATGTGACTCCTTCCAGACAGCAGATAACTGCGACTCGGCCCCTTCCTGTCCCCGTCCCACCTCCCCCTTCTGCCCCTCTCCTGCTCTCTCTGACAGCGTTCCGGGTCTTTCAGTCCAGAAGCAGGGATTTCCCTTCTGCCTTCTCCTTAAAAACTGGCTCAGAGTCAAGGGGACTTGCCCGTGATGGGAAGCTTGTCATAAGAGTGCAGGAAAGATGAGGGGCAGTTAGGATAGAGGAGGGACCAGAGTGACAATCACTGTATCACTGTCATCCTGTTGCTCGTCAATTGCCTCGAGCAGGCACCAGTAACGTCTCCTTCATCCTAGCCCTGAGATTTTAGAAAGTACCACATTCGAGGCTCTTTCAGGGTCAGGAGAATGAGACCCATCATTGTTAGTGGATTTTGGCATATTGAATATGCCACGGGGAGTTTGCCAGACTCTGCTGTGTGGGCAGGATACTCTCGGTAGCCTGCCAGGTTCTTCAGAGTAAGAACTAGATGATAAGATTTCATGCAGTGTGGCCACCACACGCTTCCAGGAGCAAGGTTTTATAGTCTCTGGGTCTTGGCCGTTGATGGGATTACAACTGGCAGTTGCTGGGGGCAGTTGGTGGGTGTAACACCTACATACTGGAAGATGGGGGATCTGGGTGGAGGAGGCCCAGTCCCAATCCGAGCAGGCTTGGAGATCTACGCCCTGGGTCCCACACACCTGGGTTCCTCTGCCAATTTCTTCATGCGTGAGGCTTATCCGAATGTGTGGAGAGTGGTCTTAAGCATGGCTGTGGCTGGAACCAAAGGTCTTCAGCTTCCAGGGCTCTGCTCGGGGTGGGGAGGGAAACTCAACTCACCTCCTCCAAGGGGCCCCAGTGAGGACAGCCAGGTGTGGAGGCAGGAGACTCCGCACTGTTCTCTTCCGGGAGTAGGGTTTTATAGTCTCTGGGTTGTTCTGGACAGAAACTAAGTGTTGAAAGTAGGTAAAGGGATAAACATAACCTCCCAGTATCTGTATTGCAAACCATAAGGCCCAAAAGGAGAGAGGGAGAGAAGAAGAAGGAGAAGGAGGAGGAGGAGGAGGAGGAGGAGGAGAAGGAGAAGAAGAAGAAGAAGAAGAAGAAGAAGAAGAAGAAGAAGAAGAAGAAGAAGAAGAAGAAGAAGAAGAAGAAGAAGAAGAAGAAGAAGCCGCCTGCCATAGTGGGGGGAGCCACACTGGGCAGGAGGAAAACTGTGGACACTGGTGGTGGGAAATGTCCCCTGGTGAAGGGATGGCTGTTGGAACACTATATGACTGAAATCCAATCATGAACAACTTTATAAATGTGTCTATCACTGTGATTCCATTGAAACTTTTTAAAACGGGCTCCATAACCCCCCAAAGGACAGAGAGAGTAAGAGGAAATGAGCCTGACACAGAGGTGGGGGTGGGGGGAGGTGGGGTGGCGGGGAGGGATACTGGGGAATTGTTGGTAGAGAATGAGCACTGGTGGAGGGATGGGTGTTTGATCATTTTGTGATTGTAACCCAAACAGGAAAGCTTGTCACTATCTCCTGGTGATTCAATAAAATGAAAAAAAAAAAAAGAATGGGCACTGGTGGAAGGATGGGTATTCGATCATTGTATGACTGAACTCAAGCATGAAAGTTTTTAAGTCTGTAACTGTGCCTCACGGTGATTCATTAAAATTTAAAAACAAATAAAAATTAATTAATTAAATTAAAAAACTGGCTCCTAGGAACCACTTCACCTACTCCCCCAGTGCCAGAAGGAACACTGGCCACAGCCCAAGGGGCAGGGAGAGACCCGGCCACCTGAGCCATGTGCAGAAGACTGGAACCCTGATGCCACAGATGCACCTGACAGCCAGCCTGCTGCCCTCTCCCTGACACGATCCTCTGAACCCCTGTCTGCCCTGCACCGGGGCCAGCCCCATCCCTCTCTGCAGGGCAGCCCCGAGCTTCGCCCAAGGACCTCTGCCACAGTGGGGCCCCAGCCCTACATATGGCGCCACGTCCCCTAGGCACTGACCATCCTGATACCCGGGGAGGACACTCCTATATACGGCCAGATGCTGAGTAAGGAGGAAGGGAGGACAGGAGAACCAAGGCCTCATGGTGCAACGTTGGTTGGCAAGTGATTCTGATGTAGGCAGGTAGACAGGGAAAGGCCCTTGGCAACGAAACTTGGGTCAACCAAAATCTCTGGGAAGGAAAGTTCTAAGGTTGATCCATCCTGTGGCTAGGAGAACAAGACCTGATAAGATCTTCAGCAGACCCTGAAGAGATTGGACCCCTCCCCGTGAAGTTCCTCAAACCTTCCGACCACTCCCTTAATCTGATTAACTTTAGTGACTCAGTCCTGAGAAGACTCCAGAACGTTCCAGATCAAGAGGACCTAAGAAGAGCCTATAAAAGCCACCTTGAACAAAGGAAGGGCGCACATATGCTGCCCGAGCCCATGTGCTGCTTGTGTCCACGTGGCCGAGCACATGTGTCTCCTGCATCTCCTCTCTTGAGATGGGGTATTTCATGCTTTCCTGTCTAATGCTGGGGTGTGTGTAGGGGCTCTTTACACCCTTGGAGAAGGTCGCATTCTCTCCTGAGTACATTCTCTCTTGAATACTCTGTCTCTGTCTCTGTCTCTGTCTCTCTCTCTCTCTCTCTCTCTGTCTCGCTCTCTCTCTCTGTCTCTCCCTCCACACCTTCAAAAACCTCCAAATAAAATCGGTTTAACTTCACTAGCTGCCTACTCCTGAAATTCCTTTCTGCAAGGGGAGACAAGAACCCCGGGTCCTGGGTGGCAGAGGCAGAGGGGGAGAAAGTGGCTGTCTTTCTCCTCCCTGCTTCACATAAGTCACCCGTGGGGCCCACCAACATCATTTCCTCATTCTTCCCTGTTTCCTAAATGGCCTCCCTGCTGGCGAGCACGGGATGAGGCCTGTGCCAAGCATGGCACCATGGCCCGCAGCAGCCTGATGCGTCCACCCATCCCAACACCCAGGCTCCCCTAGGACCTCACCCCCTGCCCCAGGCTGGCACTGCCTGACTACCATTGCTCAAAGACCGCTGTCAGTGCTCAGGGACTCTGCTGAATCCTGTTCTTCCAGATGCTTCTTTCGGGAGAAGATACACTATGCTACATGTTTCTTTTTCTTTTTCTTTTCTTTTCTTTTTTTTTTTTTTTGTCCTACCATGGGTAGGACAAAGGAAAAAAAAAAAAACAGAAACATGTAGCATCATGCATATGCTGCCCGGGCCCATGTGCTGCTTGCACATGTGACACCCGCATCTCCCCTCTTGAGATGTGTACTTTCATGCTTTCGTGTCTAATGGTAGAATGTGTGCAGGGGTTCTCTCTGCCTTTGGAGAAGCCTGTGCTCTCTCTTGAGTGCATTTCTCTCTCTCTTTCTCTCTCTCTCTCTCTCTCTCTCTCTCTCTCTCACACACACTCTCCCCCTCTGTACCTTAAAAATAAATAAAATAAATAAAAATAAATACCTCCAAATAAAATCTATTTATTTCACTGTGATCACAATCACGGAGAGCCCGGCAAGCTACCGAGAGTATTCGATATGCCAGACACAGTAACAACAAAGTCTCCAATGGAGACGTTACTGGGCCTGCTCAAGCAAATCGACGATTAACGGGAGGGCCACAATCACAATCATCCTGTTGTTTGTCGATTGCCTCGTGCAGGCACCAGTAACGTCTCCTTCGCCCTAGCCCTGAGATTTAAAAAAGTGTCATATTCAAGGCTCTTTCAGGGTTAGGAGAATGAGACCCGTCATTGTTGCTGGTATTTGGCATATCAGGTACACCAGGGGGAGTTTGCCAGACTCTGCCGTGTTGGTAGGCTACATTTGGTAGCCTGCCAGATTGTCCAAAGTAAGAGTGAGATAAGATGGCACGCATCTGGGAGTTCGGTTTTATAGTCTCTGGGTCTTGGCCGCTGATGGGATTACATGGGGCGGGGGGGGGGGGGGGGGTGGGTCGGGGAGGACAGTTGGTGGGTGTGACCCCTGCCTACTGGATGATGAAGGAAGGACCTGGGTGGAGGATACTCAGCCCTGATCCAAGCAGGCTTGGAGATCTCTTTACAGAGATATTTCACTGCAAAAAGAAGAAGAAGAAGAAGAAGAAGAAGAAGAAGAAGAAGAAGAAGAAGAAGAAGGAGGAGGAGGAGGAGGAGGAGGAGGAGGAGGAGGAGGAGGAGGAGGAGGAGGAGGAGGAGGAGGAGGAGGAGGAGGAGGAGGAGGAGGAGGAGGAGGAGGAGGAGGAGGAGGAGAAGGAGAAAAAAAAGACATGTACCATAGTGTATCTGCTCCCGAAAGCTACCCGTGATGTATTTGATATGCCCCAAAACAGTAACAACAAGTCTCACAATGGAGACGTTACTGGTACCCGCTGGAGCAAATCAATGAATAATGGGAGGACAGTGCTCCAGTGCTCCAGTGCTCTTTGTCCTGTTCGTCTTGGGGCCATACCTGGCTGTGGTCAGGGCTCAGTGCTCAGGAGAGTAGAGTAACCCCTGTCAGGGCTTAGGGGATTATACATGGCGCCAAGGATTTGAACCAAACTTGTAGCCTCCATACTGCATGCAGGGTACTTATCTGCTACCTTATCTCTCCATCCCAATTCTTTATTTTTCAGAAAAAAAAAAAAAGCAAAAACTAGCACTGAACACCCTCCCCGGCCCTCTCGCCTCCCCCCCTCCCCCACCCACTTCCCCTTCTGGGTTTGTGTCCATCCCTGAGCTTTATTTTCACTGAGTTGCGCCTGTTCACCAATTCTTGTCTTCCTTGTACCTCACACACGAACGTACCCGCCTCCTCTTTGTCTTTTCTCCTTCCGGCTTAGTCTTACTTCCCTCAAGTTCCTGGCGTTTCTGCTGCAAGTGCCAACATTTCTCTTCCCTCTTTATTTAGCGATTGTTTTGTTTATGAGTCGCACTCAGCAGTGCCCGGGGCTCACTGCCAGCTCTGAACTTGGGGCTCACTCCTGGCAGTGCTCAGGAGACACTATTTGGGGTGTGGATGCCCCAGCTGAAAACTGGACTGCCCGTGGGTAAAGCAAGCACCTGAGCTCTCTGCCCTGCAGTTTCCTCCTTATTAGCCTGGACCCCCCACCCCTGCCGAGCTGCTGGATGCAGCGAAGGATGATCCACACAAAGCATTTTCGGGCATCGGCCCTGCGGACCTCCAGGCCCTGCACCCCCGCCTTGGACGGAGAGAGCGTGCTCTAAGTAGGAGCCCCCGCTTGAAACTGCAGATACGGCGGTGCTGGAAAATCCAGAAACAGTGAATGCCGGGATATGCCCTGTCCCCCGTCCCCCATCCCGGCTGCTTCCATTCTCAGAAGCTGCACAGTCAGATGTGTTGGATTAAAATACTTTCTTGACAAAAATCTTTGTCATATGTTCATGTTCCTGGACATTCCCGTAGTTTAGTTCATTTTCTTAGCACCTCGGCTTAGCAAACTCACAGAGCCCTCTTGGCATGGAGTGGCCCGAGGTCCCCATGGGGGGGACGTGAGGTCCCAGTGGACCCCTCCGAGGAGCAGTAGGGAGGAGGCGTGGGAACCCACGGTCTCCCGAACACTCTTGACCCCGAACACTCTGGTGTTGCCGCCAACGAGGCAAAGGGCCTTGCCTCTTCAGTGGTTACCAGCTGCAAATGACTCACTAGGGCGCCTTAATCCGCCCTTGATGCTTGGAGCTGGGCCGACTCCTGGAGAGAGACCCAAGGGCGCTGCTCCTCATTAGCTGCCCCAAGGGCACCCCTTAGGCCAGAACCACCCCTCCTTACCCCAGATTCAGCCGTTCGGCACTTTTGTTTGTCCACGACCAACAGACCAGACTGTCCACCGCAAGGGAGCTGAGTAACTTAACGAGGCAGTTACCTGCTCCTGGCTGGAAGCAGAAGAATCTGAAAACCAGCTTTTCCTGGCTGGGCGCCGACTTGAGCTGAAGCGCGCAGGGAGGCTGTTGAGAGCCTCTTTCCCTCTCAGGTGACACGGGGGCCCTGGGGAGCCTCCCTGAGCCAGGAGCTGGGGTGAGCCGAGGGGCTGGCAGCGAGAGCCGTGGCTTGCCTTGGCTGGGGGTCACAGAGGGGAAGGAGTTGGAGGCCGAGAGAAGCTAATGCCTCACAGCTGAGTAGTGGGCTTCCTCCCCAGCTCCCGCCTTCCCTTCCCCTTGCACACACACACACACACACACACACACACACACACACACACACACACACACACTCACTCTCCACAGTGGTGCTCAATGGGTGTCAGAGGCCTTCTTTTTCAATTGATTCATCATGAGCTACACAGTTATAAAGTTGTTCATGATTGTTGACGATTGTATTTCAGTCATACGATGTTCCAACACCCAGTACATTTCCTACTATTAATGTCCCCAGTTTCCCTCCCAGCACCATCTTCACCC
Organism: Sorex fumeus; assembly: GCF_029834395.1. NCBI lineage: Eukaryota > Metazoa > Chordata > Mammalia > Eulipotyphla > Soricidae > Sorex > Sorex fumeus. Next base: position 3,464,796 of record NW_026606098.1, on the reverse strand, counting down.
ACCCCACCTGCCTCTGAGGCAGACTCTCTCTCCCTCCCTCTTTCCCTCTCTCTCCTTCTCTCTCTCCCTCTCTCTTTCCCTCTCTCTCCCTCTCTCTCCCTCTCTCTCCCTCTCCCTCGCTCTCTCCCTCGCTCTCTTTCGCTTTCTCTCCTTCTCTCCCTCTCTCTCTCTCTCCAGCTCTCTCTCTCCCTCTCTCTCTCCCTTTCTCTGCCCTCTCCCTCCCTCCCTTACCCCTCTCTTCCTCTATCTCTGTCCCTCCCCCATCTCTCTCCATTTTGGGCATTATGATTTGTAATACAGGAACTGAAAGGTATTACGTATAACCTCTTACCAACTTTCAGCATTCTGCTCTTGTCCAGAGTGATTATTTCCCATTATTATTGTCACTGTCCTAACTGCCCTCCACACCACAACTTGTGACAAGATTCCAACCATGGGACAGTCCTACCAGCCTTTGTTTCCACTGTCCATGGATATCCTTGGATATTAGTCTCACACTAATATCCTTTTTCTGTCCTTCAAATGAGTGTGATCGTTCTGTCTGCTCTCTCCTTCTGACTCGTTTCACTCAGCATAATAATCTCCATGTCCATCCATTTATAAGCGAACTTCAAGACTTCATGTTTTTCTGGTGGCTGCATAGTATTCCATCGTGTGGATGTGCTGTTGTTTCTTCATCCATTCATCTGTTCTCAGGCACTTGGGTTATTCCCAGATTCTGGCTCTTTGGATAGTACTGCAATGGACACAGAAGTGCAGGTGACTTTTCCACTGGACCCCACATGTACTTAACTGTGCTACTTTCATACATGCTTGCTGGGGGGCCTCGCTCCTGGCCATGGTGCTTACACATCCTGCTGTTGTGTTCACCGGGGATTTCAACCTCGAGCTACAGTGCTCAAACTTGGCTGAGGCGTGTCTATGATGGCATGCTCTGGTTTTTGTTTGGTTTTTTTTGGGGTTTTGCTCTGGGGATCCACACCCAGCAGTGCTCTCCACACCCCTGTTTCTGTGCTCAGGGATCACTCCTAGCAGACTCAAGAGGCCCTGTGGGGTTCCAGGGATTGACCCAGGTTGGCCATGAACAAGGCTAGTGCCCTGCCCACTGTACTATCTCTCTGGCCCCTGTGATTGCATGCCCTGTTGCTCATGCCAGGAGCCCCCACCAGCAGAGATGCCAGGATGGGACTTGGTGCATGAGGGCAACCCCAGAGATCAAACATGAGGTCTGGCACTTACAAGGTGGGTACTTCTGCTCCTGGGTTACCCCAGTGCCCATCTGGAGTTGCTTATTGGGTGGCCCTCAGCATTCCACACACCAGGCTTCATGACACAGGCCAGATGTCAGACTGCTAGCCAGATCTCAGACCATTCACACCCCTGGCCATGATGCATGAGACAAACCAGGACTCCCACAAAAATGTTGGCAACACACTCGTGAGTCAATGGAACATTCTAGAGGCCCCATACTGTCCAGTATTCCTCTGAGGTTCTCCAGAACTATCCCAAATAAGTAAACAAATCTGAATTTTTGCATACAGTTGGGTGTCCGAAGGGAATAAAAAATTCCCAATCAGAATAGATACGTGGAAACATGTTGGCAGGCAAGGGTGCAGAAAGGAAATTGTATTTGCACGGTGAAAGGATGCCAAGGGGAAATGGGAGGCTTGGCTGAAGGATAGGAAGGATGTTCCGGTCCATTTCAAACCCAATGAGATGCCCGCCTACGTGACAATTCTGTCTTCTCCAGTAAGACCCAAATGCACTTTTTCCCACCGATGCCCATGACTTACTGGCTCCCCCTGAGGCCCCACAAGGCACATTCAGCAGCAAAACTCTCCAGCACTTTCCCCCAAAATAGATTTTCCCTGACATGCAGCATTAGGCCCAACTTCTCCAGAAACTCTTTGTACGTTGTTGTGAGTCCCAGAGGCAAATCTGTTTCCCTAAGTTATCTTGACAGAGGCCCTGACCCACAGGAATTAACTTCTACATCAAAGTCACGGGAAGGGGAGGAACACAAAAAGAGAAGGCACCAACTTTGCCAACCCCAGCAAAATCTAAATGTTGGTCTCAGAAAGAGAGAAGTCACGACTCCCAGACCTTTCAGGGAACTTGGCTTAAGAAATTAACTTTGAACTTGACTTTGGAGGGCTTGGTGTACCACCAATTAAAAGGTCACCTACCCTACTTATGCCAGTCCCAGAAAATGTCCCCTCTTAAAAGGCTCTTGGCATTTCGAATATTTTGTTTGCACCAGATAAAAGCTGTCTTGGAAGACAAAGGTCAGTTTTTAAGTGATTTATCTTGGAGAAGGATGTCTTTTCAATGAAGCCATGCAGAATTGGCAGCGAGAAAACCTTTCATGGCCAGTGACTCGGAAGGGACCTTCTCTGCTTTACAGCCACCAGCCTAGAGCTGCAGTCTGGATCACTGTGGTAAACACCCATTTCCCTTTTCTGCTCTCTTGGATGCAACAGCCTTGGTCATGGTGGGCCTATGTGTGCCAGCACCCTCCCAATCTCCACAGCAACCCTCCAAGATGGGTAGACTCCCCCCTCTTCCACAGAGCAGGCTGTGAGACTCTGCGCTCAGGGACCCACTTGCTTGGTGGCCAACATGAGAGTAGGGGATCACCCTCTTGGACTCCGGCACCTGGTCCCTGGACACAGAGTCCTTCCCAGGAAGCCCGGGGCTGCCCCTTCCCATGGCCATGTGCAGTTAGTACAGACAGCTCCTCACTAACTCACCACTGAGTATCAGCAAATAACAAGGGAAACAGGCTCAGAGTAAAACTTCACCCTTGACCTCCAGGAACTCAGAACACTCTAGAAAATGAAAACTTGGTCTGGCTAGTTACAAACATCTTGTTGGGCCGTGGGGTTCCAGACATGAACCAGCCATTATTCATAGGGTTTTTCAGGAGGAGAGAGAGTGAGTGAGTGAGTGAGAGAGAGAGAGAGAGAGAGAGAGAGAGAGAGTGAATCTGTAAACAGATTCAAGCAGGCTACTGCCCTTGTGGGGAGGCTCTCACCTGGCCAGTGGATGACCAGAGCAAGAGCGAGAGTCTGGAGAAACATATCTGTCTGCCAACTGCAGGGATGTGGCAGAAATCTCTTCCCTTCCCACACTTGCACTAGACCAAAATATTTCTGTGGGCCCCTGTGGGTGTCTGGCCCGCTCATGATTCCAACGAGCAGTTGGCCTCCAGACAGAGGCCTGGTGAGTCTGTCCACAGTTCCAGCCTAGTCAATGGCTTCACACACACACACACCACACACACACACTTGCTCACACATTCACACTGCCATGCTGGGCCTGTCTGAGCCAATGAATATTCTCCCTCCTTCTCCCTCCCTCTCTCTCTCTCTCCCTCTCTCTCTCTCTCTCTCACACACACACACACACACACACACACAAACACTATCTGGATGAGACCGTACCAATCTGAGTCTATTAATATACATACACATAAACATATTATCTCTCTCACTTTTTCTTTCCCTCCCTCTCTCCTTTTCTCTCTCTGTCTCCCTTCCTGAGCATATCTGCGCATGTACACACACACACACACACACACACACACACACACACACACACACTATCGGCATCGGCACTACCTAAATAGTATGGTTCTAGTCTGAGTCACACACACACACACGTACACACAAACACATACACATGTTCTCTTCCCCTCTCTCTCTCTCTACACACACACACACACACACACACACACACACACACACACCATTTGTTCCACTTCCCTGGAGAACCCTGTTTTCTTCCTCACTTGCGTACACAGCAAGGGCAGGAATTACAGTAGGCAGTCCTGGGATAAGGCCAAGGGCAGCTGGTTTGATCTTGGTCCCCAGCTTGCACAGAGCTCAGCCAGGGCTGAGGCCAAGTCTCTCTAGGGTTTCATTCTCCCACCTGACAGTTGGAATGGCAAGAAGGGCATCTCCCGAGAGTTGTGGGCCAGACGGACTCACGCCCAGGAGGTAACACCTTGGCAGCCTCCGATGATCCGCTCTGAAGTGTTTACTCAGTGACTGCTTGGATCCTGGCAGTGCAGTCACCATTAAAGATTCATCCCTTTGCCTGAGAAACGTGAAGTTCCCTGGAGTTTGTGGTAGAAATGGGCATGCTGGCCGTTCCCATCCCCACCTCCTGGATGGGCGGTGGCTGGCATGGGTTGACAGGCATTAGCAGCTCGAGGAGCAGCAGCCTGAGGGAGAGAACAGGGTGGGAAGAAGGGAGTGTGGAGTGGGCGGGGGTGGTGTGCAGGAGACACCCACCTCTTCAGGGTCTTACCCAGCGCCTATCCAGGGCTCACCCACGACAACCTACTGCTTCCGATCCATGTGTGTCCCTAGCGTGATGGTGATGAGAATGGCATAGTAGTGAGGGCTGTTTGTCAAGGGTGACTCAGTGCTCATCGGCCCCTGGCCAATGTGCCACTGTCCTGGGTGTGAGGCTGACCACTCTCCTGCCCACGACCAATGAGCATCATTGTATGTCTCACAATCACAAGGGTGATGAGCCCGAAATTAGTTGTGCCATCCTGATGGTCAACCAATGTGTCTTCAGCCAACCAATCAGATGCTCTGCCCTAGCCTCTGCATCCCAGAGAGGCCTCCAGGTGCTGGGTGAGGTCAGGTGTCCCCTGGCTGCTACAGCATTTGCTTGGGGTGTCCACCATGGCCCTGTGTTCTCATGTCCAGGCTGACCAGGCCTTAGCTCCAACACTGCTGCTCAGTCTTCCTTGCTCCCAGCCCTTTCTCTCAGCCAGGTACTCCGGCTATTAGTTCTGGAAGCTTCTTTTTGGAATTGGAAATTACTGCTTTACCCTAAAATTGTCAATGCTGCACAAACTTGCAATATAGCTCCCAAGATCAGAAAAGGAGAAAGCACTATCTGGAGTGGCAGAACTGCCTGGTTTAAGTCCCCCACCAGCATTGCCCAGGTGCCTAGGGACCGTTCCCACTGACCCTGGCTTCCGGTTTACTAACATGCATCCGTCTATTTGGCAGATACTCTTGAGTCTCTGTGCCACTTCTCTCTGCCCTAATAGAGAGATGGCCTCAACGTGCTGCCAAACCAATGATCAAAGACCCGTCAGATTCCTAGAGCAGGTGTTTCCTAAGACAAACTGCAAACTCATTCAAGGACACTGAAGCCTGGCTGCCAGAAAGAAGCATTCAGTCTGCTAGCACGCCTTATGCTTCAAAGGTATTTTTCAAAATAAAATGATGCTACTTGATCCTAGGGACAAAAGAGAAGAATTGGGGCTTTCAAATCTAATGGCAAGAATGGACTTTTTGAAGAGAGGGATGCAGATTCAGTCGGCCCTTGGTCTCAGCAGTGGTGAAAAGCATCCAACTGATTTCAGGAGTGTGGCCAGCTGGGGGGGGGGGGGGGGTGGAGAGATTCCAGTTCCTCCAGGCGGTGCTGGCTCTGTTCCTTCGCCCATCACACACAGGCCTCGGGCTCCGGGGGCAACAGTGAGTTTCCTTCTGCTGCATTCAACTCCTTTGCGGTGAAGACTAGCTGTGTGGTAAGTGTAAGGGGAATGTGAGCCGGGGACACCTCCAGAGAGGAGAGGCTAGTCCAGGTGCACATAACACATGGGATGACTGGTCAGGGCCTGGCCCAGAGGACATGAGAGAGAGAGACACTAGCCCAACTCACACTGGTAGGCTAACAGATTGGCCCTTCCCTATCTCTCTGTCTCTGTCTCTGTCTCTGTCTCTGTCTCTCTGTCTCTCTCTCTCTCTCTCTCAAACACACACACACACACTGATTCTTCTTTTTTTAATTTTATTTTCATAAAAGTAGCTCACAATAGTTCATTACAGATAAAATTTAAACACCAATCCCACCACCGAGCACCTTCTCACCACAATAAGAGGAGGGAAGTGTGTGAAGGTTGTTGTATTTCATTCTGGCGCTATTTAAGTTCATATATAAGAGAATACAAGAAAGTGTGTTAGAAACCAAACAAATGTGTGCTGCTTTTGATAAGAAAGTGAGGTAGAGTATAAGAGGTTGCACTCCATGAAATTCTGAGATGCTCTCTTCTGAGAACTTTAGTTTGTAGTCTCTGGGTCTTGGCCGTTGATGAGTTTACATGGAGCCAGGGGCAGTTTGTGGGTGTGACTGCCAAGCTACTGGAAAATTGGGGAGCTGGGGGGAGGAGGCCCAGTCCCGATCCAAGTGGGCTTGGATATATCACACTGATTCTTCTTGGACACTGAGCTGCTGCCTCAGGACCGATGAGTTTGAACATCTCAGGATTCTTCACAATACTTTCTTCTGTGATGACATGGCAGGAACATTGTGCCAACTCTCAGCTTCTGAATCTAAAAATAACCTTTGCCACTGACTGGAGACACCTTCACTTACAGGAATGACCATCTGGGCCACAGAAACCACGATCCTGAAGGACCCAGGGAAACACATTTACACCATAAACAACAGATTGGAAAGAACTTGAGGTGAAGTGAAAAGAGTTTTTCCTTCCCCCATGAGATAGTGTTAAATGCCCTCAGAATGGGATGAAGAAGTCCAAAAAAGGTTGCCTGACAATTTCATTAGGGACCCCCTTCCCCACCCCCTACTTCCCATGCCCAGCCTTGTCTGTCTTCTAAAGCCCTGTCACCTCAGGAAGGGTTTAATGATCAAGGCCATCTTAACTGGAGGTCAAACACCAGCCTTGAGGTCACTGAAAAGGCCTTTTGTAGGTGTGATTACCATCCAAAGCTATAGCTTTGGTGATAGCAGAGGCAAAAGAAGGATCTATTCTAACCACGTAAAAGCTGTAAAAGCAGTCAGTCAGAGCTTTCCTGAAAGGAAGAAATTCTGACTGGAGACTACCACCTAGAAACCCCTCCTAAAATTCACCCCAAATTGACTGTACCCTTGGAATTATACCATGACAATAGATCAGTGATGATATTTGTCTGTCTAAACCTATACCTTCCCATCAAGCGAGCTAGAGGTGCAGTTCTCTATCTAGATCTATCTGGGGGAGAGGGGTGCTATGGGAGAGATTTATATTCTTTTAGTTTTGCTTCTCCAAGGAGCCCTGACTCATCTAAGGAGAAATGACAGATGCCGGTAACTGGCAAAGTTGATTGTGGGTTGATGGTAGACCAGATGATCCTGGAAAGAGAAGCATCTACCTTTTGCATCCCCATATACCCTTGGGAATTCACAAGACAAGTTCCTTCTTCCTTTCCAAAGAGGCCTTAGCTTCAAATGCTTGAGTTTATTAAACAGTCTTATAAGGAAAAGAAGAGAAGGCCTGTATCAAAACATGAATTCTTAAGTCCTGGCCTGGTTATACTCTCTCCTCTCTAAAAGCTGCCTGACCTCTTGTAGTGGCTCTGGAACTTAAGTACATTAAAAATTAGAAAGTGTGTGCTGGAAATGTTGAGTTCATTTCCAGAATAGGGGGTAGGACACAGCGGCCTGGGGGAGGGAGTCTTGTCTTAGGCACTTTGGTGGTGATGAGATGATGTATAACTGTCCACCAAGATCATAAATGTTGACACCATTGTAAATACATTACCTTAACTATAATTTAAACATTCACGTAAAATAAAAAAATAAAGCATGAGTCATGTAGGTCAATATTGACCTACATAGAATCAAATCCAAGTACTGTAGAATTAAATGTTCTGGAAGTCTTCTTTGCAGTTTTCAGTGTATGTAGGTGTATGTGTGTATGTTTTGAAAGGAAAATGAGACTGAATGTCTCACTAAAACTATAACCCTGGAAGTAGCTTCTTTTCCTATAGAAAAACAAACACTGCCTATTTTGTCCATTTAGAATCCATCAGCTGGTATAAGTGAGTATTGCCACTTGAAAAAACCACAAGTCATTAATTTCTGAGTCCAAATGAAAATGAGTTCAAAATAGCCAGTGGGGGTGGCCAGGGCACACACACTATTATCTTTTTCCCATTAAAGAGCTCAATAATTTTTTTTTTTTTGCTTTTTGGGTCATACCCAACGATGCACAGGGGTTCCTCCTGGCTCTGCACTCAGGAGTTACTCCTGGCGGTGCTCAGGGACCATATGGGATGCTGGGAATCGAACCCGGGTCGGCCGCATGCAAGGCAAACGCCCTACCTGCTGTGCTATCTCTCCAGCCCCTCAATAATTTTCTGACATGGTGCCTTGATTCTAACTCATGCCCCGGGCCATGAGTATATCATAGCTGCTGGGGAACAAGAGGATCCCTCTATGAAACTGAGTATATGGTCCATCGACAATGCATCATCCACATAAAAATGCAGCCTTAGACCCAAGGACAGTAGAAACAAGGCCCAGAAGGATGGGGTCACACTTGGAAGCCTCCCTCAAGTGCTGGGGGAGAAGGCCATTGGGACAGAAAAGGAACCACTATGACAATGACAGCTGGAAATGATTACTCTGGATGAGAACTGCATGCAGAAAGTAGGTAAAGGAACAAACAGGATAATCTCTCAGTGACTTTATTGCAAACCGTAATGCCCAAAAGGATAGAGAGAAAATGAGAAAGAAGAGAAGTGCCTGCCATAGAGGCGGGCTGGGTTGGGGTTAGGAGTAGCAGAAGGAAAGGAAGGGACATTGGTGGTAGGAAATGGACACTGGTTGAGAGATGGGTGTTGGATTGTTGCGTGACTGAAACTCAATCGTGAACAGCTTTGTAACTGTGTATCTCACAGTGATTCAATAATACATAAATACATAAACAAAATAAGATGGGATCAAGAACAACAACAATCAAAAAAAAACTGCAGCTTCTAAAGGTAATTTAAACCCCTATGGAGGTTTTGTGTTATAATCACAGAAAACCTCTTGTGAAAAACTTAGAAATTACCTAACCAGAGGTGGAAAAATCTCACATCATTTAAAGGGGGATGTACTGACTAGGGCCATTCATACGAAGTTGTGGAATGCACTTTGTCCTTCAATCTTTGAATGTTTGTTTCAGTCATTCCTGTAGAGTAGAGACGTTTGCATTCTTCTAGACACACTTTCACAACAGGGTGTGAGGAAAGATAGGGAAACTTGAGAACAATTTATATGTCAAAGTGAGTGTGATCTTCCCCACCTGGCCTGGCATGCTGGAGCTATGAAGCCAGGTTGGAATGCTGTCTAACTTGCTGATGAGCGATTCCGGAAACGCAGGTTGCAGTGACTGATTGAAACTCTATTTTTAACCAGTGCAGAGGGCCTAGGAATAATCCCCTCCATGCATTCAACTCACAAGAATTCTGAACAATCGCAAAGGCAAGCGCGTCTGAAAGAGCGACAATTTGCCAACCGAGAGAACTTTAAATCTTGATGCCTCAGGCTCTTCCACAGGACTCCTTACATAAATGACCCAGTCTCTGCATTGTTCATAATCCTCCCTGCATGCAGGGAATAAAAAAAAAACCAATCTTTTCCTTTTGCCTATCACAAACTTATTGAATAGGCACTTATTGTGGATAACCAACCAGGAATCACTCACGAGGGTGCCAAGAACTTGGCTTAGAGCATCCTGACAGAAGGAGGAACCATTTTTAAAGAAGAAGTGATTTACAAGAAGACGGTTTTTGGGGGGCAACAGATTTTGGGAAGGTAAATGCATGAGTGAACTAAGAGGAGACAAGGAGCAGTTGCTAAAGTTTGTGACAATTTTTGGTAAAATTCCTCTGGGTTGATCTCGGTCCCAAGTCATTCATCTCCAGGGATGAACTTCTGCCTTTCCAGGAGCACAATGATGTTCTAGTTTTAGACAAACAGGGAAGATGGGGAGTTTCCCTTAAACCTACCTTGTCATCAACTCCAAGTACTCTTACGCCCATCTGAGATATTTGGGGATGACATAATACATCAGCCTTCACTGCTGTGAGCCAAGTGTGACAATTTAGTGATAAACTTGATTTGAGGAGGTACACGAGTATTGATACTCATACACTGAAGTGAAAATTGTATATCTTTTTGGTGAAGAAGGCGGTAACTTGAATGGGGAAAATGTAGGAGATCCCGTTTCTTTGTGGGAAATATTCCCAGTAGAAACAGGGAGAAGTTTAGCAAATACCTGTTGATAATTTCTTCTAGGTGTAAATTTCCTTCCTGTGTTTTGACATGCCAGCAGGATTACCTCCCTTTTGCCCTTTCGATCCTGACACCCTCAGACAAAAAGGGGACTCTTTAATTTTTCATTGTATCAGCAAAGGCAGCCTCTTCGATCAAAACCTTCTGTGACAAGCCCAGGGAAGACAACCTAAAGCAAGGACAGAAAAAGATGGCAGTTAAGGGTGGCAAGTTACTAAGGGTAAGCATCAAGAGTTCCAGCCACCAAAAGTGACCTCTTAGGATTAAAGTTTGGGTGGCATCTTGACTCTGAAGAATCAAGTCCCCCATAACCCTTCCTCTTCTCAGAACTGTCCTGAATCTTGTTATTAAATATACTCACTCCATTAGGATAGAGAAGGGACCAATATAACAATGATAGTTGGAAATAATCGCTCTGGATAAGAATTGAATACTGAAAGTAGGTAAGGGGATGTACATGATTACCCTTCAAATCATATATTGCAAAATTATAATGCCCAAAAGGAAAGAAAGAGAAAGAGGAGGAGAGGAGGAGGAGGGGGAAGAGAAGGAGGAGGAGGAGGAGGAGGAGGAGAAGGAGAAGGAGAAGGAGAAGGAGAAGGAGAAGGAGAAGGAGAAGGAGAAGGAGAAGGAGAAGGAGGAGAAGGAGAAGGAGGAGGAGGAGGAGGAGGGGAAGGGGAAGGGGAAGGGGAAGGGGAAGAAGAAGAAGAAGAAGAAGAAGAAGAAGAAGAAGAAGAAGAAGAAGAAGAAGAAGAAGAAGAAGAAGAAGAAGAGGAAGAGGAAGAGGAAGAGGAAGAGGAGGAAGAAGAAGAAGAAGAAGAAGAAGAAGAAGAAGAAGAAGAAGAAGAAGAAGAAGAAGAAGAAGAAGAAGAAGAAGAAGAAGAAGAAGAAGAAGAAGAAGAAGAAAAAGAAACAAAAGACTTGGAATGGGGGGTAAAAGGAGGGAAACTGGGGATATTGATGGTGGGAAATGTGCACTGGTGAAAGGATGGGTGCTGGGACATTGTCTGGCTAAAACCCAATCGTGAACAACCTTGTAACTGTGTATCTCATGGTGACTCCACTAAAAAAATAATAAATAAATAAGCAAATTAAAACGGATTCATTCCTAACCCATGGAGCCTAAAATTTCATCTGAATGCCTCTCCTGACTCTGCCCCACTCTGATATTCTGTGTGTTCTGTCCCGTTTCATAAAGGACTTGCTCTACACCACCTCTCTGATTGCTGTGGAAATACTTCCCACAGGAAAGTCAAGAGCCTGGATGCCCTTTGCTACTGACACGAAGACACCATTGTTGAGTGCTGTATTTGTGTAGACATTCTGTTCACATTTATTTAGCAGATACTCTAGGTATATCACCAACCCACCCAGGTAGGCACTTATCACCAGATAACAAGTCACATTAACATTAAGTTATTAAAACCCATGATCTCGGCCTCCTTTAGGAAACTGCCTGGTCTGCGGGAAACTCTCTAGATTGGTGCAAGAGCAAGAGTCCTGGGTGGGGGCGGGTAGGGGCAGAAGTCCATTACAGACAATGAAAACATTCTCACTCTCTTAAGACAGTCCTGGGATCTGAGAGGCATCCAGAACTAAGCGGTTCACTGGCGATGCTCCGAGGAACTTAGAAACTCCTTGAAAGGGTGGCATTAGAGACCAAACAACATGCACTTCCCAATAACAGTCATTCCATGGTTCCACCATTGGGTGTCAGAGAGTGGACACCAACTTGGACAGCCTTGTCTACCACATGCTCGGGTCAGGGGGTCATGATGGAGATGGTGCTGGAGGCCCCCAGGGCATCTATCAACAAATTGGACTCACTACTGGATAGATACCACCCCAAGAAAGTCTGCTTCCCACCATAAAGAGTCACCGCACTCACATGTGCGCCCTCCAAGGTGATCCTCATTGAGATGCAAATAATCCCACTTCTGGGAGGAGACTGGGGGTGTAGGCAACACGTTTGGAGCTGTGCCAGAAGGGCACAAGTGCCAGAGAAGACCCCATCTTCATACAGTGCTGTGTGTTGAAGAATCTAGAAACCCAAGTTGCTAAGGGAACACGGTGGGGGGGGGGGGGGAGAGGGAGAAAGAGAGAGAAGACAGAGAGAGGAGAGACAGGGAGAGAGAGGAGAGAGGAAGTGAGAGGGAGAGAGAAAGAGAGAGGGAAAGAGAAAGGGAGAGAGAAAGGAAAGAGGGAGAGAGAGAGGGGGAGAGAGCAGGAGAGAGGAAGAGAGAGAAGGAGAGAGAAAGGGGGAGAGAGAGAGGGAGGGAGGAGAGAGAGGAGAGAGAGGAAAAGAGAGTGAGAGAGAGAGAGAGGGAGAGAGTGGAGAAAGGGGGAAAGAAAGAAAGACACATTGGTGAGAGAAGGTAAATGACTTTAGGGAGTGCTGGTGTTTGAGCAGAATCCTAGCCCTCATAAAAAGATTTTAGTAAACAGAAAGGAAATAAGATTTTATAGCTTATAGAAAGGGTGCGTCGAGGGAGGGCATTTAATGAGTTCCTTCCCTTAATCTAATAGACACGAAAGCCCAGCATGAGTCAGGGTTGCAGGCACGCAGACTGTTGTCGTGATGCTCTGATCCCCCTGTCCAGCGCCACTCCTTAGCCCCCACTGAGCGGCTGGATCGTTCTCTTTTTTTGCGGGGGGTGGGGGGGACACCGCACCCAGTGGTACTCCTGACCTCTACTCTCTAGCTACTAGAAGCTATGCACCCACCCCCACCCCCCATTGTTGACATACAAAATGCCTCTAAACACCGTCAAGTTCCCTTGGAAGTTGGAGCAGTACAAAACGTCCACAGCTGAGAGCAAAGAACCACAACACCCTAAAGGGGAGAGAGAAAGAGAGAGAGAGAGAGAGAGAGAGCAAAAGGGAATGCCCTGTCACAGAGGCAGGGCGGGGTGAGGGGATGGGGTGGGAGGGCGGTTGGAGGGCTACTGGGATCATTAGTGGTGGAGAATGGGCACTGGTGGAGGGATGGGTACTCAATCATTGTATAACTGAAACCCAAGCACAAAAATTTGTAAGTCTACAATTGTACCTCATGGTGTCTCACTAATAATAAAAAAAAAATCCACAGTGAGAAAATCAGGGAATTGGTGAGACGGGGTAGGCATGGGGGCTCTGTCCTGCAGGAGGCATGCAGGGATGGGGGTGTAGGAGGGACCCCAGGGACCAGAGGAGGACTCCGTGAGGGCAGGGCAACATGACTAGGGGCCAGAATGGGGAGAAGCGAAATTAACCTCAGGTCAAGGAGCTGTTTTTAGGGAAATACCAGTCTAATCCGTGGAGTTACTGGAGAAGAGCAAGGTAAGACGCCACGGGCTGTGTACTCAAAAAGGAATAGGAGGCCAACATCACTCTCTCTTTCTCTCTCTCTCTCTCTCTCTCTCTCTCTCTCTCTCTCTCTCTCTCTTTCTCTCCCCCCCCCCACACCTGTGTTTGGTGGTCTCAGCTGCTTCTCTCACCACAGACAGCAGATGGCAATGGGCAGACAAAAGGAGAAATCGTTGTCCAGGCTGCTTGGTGATCAATTGTTGTTTATTCTTCCTCTGCTCCTTCCAGTCTCCCTCACTGCCCATATTCCTCCTCCTGTTCCTCCCCCATGCGCACTCTTACAATCTTAGTTATAGCCACAATCTCCAAGGGTTGGGGAGTAGAAATTACACACAGGTCAGATAGCACAATCCAAGTGTGAAAGCCCTTCCTTCCTGGGAGGAAGCTCTTCTAAGATAAGACAAATATCTCGTCCTGCCAGGAGAATAGCTCAAGGGCAGAATTTTATCTAAGGACATACTTCTCTTTTCCTTAGTCCATAAACAATCATTTTAGATTTACGTCATGATCACAACAATCACGACTATCCTGTTGTTTGTCGATTGCCTCTAGTAGGCCCCACTAACGTCTCCTTTGTCCTAGCCCTGAGATTTTTTTTAAAAGTGCCATATTCAATACTCTTTCAAGATTAGGAGAATGAGACCCATCATTGTTACCGGTATTTGGCATATTGGGTACACCACGGGAAGTTTGCCAGACTCTGCCATGTGGGCAGGTTACATTCGGTAGCCTGCCAGTTTGTCCAAAGTAAGAATGAGATAATCAGATGCCACGCAGCCGCAAATGCAGCCCGCAGCGCGCTTCTGTGCTTCCAGGAGCTGGGTTTTATAGTCTCTGAGTCTTGGCCGTTGATGGGATTACACGGCGCCAGGGGGCCAGTTGGAGGATCTGGGTGGAGGATGCTCAGCCCCGATCCGAGCAGGCTTGGAGATCTCAGCCCCGAGATTCACATGCCGTTGTTCCTCTGCTGGTACCTTCATGCGTGTGGAGAGTGGTCTCAGCATGGTGGTGACTGGTTCTGGAGGTCTTTGGCTGCTGGAGCCCTGGTCGGGGCGGGGAGGGAAACTCAACCCGCTCCTCTCCAAGGGGCCCCGGCGAGATTTACTTACTTCTTAATAATCTTTCTAGTCATTTTGTATGGACATGGTAAGAGATATATTAAGCTTGGAGGGTGGCTCTCCTGGGGCCATCTCGCTATAGATCCCAGACTACAGTGCTCAGGCCAGATTAGTCTTTCCTAACCCTAAGCAGGATCCTTTTCCAGTTGTTTCTCTTTGGATCATGACAGAATTTGTCCATGGCCGTGTTCTTAACCTATAGTTGAGTTTTGTGGTGCTTGGCCTGGCCTGTTTTGATTGTCAGGGTAGCTCACAGCTTGCCCTGGGTCCATCCAGTCCCTTCATCGAGACCCTGCTTTTGAGGTACTAGAAACTAAGGCCAACTGAGACTTAAGTCGAGAAAATATGAGAGATGCCCAGGGGTCAATATTATTCCGTGTCAACTCCCAAATTACAAAAGCATATCATCAACTGTCTTCCTATGTCTATACGAAAAGGACATTGCTCTAAAGTAAACTATGCCAAAGGCCATAAGGGAAAGAGAAAGTAATATTTCATTTACAAATACATATCCAGAGATTTAGGGGGAATTTGACTTTACAAGTCACAGGTACTGCTTAGGGGAAATAGGTGATTAACCGGTTGGGAAAGCAGAACACAGAGAAGTTCAAGATAAACAGAGAGGAATGGGAGTGCCTCAGGAGCACTGTGAATGGTGTAACCCAATAAACCTAAGCTCCTTGCGGCAAGGGAGAAAGGATAAACCAATGTTATCCTACAATGGGTGAACATTTGTGTGTGTTGGGTGGGGCGGGGGGGGGGGCGCAGAGAAAGAGTCTCTCAAAAAGCAAACATTGCAGCTCAGGCTTTACATAAAATCTGGTGAGCATGTTTGGGAGCCAGAGGGATTAGAGCAGCAGGCAGAGGGACCAGGAAGAGGGGCCTGGAGGAAAAGGCCAAAGCAAGCGAGTAGCTTGCAGTGGGGAACAGTAGAAATTCACCTCAAGTCAAAGAGCCGTTTTTAGGGAAATACCAGTCTAATCTGTGAAGTTACTGGAGAAGAGCAAGGTAAGAAGTCATGGGCTGTGGGCTGGAGTGATAGCACAGTGGGTAGGACATTTGCCTTGCATGCAGCCAACCCAGGTTCGATTCCCAGCATTTCAGATGGTCCCCCGGGCACCGCCAGGAATCAGGGTAATTCCTGAGTACATGAGCCAGGAGTAATCCTTATGCATCACCAGGTGTGACCCAAAAACCAAAAAAAAAAAAAAAAGAAGTCATGGGCTGTGTATTCAAAAATGAATAGGAGAGGTGTCTGGGTGTGAGAAAACCTGGGAGAAGCATCCAGATTGGGGAGGGGGTGGCATGGTATGTCCAGGTGGAGCAGAAGCTATAGGAGAAGCACAGGAGTAAGGGGGGGAGTCCAAGGAAAGGGACCCCAGAAACTCTCCTGTACAGTGCCGTGAGGTCTGCACTGTCTCTGCTGCCTTGGGGTGGGAGGCAGGAACGTGGAACGTGTTCCGACTGCAACAACCAGGGGCAGGTGAAGAATCCACCATTTAACTTATTTTTATGACATCCAGGAACTGGGAAAGCAACAAGGGTAGGTATGATGTCGGTGGGCCCCACGGGTGACTTATGTGAAGTGGGGAGGAGAAAGACGGTCATCTTCTCCCAATCTGCCTTTGCCACCTGAGACCCAGGGTTCTTGTCTTGCTTGCAGAAAAGAATTTCAGGAGTAGACAAGCAGTGAAGTAAATAGAATTTATTTGGAGGGTTTTTGAAAGTGTGGAGGGGGAGAGAATGAGAGAGAGAAAGAGAGAGAGTGTAAAGTACTCAAGAGAGAACATGGACTTCTCCAAGGGCCAAGAGAACCCCTAGGCACATCCCAGCATTAGTCACGAAAGCATGAAAGTACAGATCTCAAGAGGGGAGATGTGAGTGACACGTGTTTGGGCAACACATGTGCTTGGCCACATGGACGCAAGCAGCATATGGGCTCGGGCAGCATATGCGTGCCCTTTCTTTGTTCAAGGTATCTTTTGCACGCTCTTCTCGGGTTGTCTTGATCCAGAAGTTCTGGAGTCTTCTCAGGGTTGGATCACATTTTAATCAGATTAAGGGAGAGGTCCGAGGGTTTGAGGAACTTCAAGGGGTGGGGTCCAACCTACTCAGGGACTGCTGAAGGTCTCATCAGGTCTGTTTTCTGTATCCAAAGGGTGGATCCATTTTAGGATTTTGCTCCTAGAAGTTCTGTTGACCTAAGTTTCATTGCTGAGGGCCTTTCCCTGTCTCTCTGCCTCCATCAGGTAGACTGGTTCCAAACACACTGAGGCAGTTGAGAAGTCAGGTGAGGGTCTGGCAATGTGTTCAAGTACATTTCTAAAGTTAAAAAAAAAAGTAAGTAGAAACTGAAAAAGGATGTCCAGGGGCCAGAGAGATGGTACAGCGGAATTGAGCTGCTTGCCTGGCAAGGGCTGACCTGGGCTAGATCCCCAGCACAGGGTCCCCTGAAGCCCACCAAGCATGATCCCTGAGCACTGCGCTGGGAGGAAGAGCCGGAGTACCACTGGGATCACCCTGCAGGTCCATCCTGAGGGCTCAGCTCCAGGCCTCTGCCAGGATCCGTCCCGGCGAATCATCAGCAGGTTCAGCATCTCCCCTGGCAATGCCACAGCAACAGACTCCAGCAGGCAGCCGGGAAACCTCTAAACCCAGCTCTGCATAAGCAAGTGGCAACACACGACTCATTCCTGCAATTGCCCACCCCCCTTGACTCTGAGGTTAGAGCATCTTGCCTTTACTTGACAGGGGTGAACTCCCTTTGAAGAGGCTGTCTGCACCCCGACCCAGAATGTGAAATACCTTCCTTCCCCTGCAGGCTCTTTCCTCTGGAGAAGCTCACATTCTCTCCGGAACCTGCTCCTTCTCCCTCTCTCTTCTCTCATAGGTCCTACCCAAATCTATCTTACTACACTCTGTCTCCCCTCAAGTTCCTTCCAGGTGGAAGAGCGGGCAACGGTGGGCAGGAGGCAGTACAGGGTGCATCTGATGTAGCTCTATCTATCCCCGGCTCTACAGGTCCCCTGTGCATCCCCGAGTATGGCCCAGTGAGCTCCTGAGCCCTGCAGGGGTAACCCAGGTCACCTCCAGCACCAAAGGCCCAGGACAAGGTCACACTCTCAGCACTGAACTCCCAGCCCTACTGGCCAATTTCCTCAAGAATAGTCCTTAGTGTCCCCAACCCAGCAACCCTGAGACAGATCTACCACCCACAAAAGAATACACCGTGAGCTGGAACAATAGCACACTGGGTAGGGCATTTGCCTTGCACATGACCAACCCGGGTTCCATTCCCAGCATCCCATAAAGTCCCCTGAGAACCACCAGGAGTAATAACTAAGTGTAGAGTCAGGAGTAATTCCTGTGCATCGCCAGGTGTGACCCCAAAAGAAAAAAAATGAAAAAAGAAAACACCATGAGCTTGGGAGCCCTGGGCAGGGCCAGCACTCAGAGATCTACACTGTGTGGGCACCTCACAAGGCCTCAATGGGCCAGGCAGGAGTATCTCTACACACACTCACGGCAGCTGTAGGAAAACCCATGGGAAAGGAGCTCAGCTCCTGGACTAGCACCTCTGATTAGAGAGAGGAACAGCTGGTTAGGCTGTATGGGCAGAGCAGGAGACAAGAGAACCTCTGGAGTCCAGAGCTGGGAGATGCAGAGGAGGGATGAGAGATGGCAGCAGTGGTGGACCAAGAACTCAGACATCAAGTCGATTCATGCGTCCCCTGCAGCCTTATGAGATGGGAACTTTGGGGTCATATTGCTCGATCCAAGCTCCAGGACTTGACCTTGAAAGTCAGTGTCTCGGGGCTGGAGTGATAGCACAGTGGAGAAGGTGTTTGCCTTGCAAACAGTCAACCTGGGTTCAATCCCTGGCATCCCATATGGTCCCCTGAGCACTGACAGAAGTCATTCCTGAGTGCAGAGCCAGGAGGAACCCCTGAGCGTCTCTGGGTGTGACCCAAAAAGCCACTCAAAACTTCATGGGACACACCCTATGCATACTCTAAGAGTACCACACCACATTTGATGGGATTCAAAATAGTAGGCAACCAATCTTAGAGGGAAATATCTATTTTTTTACATATATATATACCACACAAGGCTCAACCTTGAACAACATGTTAATGATCTTTTATAGAAGGGCTTAGTGGCCCCTGTTGAAATAGAACAATCTTCACACTCTTTCCTCTAAGGATACTTTCTTGTAGCATTTTCAATGTTTTTCATAACACTCTCCTCCCATTGTTCATCGATTTGCTCGAGCGGGCCCAGTAACGTCTCCATTGTGACAATTGTTACTGTGTTTGGCATATCGAATATGTCATGGGTAGCTTGCCAGGCTTTGCCGAGCGGGCAAGATACTCTTGGTAGCTTGCCAGGCTCTCCGAGAGGGGCAGAGGAATTGAACTCGGGTCGGCCATGTTGGCCGCTTGCAAGGCAAACGCCCTACCCGCTGTGCTAACAAATAATACAAAATAAATTATTTCGGTTCTGCTTTGGGACAGAGATTGGGGTTCAGGATGGAAACATCCAAAATATGGTAGTGGAAAGGTATCATGGTGGTGGGATTGGTGTTTGAATAGTAATGTAAATAATGTAATCAAATATTGTGAACTCCCTTATAAAATTTTTAAAAAATTTAGAGGGGGGGAAAAAAACAGAACATACGTGAGGGGCCAGGTGGGGTCCCCACCAGTGCTCGCTGCTAAGTGCATCTTCCCTGATGACACTGGCCAGCATTCGAGAGCTTTCTGGTGATGGAGAGTATGTGAGTGAGGTCTTGATAGCCTTTCCTTCCCCGGAACTGACTCCCTCTCCTAGAACGAACTCAGCATCTGCATTGTGACTCCCTGCTATGAGCAAAGTTGCCACCGTGATGACGTGGCTTTGGGGTCCACACACTGGGCCCCACTCTGCCCTCCCCAGCTGTTCCTCTAGGGGCCCTACCTGCCCTGTCATCAGAACTAAGTTCCCCGTTCCCTGTGGCTCATCGTGGTACTCCTGCTCCACTGCTGGAGAGGAAGGGGGCCTTGGGGAGTGACCAAGTGGCCATGCTCACTGGGGGCCTTCACACTAACCTGTCTACACTCCATGCCAGCCCCAGTCACATCTTCCACAGGATTCTGAGAGGTCTTCTGCCAAAAGCACCCACCTAAGGGGCTCCTGAATTCTTTTTATTTTATTTATTTATTTATTTTTATTGAATCACTGTGTGATAGCCCATTACAAAGTTGTTCATGATTGGGTTTCAGTCGTACAGTGTTCCAACACCCATCCCTCCACCAGTGCACATTTCCCACCACCAATGTCCCCAGTTTCCCTCCCATCCCCACCCTACTTGCCTCTATGGCAGTCTCTCTCTCTCTCTCTCTCTCTCTCTCTCTCTCTCTCTCTCTCTCTCTCTCTCAGTTTGAGGTGCTACTTAGGCAGAAAGCAATAATTGTTATATATGTGAAGCTACAGGGTGAAACTGAAAACCTCAACAAAGCAAGCAGAGCTTTTCCCGTCTGAATTTTCTGAAATCCAGGAGCTGAAAAGAAGCTTCTGGGCACAGACAACTGAATCGAATGTAAATCGCGTCTTGCTGAAATTGAGCTGAGCACCCAACTGAGTTACATCCCGATTATACAAAAGTGACCTGAATCCATCTCTCCTTCCACTTAATAAAGGAAAGAATAGAACCATGATGTTTCCAAAGAAAGACCTTCCCAAGGAGAATCGGTGAACTGGGTCCTCAGTTTTCTTACACATACTCAGATAGTAAAAAACAACTATATGTTCTGATGGTCAATAATCAGTAGGACAGTGACTAAAGTAAAACCCAGGACAAACAAGATGCTCCATACAGCGCCAGGGAGATTAACTTTACTAGCATGCATCTTTAGATGATGGAAAACACCATGCTGTAGAAGGGAGCTGTTTTCAAAAAGTTTTCAGTAAGCAAATCAACATCCAGAATGGTAAAAGTCTAGAGTCTGAAGTTGACCTGGCCAAATTTAACAGTAGATAGTGCACACAGAACACAGACTTTGCACATGGGATGAAAGGGAGAGAACCCAACAGAATCGCAAAGACAAAAGAGAGAGAGAGAGAGAGAGAGAGAGAGAGAGAGAGAGAGAGAGAGAGAGAGTCAGAGGGTGGGAATGATCAGTCTGGACAAAAACTGATGCTGAAAGTAGGTCAGGGGATGATATACATGATAACTTCTCAGTGCCTGTATTGCAAACTATAATGCCCAGAAGGAAAGAGAGAGAGGCAGAGAGAGACAGAGACAGAAAGGGACAGAGACACAGAGACAGACAGAGACAGAGAGACCAGAGACAGAGAGAAAGAGAGTGCCTGCTTTAGAAGAAGACTAGGACAGGGTGTGGGCAGGTGTATAGGGTTGGAGGGAGGGCAACTGAGGACATTGGTGATGGGAAATGTACATTGGTGTAGAGACGGGTGTTGGAACACTGTATGACTGAAACCTAGTCATGAACAACCTTGTAACTGCGTATCTCACAGTGATTCAATTAAAAAATTAATTTTTAAAAAAATCAGGGAAAAGCAATTAAGATAACAAATCCATGAGTGGGGGGAAGGAAAAGGAGGGCAGATGGTTTGGTCTGACCCTCGACACCGTGTGGCTCAGCACAGAGACAGTTGCCCTAATGGTGCCAGCACTTCCGGGCCAGGGCAGAAACACCCTCTGAGGGTTTCACATTGAACAATCCAATTCAATGGGTCCATATGGCTGTGACTGGCACCCAGCACCTGAGCACTGCTTGGGAGTCCTCTCATCCCCCACCACACACACACACACACACACACACACACACACATACACCAGAATAAAAGAGCATTCATGGCACCCAGGATCACCTCAGCGTGTCTGACAGAACTGAATGTGGCATCCAGAGATGAGAAGAAAATTAGAAACGGGAACGTTGGGTAGAAGTTCTCATCAGAAAGACGCTGGTGGAGCAAAGGGAGAGAGGAGAAGAGGAAAAGGATCCTCATATTCTGAAATTTCAGGGAGCATCTGGAAACTCTGTGTCCAGGTAGAGTGCATCATTTGCCTGGGGGCCCGGGAAGTGCCCACACTGCAGACCTGGCCTCACGGTGGAGCAGAAGCCAAAGGAAGGCAGTTCCAGCAGGGGCGGACCCTCGGGAAACGGACCCTACGGGAAACCGGGGAAAGGGACAGTCCTTTAGCCCAGGACAAGCGGGTCAACCCAGTCCTGGTTAGGAGGGGAGCTTTATTGGTTCAACCCAGAGGAAAGGAACATTCGCCATCAGACAGTGAGAGAGAACCCAGGTTGGAGCCATAACGAAGAGTCTGCCCTCCCCAAAAAAAGCATCTTCCTTGGGAGACCCCAGATGTGACAAGATCCAGAAAGAGGACGAGAGTGACAGTTCTGACAGAAAAGGTGTGGAGATTGTCACACCCAGAAGTTCTGAAGGTCCCTGTCACCTCCTTAGTTAGGTCTGAAGAGACAAGCAGGGTCCCACCCCAGAACTGCCCTGACTTCCCACCCCCTCTCTCCAGCCCCACTCTAGGCAGGGAGAAAGGCAGGGGGTTCTTGAATTTTCTATCAAACTCCACTTTTTTTTTTAGCCAAGTTGACTTCTGTAAGCTCCCTCCCTGGCCTGAAGCATCATTTCAAATTTTAGCTCAAACCGTTAAAAATAAAAATGTAGAACGAGCATGCTTTGAACCATCCCCCCTTTCCATGGTTGCATGATCTGTATGACCCCTGGCTAAAGATAACATCCAAACCTACAGGGTTGGAACGGCCACAATAAAAACTGCATCTGGCTCGTGAAATCTAAGGCAGAAACATCGGGTCAGCACGTTTCCGAAAAAGAAGCTGGGAAGAACCTCACAGCCAGCGCTTTCACCCGGCCCCGAACCCGCAGGACACACTCAGCGCTGAGACAGCTGTCAGGGAGGCTGAGCGAGGATCCGCACGCTGGCCCCGGCCCACTGCCTCCCTCCCACCCCACCCAGCCTGTGAGGTCCATGCCATGGTCTCTCCCAGAGGGGCTGGGTGTCCACTGCAGGGAGTGAGACATGGGCAAATTCCACATTGCGTTCTCCTGAGAAGCCGTCAGCAGGCGTCCTGTGAGTTAGCTCCAGAGAAAGCAACTTTGATTTCATTGCACATCCTTGGAAATGTGTCCATCGTCACTCAGATAGACACGACTCTGATCATCTGATCATCTCTGAGCTCTCTCATGAAACTGATCTTCTGAAGATTTATTGGAAGGTTCTTAGGCTGAACTCAGCAGACCCAGGGGCTCCTCCGGGTGCTCCTTGGCCGAGCCATGAGAGGGTGTAGTACGAAGGATCAAACCAGGCTGGGCCACAGGCCAGGACCGATCTCTGAGCCCCGCCCATGGCCCCGACGCCTCAGTGGTCCTCTAAAGATGTGGTCCAGAGTCAACCTCTCCATGTTATCGGCCAAGGGCAGAGGGAGAACACGCTCATCTTTTCTTAGCCTTTCTATTTCACTGGATTCTACCATCCCACAGCTTCCAAGGTCAGAACTTATTTTTAACGATCTATTTGGCAGTGTTTATTGAGCGTGCTGAAGCTGGGAGAAACTAATTTTTCCTAAGTTTAATTGCATGGCCATGACATTGACTTCAGCTTCTAAGTTTCAAAGGCATTCATGAGCTTCTGGAAATAGTTCCCTAGAACAAAACGGCCAGTTTCTTATCAGCAGGAAGCCTGCCTCTCCTTTGATACACCTTTTTGAGCATAACAAATGCATTTTACAAAATTCCCTTTGGGTCTGGGACTTGGTCATAAAGTGCCAAAACAAATGCCACTGAAGTTTAAGAGGTACCAATAGAAATCCTCCCCCGATGTTGCCCCAAAGAGATGAAAACAACAGCTTTCGCATTTGAAATCATTACCTTCCACTGAGAGGAGAAATTGGTTCTAATTTCCCATTAGGTGCATTTTCTCCAAAGTAGGGTCTACATGTAGTGAAGCATTTTGATGTTACTTTAATAATATCGAAAAGACAGTTACCATCTATCTCTTTCCATGCTGCAAATCTTGATTTATCGGTAAATGAATCCCAAGGAAACCACCAGCTGCATCACTGGTACCTTACGTATCTCTTCACAAATTAAAATAAGTTTCCACCGGAAACCTGTGAATCAAACTGTCAGCCTTTTAGCGTGCTGACAATTCCACCTTCTGGGGGAAAGGCCACAGGAGCACTTAGGGGAGCCCATCAGCCCAGAGACTGCTTCCAGTTTTAGCAAAAAGCACTTATGGTATTTTTCTCAACTCCCCTCCCTTGCCAGCCAGACAGTCACAGGGAAAATCAAGCATTGAGTCTGATCCCTTTATGTTTTATGTACTTGATCGAGGCCTCTCTCTTTTTTTGTTAGTGTTCTTAATTTTGTTTGGGGACCACTCCTGGAGGTGCTCAGGGGTCAGTCCCAGCAGGCTGGGGGGATCACAAGGTGACCATACGGGGAAGAGAGAGTGTATCTGGTTTTATCAGGGAGGTTGGTCTTTGTGGGTGGCACAGTTGTGATTTTTACCTTTTATTGTTTGGAGGTTTGGGGTTATTTATTTTCTTTTGCAATTTTATATTGTAAAAATGTGTATGTGCAGATGTGTTTTCAATAGTCAAGAAGAGCGATTCATATAGCAATCAAGAATGTGTTCTAGAGGCTGGAGTGATAGTACAGTGGGTAGAGCATTTGCCTTACATGTGGCCGACCTGGGTTCCTGAGTACCACCAGCATCCTGTATGGTTCCTGAGTACCACCAGGAGTGATCCCTAAGTGCAGAGCCAGGAGTCAGCCCTGAGCATCACCAGGTGTGACCCCCCCTCTCCCAAAATAAAGCAAAAAAAATGTGTTCTATAAAAGTGAACTGAATCCAATGTCTATTGAAAAAAATAGTAATAAGCAGAGTATAGGTCACAGTCCTCCTGTTGTTCATCGATTTGCTCGAGCGGGCCCAGTAACGTCTCCATCATGAGACTTGTTGTTACTGTGTTTTGACATATCAAATACATCACAGGTAGCTTGCCGGGTTCTCTGAGAGAGGCGGAGGAATCGAGCCATGTTGGCTGCTTGTAAGGCAAATGCCCTACCACTGTGCTAGAGTATAAATAAATGCATATGCTTTTAAAAAATTTTTTAAAAACCATTGTTTTTAAATCTAGGGGATCAGCTGCATGCAAGGCTAGTCTCCTACCCACTCAACTATAGCTCCAGCCCCAAGACCCCTCTTTAAGTGACTACTTGGACACAGTTCCTGATGGTCATCATTCTCAGGCAGTCATCTGTGAGAGCACTTCTTGGGAGCAGCAGTCAGAAGTGGAAATAGAGTAAAACAAGCACGACTCCCTAAAGATTGATCTCCTTCCAAGGAGGTACTGGCGAGCAAAGCAAGGACTTGGGGGACCATCTGTGAGTCCGGGGCTCGAACCCAGGTCGGCTGCATGCAAGACAAACGCTCTCCCACTGTACTATCGCTCCAGCCCCTAGAACACATTCTGGAAACTAGAGCACAAGGTTCAAGGGAAATTATTTTATGTTTTTGTTTCTGTTTCTGGGCCACACCCAGCAGTGCTCAGGGCTGACTCCTGGCTCTGTGCTCCGGGATCACTCTTGGCAGGACCATATGGGTGCCACAGATGAACCTGGGGTGAGCCATGTGCAAAGCAAGTGTTCTTCCCGCTTCTATCTCTCTGGCCTCAAGCTCAGGGGAAATTTTAAGCTGGAGAAGCAGTTTTCAAACACACGCTTATTATTTTTCTTTTCTTTTTTAATTGAATCACTGTGAGATAGAGCATTGCAAAATTGTTCGTGATTGTGCTTCAGTCATACGATGTTCCAACACCCATCCCTCCACCAGTGAAATTTCCCAGCACCAGTTTCCCTCCCGCTCCTTCAAGCCACCCCCGACTTCTGCCTGCCTCTATGGCAGGCACATCTCTTCTCTCTTTCTCTCTCTCTCTCTCTCTCTCTCTCTCTCTCTCTCTCTCTCTCTGTCTCTCTCTCTCTGTCTCTCTCTCTCTCTCATTTTAGGCATATGGTTTGCAGTACAGATGCTGAAAGGTTATCATATGTATCCCTTTCCCTGCTTTCAACTCTCAGCTCTTGTCCAGAGTGATCACTCCCAACTAGCATTGTCACACTGGACCCTCCTCTACCTTATCTACCCTCCATTCCCCACACCACTGGCCATGACTGGACTGGACAGAACAGGAAACAGTAATTCTCTGTTTCTCTTTTCTGGTATCAGCCCAATCAAGCGGCCATGGCAGAACTTGAATTCCAAAATAGATTTCACTCCAAGCTGCGAGAATCCCATGCCTGGTCTTTCCCCTCCAGCCCTAGCTGGACCCAGCTTAACAGGAAACACAAACACCTGAGGATATTCCCTAAGGGGGAGGTAGGGAAAAGGCCAAGGGGGTAAACAGGGCCCTGTAGATGTGCAGCCTGAGCTGGAATCTCGTGGGGTTCCCACTTCTGGAAGCACAGCAGCCTTTGGGCACCTGCACCCAGGGTGGGAGTACCTGCTCTGTGCTGAGGGGTGGTGGTGGTGGTGGGGGGGGGGGGCTTGGCTCACCTGCTCAGATTCTCTCTACCTGATAACCTTTGTTTTGTTTGTTTCCGGGTCGCAATTGCTCACAGGCACTGTACCCTGCATCAGCAGGCGGTATTTTAATAATAGCTTTTCTTGTAACATCATTTGCTGCTTACTGGCCGATGGCAGAGCAGCTTCAGAACTTGGAATATGTCCCATTAGCTGGACTCCATCGATTTCTAGCCTGTTCTTCATGGGGGGAGCATGTTATTGACGCTTTAGTCAATCTAGCCTGTGGAGGCCACACATTTCCAGGAGAACTCCTCTGGATGGACCCAAAGACAAGAAACTCTCTCCTGTGCAGGGCTGAGAGCATCTATACCTTTTCCCAGGGCTGTTGCAAGAATTGTTCACTGGGGGCTTCAGAAGACAAGGAATGGAGGGTCTCCAGCAGAGTGAAGTTAATGAGAAGCTGAGGGACCGACACAAAACAGTCTCTCTCAGATGCGGGGTATACAGAATTAGAGTAGGGGACTGACCAGGGCCCAGAGGCAGCAGAGGCTGAGAACTGGTCCTCAGTACAAGGCAGAGAGCAGGCCAGGCAGAGGGGAGGAGAGGGAGGGACTCTGGGACATAGGCGGAGGGGAGCAGATACTCGGGCGGAGGGTGCTGGAATGTTCTATGTAGGAACCCCTACTCATAACTCGTAACCATGGTGCCTAAAATAAAATGTCTCACTATATCACTGTTGTCCAGTTGTTCATCAGTTTGCTCGAGTAGGCATCAGTAATATCTCCATTTGTCCCAGTCCTGAGAGTTTAGCAGCTTGTCTTTCCCAACGCTGCCGTATTGGAGCCTCTTTCAGGGTCAGGGGAATAAGGCCGTTATTGTTACTGTTTTTGGCATATTGAATACGCCACGGGTAGCTTGCCAGGCTCTACCATAAAATGTAAAGAACAGGAATTTTAAATGCTTCAAAGAATATGAGGAATTATTTTTTCATACTTCTGGGAACTCTAAAATCGAGGTCCGGGGCTGGAGAGATAGCACAGCGGGTAGAGCATTTGCCTTGCACGTGACTAACCCGGGTTCAATCCCCGGCATCCCATATGGTTCCCTGAGCACTACCAGGAGCAATTCCTGAGTGCAGAGCCAGGAGTAACCCATGTGCATTGCCAGGTGTGACCCAAAAAATAAAAAAAAATAAATAAAATAAAAATTAAAAAATTTAAAAAATAAAACTGAGGTCCACAGAACTGCCCTCCCTCTGAAGTTCAGGGAAAATTGCTCTCTCAGCCTTCCTGGAGTCTGGTGGATCCAGCCATCCCCTGGCCTATGGCCAGATTGCTCCTGTGTGTCCCAGTAGGCGTATCCTCCTCTGACTATATAATCTCCCACTGCCTCATTCTTCTAAACACACTTGCCATCGACTTTCTGGCTCACCCAGTTATCCAGAATGTCCATCTCATCTCAAAATCCTGTAAGTGAATTCTATCTGCAAAGACCCTTTTCAAAAAAAAATTACGTATAGGTTCTGGAAGTTAGGATATGGAAATATTCTTTTGATAACAGATTTTTTTCCCAATTTTCTTAAATACTGTAAAGAGTCACAGGAATTGGGACTGGCCTCCTTGGAGATTGGTTGTTTATGCCAACTCTGAGAAGCAAGATGCAGAAGATGAACACTCTTGGTGGGATTAAGAACTGGTTCTCTGAATGGGGCCTCAAATCAGTAACATCAGTCTCATTTGGAATTGCTGAAAACCCCTCCAATTCTTAGTCTCCATCCCAGGCCTGCAGAATCAGAAACTGTGGTGGTGTTGCTGAGCAATTGCTCTTCACAGGGGCAGAGAGTAGATTTAAAAGCACTGAAGCTGGAGAACTGCTGGAGTATCAAGTTTGGGTCTTGGCCAAAAGAGAATGAAAGAGGAAAGAAAACAAAAACCCCAGTGGAGCAGTGGTTCTTAGCCCCACAGCACATTTGCACTGCATGAGTCTGTGGAAGGGCTAGTGCCCAAGCCCTGAAATCGGTCTGGGTGGAGCCAAATGAAGGTGTTTTGAAAAAGCTCCCCGGGTTATTACAGTGGGAACCTGGGCCAAAAGCTCAGACTTAATTCTGGGGCCCCGTCATGAATATGGACATGAGCGTGGGCTTCAGATGAGGTTTGGCACACTCCTTTATGCTCCAAGTCGCATAATAAACAAAGCTATGCTTTTATTTTGGACTTAGAATAAAAGACCATAGTTCTTTGGTCTTGCTCCAGATGGACTACAAACTGTAATTTCAGCATAATTTGGGAAACAGAAGTACGCCAGTAGTTTAGGTGCAAGAAGACTCCCAAATCTGAGTAAGATAAGAAAGGATTTGATGCAGAGAAGGGGCAGAAATACAGATTCTTCCTGGAGGTAAAGAGACTAATTTCCGCCCTTGATAAATATTAACAGGCTAAGAACCAGAACCAGGTTGATAGCCTGATATTCCTTGTTCATGCATCCTGGGCAATTTTAGCAAAATTTTGACTACCGTCTTCTAATCACCCACATGATGTACAAGTGAAAGGTTATTTTCACTAAATACATCCTATTTGGAGTCTCACTATTTAAAATCAAGTGATGGAGCTTTGTCTAGGTATAAGTAATAGAGCGATAGCACAGCGGGTAGGGCATTTGCCTTGCATGCAGCCGACATGGTCAACCCGAGTTTGACTCCTCCACCCCTCTTGGAGAGCTCGGCAAGCTACCAAGAGTATCTCGCCCGCATGGCAGAGCCTGGCAAGCTACCCCTGACATATTTGATATGCCAAACACAGTAACAAGTCTCACAATGTTACTGGGCCGCTCAAGGAAATCGAAGAACAATGGGAGGTCAGTGACAGTGACAGATTCTAGGTAGAGGAAGTATAGAGTGAGTTCAAAGTTTGAGGCAATTCCCTATGTCACGGTGTGGTGGTAAGAGTAAGACCCAGTTGAAGAGGAGAGGAACACGGGAAAAGTACCAAGACAAAACTCAGAGTGGCGCAAGACAGTGCAAGGCAAGGTGATCATCAGAGATGGGGGGAGGGAGAGAAGTGAGAACCATTCCACAAAGGGGAGACACGCAGGCAACTCTTTGAAACTGCAGTTGTGATGAAGAGGGTAAGAGTCTTTGGAAGCAACAGTCATGGCATGTTTTTTTTTTTTATCTTGGAAGACAGAATAAACAACCCTATCTGTAAGAGAGAAGGGAGATTGTCAGGAGGGAGAAGCAATATTCAAAGAAACATAAAGCTATGACACACCGATCCTAGCGAGAGTGGGAGAGGGCTGGGCCAGCACGAAGAGACAGTAGAGCATCTCCTTGGGAAATAGATACATCTTCATAAGAGGAGTGAAGGAAATATAGAGCTAAGAAGCTGTCTCCAAGAGAAATGGAATTTTTTTTAGCGGGATGGGGAGGTGAAGTCTTGGTGGGGGAGTAGAAGAGCATCAGTATGAGAAGCAAAACAAAGCATGGAGTTGAAAAGATTAGGTTGGAATTTGGTGTGAGTTGCAACAGGGGAGGTCAGATCATTCCATAAGATTTGGTGGGAGCATCTGGCAGGAGAACGGGCACTGAAGGGGAGTTTTAAATGTCCACATCAACTACTAGGGAAAAGCGATAGAATCAGCCGTGGCAGAGGGTTGAGAGCCAGGAATGATGGATAGAGCTCAGGGAAGCACAGGGCAGCGAGTAACACAGGAACATTGGTTCTGAAAAAAGGCATCTTCATCTTGAGCAATCGATTCAGCCTGGTAGAAGACTCATGTTTATTCTTCAGAAAGATTAAAGCAGAGGCAGAGACTATAAGTGTGGGGTCACATACAGACTGAAACACTAGAGGAAAGTAGAATTTTCCATGGAATGATAAAATAAGTTGAAAAACTAATTGTTCATCGCTAAGCATTGCATAGCTAGCCAAATGATCAGTCCGTTGTCATAGTTAAGAATAATGGGAGGGGCTGGAGAGATAGTACAGGGGAGAAGGTGTTGGCCTGGCATGTGTCTGATCCTGGCTCAATCTCCAACACACCAGCACATCCACATTTTCCAACATGATCACTGAGCACAGAACCAGGATGCAGTCCTTGATGTAGTCAGTTGTATCCATTCTACACCCCCCCCCCAAAAAGAAATAAAACAACTTTTAAAAAGCATAATTTCATCTTTACAGCACACAGCGACAAAGAAGAAAAACCGCTGGGAGGCTCCACAGCTCCCGGAGAATGCTCCAGGTCCCAAACAGAGCCGAGATCACCGGGAAGTCCCAGATGGGGTAGGTGCCGCATCCCGCCTTCTCCAGATGGAACCCCGATGACCATGAGCCTCTGCAAGCATAGCCCGGGCATGTGGGAACCAGGACTTTTATTGCAAACCATCTTCTTATATACAAAGTGATCAATGGAAAGTAAAACATCCAACGTTTCTCCCTGAAAATCAGGCTTAACTCTTTTACAAACCACAACACCCAATAGGAAAGTGAGAACAAAAGGGAATTCCCTGCCACAGAGGCAGGGTGGGATGGGGTGGGGGAGGGGTGGGAGGGATACTGGGATCCGTGGTGGTGGGAAATGGTCACTGATGGAGGGATGGGTATTCAAAATAAATAAATAAATAAATTTTTAAAAAGCATATTTTTTATTTATTTAATTTTTATTAGTGATAAACCACGAGCTACAGTTGTAGACTTACAAATTTTTGTGCTTGGGTTTCAATTATACAATGATTAAGTACTGATCTCTCCACCAGTGCCCATTTTATACCACCACGGATCCCAGTATTCCTCCCACCCCCTATCCCCCCATCCCACCCTGCCTCTGTGGCAGGGCATTCCCTTTTGTTCTCTCTCTCCTTTTGGGTGCTGTGGTTTGCAAAAGAGTCATTGAGTGGCAATCATGTTTGTTCCTGATCAAGCTGCTTAACAGCCGTGATCCCAGAGACTCAGAAACAAATCTTTAAACACAGTGGCTTTTGGCAGAAATGCGTCCAGACCCCACAGTAGGTTACTGTCGCCAGGTCACCCCAGGGGGGAAAAAAGGGTGCTGTACCTCCACCTGTTCCCCCTAGGTGGCTCAGTGGCTGCCATCCTCCAGAGGCCACTGGACAGTCAGGTTTGGGCTCTCAGTGACAAGACACAGGGGGCCTCATGGGATGGGGGTGGAGCTGGCCCTTTCCTCCCCACCCCAACGAAACCCCTAGTTGCCACCCACAAACAGTCTTTCTGGCTCCTGATCAAGCTGCTTAATGGCCATGATCCCAGAGACTCAAGAATAAATCTCGGAACCCAGCAGGTTTTGGCAGAAATCCCTCCAGATTTAATTGTTAAAATTTCAGAATTTCAAAATTGCACGGCTACTACTGCAGCCACGCGACATCATATGTTATTCATAAACAGCAATAGAAAACAGATTGTCTACTGTTGCCTTTTCAGCAGATCTGAGTGTTGGGGCAAAATCCTAAATAATAATGGTGGGTCTGGTGTCAAAATATTGAATGTAATCAAAGTAGAGAGAGAGTATTGTGGAAATCATCTGCCGCACAGGAAGAGGGAGGGTGTGGGAGGGGGGTGTACTGGGGTTTTTGGTGGTGGAGAATAGGCACTGGTGAAGGGATGGGTGTTTCATTGTATGACCGAGACTTAAAATCAAAAGCTTTGTAACTGCTCTCACGGTGATTCAATAAATAAAATTATAAAAAATTTTAAAAAAGTAAGGTGGAGTTCATGCCCAATTCAATCAGCTAATCGGTGGATGAATAAATAGCAGTACTCCTACATAAAATAAATAAATAAATAATAAAATAGGGGTAAAGGAAGCAACGAAAATTAAGCACAATGAAAAATGAAGCCAGGAATGACTCTGAAGGAAGACAACATATTGTCAGCCCATGAAATAACTCAGCTGAGGATTATACTAGCAAGGACACCACTGTGAAATCAACAAGCACAACTGAAGTATAATTATATTGAGAGACTAGAAAAAGGGAGAAGATGAGAGAGAGCAAATCCTCGTCCATTTTGGAGGCAAACATGCAATATCTAAAATTGAACAGTTAAGAATTGTATACGCCAGCACCAGGAGGATTACTCCATAGCTTAGTGGCCAGCCGGGCATTCTAGAGGAAAGGGCAGCTCAGATAGAGAAGGGAGCACCAAATAAAGGGTGTTTGGAGGATCCTCCCAGGAGGGGAGATGCATGTCGAAAGTAGACTATGGACTGAACATGTTTGCCACTCAATGCCTCTTTTGCAGACCACAACACCCAAAAGGAGAGAGAGAACACAGGGGATTGCCCTGCCACAGAGGCAAGGGGGGATGGGGGGTTGGGGGTAGGGGGGATATTATCCATGGTGGTGGAAAATGGGCACTGGTGGAGGGATGGGTATCTGATCATTGTATAATCAAAACCCAAGCACAAAAAATTGTAAATCTACAACTGTACCTCATGGTGTTTCTACTAATAAAAAAAAATGGTAAAAAAAAGAATTATATACGCATATTTTAGAATGTGGAGTTATCTGCTCAAATATAAACATCTGGAAAAACTCTGAAGACATTTCCTTTGGAAAACAGGCCAGAGTAAGGGTAATGATGAGTGGGAGTAGAGCTGATTTTGGAACAAACTTTTAGAATTATAGAACTTTTTTAAGTAAATTTTAATTTAAAAAAAAAGGTACAGGCAATGTATCAGAGTAGGGGAAATATACCCTAATTAAATGGTTAGAGACAGAGAGAAGTAGGATAAATGGGCTGGTTAGAAGGACTACAGAGAGAGCTCTGAGTCCGAGGCCATGGTATTAATGAAAAGCTGGGTCAGTGAGTGACTATAGCGACAGCAATAAGGAGAGAGTCAATGAAGACAGCAGGGGAACACAGCACTCTGATCAGAAAGAACATTTTGTTTCAAATCATTTTCTGTCTTTCTGTAGATTAGGTCTCTAAGCATCTCATTTTATTTCTCAAACAAAATGTCCAAATTATATACAATTTTATTAATAGAGTACAACCCATCATAGCAGATGACAGTTATTAAGATAATAGCTGCTACTGCATCTGACACAAAATATTTATGTGTTGTGGCCCACTGTTGGAATGTTTTTCCATCTGCAGATGTGTGTGCTTATCTTTAAATATCCTCATCTATTAAGAGCAACTGATAGTTTTCAAGCTGCGTGATGATGTGATTAAGAAAGCAAAGTCTACACCATAACCATCGGATGATGATCTAAGAATGGGCTCCAAAGAAGTTTAAAATCATCCATAAGTCAAAATCACTTTAACTGGAGACACTGGAGCTGGGAAATGTGCACTGGTGGAGAGATGGGTGTTGGAACACTGCATAACTGAACCCAAATCATGAACAGCTTTGTAAGGGTCTATCTCACAGTGATTAAATTTTTAAAAAATTAAAAATAAATTAAATATGCCTTCAAAATGGAACTATAGGAGTTGTAGCCATAGTACAGAGGGTAGGGCATTTGCCCTGCATGCAGCCAACCCGGGTTCGATTTCCAGCATCCCACATGGTCCCCCAAGCACTGCTAGGAGTAATTCCTGAGTGCAAAGCCAGGAGTAACCTCTGAGCATCACCGGGTGTGACCCAAAAAACCAAAAAAGAAAAAAAAACGGAGTTATAGTTCCCATGTCCTAGGATCACTGTCCAGTTTAAACATGATGAGACTTGAGTTTACCTGGACTCACGTCTTCCTGTCAGTGGTAAAGGCAGTAAGACGGCGGTGTTCAACAGTGAAGAGGATGATGATGATGACCCTGATGTTTAGGGTTTTGGCTGTGGTGGAGATGACAATAGTTGTGGTGGAGGGTAGTCCAGGTGTGGTGATTTGGTGATTATAGCGGCAGTAACGGTGATAATGATATTGTGCTGGTGATGATGTTAATGGCTGTAATGCTGGTCTGTGACAGTTGACATGAAAAGTGGTGTAAGTGTTCATGCCCACTCCTCATGCCCAGGTCATCTGCTCCATCTTTCTGAAGATGCCTTCTGTCCTCACATCTAAGTCTGAGGAATGCCATCTGCACCCAAGACAAGGAAAAGGCATTCTACAGCCCTGTTAGCATCTCTGTAATCTTACGTTGACCTTATTTGGGGTTTTTGGGGGGGTCTTTTAGGGTCACACCTGGCTCGGGGTTTCAGGGGTTACTCCTGGTTATGCCTCAGGAATCACTCCTGGCAGTGCTCAGGGGACCCTATGGGATGCTGGGGATCTAACCTGGGTTGAACATGTGCAAAGCAAACACCCTCCCCACTGTACTATCACTCCAACCCCATCTTGACCCTAGTCTGTCTCTCCCAACTTCTCCCACTCTCTTTTCTAAGCCCCCCTCTCTATTTTCCAAGTTGTAACTGTTGCTATTCTCTATACACAGAAAATGTTTTCTTGCCTCACCCCTCCCTAGACTGTCCCTGCCTCTTCACAAGTTCAGGTCCTGTGCTTTCTTCCAGACCCAGGTTTGTCCAGGAGGGAGTCTCCGGATGAAATTGATCTCATTCCCATCTGTCTGCCAAAAACAATTTGCCACTTGGCTCTTATTGTGAGCATGTCTATCACCCCCGTTACAAAACAAGCTCCTTCTAGACAGATGGCGATGTCTTAGCATTGCACCTAACAAAGGCAGATGTCTAATTGCATTGTTTTCTCTGTGTTCTTG